>NW_027411603.1:5000000-5625000 GCF_049639745.1 Rhodnius prolixus | reverse complement strand
TGCGGGTCTAGCCTATAACCGCCTAACATACTTTACTACAAAATTCCTCATATTAAACCATTAAATAAAATACAAGGCCTAGCCTAGTACCGCAATACATCTTAGCATTGCGTGTCAAGCATCTAACCGGCTAACATACTTTACTATAAATTCCTCATATTAACACATTAAATAGAATGCAAGGGCTAGGCTAGTACCGCAATACATCTTAGCTTTGCGGGTCTAGCCTATAACCGCTCGATTATCGTGGCGCCACTATAAACCCTTATGCCTTATGTCAACGTTTTAGAATGGAAATATCGTACGAATTTCCGTTGGTAGCGTTACTTGAAAAGCTATTCACTTTACAACTGAATTAGATTGTTAAATCTAAATCGTGTTTGAACCAAAATGTGTTAAGAGTAGAATTTGCTAAATTACGATTTGCAATTCTATGATTTGACGCCACGCCACGCATAGTTTCGTTGCTTGATTTGTCTAGTCTGAACATTAATTCTTTTCCTTTTGTAAAGATTTATCACACACGCCTCTCTTTCTTTCTGTCTCGCCCTATCGCTTTGTTATTTACTATATTTATCTAGTATTCTATTCAAGTGTACATCCAGTGAATACCAACAAACAATCTTGCATACTAATAGGGTAATGATTGCTTAAGACAATACCAGTAGCAGCTTGGAATAAGAAAAAAACACACACAAGTATCCAAACATTGGAAGAGCACAGTGACTCCCCAGATGCAGACAAGTATTCTCAGCATGTCGGCTGAATACTTTAATCCGAACTAAAGGAATCTACTTCAAGGTGTGGTATATGGATGCTGGAATAGGAAAAAAAGTCTGGCAGGAATTTTTATATCAGAAAAAATTCCTGATGAGAAAACTCACTTGATTTCCTCTTACTTTGGAAAAGTTCAAACGAAATATCGCTGTTGAACTTCCTTTTTCTTTTTTGGTCTTTAATATAGAGTGCTTCACATAGACAAACACCCAAAGAACATTTTCTTTAAAAAAAAAAAAAAAAAAAACTCCTGAGACGTCATCAGAAAGGTATACTTCCGGTGAAGTTTTCATTTCGAAAAATTCGATATCGAAAATTAGACACGATCACAATATTTCGTCGCAATAGAACTAAGAGAAAATCATAACAATAGTGTGGATGCAATCTTAACAAAATAACAATAACAATAAAAATACGTGTGTAATAAATGTAAACATTAAAAAAAACATACATTATGTTTGCGCATGCGTATTCAATAGAAAAGAAAACTTTGAATCAACAATACATTTCCAATTAGTTATTCTTAAAAAAGGGAGTTTACACGCTATAACGAGGCTCCATTATTTTTCTCCTCCTATTTAATTTTATATAACTGCTCTTTGTTAATATAAAAATACAAATAAATAACAATACACAAATGTGCTGAACAGTGGGTTTGGCCGTCTATGAAAGAGGGACAGATGTGGTTATGTAAGTGTAAGGTTATAACAAATAAAACTTTCCTCGTTGTATTTAATGGAGTATCACTTCACTTCTGACACAGATATTCATTCATATCTCCCTCTCTCTCAGTCTTGGGAGTCAGTAAGTGTTAGTATGAGGCGGAAACATACGAGTGGAGTCGCATGAACAGTGAAATCTACATCTGATAATGGATGAAAGCCCGAAACCGGTCAAAGATACACTCAGGGTTGCCAACTCTATAAAGTTCCAAAAAAAGGACACCCTACATTCAGGGCCATCGACAGGATTTTGGGTCCCAGTAATATTGTATATCATTCGTATTCCTGGGCCCCGGGAAAAAAAAAATCCCCTCTTCCCCGTCTGTAATCTGGCCTAGGTACATTTATATCTTAAATACTTATTCATGAAAAGTTCATCGTTACATCAACAACCTGTTGACCTACTATTCAGTTCAGTTAGAACAGAAAAACAACACGCCAAATGAAGAAGTCTCAGAAATCAGAACTTAAATCAAAAATACAATAAAATAAATTAGATTTGGGTGAACAATATCTGCAAAAAAAGGACAAAAGACGTCCTTTCCTAATTTAAGAAAGGACAAGGACAACCAGGTGTTAAAGAAAAGGACTGTCCTTTCCAAGTTTGGCAGTTGGCAACCCTACATACACGCTACAATGGACAAAAAAAATTCAAGATTTTTTTTTTCTTTCCGCCCCCAGCACAGTGGACTTAAACCCCAATTTCCGGTAAAATGATAGTTGTAGAGATGCAACAAGACGTCCAGAATACTCATTAATTCACAAAGAACTGTGCTAATATCTAGGAAAATTACCGGTCATAATAGCTTTCCAGCTTTCCCACCGGATGTATTAGCAATGTACAAAACAATTGATTAAAGTTACTTTTCAGAGAACTTGCAAATAAAAAAAAAATCTACATCCGGTGTAGAATCATTGACATAAAATATGATAAAGAATTTTTATTAAAAAACAATCAAATCAAATAAATGCGTGAAAACCAACAAAAAAAAAAATCAAAATAAATAAAGATAAGTGATGAAAAATCACAAAAGAAAATTTCCTATTGTTTGGAAACGGTTTTCATTTATGGTGGAAAATTGTGAATTTCATAGCTTCACAAAATTTTCTTTATATAGTTTTGTTCTTTTTATTTATTTATTTTTGCAGGCCAAAAATAGTTATTTATTTAACAAGTGTGGAAAGTAGTACTTTTCCTCACGCGAGGCAGGGTTTGCACGCACGAGCGAGCGAAGCTTTGGCGAGTGCAAGTGCAAATTGCCGAGTGTGAGGAAAATACTTTACACTCGAGTTAAATATTATATTTTTTCTGCAACCATTAGGGTTATTAACTAAAAAAAAAACTAAACAGGAATCACTAGAATCCATTTTAAATTTCTATAAGGTAACACTATAACCTTTTTAACTGTTATAATTAAAAATATCTAATTATTTATTAAAATATTATTTTTATTTCTATATTCCTTTCAATTTTTATTTTATTGTTTAATATTCGTTTTTTAATTATTTAGTTACGTTAAATAAGCTTATTAAAGTTTTACAGAAAATATTTAATAACAAAACTTCTTATATCAAGGAAGCACAATAAAGTTTTTTCACTCACTAGTGAGGAAAGTGACACTAATGGGAATTTTTCCCCACTAGTGAGGTAAAGTTGGGCTTACACAGCTGATTGTAATTGAGTAATGAGAACATTCCTACATGGTTGCAGAAAAAATGAATTTATTTAAATGGTTGATATAGAGAAAAATGTTTTTCAAGAATGATTACTGAATTCTTGTATCAATGTACAAAACCTTCATAACAAGTGAGGATAATAAGAATGGTTAAGGTGTAGGCTAAAAATGCAGGGAAAAAGGGAAGGAAAAACCTGGAGCTAGTGTAGAAAGTTAAGAATAGGATGTGTTTTATTCTTTTTTGCCTGTAGCAGGATAGCGGAATCTGTAGGAGGCTATGTTGCGGCAGAGTGGATTAGGATGACAGTCTAGAATGGAAAGGAGTTTTGAGCGCAGACGATTTTGGATATAGGAGTGTACCGGGGGGGATAATGGATGCAGTCAGAGTGGAGTGAGTCAATTTTTAGTGCAAATGGACCAAATCGCTGGTAAAGATTTACCCATTAAATGAGAATGAAAGAGGATCCTATGAGTCTGAGAGAATCGATATTGGCTAATCAACTTCTAAATGATAATTGCGCAGAAAATTTCTAAGCAAATTTTAAGAGAATTTAATTAAGGTAATTTGCAGATACAAGGAAGTCATGTGAGTCATTTGCACCTGCTCTTTTTCTTTTATAGTTCGAGAGCGGCGGAGTTGCATGGGTCTGCTTCTAAAGTATTAAGAAATTCATTTCAAAAAGAGATAAGACAATGATAATTATCAATTTTATTAATACGTGATAGAATAAAAGCCCATCTTCCGGTTAAAGTTTTATGAAAAACAAGCGCTTATCACCACAATAAATGCACCCAGCGATAAGTTTGTATTTTGGAAAAACTATCAATGACATCAACAACAACAAAATAAAAAGTCATAGATTTGTGCAAAAAAATATCATATATTTGGAACAAACAATAAGTTAGGTTATAGACTTACAGACAGACAACGTGCGTGTTAAAACTTGATTTATTACACGAGTTTTTTTCCCCCTCCAATTTATTACAAACAATACAATGTGCAGACAAATAAATTGTAATTGTTAGCTTTCCATGTTCGAGTGTAAGATTTACAGTATACTCTTTATGTACATGGTGTTCAAACGGAAATGCACATTAATTGAGTAAAAATAAAAAAAAAAATATATCGATTTTCCTACACAGCAACTTATAACACCCTAGCGGCCGCCTACTGAACTATTATCCCACGAAAATTTTAAATCTAGTATTAAAGCGTTCACAGACATCTTGTGTAGGAGATGAGAGATGCTGCTGAGGTATTATTTTTTATAAACCACAACTGTAAATGTAATGTTAAACAGCAGTAAACAAAAAAGAAAAAAAGTCTATAAAATTTCAAGAGAAGTTATTGAGACCAAATTGTTACTAACCTTACCAGGATAAGTCTTAAAATAGTAATTTCAAATCTTGATAAGTTCAGTGGTCAGTATTTTTGGGCAGCAAAATAAGTCCTTACCTGGAACCAAAAAAAAAATATATATATATTAAGAAAAAATGGAAAATAAAAAAACGTCGTACCTAATTATTAGTAAAATATAGTTGAGAATTGAGATTATAATCTCTCACAGAGACTGCTGGGACCTGGTGGCTATCTTTGCTAAGGTGATATTATAAAGAAAGAAACAGGAGCTGGGACTTCCGTCTGCTCCTGTCGTAATAGAGAGTCTAATTAAGTCCGATAGGAGCTCGCATGAGCTATTGTGAGGCACCACCCTGAAGTAATGCGTAAGTGGTTCCAGGGTGGGTTTCTGTGCCTCTAGGGGAGGTGGATTTTTTTTTGGGTGAGTGTCTCACATACCGTGGGCATTTCCCCACGATGGTGCATAATGCATTTTTCCCCCTCCATAAAAAAAATATTATTACTATTATTACTATTATTATTATTATTATTATGGTACACAGGTGGCTCCAAGACGGAGGAGGGTATGGGAGCGGGAGTGTACGGGGTGAAGCCGAAATGTAGCTTTTCGGTTAGCCTAGGGAAACTAGCTACAGTTTTTCAGGCTGAGCTAGCTGCAATTAGGGTTCTGCGCTGCTGAGATTAACGGGCGGAGAATAACTTATTCTAAAGTCGTAATCTTCTCGGATAGTCAGGCTGCTCTACGAGCTATTAGTTCCTACCAGGTCAACTCAAGGCTGGTTTGGAATTGTCTGGGTGCTCTGAAGAAAATTAGTGACCAGAATAAGGTCTTTATAGTTTGGGTACCCGGGCATTCAGGATATAAGGGAAAAGAACTGGCAGATTTATTGGCCCGGGAAGGCTCTGCGGGACACTTCGTTGGCTATTCGCCGAGGCTGACTGCAGAATTAATCCGTCAAGGATAATTGTGGACCTATTAACTGGGCCACTGCAGGCTCAGGAAAAACATGCATCGCATGGGCCTGGCAGATGATAGCCTTTGTAGGTTCTGTCAGGAAGAGGAGAAGGAAACGGCACTGCACGTGTTGTGTCAGTGTGAGGGGCTTGTCCTAGCTAAGGATGTTACTTCTCTGGGAGGAAAAACCAAGGCCTGTGAGCTTTACCCAAGAGTCACTCTCCAGCATTAAGAGTCTGATTAAAAGGACAGGTCTGGAGGGTGAGCTTTAGAGTGAGGGGAGCCACAATACATCCAAAGGGGTCGCAGTGGCTTAGGCCTTGAGGCCGCCCTAGTTTAATCTATCTATCTATTATTTATATTATTATTCTGTAAGATAATTCCTACAGTTTAAGCTACCCATACAGATCTTAAAATTCCTTTTATCCAAATCAAGATAAAGCACCATACAGGAAACTTCATTACAACCTGCAATCACAGGTAAATCCTTTGGCACAAAATCTTTCTTCCGGAACTCTTCCTCCACAACCCGACAAGAAGACGCCCTAAAAGACAATGGCCTCGTGATCTTCTTACAAGTGAAAAGAGAGTGGACTGTAATAGTCTAATGTTTTGGAGTATTACCACTGGATAACTTCACTTGTTTGTATCTTCTACTATTCACAGTTATCGTTGTAACTTATGGTGTTAATTATCTGATTCTAGCACAAATACGTATACTTTACTTAACAATCACGCTTTAAGATGATGAAAGTGAAAAGAATATTAGATGAACCCGAAACTAAAAAAAAAGCCCCATAAATGATGCAATCAATTTGGTTGAAATCAACTAATTGATTGCAGAATATAAAAAGTACAAATAGTGAAAGGTTTATGCGCATGCCCGTTGCAAGTGAAAGGCCTTATAGATCAACAAATAGAGAGAGAGTGAGAGAGTTTGAGAGAGAAGGAAAACCCTTAAAATATTAATACTAGTTCCATTACAATGATTGCTTCTCTGTAATAAACTGCAGCGCGATTTGCCCACAAAATGGTGGCGATGATCTAACCGATTTTATTGCAGTTTTACTACCGTCTCTTGTCTTTTTTTATTATTATTATGATCATTAACAAGGTGGCAGCACTGTAAATATACATATATATGATAAAAACTTACTGTTACACATTTTTATAATTTTGATTTCACTAGATGGCAGTAATTGCACAGATTATGTGACAATATATTTTTTCTTTGATTGTTTTTACTCTAATTGGGTAATTAGTAATTACTTACAATTACAACTAAACACCATAAAGTCGATATTTTGAAACGAATCCGAAGGCTAAATTAAAAAACTTCATGGGCACACAGTAGCTTTCTTCGGAATTTAACGAAACTCTGCAGGATTTAATTGGTCGCCCTTACTGGTGGTGTTAGACAAGTCCCTATAGCACTCCCTCAATTATGTCTCTATCCAAACCAAATCCTACTACTGTAGGGAAATATTTTAAGGCCTTGCTTTGCCAGGGCGTAATTTTTAGTGATTGAAAATTATGAAAAATAATGTGAGTCGTCAACATGGTTAAATGTGAGTTTAAGATGAACTTATATAGGTCTAGTGAGTCGTCAACATGGTAAATGTGAGTGTTAGGTGGACATTATATAGATCTAGTGAGTGACCAACATGGTAAAATATGAGTGAAAGATAATTCTATATAGGTCTAGTGAGTGACCAACATGGTTAAATGTGAGTAGTGTAAGATAGTTCTAAACATGTCTAGTAAGTCGTCAAAAAGATTAAATGTGAATGTAAGATGAACTTATATAGGTCTAGTGAGTCGTCAACATGATTAAATGTGAGTGTAAGGTGGAGTTATATAGGTCTAGTGAGTGACCAACATGGTAAAATATGAGTGAAAGATAATTCTATATAGGTCTAGTGCAGTGGTGGGCAAACTTTTTTAATGGGGGGCCACAAAGTTTAAGAAATTCTAGAGGAGGGCCAGAATTATAGAAAAAATGCATTTTGTGTTAAAGCTTTTAATCATAATATTATAAAAACATTACAGCATTACACACTTGTGTAACTACGCGGCTAGTTTAGCTTCACCTATAGGTTATGCATCTATTATTCTACTAAGTAGAATCTACTTTATACTTCTCGACCGTCAAAACGTAATTATAGCGGGCCATATACTATCCATGTCGATGGACCCTCGGCGGGCCGGATTAAATACTTTCGCGGGCCGGAGTACTTTGCCCATCACTGGTTTAGATCAGTGGTGGGCAAACTTTTTTAATGGGGGGGGCCACAAAGTTTAAGAAATTCTAGAGGAGGGCCAGAATTATAGAAAAAATGCATTTTGTGTTAAAGCTTTTAATCATAATATTATAAAAACATTACAGCATTACACACTTGTGTAACTACGCGGCTAGTTTAGCTTCACCTATAGGTTATGCATCTATTATTCTACTAAGTAGAATCTACTTTATACTTCTCGACCGTCAAAACGTAATTATAGCGGGCCATATACTATCCATGTCGATGGACCCTCGGCGGGCCGGATTAAATACTTTCGCGGGGCGGAGTTGGCCCGCGGGCCGTACTTTGCCCATCACTGGTCTGGTGAGTGACCAACATGGTTAAATGTGAGTAGTGTAAGATAGTTCTAAACATGTCTAGTAAGTCGTCAAAAAGGTTAAATGTGAGTGTAAGGTTGACCTATGTAAGTCTAGTGAGCCGTCAACATGATTAAATGTGAGTGTAAGGTGGAGTTATATAGGTCTATTAGGTGGCCATTGTTAAATGTGAAGTAAGATGGTTCTATATAAGTCTGATAAGCCGTCAACATGATTAAATGTGAGTGTAAGGTAGAGTTATATAGGTCTAATGAGTGACCAACATGTTTAAATGAGTGTAAGACGGTTCTATATAACTCTAGTGAGTCGTTAACATGGTTAAATGTGAGTGTAAGGTGAACTTATATAGGTTTAGTGAGTGACTAAGATGGTTAAATGCGAGTGTAAGGTGAACTTATGTAGGTCTAGTGAGTGACTAAGATGGTTAAGTGTGAGTAGTGTAAGATAGTTCTATTTAAGTCTTGTGAGTGTCCAACATGGTTAAATGTGAATGTAAGATGAACTTATATAGGTCTAGTAAGTCGTCAACATGGTTAAATGTGAGTATAAGGTGGACCTATATAAGTCTAGTGAGTCGTCAACATGGTTAAATGTGAGTGTAAGATTGTTCTATATTGGTCTGGTGAGTGACCAACATGTTTAAATGTGAGTGTAAGATAGTTCTATATAAGTCCATCTAGTGAGTCGTCAACATGGTTAAATATGAATGTAAAAACTGCATTTATGTTTACAGAATTTGCCACAAGAGTTCTCCACCAGTTGGAGTGTAAAGTAAGCTTACAGCCTATTTAATGGCGGCTCTCTAGTCTACAATATGCCTATTCCTCTTTTATCTATTTCACGATTAAACAATATAAATTATGGAGTTTTTTGTTTCTATTAACGATAATTGTGTAAACCTTGAAGTATTATTCTAAAAGAAATATTATTTATAGTATTTTTAATGAGACTGTTTTTTTCTTGCTTTAATCGAAAGTTCATCAAATACCTATGGGAGAAATGTTGGAAAAAATTTTTTAAATTAATTATTTCATTGAAATTATTACGCTTAAAGTAGTGGCCAATCACAGCGTAGTACGGTTGCAGACAGTGGGCGGGTCATGCCCACCTCTAGTGTAACCACGCCCCGTCCAATGAAAGCCAGTTATGGGCTGGGTCAAAGCATACTACAATGGTGCTACAATACCTTTCTCTTATTTTTCTAAATCTTTTATTATTTTCTCATGTTTTATTAACTTTTTTTTCATTATTTTAGAAACAATAATCTTAGGTAGGTATTGAGAAAAAATAGCTAACAAATTATTCGAAAAAATATCATTCTCAATTTTAAAGAAATTTTGTACCAAGTTAGGATCGTTTTCGAATAGTTTTCGCCAATAATCGACAGTTCCACTTTACTTTCTCATGAAAAGAATCTCGAATGAACACTCACATGACTTTTTCTTACCATAATTTACGAATATAATTGAATTATATTGTAACTTAGAATGGCATGATAAAAAGAAGAAAGAGATCAAATTAATAATAATGTTGGTAGAATGCGACACATTCTCTCTGAACCAAATTATTAATTAAGACAAAATTATAAGCCAAACTGACATTTAAGCTTGAGTACGCCATTAGATCAGCTTCAAATGAATCCGTTCGGTAAATTAAATTAACTATTATAAGTGTGGTAAATCCTTACACTTACATTTAACAATGTTGACAACTCACTAGACTTATAAAGGACTATGTTACACTCACATTTAAACATGTTGGTCCTTACTAGACCTATATAGGACTATCTTACACTCACATTTAACCATGTTGGTCACTCACAAGACTTACATAGAACTATCTTACACTCACATTTAACCATGTGGACGACTCACTAGACTTATATATGACCATCTTAACCTCGTATTTAACCATGTTGACGACTCACTAGACCTAAATAAAACTACATATCTTACACTCGTATTTAACCATGTTGACGACTCGCTAGACCTAGATAAGTTCACCTTACAATCAAATTTAACCATGTTGACAACTCACTAGACTTATATATGGCCATCTTACACACACATTTAAACATGTTGGTCACTCACTAGACCTACATAAGTCCACCTTACACTCACATTTAACTATGATGGCGACTCTCTAGTCTTATACGGGGCTATCTTACACTCAAATTTAAACCTGTTGACGACTAACTAGACTTATATAGGACCATCTTAACCTAGTATTTAACCATGTTGACGACTCACTAGACCTATATAAGTCCACCTTACAATCAAATTTAACCACGCTGACGACTCACTAGACTTATATAGGACCATCTTACCCTCGTATTTAACCATGTTGACGACTCACTAGACCTAAGTAGAACTATCTTACACTCGTATTTAACCATGTTGACGACTCGCTAGACCTAGATAAGTTCACCTTACAATCAAATTTAACCATGTTGACAACTCACTAGACTTATATATGGCCATCTTACACACACATTTAAACATGTTGGTCACTCACTAGACCTATATAAGTCCACCTTACACTCACATTTAACTATGATGGCGACTCTCTAGTCTTATACAGGGCTATCTTACACTCAAATTTAAACCTGTTGACGACTCACTAGACTTATATAGGACCATCTTACCCTAGTATTTAACCATGTTGACGACTCACTAGACCTAGATAAGTTCATCTTACAATCAAATTTAACCATGCTGACGACTCACTAGACTTATGTAGGACCATCTTACTCTCACATTTAAACATGTTGGCCACTCACTAGACCTATATAAGTCCACCTTACACTCACATTTAACTATATTGGCGACTCACTTGACTTATACAGGGCTATCTTACACTCAAATTTAAACATGTTGACCACCCACTAGACTTATATAGGACCATTCTACATTCACATATAACAATGTTGGTGACTCACTAGAACTATATAGGATTATCAATTTAATTAAATCCTAAAATGAGAGTACATATAAGGGTGGACCTATCTTGGTTTAGTGAATCGTACGCTTGTGAATACCCAAGTCTGAAACAATAAATTGATAAGTTTTTGTTGGAGATACTCAGAAAGATGGCCTCGCCAAAACGTGGTTCGAACCAATAAGTTGAAAAGTCAAATAGTGAGTTATTAAATCAATTTGATTAACAATTAATTTTGAAATTTAGTTCACTAATTGTCATTTGATTAAAAGAACGATTAATTAATGTAAAAATTAAATTAATATTAAATTAATCCAATCTCTGACTGGGTGAAAGTTGAATTAAAAATTAAAAAATATTGAAACTTATTTTATATTTTAATACCTAAAAACTACCAGTTAAGGTAAAAATTGTGATTTATTTATTATCTGTTCACAATTATTATGTAACCATTAAAATTTATAATATAAAGATACAATGTGAAAGTAAACCACAATAACAAAAAACACAAAAACAAAAACAAAAAATGGGTAACAAGTAAATTTCATTAGCGATGACCATGATCGGGCTGTTTTTATCTCTCGCCAAGGGCAGCTGGTGATCTGCAGCTGAATTTTATTTAAAGAAACTGGGAACCACTTTATGTCAAGGAACTAAGAAATTATGCAACTCAGTTACAGATCATTCGTTTTTAAGATCAATTAAATAAGATTAAAATAAATTAAATTAAGATTGAATTAAATAAAACTTTCATTAATTCCGGTGAGTATTTATTTGTTTATTAATATTTTGTTTTTAATTCTCATTTCCCTTAATAAGTTAAGTAATTGCCTATTTTTACAGGCGAGCTTTATGTCCAACTACCACAAATTAGGTGCTGTGGACGGAGCCGACTAGCAAACATACTTTACTATAAAATTCTCATATTCAACATTAAATAAAATGCAAGGCCTAGACTAGTACCGCAATACATCTTAGCTTTGCAGGTCTAGCATCTAACCGCCAAACATACTTTACTATAAAATCCTCATATTAACACATTAAATAAAATGCAAGGCCTAGACTAAGACCGCAATACATCTTAGCTATGCGAGTTTATCCTATAACCGCCTAACATACTTTACTATAAATTCCTCATTATTAGCCAATAAATAAAATGCAAGGCTTAGACTAGTACCGCAATACATCTTAGCTGTGAGGGTCTAGCCTATAACCGCCTAACTTACTTTACTATAAATTCCTCATATTAACCATTTTAAATAAAATGCAAGGCATAGACTAGTACCGCAATACATCTTAGCTGTGAGGGTCTAGCCTATAACCGCCTAACTTACTTTACTATAAATTCCTCATATTAACCATTTTAAATAAAATGCAAGGCATAGACTAGTACCGCAATACATCTTAGCTGTGAGGGTCTAGCCTATAACCGCCTAACTTACTTTACTATAAATTCCTCATATTAACCATTTTAAATAAAATGCAAGGCTTAGACTAGTACCGCAATACATCTTAGCTGTGAGGGTCTAGCCTATAACCGCCTAACTTACTTTACTATAAATTCCTCATATTAACCATTTTAAATAAAATGCAAGGCATAGACTAGTACCGCAATACATCTTAGCTGTGAGGGTCTAGCCTATAACCGCCTAACTTACTTTACTATAAATTCCTCATATTAACCATTTTAAATAAAATGCAAGGCATAGACTAGTACCGCAATACATCTTAGCTGTGAGGGTCTAGCCTATAACCGCCTAACAAACTTTACTATAAATTCCTCATATTAACCATTTTAAATAAAATGCAAGGCATAGACTAGTACAGCAATACATCTTAGCTTTGCGGGTTTAGCCTCTAACCGCTAGACTATCGTGGCGTCTTCAATTCGAAAAAAAAAAAAAAGAATTTTTTTCCGAATGAAATAGTTTTTCCAGTTAATTTACCCATTAACGATGATTTTTAGGTCTGCTATTCTCTGTATTATTTAATTGATTATAGTCAAATTAATTGATTGAATTTTGATTTTTTTAAAAAAATCTCCAATCAACCATTTCTCCTGATGTAGAATTACTAAAAAAAAAAACTGCAAGTCTACCCACCCAATCTACCTACGATATGTTTATGCACCATTGGCCGAAGAACAAACTAGATGCAACAAAACCTTAAAAAGAGCGTTTTAAGGTGCAACAACCTTTCTATGGTGGCATTTAACAGTGCAAGTATATAGTGCAATGAGTCATGTATTAAATTACATAGCATTTGTTTACTGGAATTAAAGTGCAAATTATCTTGTAGATGTTTCCTGCCTTTGACTTGATCAAGTTAAATTTAAACTTGAAATAGTAAATAGTAAAAAATTCTACAAATTTATTGTATTCTAAATTTGAGATTTATTAAATTCTTATCTACATTATACAATTTTTTAAAACCTTTCATTTCCATTGAAATGTAACTTACTGGGCAAGGCTACCCTCCCCCCTAATATCTGGGCCTAAAACCAATTTTTATGGAAAGATAATAAAAGTAAAAGCAATAAATCCATATGTATGTAATGTGTACAGGATGTGGGCTAAGGATGTTACTTCTCGGGGTGGAAAGACCAAGGCAGGCCTCAGGAGGAGCTTTACCCAGGAGTGGCTCTCCAGAATTAAGAGTCCTGATTAAAAGGACGGGGTCTGGAGGGCAAGCTCTAGATTCGTGGGGGTCACAATAGATCCACTGAGTGGCGTAGGCCTTGAGGCCGCCCTAGGTTGAATCTAATCTAATGAATGTACAGGAAGTTACAGAAATCCTAGAAAAGAGAATCTCAAAAAAAAAAACCGGAACAATTCCTCGAGTAGTCGCACTTGATTTTTTTAAACTTTTTAAGCTTCCTTAAAGTTGACACAAGGCATAGAACTGTGCATTGTACAGAAATGGGATACTTTAGAGGGAATCTAATGATCCCATGTTAACAAATTTTTCGGTACAAAAAATATTCGTATGTTACAAATAAAAATTAATAGAATATAAGGATTATAAAGTACTTTCAAAAGCTATCAAAAAACTTCTCAATATATGGGAAAGAAAAGTACTTCGACGAATATTTGGGGCCTGTCTGCCGTGAAAGTGGTTCTGGAGAATCGGGAAAAATGAGGAGCTTCGGCAGAGTTTCAGGGAACCAGAAGCTGAAGGAAGAGAACCAAGTTAAGGTGGCATGTTGGGACATGTCGAATGAATGTGCCACAAAACTGGAATTTCAAGGAAACTTTTTAGGAAGGGAAAGCCAGAAGGAAGCCGTAATAACGCAGATGGGAGGCCTCAATGGTTAGATGGTATGGAGGGGAGTTTTGAGAGGAATGGGCGTCATCAAAAGATGGCGGAGGTACGCCTACTACAAAGAACCGATTGGTGGAGAAGGCCCAGGTTCTTGTAGGGCCTTAGCGCCATAGGGTAGGTAGGTAGATTGCAAGGTTTATAACCAACTGTAAGAAATTTAAACATAATCATGAGGTGCCTTTTTGTAGGGACTCACTTTTTGTAGGGACTCACTTTTTGTAGAGTGAAAAATATGATTAGTAAAGATACATTTTCGATCAATCGATTCACTCAAAAATGGGAAATTAATTTGAATTTAAAAACACGATATCTCTTATCACTTAAGATAAGGAGATAAAGCTCAACTTAAGTAATTTAAGTATATACATTGTATGTTTTATACAAGGTGTTCATTTTAAGACGGCTCAAATGCATTTTAAATGCATTTCAAATGCACTCTTTAAAACTGTATATATAAAAATGGGGGTCAACTGCAAACCCTCACTTTTGGTCGCGCTTCAGCCGCGTATGCGGGCAGGAATCTAAAATCAAGTCACATATTCTGAAACTAGAGGTAACAGGCAACAAATTTTTCCTCTACCATTTTTCGCTCAGATTAACCGTTTAAGCATGAAATGCATTGGAGCCGTCTTAAAATGAACACCCTGTATAAATACTATGTTTATCTGTAACAATTAATTCCCGGCAGATAACTAATTTGTTTAATGAACGATAAATAATAGAGCGGAAGTTCAAAATGGAAGATGGAAAAAATATGAAGAAACGGGGGCAAAAAATAATAATTGCAACAAATTAAAAATAAAAAATCAAGTTGATAAGAACAAGACAAGCTGAAGCCGTTATTGTAAAGAAACCAATTCATGAGAGTTTAATTATCTCTCTCTCTCTCTCTCTCTCTCTCTCTCTCTCACTTCTCGTAGATGAGTGTGCGAATGAATGAAAAGAGGAAGGAAGCGAAGTTGTAAAGGATATTAGCTGACACTCAATTGTAGCATAAGTTATTTCCTGTCTATATTAGGAGAGGGGGGGGGAAGTTAAAGAGGAAATCATGCTCATTCATGCACCAGACGAATTTTTATTATTGTGCATAAAATTTGCATTATTATTTAATGCAGAGTTCCACTATTGGTATTGCAACGGCATGAGTCGAGATTCTATTTTTTTTTTTTTGTAAGTAGCTGATTTTTTATTGGCTAAAGCGTAAACATATTAACCGAAAAAACTAGAAAACCTTCAAACCAAAAACGATAAATGGTTGATCACTACTTTAGTAAAACAAAGTCCTCACAAAAAATGAAAGCCACTTGATTAATTTGTGAAAACATTTGTTAAAATTCGTTCCTTAACGATTCGTTCCTTAAAGCTTAAGTTCAACTCCGATTCTAACAGCTGATAAAATACAAATATATAAAAATAAAACAATTTCCCTTTCACTTAATTCGAAACGCTTGTAATTAAAGCACGTGACCTTTTTTTTGGTTTCTGTTAATATACACTAAGTGGGGGGGGGGGAGATAATTACAGAAAACGAACATCTTACACAATAACAGCAATTTGATATGTTCGTATTAATAAGTTAGTATTAAGGTTAGGTAATAAATAAAGATGAAGCTGTAAAGGTTATTCACAATGATTATGCAGAACTGTAATAATTAGAGCTTAAGCTGCTCTTAAGTTTTTATAAAATACAGTTTAAGTTTAGATATATAAATGTCATTAAATGGAAAGTAATACTTTTTTTAAATAAAGTAATGTTACGTTTAATTTAGAAAATATTTAATGAAGAAAAAATACCTAGTTCCTGTCATGACGTAATTGGTACCATGTTGTTTAAGAAGGGTGACAGGCATCTCCCGAATAATTATAGAAGTATTTCGCTGATGAATTGTTTTCTAAAAATCCTAACACAAATCTTACATGATAGACTTGTCGACTGGGCAAACCAGAATAATTTAATTCCGGAAAATCAATCTGGCTTCCGAAGGGATAGGAGTTGTTTAGATAATATTTTTGTTCTGAATAGCATTGTGCAATTGAAATTAAATAATAAAGGAGGCTCTTTGTATGCGGCTTTCGTGGATTTTAAGAGAGCCTTTGACTCAATACAACATAATAAATTATGGTGCAAACTTTTTCATTTGGGCGTCAGCTGTAAAATTATAAGGTTAATGAGAAGTATTTATGAAGGAGTGCGAATGAAAATAAGATGCGAATCTAACTATTCGAAATTTTTTGAGATAACCGAAGGGGTTCTTCAAGGCGATCCCCTTAGCCCCTTGCTCTTTAATCTATATCTAAGTGACCTGGAAAGCTTTTTTACTAAAAATGGTGCTCATGGTATTACGATTTCAGCTAATTCTACCATAATTATATTGTTATATGCAGACGATCTGATAATCTTTGGCGACTCGAATTCTGATATTAGAAATAAACTAGAATTACTTAGAATATACTCAGAAGAAAACTCGTTACAAGTGAATGTAAACAAGACAAAGATTATTAAATTTTATAAAGGTAGACCGAGAAAGGAACGACAAATATTCTATAATAACGAACAGGTAGAAATAGTTAAATGTTTTCATTATTTAGGAGTACTTTTCTCAAATTCTGGTCTCTTCATACAAGCTGTTAAGCAGTCTATCTCAAAATCTAATATAGCTACAGGGGCGGTACTTGACATTTGCGCGCGCTCAAAATTGAACTGTTGGAAATCCAAACTGAGGCTTAGCGACGCCATTATACGTAGCACCCTGTTGTATGGGGCCCAAGTGTGGGGACTGCGCTATGGTAATGAAATAGAGAAAGCGCATCTATGTTTTTTTAAGCGTCACCTACAGTTAGCGAAAAATACGCCCAACTATTTAATAAGATTAGAAACAGGATTGGCCCACATCAGCTGGTATATATTAAAGGTAACCTTGAATTATTTAGTAAAACTTGTCAAAATGAGCTCCACAAGATACCCCAAAATTTGTTTCACAAAATTGTTAGAGAGATCGCGAGCTAATACGGTCTCAAAATATAACTGGGTCTCTCAGCTGATAGGTCTTTTGAGGTTGATTGGTTACGCGGATTTGCCAGAATCAGCAGATCATAAATATATAAAGCAAAAAATTCCAATAATATTGAAAGAATATAAAGAATATTTAAAAAATAATGATGTGTGCAGCCTGCAAACTTCTAATTTTAACGCATATTATAAAGAAATTTACAACTGCTTGGAGGATACACAAAATTACCTCACGCAGAATATATCAATAACATTTATTAAACTGATTGCTCAACTTAGAACTGCAAGTAAATATCACATTAAAATAACAATAAACGCCATTTCTTATAAAATAGATCCGCAACAAGTTTGTGCTCTATGTAAATCTAATTTAAAAGAGAATCTGCACCACATTATGTTTGTCTGTCCGGCCTTCACGCCATTTAGAGAACGCTACCTCGCTCATATAAACCCTGATTCCTCCTGGCCTGGTCTGGTTTTGAACCCCTCGTCGAAGAAAGATTATAAAAATATTTATTTATTTTTTTCATCAGCACTAAGGTTGAGATCCTTTATAGAATAAAAAAAAAAAAATAAAATAAAATATAATAAATAAATAAAAAAAGAAATAAAATTAAAAAAATAATAATAAATTTAGATAACATTTAAATAATTTAAAAAAAAAAAAATTGTATCTTTGCATTGTTTGTACTACATTTGTGATATTGTTCAGTATTTCTTTGTATATTTACTTGTATTGTCGCGCCAAACTTTTTTCTCTTTTTGTATGGGGCTAGACCCCAGATGCAAATTATAATATATAAATGTAAAATGTATAATTTTAAATGTTCCAATAAAAATAATAAAATAATAATACGTTTAATTTATTAACTTCTTTAATATTTATTTATTTTGCAAACTTGTTAATCGATCACCAATTAAATCGATAGCTACAATTGAATTAATGTTAGGTAATGTTGGTTTAGACAAAAAAACCAAACTTTTTCGCTGCGGAAGGAAAGATGATGTCACACTTTAAAAATTCGAAAACTCATGTCTTTCTACTAAAACAATTTACATAATGAAAGTTCCTTGAAGTTGATCATGCATGAACATGCACAAACAAACAAAAAAATCGCCGAAAATCTTAAAATTTATACGATAAAGAGGGATAAACTTAAGTACTGAATCCCAATTAGTAATTATAAGGGCTGACTCGTTGACGTAAGTGTAGTGCGAGATGGAAACATAAGTGAAGTTGAAATCTCTACACCAAACTATGCCAATCTACCTCTGATGGTGGATGAACGTCTGAAACCGGTCAAGGGTACAATACGCATGCGCGCTACGACGGATAAAATCAACGATGTTATGCAGCCCAACCGGGATCTAATCACATTTTTCAATAATTTTTAATATCGTCAAGTTAGCATAAATTGTTGACCTGTTTTTGTAAAATATGTTCCACAGCTTTGAAGAAGTTCTAGGCCCTGGATCGAAAGCTTGACGTTGAAAACAAAGAAAAACACAACAACAAAAATGGCGGAAGTAGGTAATAATCTCTCTTCCTTTTGTATTAATGAATCCATCACGTAACAAGATGAGCCAACCCTCAACAACGGAAGTCCTACCTTAAGGAACAGATTTATTTTTTCCCCCTTTTTTTACATTTTCCGGGTACTGGCTCCAGTAAGCTTCCCTCAACTTTTTAGATCTCTAGGTTCGATTTGAGTGGCAGAGTCCTGAAGAGAAGTGCCAATTTCATTCCTGTTAAGTCCCCTGTTCTGGCTGTCAACATCTAGCTAGAATTCTATAATTCCCCCTGTATAACTCCTAAATTATCTCCTGTTACCATAGAAACGGTTGCATGAATCTTGTCCTTATCTCTGTGCCCGAATTTATGGGGGGAAAGAAGGAGGACCGTTAAATCTTGGGGTAAAGAAGGAGAGAGAGGTACATCTAGCAGTCGTGAGTGGAAAGCAGAAGTGGAAAAATTGTTTTATGAGGAATTATCTCCGGAAACAGATTTTTGGCGATATCCGGAAAATGGATTATCTTCTTAACCAACCATAAAGATCTTTATGATTTCCACTCTCTTTTTCTTTTTTTTTGTTTTTCTTTCTTTTCTTTGATCTAGGCTGAAGCCGCCATATACCAACTTCCCGTTATGGTGTAAATAGCGGCCTCTGCTATGTACCGTCATCTGAAATTAAAAACATGCTAACCGCTTTGTTTTACGCTTCAATGAAGCCAGAACACTGAGATTCTCTGAGGTCCTTCAAACGTAACTATGGCGGGGATATTATCTGTGTTTATAGTATGGCTTCATTTTTATCTATTTCATCGTAATCTCTAGATCATTCTCACAATCTGTTGTGAGTTTTCCTGGCGAGGGAATCCTTAATTCCGGCCGAGTTTATTAATACAGTTCCCATAATCATGATAACATGCATAACTGGAAACTATGCGAACTTACAAAAACTGATTTACAACTGATTTCTATAACAATAAGACTTGGGGTAAAGTAAGTACAACACTTGGAGAGGGTCAAGAACCGAAATATCTACTGCAAGGAGCTCCTTCCAAACAACTGCCACCAGAGGCGGTTGTTGAGCAGAGTATTCTGCAATATCTTGGTGAAAGGCGACAAAACGGAACCATCCTCAACATCTGGAGATAATGTTTGGGTGGAAGGAAGAGGAAGCAAGATAACGACTGCCCCGCTCTCTTTCCAGAACTACCACAGCTCTTGCCGGAAACTGGTTGAACCATAGGTATGACTAGATCAACTACAGAACCCTTCCTCAAAGTTTGGAGGCGAGTTTTCTTCCTTAGAAAAATCTTCGTAAACAATATATGACTGACAGAGAAAGGAGATGCCCTCTCTTTCGTGGAACAGATGTTTTGAGGCTTTCGGGAGTGCTCATCCCAGACTGCATCACTTTACTGGGAGTTTTTCAAGGAGTATGGATGATCACCAGATGTTAGGGACGAGGTAGACCTGCCTAGGAGAATTGGGGAAAGGATCTGGCGCCCCTATGAGTGTCTCTGGAGCGGTTATTCCCAATCTGCTTGTTCGCCTAAACCAGGGATCGCCAAACTTTTTTTGATCATAACTTTTCGAAATCGAAATCTCCATCGACCCACCCATAAAAGAAATTTTCAGTTAATTAAAATAAAACTATCTATTAGGTACTGTGTTTGTACATTTATTTTATGATTTTAAACATTTATTAAAGTAATTTTACACTTTGGTGTAGCAATAGTTTTATGAAAAATATCTTGAATGTTGAAATTTAAATACCTTAATATTTATTAAATAATAAGTAATTATTAATAAGTAAAGTAATAAGATAGGTGTGCCTGGTGTTTCTTTGCAAGGTTCGCTATATGGGGTTCGAAATTGTTTTACCTTCGACCGCCGTGGCTCAAATCGACCCCTACTTTTGTTTAATAGACTCCTCTGGGGTTCTATATAGACCACTTTGGCGACCTCTGGCGTAAACCCTGGGGTAAAAGTTCACTAAGTGTTCAGAACCATTTTTCCATTATTTATTCCATTTTAATTGTTGCGCTAGCCGATTTTTTTGTATGCTATTACTCTGTTAAGAAAAAATTAATTTTTCCTTGCATCGTCAGCATTCTATAAGTTTAACTACACTAGCTCACTGATGGATCAATTTGTTTTAAGGTAATTTGTTGCTTGAAATTGTTATAAGATTGATGGAACTTCATAGGCGCCACGGTAGCCGAGCGGTTATAGGCTAGACCCGCAAAGCTAAGATGTATTGCGGTGTTAGTCTAGGCCTTGCATTTTATTTAATGGTTAATATTAGGAATTTATAGTAAAGTATGTTTGCTAGTCGCCTCCGTCCACGACACCTAATTGGTAGTTGGACGTTAAGCCCCGCCTGAAAAAATAGGCGATTACTTTACTCACTTTACTCTTTTAATGGAACTTCATAGTCGCTTCTAAAATCATTTTATAATAACTTTGAATTCCCCATCTACTGCTAGAAATCACCAATAAATATTTATAGCAATGATATAAAACATTCAACTGTTTAAAACTGCATAGAAGAGGTGAGGAAGTCAGACAAAGCTAAACCGGACATGGTTTCCCTCTAAGTAAATCTGGCCACCGGAGAGACCTACGTCATCGCAGCAACATTCTTCACAATGACTAAACGTGCCCATACCTAGCCAATCACATTGCGCACGACTAAAGTAAATATTTACTGAACACTTATTAGCCTGGCCAAGATGTATTCTCTCTCCCCCACCACCACAATGTGGTCATCGTCGTCTTAAGTAGAATTTCTTTTGGTGGGACAAACCAATTGCCAATGCAGTGTAAAACAAGTAGCCTTGGGTGCTACGGGCATGTACTCGTACACATGGGACTAGCTTCTGTTGAAGGACGTTTGACTTGACATATTCTAAGGATATTAAAATATTCCCTGGGACATTACTATCCAAATGTAAAATTTAGATGGATTTTTTTTTTTAAATTATATTATTTAAAAGATTGTTTTTTTAAATTTATTTTGTAATTTACAATCTGTATAAATATATACAATAAGTAAATAGGAGGTGAATGAGATGAACTGGTGCGGGAAGAGCAGGAGGAGAGAAGCTACCCAACTCTCTATAGGAGAGAGGAGAGATAGGAGAATAATTACGTTTAGTTCTTAGTCAGTAAGGAAGTCGCGGGGCCACTGACGATTCAGTCGTCGAGGAGTATTGTTAGGGATGTCAGAGGTGGCGAGAGACTGTACAATAGGATTGGAGCAAGTAGAGAGAGCAGTATGGAATTTTCGATATTTAATCTTGGCGAGTTGGTCTATGAAGGGAATGTTGAGGTCGGTGTGAAGAGTGAGGTTAGTCACCGTAGAAAGGTGCGTCAGCTATCTGTCGGAGGAGTTTTGACTGAAATGTCTTGTACTGTCCGTATGTTTGTAGGTTTGGCTGAACCCCACAGCTCTAGTCCGTAAGTCCACATAGGTTTGAGGATAGTATTGTATATTAAGCGTTTGAGTTCAATGGTTAATTTGGAGCGTCGTCCAAGTAGTCTGTAGACGTCCATAAAAATTGATTTATAATAAAGCAATGGTTAATACAGGTATATTGAATGAGAGATAGGAGTTTAGCTACAGCATTCGCTAAAGATCAGATGCATTTTCAGGAAATCCTCACTTCCGGTGACGTGATTATCTGTACACTCGAAATTTCAGGCAAACATAAACTTTGTTAACCTTAAGAAGGTAATAAGAATCGTAAAATAAAAAAAATAAATGCAACCCGTAAAACTTCCCCAAGAAAAGACACTACAATGAGTGAGCTGAAATCTCTGCACTAACTAATTATTCTACCTCTGACGATGGTCGAAGGTCCAAAACCAGCCAGGGATACAATAAACATGTGTGCTACGGCGATGAAGAACTGCAGTTTGTCTATAGATTGGCTAATCGGCTAATTGATTACATACGCTGTGCGCTGTGGGCTACGGGCACCACAATATGTTCTTAGACTGGGATATCCATCAGGATGTGTTTTTCAAAAAAGAAAATCCGGGAAAATTCAACTCTACGACTTCGAAATTCAAATTTTCTTAATTCTACTAAATGTCTGTTGGAAATAATGCTTTTCCTTACAACTAAAATTCCTAACAAGAACTCGAAACTTTAATTTCTGAAGAAAGAGAAAGTTGATATTCAACATGGACGACATATTTGTTCCCCTTCCCATCTGAAGCAACCATTAAAATAATGAAAGATCAAGAAGAAGGAAATGCTTCAAATAACTCTACATAATGATTTCAAAAGTAGTACTACTCTGAACAATCAGGGTCAAACTGGATTAATATCTAGTTAAGTTATTAAATAATTCAAATAATATTATACAGTTTATAAAATTATGAAAAATGGAAAGGAAATAATTAAATATCAAATTTAAATGCAGATTGTGTGATATTTTCTTAAGGGGATAGTATCTATGATAATTATTGCAAATCGTATCCGGAAATAAGATTTTCTCCTACTGAATCTCAGCAAATAACACCAAATTTCGTCATTAATTTTCCAAGTTATTTCCGGTAGGAGAATCAGCACAATCAAGCTCTCACTTCTTCAATCTATGTCTTCAAATCTAGCAAGACCAATTTTTAAAAAAAGGAATTTCCGTCAAAGAAAGATAACTGTTTAGAGGTCACCTGTGGCAGTATAAAATGTCCCTCAACCCTTCGAATGAGGTGAATAATCTCGCGGAGGGTTTCTCCGAATATACGCTAAGCAATAATGGCAATATCATTGGTGTATCCCAGACAGGAGACATCGAAATCCATCAGTTGGATTGGGAGTTTCGTTAACCATTAGTCTGTTCCCAGGGGATAAGGACATCCCTTATATTAGATTAGATTAGGCTAGGGTGGCCTCAAGGTCTACGCCACTGCGACCCCTTTGGATCTATTGTGGCTCCCCTCACTCTAAAGCTCCCCCTACAGACCTGTCCTTTTAATTAGACTCTTAATTCCGGAGAGTGACTCTTGGGTAAAGCTCACCCCTTCAGATGAGTTGAATGATCTCGCAGAGGGTTTCTTCGAATTTACCCTTAGCAATTATGGCAGAATCATTGGTCCAGCTCTGTCAGGAGACATCGAAATCCATCAGTTGGATTAGGGGGTTTCGTTAACCATTAGTATGTTCACCTGGGATAAGGACTTCAGACTCTTAATTCTGGGAGAGCGACTCCTGGCTAAAGCTCACAGGCCTTGGTTTTTCACTCCCCGAGAAGTAACATCCTTAGCCACACGAGCCCCTCACACTGACACAACACGCGCAGTGCCATTTCCTCCTCTTTCTGACAGAACCTACAAAGGTTATCATCCGCCAGGCTCATGCAATGCATGTGCTTTCTGAGCCTGCAAGGGGCCAGTTAATAGTCCTAGAATTATCCTTATAACCCCACGGTCTTGACGGAAGGACATCCCTTAGTTAGCCGGATGATTAGTCGGACCCAAGATTTCTCGACTGGGACCCTTGGAAAGCATTAAGGGGCATCAATACAGGTATGAACCCGTGGGAAACTTCAAAGTATGAACTTTTACTAGTAAACTCCAATTTTCCACAATCACAATACGAGTTTAAGCGAGACTTAAATGAAAGTAAAGAAAGGAAAATGGAAATGAATGAATTAAAAAAGGAAAAAAGAAACTATGGAAACTATGGTAACTATGGTAACTATAGAAAGCAATAAATCGTGTTCCATTGATACAGAAAAAAAATAAAAAATTAGAAGGTTAAGGTGAAGGTAACCAGTGGCGCTACCTTTATGATGACTCCATTATTAACTAATAACAATAAAACTATGTAATTAACCGAGTTATTGTCATAACTGTGCTCGCATTTTTTTTCCTTTATTACAGGTGAACATGTTCAGACTGGTCTAGACAATAAATAATTATAGGAAGTGAAGCAAACTGTCACACAGAGGTAGTTCTGTTTTAGTGACATGTTTTTGTTTATGACCTCAAAGATAATCGATTCTCTAAGATGTGTAATGTGATATAAACTCTTCTATTTAACATTGTTGCCGAAAACTGTGTTTAACCACCAAATTTGGTGTCGTGCACAGAGGCGACTAGCAAACATACTTTACTGTAAATTTCTCATATTAACCATTAAATAAAATGCAAGGCCTTTGCTAGCACCTCAATACATCTTAGCTTTGCGGGTCTAGTCTATAACCGCCTAACATACTTTACTATAAATTCCTCATATTAACCATTAAATAAAATACAAGGCCTAGACTAGTACCACAATACATCTTAGCTTTGCGGGTCTAGCCTGTAACAGCTCGGCTATAATTTGTTATTCACAAATAAGCCAATCCTTAACTAATATTAAAAAAAAATAAGGTTAATAGTAAATAAAATTATTGAAATATGAATTACACACGGTAATTACTTTGAATTACATGGTATGATGACGTGTGAAATCGGGGCTGGAAAATTCCAAGTTAATAATGATGGTAATATCGATATTGATCCATAACATTTCGGGCGGTCCCCCCCGCAAGTTCAGTGTAATTTACGGTTCTAATATCTAAATGATTTCAAGTCTGAGTGTGAGTTTTGAAGCGGTTTCATTTCCTGTAGAAAATTTACTTCACAGTGATATGCATTAGACAGTACTTAAAAAAAAAAAATGATTCGAATTTAAACTTCGAATCTAAGTCTACGAGGGTCGTTTGAAAAGTCCGTGCAAAGTCAGAGAGATAGCACCACTGGCGCGTATCGAGGTTATGTTTAGTTAGTAGCATCTCTTGGAAGTACACACACCAAGTTTCAGCCAGATCGGTCTATTTCTTTGTGTTTGGCATTCGTTTGAATCGAGGAAGTCGAGTGATTTTCAAAAAATGGACGAAAAAGAATTTCGTGTGTTGATTAAACACTACTTTATGAAAGGCAAAACGCCTCAGGAGACTAAAGAGAAGCTTGATAAACATTATGGTGACTCTGCACCTTCGATTAGAACAGTTTATAAGTGGTTTCAAAATTTTCGGAGTGGCCATATGGGCACAAGTGACGCTGAACGTTCTGGACGCCCTGTTGAGGTTACTACTCCAGAAATCATTGATAAAATCCATGATATGGTGATGGATGACAGAAGAGTGAAGGTGCGTGAGATTGCTAGTGCTGTGGGCATCTCAAATGAACGGGTGCATAATATTTTGCATCAACATTTGGACCATGACAAAGCTATCCGCAAGATGGGTGCCGCGATTGCTCACGCTTGACCAAAAACGAAATCGTGTGAAGTGTTGCAAGGACGGTTTGCAGCTGTTCCAGAAGAATCCGCAGGACTTTAAGCGTCGTTTCGTCACTGTGGATGAAACATGGATACATCACTACACTCCTGAGACCAAAGAAAAATCTAAACAATGGGTTACCAAGGGGGAATCTGCGCCAAAAAAAGGCGAAGACCGTTCCTTCGGCCGGAAAGATTATGGCGACTTTCTTTTGGGATTCGCAAGGAATAATCCTCATCGACTATCTGGAAAAGGGTAAAACTATTACAGGTGCATATTATTCATCGTTATTGGACCGTTTGAAAACCGAGCTGCAAGAAAAACGCCCACGATTGGCCCACAAAAAGGTCCTTTTTCTTCACGACAACGCACCAGCTCACACCTCAGCAGTTGTGGTCGCAAAATTAATGGAAATAGGGTTCCAACTCGTTTCACATCCCCCCCCTATTCTCCAGACTTGGCTCCCTCGGACTACTATTTGTTCCCCAATATGAAGAAATGGCTGGCGGGAAAAAGATTTTATTCAAACGAGGAGGTGATTGCAGAAACGAATGGCTATTTTTCAGACTTGGACAAATCCTATTATTCGGAAGGGGTCAACAAACTAGAGCAGCGTTGGACGAAGTGTATAAGCCTAAAAGGAGACTATGTTGAAAAATAAAAAAGGTTTACCCCAAAAAATTAAGTAGTTTTTATTTTTGCACGGACTTTTCAAACGACCCTAGTAATTTAGACAGTAAAACACAGTTCTTAATAAGTACAAATTTTACCTTTTAAACTAAGAAAAACGTATTTCCTTTAGAGTTAACCTTTACTTCAAAATATATGTAAATCGCAACCTATACCCCCTCCCAAACATCCAATAAAATGACGTAACGATAAAGTTTCATCGACACACCCAACCCTTGAAACGTCATCTTTGCTACGTCAGTTATGATGATTTAATTGATAGAATTTCTTATTTTTATTTATTAAAAATATATTTTTTACTAATTTATCTGCCATTGGTATTATTCGATAAATTATCGAATTATGCAATAAAAATTGTAATCGTAAAGATGCCAAAAATAAACATTTCATATAGTTAATAGATAATATTGTCTAATGTAATCCAGAATCAAGGAAGTGGTTAATAGGCTCTCGGGAGCGATTATCCCTAAATTTCATCCCTCAAACTTTCTTATAGTATCTGGATGAGTTCTTTCATCCCACAGGGTCTTACAAAAAAGTTTTATTTTCATACTTTGCCTCATTTTCTCTCAATAATAATATTATTTAAATAATTTAAAATTATTAACTCACCTTAAACATTACGTTGATTTGCCTGACGTCACTTCCTTTTCCATTTTCACTGGACACTTGACACAATTTATAAAAAAGTTAAGTTAATTTGGCGCACTTTGTTATATTTTATTCGGAATTTTGAATAACCGGTTTACATTATTTAGCGCACAAGTTAAATTTTGCGTTTTTTTTTTTTTAATAATAAAAAGGGCACTTCCGTTTCAAACACTCCCGGAAATCAACACTCCATCTGCAACAGAAAAAAAGTAAGAATTAAAAATAAATAATTAAGGCGTCGACTTTCATTGCGTTGATTCTCAATTTTACTTTGAATCGTTGTCCTTAAAGGAATCTGTAAAAGGACCAGATCAGTGGTTACCGGAATTTACGCTAATTACAGTTGAGCGTAAACCTGATTGAGCGGAAACTGGGCACAGCATTGTCTCACTCTATCCATTCCCAAAATCTTCGGTAGGCCTCTATCTGCCAGCATACAAAAACATCACCACTCTAAAAAAAAAAAACCCAAAGACTTAAGGTACCCCCCCCCCAAGAACATCGCAAAAATGAGTGTAGACCCCCCCCCCCCCCCAAAGACGTAAGATCTTAGCTCTTGTATTTTTGGAGAACTGACTTGTAAAAGGAAACTCGCTGTAGTCATTTTCGGAGAGAAAAACAAAATACTGAAGTTCCACTTCCGTTTGATCGATGTCATGTTACCGGAAACTGTAACTATAAGGTTAAAGGAAGTATTCTGATCGAATCACCACTTTCAATGAACATGGATATCCATTTTAAGGTCGACGGAGACGAAAAACCAATTAAATGAAAAGAGTTCAAACTTAAAAAGAAAATTCCTAAAAGCTCAAACTAATTGTAGTTGTAATTTTTAATGATAGTCAATTATTGATCAAAAAAAAAAAAATCTCCGAATAAAGTACCATTTTACCATTTTTAAAGTACCATTTTTTGCTTTCTCTAATTGTACAAGTGAAAGTAAAGTAATCGTATGAAAAATTGGTCAATATGTCTGTCTATTTATCTGTCTGTCTATGGAATGTGTGGCCAAAATAATTCCAAACAAAACCAGAAATTTAATATCAAATCTGCTTTGAAAATCATCAGCAAATTGAAGCAAGAAAGATGCTTAGACTGTAACACTGTTCAGCAGTGATGCACCAATAGCTCCCCTACTTGTACAACGAGAAAGTCTTTCAACAGCCACAGAAACTGCACTTTTAGAAGCTGCCCTGCGCTTTTGTACCCTGATGAGACTGGAAGCTTTAAAGATAGACCCAGTGTGAGGATTGAATGTTAGAGTTAGAGTATTGGTTAAGGACTCACTCATGGCCTAGGCCCTTAAGGTACCCGTCTCAAATATCTAAACTCAAAGGATCTTCTTGATTTCATGTCTCAAGTTAATCTTAAACAAATTAACCAATAATTTGACCCCACCAATTACAATTTGATGTTTACAAATTGATGAAGAAAACGTTATAAAAAAGTTATAACTTCACTGTCGGATAATTTGCAACAGTTATAATAAATTATCTATATATAATTTACATAATAAAGATAATTGGGAATAAAGGTAATTGGGTCGAATAACCTTGCTTGTTATTCGGTTATTCTTTTATTGTTTAAAGTATTAGTTATTATTATATTGTATATTTTTTTTATGTTTCATTGTTACATAATAATAGCATTGATTGTAATGTTAAGACCAGAAGAGATCATATTAAAAATAAGAGCTCCTGGGTGCAGCTCTGGACCACATAAAGAGGGAAGCTTTATTCTACAAGATTCTGGAAAGGGGATGAAATAATAAACTTGCAGGGATTACAGTGCCTTCGGGGGAGGATGACTTCCTGTAGCGATCTGAATCATAGTAATGAGGTCGATCTCAGGATGATAGGGTTTGGATTAAAAATTTTAATTTTAAAAAATTTAAATTTTTGCCCCACGGTGACGAGAATTCTTGTTTTACCCATGCAGTTAAGGGGCCATTAGAACTTCAATTGTAAAATTTAAGTCTTCTAGATTAGATTGTATTAAAAGGGCGGTTCTACCAAAAAGGGGAAGGAACGCAGGCAATCCAAAATGCCCATTGTTCCCCGCCCACCCCTCATCTCATGAGAGATACCGGAGCTTCAAGACCAACAAATCCGGCTAAAGGTTGGAAACATAGTGGAGCGGCGAGCAAAGCGGCGAAAACAAACACTCTCTATAGATAGCGTTGCTCTATCTTCGCTTTTCTCGCCACTATGCGCGGTCCCATATGTTAACTTGTGTTTGATTTCGCCGTTTTGCTCTTCGCTATCATCGCCGCTTTGCTCGCCACTCCACTATGGTTCCAGCCTAAGAGAGTTATTGTAATAACGAGCAGATTCTCGATTTTTATGTTTTTTTTTTCACTAGAAAAATCCCTGATTTGAAGTCCCTTGAGTCCGAAAAAGTGATTTTTACAAACTTCTCTCGCTCTCAACCGCTTTTCTCTCTCATTCAGTGTGTCTGTGTATATACCGGAAGTCAATCAATCAATCATTTTATTTGCACAAAAGAATACATCTTTATGGCATGGAGTTGAGGTCACAATATTTACAAAAAATAAAACAGAAATCAATATTCATCTATGTATAGGTTAACTCAAAAAATAAAAACCAAAAAAGGGTTTAAATTAAAATTACAACATAAATATGTAAATAAATAAAAAATTGAAATTATATAACCTTAAATTAAAATTTCTACTATAAAAAATTCAAAATCTAAGAAACAGAAAAAAAAACATTCATCTTTTAATTAGGCCGAATAGTTTAAATATAATTTTCTTTCTTTTAAACATATGATGCTATACAAAAAAATATGTTCAAGTTTAATTACATTATCAATGTTTAACAGATTTTCGAAACATTCAACTGGGGCATTTAACCTTAAAACATATTGAACTAAATATTTGTCTCTTTGAGCGGAGAATTTTGGGCATTCAAAAAGAAAATGAAACAAATCATCAGCAACTTTTAGCAAACACAGCAAGCAAATATTTGTAGGGTTAAATTCGTATCTTTCTTTATTAAATAAAATTCTACCTAATTTTTTACCCATTAGACGCATTTGTGCGATTAATCTTATTTTTTCTATATTTGAATTCAATAAGAGGTAATTTTCTGTTGAGCCAAACGAACAAATATTTCTGAAAAATACACTGAAGGAAGAATTGTTTACAAAATCAATATCTTTACTAAAAAAGTGGTTATCGAATGCTTGAGTTATGTCGTTTACATGGTGAGAAAAGTACGAGACATCGCTATTTAATAATAAATGGTCAAAACTGATCGTGGAAAGGGCGGACTTCAAGACTGAGAACCAATTAAATGGCAGGACGAAATTTTTTTCAATTTGCATTAATCTCAGTAAACATTTTGCTGGTAGCCTATCATCCGCCATATTCAGAAGGGTGCCATACCAACTTAGCATACGTTTGACGACTTTAAGCTTTATATGTCTCCGACCTATTTCCAGTCTGATGAACGCACTTGGGGTTTGTGGAGGTAGTCTCAAAACTGCTTTAAAAAAAGCCATCTGCGCACGCTCCAAATCGTCGGAGTATGGGAAGCCCCAAATTTCCGAACAATTTAGCAACACACTCTCTGCCATAGACTCGTAAAGAAGGCATTTAGCCTCCCAGCTTTCAGAATGCGTTTTCTTCAGGAGATCCAAAACAGAAGAATTGGCGGCCTTAAATTTAGTGAGGTGATATTTGGCAGCAGTGTTAAATTTGCCCGAAGAAGAGAAAGGGACACCCAAATACGTGTAATTGCCTTTTACTTCGACTTTACTATTGTTGAATAGGAAATCTTTCATCTTTGGAAGACGGCCTCCTTTATGGAACATAACAATCACTGTTTTACTGGTGTTCACTACCAATGAATTAATTTCACAATACTCCTTAAGAATATTTAAATTTTGTTGGGTTTCCCTCCAGGTAGTAGACAGAAGAACGGTATCGTCAGCATACAGGATACACTGGAGATCTGTAGTGGGATTAACGTTGATACCTTTAGCCCCACGGGAAATAAAAAAATCAACAAAATCAGAAGTAAATAGCGAGAAAAGTAACGGACTCAGAATCTCCCCTTGTAGAACCCCTTCCCTAATCGGAATTTCACAGGACTGTTCATTTCCTTGACAGACCACCATTGATGATAAGTCATACATCCTGATAATAAGTCGCAACATTTTACCGCAAATACCGAGCGAATACAATTTGTGCCATAACTTCTCGTGTACAACCGAGTCAAAAGCTCTCTTCAAATCCACAAAGCAAGCGAAACACTTACTCTTTTTTTTCCGCAGTTGCAAATTAATTATCGAAGAAAGTATAAATATCGCATCTCGACAGCCGCGTCCTCTACGAAAACCCAATTGTTCTTCGGGAATTAGATTCCTTTCCTCAACCCACACACCATCAGCCTATTGTACATAATGGAAGTGAAAATTTTTGAGATAGTGTTAAAAATAGCTATTGATCTGTAATTTTCTGGGTGTGCTGGGTCACCTTTTTTAAAAAGTAATCTAGAACGAACTTTATGCCAGCTCGGGGGGTATTTCTCTTCCTGCCAAATCTTATTAAACAAATTCAACAAGTAGTGGGTCCAGGTTGCCGGCAAAAATTTAAAACACTCATTGGGAACATAGTCAGGCCCAACAGCTTTATTATTTTTACAATTACTTATACTTGCTAACAATTCGTCCAAACTGATCTCATTATCTAAATCAGACTGGAAAATACCAAAAAACTCAATATTATCAATAATCTTAGGAGGAAGAATGGACATAAAAAAATGTTCCCACTGAGTTATAGAAATCGGACAATCAAAGGTTTTTTACATTTAAATCTCTTGATTACCCTCCAGAACTCTGAGCTCTTCTTAACATTGTATAAAGATATTTTTAGATTCTGATAATATTCAAATTTACACTGTTTAATTAAAGATCTATACTTATTTCGGCATGAAACATAATCTTTACGCACTTCAAACTCTGAATTCAAAAGTTTACATTTTTTATTTAATTTATTTAATCGCTTCTCGGCCTTTTGGCTAAGATCAAAGTGTAGTATATACCGGAAGTCATAAAAACCAAAAATCGCAGAAATGACATATAAAATTTAGGTGCCAATCGAGGTGAAAATCGATTCAAATCGATCAATCGGAAGTATCAATTTAGTGAATAGATTTTCCTATTTATTTTTAGAATTTTCTGGAATATCGCTCTACAGACTCCCTTTAAACTTGGTGAGCTAATTGTAGCTCTCATAACTATTATTACGAAACATTTGGATAAGAGGGAACTTCTAAGAGAAAGGCGTAGTTAAGGTTTCTCTCTAAAGTACCATTACTGTTCATTGTACTGGCTTACCACTTGTATAATATTAATAAAAATAAAATATGAGACCGAATTTCCAAATTTGAGGAAAATCGGCAAACCGGAAGTGCCACTTTACTGAATAGAATTTTCCTGTATTTTCCAGATTTTCTCACCAACGGCTGCTACGATTCTATTTAAACTTTGTACATTGATGGAAAACAAATAAATCTACAACTTTTTTTTATTGAAAAACTTTTTTCCAGAAAATCTGTTAAGGGTTCTGAACAGGGCAGTTCGAGGGTCGTTTGAAAAGTCCGTGCAAAAATAAAAACTACTTAATTTTTTGGGGTAAACCTTTTTTATTTTCCAACATAGTCTCCTTTTAGGCTTATACACTTGGTCCAACGCTGCTCTAGTTTGTTGATCCCTTCCGAATAATAGGATTTGTCCAAGTCTGAAAAATAGCCATTCGTTTCTGCAATCACCTCCTCGTTTGAATAAAATCTTTTTCCCGCCAGCCATTTCTTCATATTGGGCAACAAATAGTAGTCCGAGGGAGCCAAGTCTGGAGAATAGGGGGGGATGTGAAACGAGTTGGAACCCTATTTCCATTAATTTTGCGACCACAACTGCTGAGGTGTGAGCTGGTGCGTTGTCGTGAAGAAAAAGGACCTTTTTGTGGGCCAATCGTGGGCGTTTTTCTTGCAGCTCGGTTTTCAAACGGTCCAATAACGATGAATAATATGCACCTGTAATAGTTTTACCCTTTTCCAGATAGTCAATGAGGATTATTCCTTGCGAATCCCAAAAGACAGTCGCCATAATCTTTCCGGCCGAAGGAACGGTCTTCGCCTTTTTTTGGCGCAGATTCCCCCTTGGTAACCCATTGTTTAGATTGTTCTTTGGTCTCAGGAGTGTAGTGATGTATCCATGTTTCATGCACAGTGACGAAACGGCGCTTAAAGTCCTGCGGATTCTTCTGGAACAGCTGCAAACCGTCCTTGCAACACTTCACACGATTTCGTTTTTGGTCAAAGTGTGAGCAATCGCGGCACCCATCTTGCGGATAGCTTTTTCATGTCCAAATGTTGATGCAAAATATTATGCACCCGTTCATTTGAGATGCCCACAGCACTAGCAATCTCACGCACCTTCACTCTTCTGTCATCCATCACCATATCATGGATTTTATCAATGATTTCTGGAGTAGTAACCTCAACAGGGCGTCCAGAACGTTCAGCGTCACTTGTGTCCATATGGCCACTCCGAAAATTTTGAAACCACTTATAAACTGTTCTAATCGAAGGTGCAGAGTCACCATAATGTTTATCCAAGCTTCTCTTTAGTCTCCTGAGGCGTTTTGCCTTTCATAAAGTAGTGTTTAATCAACACACGAAATTCTTTTTCGTCCATTTTTTGAAAATCACTCGTCTTCCTCGATTCAAACGAATGCCAAACACAAAGAAATAGACCGATCTGGCTGAAACTTGGTGTGTGTTCTTCCAAGAGATGCTACTAACTAAACATAACCTCGATACGCTATCTCTCTGACTTTGCACGGACTTTTCAAACGACCCTCGTACTTTAGGGCACTTGTGAGAGATGGTGAGTAGATTCTTCCTTTCCAAAGTGCTAAGCATCATATTAATAATCATTTAATCAATAAGTTAAAAGAATTTTTTTTTTTTTAAATTAGAGCTTTGCGAAATGTAAGTAGAAGAAAGTTTTGTATGAGTGAATGAATCACATGGGGATATATCTTGATCTCAATGCCTCATATATCATAAAAATAAGCGGCAATAACTTTTTTGTTTTGCGCCAAAAACTAGAATTTCATGTTTACAGTTATAACACGGCCGTCCTCATAAAAAGAAATAAGAATTAAAAATATCAAACTCATACAGTTTGGTAATAAGTTCATATTATATATATTTACATATTTATACAAAATATATGTATATATATACATAAAAACAGTTGTTGAAGCCGCTGTATGTGGCCTTGTTACAGTTTTTAAAAAAAACGCTGTTAAAAGGAAACTTGCTCTACAGGTCGACAGACAGACAAACAAGTTGACCAAGTAGAGGAGGGATCCATATACAAGACACCTTTACAGTGAAAGTACGTCCCCATAATACAATTGTAATTTCCTTTTTCTAATTCCCAGTTCTTAGTGAAACTCCATTTCTAGACCTAATAGCTTGTCTTTGCTTACAGGGAACTAGAAAGCGTGCTATAGCGTGTAAGGGTGGATTTACTAAATGGGGGTGTGACTTAGATCGCCCCATGGAAAAGAAGATACCTGATTGGGGGGACACGATGATCTACATTTCCATCAATATCTGTTGTATTTAACGTAATTATTTATTGGGGCTACAAAGGAAGGGAGTTAGGGCTGTTGAATTAAGGATGGCAGAGTTCTGTGGAAATTGAGGAATCGTGAATGGATAGATTCAGTGAAAAAAAGGGATATTTCTTTGTGAAACGTTAGGTTAAAGACGGATTGGGTCATGAATGGATAGATTCAGTGATAAAGGGTAGTATTTCTTTGTGAAACGTTGGGTTAAAGACAGATTGGGTCATGAATAGATAGATTCAATGATAAAGGGGATATTTCTTTGTGAAACGTTAGGTTAAAGACAGATTGGGTCATGAATGGATAGATTCAGTGATAAAGGGTAGTATTTCTTTGTGAAACGTTGTGTTTGGGTCATGAATGGATAGATTCAGTGATAAAGGGGAAATTTCTTTGTGAAACGTTGAGTTAAAGACAGATTGGGTCATGAATAGATAGATTCAGTGATAAAGGGGATATTTCTTTGTGAAACGTTAAGTTAAAGACAGATTGGGTCATGAATGGATAGACTCAATGATAAAAGAGATATTTCTTTGTGAAACGTTGGGTTAAAGACACAATAGGGAGCATTAACAATATAGCGGAAGAGTTTTGGGTGAAAGGATAGGATGCGGGAGATATTGGTGGGTTTAGTTCAGCCCCACAGCTCTGATCCGTAAGTCCAGGTGGGGATTAAGGGGGGTTAGTTTGTTGGGTGTGCTTCGACTTAGATCTAAGTCCAATCGTACTTTGTTGAGGTGTGTCCAGTTTATTCTAAAACTAGATTTCAGTGTCTTCGGGGGAGGTTAAATGTTTCCCTCCAGGAGACTGTAGCATCTGATAATCTCTACCAGATTTGTAGGTTTATTCCAGTGCACTGGGCGATTCAAGTCGCCATGCTTCCTAGTCCTGTTGCTACTTTATTAGTTTGTAGTATTGGCATCTGGCAATCTTTAGCTGGATTTGTTGGTTTTGAAGCCCTAGTATCTCTTATGAGATAAGGGGTGGGCGAGGAACAATGGGCATTCTGGATTGCCTGCGTTCCTGTGGAATCGCCCGTCTAAAGCAATCTAATCTAATCTAAGTCCAATCGTGCGTCTTAGTTGTCCGTACCTTTTGTTTGGCTGTTGTCTTTAGAATCTCCTGTGAGTCTACTATCCAGGTAGAAACCCAGATAGCGTACTAAGTTCGAGGTAGGGATCGGGTTCGTTGAGTAAGTTAAACATTGGAGACCGATTGACGCCTGAGCGTGAAAGTTACGTGGACACTTTTGCTTTCATTAATTTTTATACGCCAATGGGTGCCCCAGCTTTCTATGGTGGTGAATTAGATGGGATTTGGAGGTTTTCGGTGGGGGTCGTCTGCAAGGAGCGGAAGTGAGCAATTTACTGAATAATTTACGCGGGTTTTTTTCGCCCAAAATTTCCCAAATTTTTTTTAAAAAAAAAAGAAAATACATGACGTGGATTGTGGATTGATTTTATTTTTTTTTAATTTTAAACAAGTTGCCTCTACTTAGTCCCTACATCTTAAAATAAAGGGTTCAAACCTGTTTAAAGGCTAAATAACGAAAAGTAAAACCCATTCCTGTGATGTTATGCACGACTAGGTTTTGAACACATTAACGATTGCATGAATCGAACTATCTAGAAGTTTGGGCGTAACTAACTACGTAACTAATTCAAAAATCGATTTTTTTTTTTCTCCAGCCCAAGGGTGGTATATAATTAACCTTTTTCCATTTAATAAGTATCATGGCCCAGTAAAGATCTAACTGAACAATTATTCTGTACTATTTAAGCAACTGTAGATGTTGTGTTCCCCATGAGTGAGATTATAGACTAAATTATCATCAATGAGGCATTGGAATTGGCAAAAGTAGCAATACCAATTATAAGTATACTTCTCCAGCAATCCCATCATTAGTATAACAAGTGCAGAATAAAAGCAAATTTATCGACTCACTTATCGATTACTAAATAATAGGTTACTGTTTAATAAGTTCTAATTCATTGGAAATACTAAAATTAAAAAAATATACAAGTTGAATTGCTCATCGATCTTATTTATCTCACGATTTTCAATATTGGGTCTCGTTCATACTAAAAAAGAAAAAAAAATATATTTAAGATAGGAAGAATAATTAATTGGCTAATGAAGAAATGAAATTGGTGGTCGATGAAAAATGATCGAATTGATTCGTGTAAATCGTGAGGTCCAACATCTGGATGAAATTCATGACGTAATCTCTTTGTAAGGAAAAACATTTTTGCACCAGATTTTTCAATTTTGACTTTTCACCGGAAATATAACTTCTGTGGTTTCTAGAGACTTTTACAAAACGGAAGAGCGCAGTAATATCTTACTTGATATTTCAGTGAAATCAGCTGATGGGAAGTGATTTACTGAACTTATTTATTATCTAGAACTTTTGTTCGAAACATTTCCTCCCAAAAAAATCTTACAGGCGCCACATTTGGGAGAGAGGTGTGTGGTTAAAGTTCGCTCTACAAATATGAATATATAGGCTTCGTGACCGTAAATTATTAAACTAAGGATTCAAGATTGACGAGGAATCGGTCAAATAAAAAAACAAACTCGTCTTTATGCCAACGTTTCGTCAAATATATTTTCTTCTTCAGGGCCTGGATATTACAAATACAAAACAATTTACAGAGTCAGTAACATAGAAAAACAGTAAAAATCAGTATAACATACATATATATACACCCGCTTCTCCATTTCTGGCTCTTAGTTTCTGTAACTCAACCAACCCACATAGCCACGTAAGTTTCAATAATTATAAAGAATTTATTGTATTTTACTGTTTATTTTTGTATTATTGATTTTTACTGTTTTTTCTATGTTACTGACTCTGTAAATTGTTTTGTATTTGTAATATCCAGGCCCTGAAGAGGACAATATATATTTGTCGAAACGTTGGCAAAAAGACGAGTTTGTTTTTTTATTTGACCGATTCCTCGCCAAATTAGAATCCTTAGTTCCCTCTACAGTGGTATCATTTTATTTCCTGTGGACGTGAGTCACTCGTGCGTTCGCTGAAAAGAGACGAAGATCAAGGTGGCTGTGCAGGAGTTTTTAAGGCGGTTAATGAAAGCCAGCTGGACCAAGCTAATGGAAAAACTATCTATAAATCTCCCGCCCATTAAATGGCAGTGGGTTTTGTGTTGAGATCAGACTTAAAGTACCATTTTGTTATTTTTTGGAAAGGTACTAAAAGCCATTAAACATCACCACCGAGAAAACTTAGTATGGATGCTGTTTCCCTTCTAGCTCTTTCGCAGAATATAACAGGAGGAGCGGAACTATCCCATCAAGTCCTGTTTTTGATTGAGTTAAACTCGCTAGTTTGTGATTCAAGAGCAATTGGAAGTCCAGAAGATAATGGACGAGAAAACACAGCATCTGATGACAGAACTACAAGTGTCAGACACGAAAGCCTTCAGAAAAGCCTAGGGTTCAAGAATCTATATACTGATCAAGATGGATTCTGTAGCCAAGGCAACGTCTCTTCTCTCAAAGATTACTGTTTCCACGGTGTTTCTGAGTTGTGTTTTACTTAAGTAATCAAGACTTAGTTAAAAAAAAATCAGTTAGAAATAAGTTATAATTTAGACAATAATAACTCCAGATTTTTTTTCTAATTTCTTGAATTATTCAAGTTCATAAAATGGGGTTTTAAATTTATTAACAGGTGCACCGGAAGAAGTTTTATTTAATTGAACATCTTGTAGCTTCCGTAACCGGTATAAATAGTTGCAAAATTGATTTGATTTACAATTTTAGTATTTAATTTTATATTTTTATTTAAATTTTGTTTGACCAACTAAAAATAGAATTAATAATAAATTGTGTCATCGTGACATCACCTTGAGTAACCGCCATGTTTCTCCGGTGCTTCACTTAAGAAATGTAAATAGGCGTCTTTAAAAAAAAACAAAAACATTGTTAAGCTGTAATATTTTATGGTTAGAAGTTTATTGCTTTTTTTAACAAATAAATCGCTAGTAAAAGCTATTGACTCAATTCGGAAGAGTTCAATAAATAGTAAACTGTAGAAAAAAGAATAAATGATGCAAATACTCGCATAGCACTCTCTCATAGCATTCTCACATAGCAAGCTCTCATAGCATTCTCTCATAGCAAGCTTTCATAGCATTCTCTCATAGCAAGCTTTCATAGCATTCTCTCATAGCAAGCTTTCATAGCATTCTCTCATAGCAAGCTTTCATAGCATTCTCTCATAGCACTCTCTCATAGCATTCTCTCGTAGCATTTTCTCATAGCTTTCTCTCATAGCATTCTCACATAGCAAGCTCTCATAGCATTCTCTCATAGCAAGCTTTCATAGCATCCTCACAAACACACACACACTCTCACTTTGTTTACGTCTAGAAGAAATTCTCTTCTTTTTCATTATCTTTTGAGAATTAAAACTCATTGAGATAATTTTTTTTAAAAAAGTTAACTTTTACATAGATGATTACAAAAAATTAAAATTTTGAGTCCAAAATTTCTATAGTAAAGTAAGTAGTAAAGTAATCGCCTATTTTTTCTGGCGGGGCTTAAAGTCCAACTACCATTTACTAGGTGTCGTGGACGGAGGCGACTAACACACGTACTTTACTATTTCTAATTTAACCATTAAATAAAATCCAAGGCCAAGACCGGGGAATCGAACCCAGTACTACAATGCTAAAGCTTTGCAGGTCTCGCCTCTTAACCCGCTCGGCTACCGTGGCGCTTCCAAATTTCTATAATTCTATCTGTGAACAACCACAGATTTAATCTATCATTATCTACCCAATACATTACTTGGAAACAAATACTCAAAAAATTGATGGTATTTTTGCATTAAAAAATAATGTATTAAAAAAAAAAAAATTATAACTAGACAGCACGTAAACCCAATATAATATTGAAATTTTAAATAAATATATTATTGCATTAATGATGTTAGAATATACTTATTTATAGTAATAACCTTGACCCTGGACCACAAGGACAACTATTATTGAATAGCTATAACATAGCTAGAACTGTGTGTGTGTGTGTGTGTGTCACTAATAGACACTAATTCTAGCTTAATTAATGGCTGTAATGGAAGGGAATAAGGATTTGAGTATAATTAACGTTTGAGTATAATTGAGTATAACTGTATAATTAAAAAATGGAGTAACATTTTAGGTAAATATTTAATTGTCAAAAAACTGGAAGTAATTATCTAATTGTATCATATGGGTATAAAATATTATATAGTTCTCCTCTTAATACCGGAAAAAGAAACTACTACTACTTCCGCATCCTGATTTATACAGAGGAACCCCTAAGCAAGCCCACCAATCGCAGCTGACAAATAAATCGTAGAATCTGAAATGGTTAGAAGGAGAGTACGTCCTCTTCCAGCTCTTAGTAATTCCTAGAATAATGGGCATTACAAGAGTTGTAATAAAGATTCCTTCATTTCCCTAGAGCAAGGATGGCGAACCTTTTTGAGACGTGGGTCAAATTTTGTTCATTTTTTTTTAGTACATAGCTCTTTGGTCACTAATGCCCATTTGCACAAGAGTTGAAGTTTAAAGAATTTTAAACTGAATATTTTCAAAACTAAACATCTTTAAAAAATTCAGTTGGCTTAACGGGACGAAACAAGTGGCTACGGAAGTCTCTTTTTTACAAACATAACTGAACAAAACCTTACAAAAGTGTGTTTTATCTGAAGAAAAATCTAAATATGGTTATTTGCTTTGAGTTCGTGATTTTTTTTTGTAACAAACAAAATATGAGTAAAATTATACACATTTTATTTGATGTTTTGTAAACACTTTTGCTTTTATGTCAATTACTACAAAAAGCATTTGTCGTCATTTGTGTTTTAGTACTGTAATGATCAAACTAAAGGTTATAGATAGCATTTAAATTGCTTTTGTGTCAATGCGTGATTGGAAAAAAAAATGCAGATAGATTATAAATTATCCTCAAACAATTAGAAAATCTAAATCAGGCCCGCGTAAACAAACAAATGGTTGCCTAGCAATTGTGTGAAAAAGCTTGCACTGAACCGCGGGTCATAGATTCGCCATCACTGTCCTAGAGCAGGGGTCGGCAACCCGCGGCTCGCGAGCCGCATGCGGCTCTTTTATCCAAATAGTGTGGCTCTTCAGCCTGCCCAAAATATATTGTATAGTTTAATTTTATTGAAACGAATGACAATTCCGTTTATTAAAGGTATTTTTTCAAAAATAATTTTAAAGTGATAGGTTCGAAATTGAGTAGTATTATACAATATCAAAATAAAGTACTTGATTTATATTGTAAGACCTGCCGCCTTTTCATTCTAACACAGGTTTAGTTATTATTTATTTGTTTATTTACTCTGCAATACGTGCAAATAAATATATAAAAATGTTATTGAATATCATAAAATAACAATTTGCGAATACAAATGATCTACAGAGTTTGTTTACACTATCATCCTTGCGGCTCTTGGTAAGATTTATTAAAATTATTTAAGAAGAAATGGCTCTCTACTTAAAATAGGTTGCCGACTAGAGGAATTGGCAAGTACCTTCACTTTGTAGCCCCAACTTCTTTTAGGTAGACCCTCCAGGTCTAGAGTGCCCCACAAGAGGAAGACTTTTCTTTTTTTTGTGAACAATTTTTCAAAACGTATTCTAAACAAGGAGAACATCCGTTACAAAACGGATATTAACGGTGAAAAGACGTTATCCAAGAATTAGGACAATAAAGCAATACTTATTCATGTAATTAATACAGTAAGAGAAGGAATATCTTAAAACTTCTTAAGGAGAAAGTCACGTGATTATCACACTTGGTTTCTACAAAATGATAATGCATTATTTTGCTGCACATATATGTTACACAGAAAGTGTAAGTTATGGAAGGAGAGAGTGCATTTACCGCCATACTCACCACAGGTACACACAGGACGTGTGTGCGCATGTCCCCTGCCCCCTCCCGTCCACACACAGGACAATAAGAGAAGATAAAAGTGAACAAGTAATGCTGCTGTTACCGGTTTTACTGGAGACAGACTGACAGATGGAACTGGCTGTGGTGCGAGAAGAATGTACGGTTAGCAGGACTGAAGTGGAAGGCTGGCTGCCGCTGGCTGCTACATCGTTTTGGTTCTGTATAATGGCGCTTTAAGAACTGCATACATATGACGCTGGGCCGGTGCACAAGAAGTACGCATATCTGTGTCTATAGTTGGTGCCTTTGAAGAAAGTAAAGGTCAAGCCAAGTATTTGAAGAGCGTAAAGTTAGTGCTTGGTGCTTAGGAAGGTCGAAGAACCATTTGCATTCCTCTGCTGTCTCTCTCTCACCCCCTCCCACCAATCTCTAAGGTTGATGCCTCAATATTCGCACATCCACAACGTTTGATCGACGTTTCCAATTAATTCTCCCCTTAATCATCACTTTCCCTTCCCTGTTCTAGCTAACAGAGGGGAAGAGATTTGCTCACTGGTTAACGTCCAGAATCCGGGAGCCACACCCCGACTACAGGCCCTTAGATTTCCTCTATCTCGGGAGCTCTTGAACACTGTTCATTGTCCAGTGATGAATAGCGTGGCCTTAGAGAGCTTTCCGGAGGCTGATACTGCACTAAGGGGGCGGAAAAAAACTCCAACCACCTCAGACATTGCGCGCCTTAAATTTCGGGAAATTCACTGCCACGGTGACAAATATTTCACTCAAAGTTTCACACCGGAAATATTAAATTTTTAAGACCACATTGAGCCAAACACAATGAAACATTGCCTGGAATTTGGATATCCTTGGTTTAGGACATCAATTTATAGGACTATCGAATCCAGAAATAAGTTACTGAGCAAGGAAAAGGTTGGGCTTACCTCTAAAGTGCCAATTAAGGATAATGTAAGGACTTGAGAACTATTAAATATTCATAAGGATCAAATAGGTACTTAAAATACAATACGCGCCTCATGAACTGCTTCATAAGATTTATTTTCAGCATTTCCAGAGACTCTCGCATTTCGTACTGCTACGATGAGTTGAAGTGGCTTTTTCCTGTCTATCGCCGCCAATATTTTTTGGCTTCAAGTCATAAAGTCTCAAAGGCCATCCTATATTTTTCAACTCTTTAAGTTTAAATCCTCCATCCATTCCCGTATTACTAGATCTCGCTCATCCGATCTCTATATTCCCCCACACCGTACCTCATCCTTTGACAAGTCCTTCCTAATACGTGCTACCTCTCTCTGGAACTCCTTGCCATCATCTGTCCGCCATGCACCTACCCTATCTATCTTCAAATCCCGTCTATTCAGTTATCTCCTCTCTATTCAGCTTCCTCCGAAATTCTAATTGTTTTAATTTATTTCCTTAATTTCTGCTGTTATTTTTATTTTCACTTTTTGTAAATAATTATTTATTTATTTATTTTCTGTTCAATCACAGGCCAAACTATTAAGGCCTCTATTTGTACCTGTGTTTATTCTTAGGGGACAATTGTCCCAGAATAATAAATTTCTTTTCTATTTTTCTATTCTATTTCTATTCTACTTGAAGAAAATTGGCTAGCCCAAAAAAGGCATTTTCCGAAATAATTTTATTTCAACACCATTACTCTTTATTGTATTGTTTTTCTTCCTTTATTAATAAAAATAAATAAAATTTGGGACTAAATTTTAAAATCAGATGATTTTGAGAAAAACCTATTACCAGAAGTGCTACTTCCGGTTTTCCAGTTATTCCAAATTTTCAATAAAAACACCTCCAACGATTTTTATTATTATTAATTTATTGATTAATCAAGTAATAATGGCTCTGTTTGGTTATGAATTAAAAGCTACGAAACTTCCGAACACTTTTCCGAGAAAATTATATAAGAGAGCTTTTTAGAAAGAGCTTTTACGAGAGAGAGCTTTTAAAATTACATGCGCGGCACTCAATCATCAACGTGACCACGCTATAAAAGTCAACGCAAAATTTACGAGTGAGAATGTGTGACGTAATCGTAAATTACTCATAAAATATATATCTACTTAATTATCCTAAAGAAAAATATTTGTTCAAAAGAATGGGTCTTCAAAAGAAAAAGAAAAAAGCTGATTGCTGCAGCAATTGAGGTTTTATATTTAATTCTAGGTTTCATTGTCATTAATGTGTAGAATTTTATTGATATATAAAGATGTTCATGAATTTCTTTATTTTATTTTTTATAAACATCATTAATGTCTTTTAGTTGTCAAGATGTTGCTATAAATGATAATGATGGAAATTTAGAAGGACACATTGTAACTATACTTCCTTCAGCACCCCTCCTCCCAAAATACTGAAAAAAATGTTGGCCTTGATGTGTATATCCCTAGTATATGAGCTTTTCAAAATTTTTGACTCCCTTTACGAGAAAAATCGTACAAAAATAGTAAAGTTACAATTCCGGCAGTCATATTTCGGGTCTGAGGCATGTGGCGAATTGTGACGTGTAAGGAAACGGAGATAACCGACGCTCCAGAACTCTTTAGTGGCACAGGCAACAGTTTTCTTCCAGAGACGTTGTGGAGAGAAGAAGATATCTGCAGAGCCATACTCTGGAACAGCCTCCATGGCTTGAGGAAGAAGAAATCTGTATAGGGCAATCATAACTGAAGGAGATCTGAGGCGTTTCTTGGACTGAGTAAGGGCAATTTATCTGTCCAATCTTCAGAGGACGACTGAAGCAACTAGCTGTGTGGAACATATTGGCAATTTCTGTATGATGAGCGCCTGCAAATTCTATAGAAAGATGAAGGAATCACCCGACTAGCTGACATGCTAATGACTAAAAAATATTTAGACAACCAGGTTGTTAAAAGATGTGGAGAAGGATGAACCCTCTTCAAGATTCTGAAATTAGAACTGATTTGGAAAAATCTTAGACTGATAGGGATGCGGCAAAGTTTCAACTGGCACAAAAAATAAGGGGACACAATAAATTTTAAAAAGGTCACAGCTTATAATATAATCCGAAAACATCTGGTATATACACAAACATATAATGTCTAAACCAGAGGTCGCCAAAGTGGTCTATATAGACCCCCAGGGGTCTATTTAACAAAAGTAGGGGCCGATCTGAGCCACAGGGATCGAAGGAAAAACAATTTCTAACCCAATATAGTGAACCTTGCAAAGAAACACCAGGCACATCCATCTCATTAATTAAGAAGCAATACTGTAGTTACTTTACTCATTTATAACTACAGTCGACTCTCGATAATTCGAAACTCGATAATTCGAATTTTTCGATAATTCGAACTCTACAGCTGCTAACTTCGGTAAATCGAAAAAATTCAGTGTATTTAGATACGCTCGATAATTCGAAATCCTTTTCTTAACAAAAGGGGGAGAGAAGGCTCTATAATTCGAACGAGGCCACCTTCCCCTCTTTATAATTCGAATTTTCCCTAGTAATGTTTACTTCTCATTTTCCGCTTATTGTTCATTTCCTGCGTAATGTTTCCCTCCTTCCAGCCCAGTTTAACTTTACAATTCTCTTTCTTAGTTTGTCACGATAGGAAGTACGTCTCCCTTACTGTGCCCCACAAAGAAAACAGTATCGTGGCCGTGAAAAGTGGTTCGAAAAAAAGAAGATATCGCCAAAACTTTCAATATTCCACCATCAACGCTTTCTACAATTCTAAGTCACTGACTAAGTCAAGCCACATTGTAACAAAAAACTGTTCTTCATTTTTTTAATTAGATACATATGTATATTATTATTTATTGAAATGTTAATACATATGTAATTTTTTTGTTCTTTTTTGTCGTTTTCATTATTTTTACTTTTTTACTTGAGGCTATATATGTCTAAAACTTAGGTAAGCTCATACGTATTTTTAATATACGTATGTACATACATATGTACATAATAATAACTCTAAATAATTCGAATTTTTTTCCCCTTCTTGATAATTCAAACTTCTTGATAATTCGAACTCTCGATAATTCGAATTTTTCTTGTAGTCCCTTGGATTTCGATTTATCGAGAGTCGACTGTACTTATTATTTAATAAATATTAAGGTATTCAAATTTCAACATTCAAGATATTTTTCATAAAACTATTGTTAAACAACGTAAAATTACTTTAATAAATGTTTAAAATCATAAAATAAATGTACAAACACAATACCTAATAGATAGTTTTATTTTAATTAACTGAAAATTACTTTTATGATGGGGGTCGATGGAGATTTCGAAAAATTATATAGGGGGAGTCCATGATCAAAAAAGTTTGGCGATCCCCTGGTCTTAAGTCCTAAACATGCCTGGTGATAATTATCTCAAATTCCCCCCAAAAAATCTACGAAACAAATACAGAACGAGAATGACAATAAAGGAAGAAAGAGAGGGGGAGTAAATAGAGCAAAAATTTTAAAAATTGTGTTAATTGCAGAAAGGAATAACATTCTAAAATTTACATGGGAGAGGCCTCTCTAAAATTTGTATTTTTAAAGAATTTAAGCTATTCATTTTTAATAATTACATTGATTTTCCAAATTAAAAGCAATTAATTAAAAAAAGGGACTCAATTAAAAAGCACTACATAATAATAATTAAAAAAAAAAATCTTTAAAGAAAAATATATTTGCGTTGGTTACATTGTTAGGTTAGAAAGAAGGTTTTATTCTTTGGAGAATTTGTTTGATGTTCGCAATTTTAAGCAATTTAAGATAACGCAGTCATTCAAACAACGCTGAATAGTTTTATTTATTTAAGGCGTTTTTACGTTTTTTTTTTGTTTTTTTCTTAACGGTTTCCGTTTATTTGTTGATGTTTTTAATTTGAAATTAAGAAGTGAACTAATTTTATTGCTTTAACTAAATAATTATCTTCATTTTCAAGTTATGTCGTATGCTTATCTGTTCAAATATATCATAATTGGCGATACAGGTACATCATGTTTGTTTTTTTATCTTAATTTTATGTTGCGTTTTGTTAATAAGTTTTTGGTATAAGTTTTCAACAATGTGGGAAAAAATAACAAATAGTATTTTGCGTTTTATCTCTCGTACTTTTTTTTTTATTTGTTAATGAAATTCGTCCACTGTGTTACATTCAAAGGTGTTGGCAAGTCTTGTCTGCTGTTACAGTTTACGGACAAAAGGTTTCAACCTGTTCACGATTTAACAATTGGTAAGTAAAATTTACTGATGGTTTTCTCACTTTCTCTTACTTCCATGAGAAAATAAGGAAAGATGCAAGTGTTTTTATTTTCTAAAACATTTCAGTTTGACTAATCTTTTAATACCCCTTTTATTCGAATTAAAACTTTTCTTCGTATTAAAAACGGAAATTGGTAAACCTTCGAATGCACTTCTTTCTCAACGACCGGTAATAGAAATAGAGTGCCAAATTTTGGCGAGACAAAACTTAATGGAAAACATTTAATTTAGCTGCATTCCTGTTGATTTCTGCTGTTCCAAATTCTATCATTACTAGATGGAGATGTAGTTAGTAGGTTTGCCGTAAAACAAGTCAGGCGTACATGATTGAATGTGTTTGGTAATGTTTAATTTCGCTCAAAAGTTTGGTGTTCGAAGTGTAAAAGTAAAACCAAAATGGAAACCAAGTTTATTGTTTAAAAATAATAAATCTTATTCAGTATTCGGCGAGTAATTCTCAATCGTTGATAGTCCGTTGCAATTTTTCTCACTAATATATAGTGACAGTATAAATTCTACATTAGAACTCGACAACCGTAGCCGTCTTTAGGAGGGGAACATTTGGGACGAGTGTGTTAGAGGCGGAAGAATAGAGAGGGGTCTAAGTTATGGCCAATCTAGTGAGGTGTCTAAGGTTTACAGTGGACCCTGCTGGACACTTTCTATCTTGAAATTATTTTTAAATGGCTCCAGATGACGCCTCAGACTTTTAAAAACACCATGTCCCAGCTATCAGATAAACCCAAAAACTATTCGGATTTGCAAGGTTTAGCAGGTATACCTGCTGATTTTTGGTTCCAAGAAGTGGGAAAGTTAATTTATCTCGCTAACGTCATGAATGTGAGTTTTATTTAGACCACATCGTTTGAGGTTTTTTTTTCTGTTTTGCTTTTGAAGGAGTGGAATTTGGTGCTCGGATGATAACTATTGATGGTAAACAAATCAAATTGCAAATCTGGGACACAGCTGGGCAGGAAGCGTTCAGGTCTATCACACGATCATATTATCGCGGAGCCGCAGGTGCTTTATTGGTCTACGACATCACCAGACGGGAGACTTTTAACCACCTGACCACGTGGTTAGACGATGCTAGGCAGCACTCTAATTCCAACATGGTCATCATGCTTATTGGGAATAAAAGGTTTGTGTATTAAAATTATCCTTTCATTAACTCTTTTGTTGATGTTGTAGCTCTCTCAAATCATCCCACTTTAACAGTAATTGAGAAACTTTCAGACTTAAGGTTCCCTTAGAAGTCAGTATGCCTTTTATGCCTTCTACGTAATAACCTGGAGAACTGCAAGCCTAAACTTAAGATGTAGAACTCACGCGTCTATTTTCTATGTACGAGTACTATTAAGGAAAAGTGGAATCATGAATTTTCTTTTAAAGTATCCCTCAACACAACCAAAGATATGCCCACTTGCCTATTCACTTACCAACAATGCGGACATCCTGCATAATAGTAAAGGGAATTATAATCTCATGCAATCTTTTAAATGCTCCTTTTAGTCAAGATTTCGAATCTACCATCCATATTACTTTAAAGAGATATTTAAAGTAACACTAAAAATCTCAATTAAAAGAAAATCCCATAGTTAGGATAGTGGCGACTTTTCTAGATTAGACTGTGTTGATTTTTCGCGGATTCATTTCTTTAAACTTGGGATTACCAGGCTGCACGCAGAAAGATTTATTATTAATTTCGTTTCGCTTAACTTGATTCCAGCGATTTAGAGTCTAGACGTGATGTTAAAAAAGAGGAAGGCGAAGCATTCGCACGAGAACATGGTCTGATATTTATGGAAACGTCTGCAAAAACTGCAGCCAACGTTGAAGATGCATTTATAAGTACAGCTAAGGAAATTTATGAGAAAATCCAAGAGGGCGTATTTGACGTCAACAATGAGGTGAGGATTTTTTTTTTGTGTTTATGTTCTTCGACAGTATTTTTTTTCTGTCTTCGGCATTTCAAAATCTTTAAACATCTCTCACGTTGTGCTGTTGATTGTTGCAGGCAAACGGTATCAAGATTGGACCGCAACATTTACCGAACAGTAATATTCCGCCAGGAGGACAGACCTGTAACCAGGGTCCACCTTGCTGTTAATTGGACGTCTTGGATAAACCACTAAAACACAATCCCAGAACAAAACCTTATTTTATTTAAAGAATCTGAAAATAAATTGAGAGACTTCTAGTCAGGGAATTTAGTTGTCTATGAATTTAAAAATTAAATAACAATTCGTTACGGATGCCATTTTGTCTTGGGAATGTAATGATTTAAATTAAATTATGAGATTGGGCAGTTATGAGTTTACTTTCTCCTAGCATCCTGCTATTCGGTTTGAGTCCAAGAATAGAGAGTCTACAAGTTTATTCGGGGAGATAGCTCTGACTGGTGGGTTTCCTTCAATCTGAGATTATCTCAGGTCTTCCGCTCCTAACTATCAATCTTTCTCGTCCCTAATGGGGGTTTTGTGAGCCTTTTCCCCTCTCAAAATTCCCGCCGTATAACCTCTACACTTGATCTCCCTTCTCTCTCGCCCTTATATTAGGTCCCAAACCTTCAAATAACTATCTAATCCTCTAAATTCCCACAATAGATTCCTTAATTTATTTAGACCTAATCAAAACTAGTTGTAATATTGCTTTGTATATTTTCCTTCTTACTAAATAAATTGAGAATGTATTCATGACGTACATTAAATAAACTGTGATAAAATTATTCAATATTTCATATGTATTATAGTTGGATGACAATCAGTCAATGTTTTAGGAGTCTATTTGATTAATGATTAAGTGAAAAACGGTACCTATGAATTGGGGCTTCTGAGCAGGCCATTTTCTCTGGCTGACAGAAGCGAAGCAGAGTGCGAAACATATTTGGCACTTAATTGTAATTAAATGTAAATATTTTAATCATTAAGGTTTAAAAACTTCTTAATTATTTATTATAAATTGATCATGTGTATAATTATACGATGTAAGGTAGCCACGGTAGCCGAGAGGTTAGAGGCGAGGCCTGTAAAGCTAATATGTATTGTGTGATACTGGGTTCGATTCCCGGTCTTTAGGCCTTGGATTTTATTTAAATGGTTGAATAAAAGAAATTTAGTAGTAAAGTTATGTTTGGTAGTCGCCTCCGTCTACGACAGCTAATTTGTGATAGTTGGACGTAAAGCCTGCCTGAAAAAATAGGCGATTACTTTACTTTACTTTAATTATGAGATGTAAATATCAAACTTTGTATGGGGCACATACCCTGCTGATAATTATTTATGAATACATGAAAGGTAGTAAAATTTATTTACTTCCTATATGAGTTATAAAACATTTTTTCGGGAGAATCTTGAATATATATATATATATATATATTTATAGTTCTAAAATGTCGACAATTTTTTTACAATCCTAACACTTCCTGTTCTATCAGCTATAAGAAAAAAACTAATTACAAAATCAATATTAAATTCACCAAGCTCAGGATCTCTTTATGAAGTTGTTACAATGATAGGCAACTAAAAAAGATAAATCTGCCAAACAGAGATATTTATTGCTCTGACTTCCGCAACGTTGTAAGCTCCATATTTGAAGAAGCAATAAAGTAAACAGGAAAATAAAAAAAATGGTTAAAGAACAAGGACTCTATCTAAGGAGAAGAAATAGTGTGAGGATATGGCGAAGCATATTTAACGATAAATAAATGGTGAAAGAAAAGAAAAAAATTGGAAGCCAAGAAAGAAAGAGCTACAGAAAAAAATAAGACCGGTCTTTAGAATCAGTACAGCACCGCAATAAAGTTATCCTTACTGGGGATCTTCAGCCACAGAAAATAGTTCCAATATGGACCAGTGTAGCTTTAACCTACGTTTCATCTCTAAAATTCAGAAGTATTCTGTAACTTCAACTTGAGTGAATATGAAAATGGAAGACAACTTCATTAATTTCCATTGAAGATCGAGGTGAAGAATGACAATCTAACTTCTTGTTCGCCACGTCTCAAATTTGAAATTGCAACAAGTAGTAAGCTGCAGAGTTGTATGATGCCCAAAAGTTTTCATCAGTTCAAAATATCCAATGCTTTAAAAACCTACCTGAATACTTTTTCTTAACCAATTTCTAAAAACTGGATATAATCATTTACTCTGCCGAGCTTTCGACCTAGGGACTAGGTCATCTTCAGGGCTAGTTTACAAAGTAATATTTTACATTTTAGGATCCATGAACAGACAAGACAGAAGACACACCAACCCTAAAATTTAAAATATTACTTTGTAAACTAGCCCTGAAGATGACCTAGTCCCTAGGTCGAAAAGCTTGGTAGAATAAATGTATCACGACTGAAATGGCAATTATTTTTTCATCCTATTGAAACTGTGAATCAGTCACCAAAAATAATGAACAGCAATAATCCGTCATATTTCCAACGGTTTCAGACATTCATCTCGTTTGAGGCAAATTAATCAATTAAGTTTAGAGAATTCAACTTCATTTATGTTTAAATATGCTGACCATCAGTGTATTGTAGTGCAAGACGGGAAACATAAGTGAAGTTGAATTCTCTACCCTAAACTGATTAGTAAACCTCTGATGGTGGATGAATATCCGAAACCGTCAGGGATGCATTAAACATGCATGCTGCGACAGATGAAATCAACGATATTAAGGGGAAAGTCTGAAGACTATCTCAAATATGAGTCCAAAGTAAACACATGAAGAATAGTGAAGAAGTTCTGTGAGAAGCATAAGTTTAACAGAAAATGTCCTTGAAGTAGATACACAATCATGCAAATGACCAAAGAATAGAATTACACCCGATTATCTGAGAAAATTAAACACTAATAAGTTTCTAAAAAAAAAAACTAGATGGAATATTAAATATCTTTGAGGCACTGAAAGGGGTCCAGAATAATGAAATGCACTTGCGGATAGTCTGAAAGCTTACGTAAAATACACTAGATAAACCCATCAGGTACTCCAAGCTAAGGAAGAATGCAGAAGACCCTAGAGATCATCTTGCTGAGGGTATGAGACAACGAATTAACTGGCTGATGATAAGAAGGGATCTAGCGCATCATTCCGTGGACACGAACCTGCTCTGGCAATCTCGAAACAATATAATGACGGGGGGTTAACAGAAAGTGGTGGCCGGAGGAATCGAGAAGGCTCTGGATAGAGGTAAGAAGCTGTCAAATTGGCAAGATTGGACCACAACATTCACAGAACAGTAATATTCTGGCCAGAGGACACACCCGTAACCTGCGCCCACCTTGCAGATAAGTGGAAGTCATTCTATAACAAAAAATAATAGATCAAGGAAGGCCTCGATTTCTGTGATATCCTTCAATATTGCTTTGAGAGAGGCAGACTGTTTGAAAGAACTTTGAATGATTAGTTTTAAAGACTGTTACAGAACCTTGGCGGCTCAAGTCCCTCGAGTTTTGGGTTCTAGCAATTGTTATAAATAATGTTAATAACAAAACCAAGTTGGCAAATTAGGGAATACTTAATATTATGTTTTAGAAGAGCAGCTACAGCTTTTAAGTCCTACAAAAATCAAATCATGTCAACTGAATTGTACGTTCTATTTTCTTAATACAAGAAAGAGTTTATAAATACAGCCCATAGAGGGCTCAATCTTTTAGGGAACAGAACATCTGTTTGCTAATTGAATTACGAGTATATCCTACAATTCTAATGGATAGAAAATGGTAGGTTGAATGACTGTTTTACTAACTTGGAATTCTCAATGGAGTAAACCAGTTTGCGTGCTTAAATTAAATTAACTTAAATGAGTAACCCGGTTTCAATTAAACATTAATCGTGAAAAAGTGTTAGTGTTAACCTAAAAATAAAAGAGATGTAAGCTTACGCAATGTTCCACTGACGGATAGCTCGCCTGCTTACAGCATACTTTCAAGTTAATTCCTGATTCCTCGCACTGGACACAAGCATTGTATCACTTCACTTTTCACAAACCAACACGGAACGCCTAAACAGAAGCAAATTTTTTTCTCCTTAAATGCATTTTTTACATTTTTGATGCTAACCTCATGAAGAGGGGTTATGATCTCAACAAATTAAGTAAGTATTGTTTCCTTATTATTGAAAAAAAAATCATACAGCCCTATCATACTTCTTTGTTGGAAATTCATATTAACTAGTGAATTTTTATTTAAGACCGAGTTTTTTCCATTTCAGCACTCATTTTTAAGATTGTTACTTAAATGTAATAATTTTCTGCAAAGTTGTATGTATAATAGTAAAGGTTAGGTATTTTCTTAAATTATTTATGGCAATCCTTTTTCTTTAAAGGCTTTGCAATGTCCAGGACATGGAAAAGTGTAAGAGAAGAAAACCAATTCAAATGTAAAAAAAAACAACATCAGTGTAAAGAAGAATTTTCTGCTGAAGTGTATGTATATCAGTTAAGATTTTTATTTTTTCTTAAATTATTTTTGGTAATACTTCTCCTTAAAGGCTTTGTAATGTTCAGGAAGTGGAAAAGTGTAAGAGGGAAACCAATTTTCAAATGTTTAAGAAGAAGATAATTAATCTCAACATTGAAGTTTAAAAAAGGATCTAGATAAATGAGTCGATCACGAAAATTATCTTGAACCAGGTACGTGGACTCGATTGGCATTATCCACCACCACATCTACGGGGCATGAGTTTGATTGTTCTGCCCGCTTATTTGTTGGTATTGCATGATTATGATATGTTATTATTCTGATTTGGATGTTTCTGTTGCTGGTTTGGTTTATTTTATTTTATTTTTATTTTGTTGACATATTGTATTAGTGTTAGGAACGATTTTCGTTTTTTCTTTGCCTGACGAATTGAAGATCTCTCAATGGTGTAGTATTGGTGTTGACTTCTTTCTTTTTCCCACTTTGTCTATATATCTTGATTGACTGATTGGTACGCTGTGTGTCTAGCAACCCGATCTATTTGGGCAGCACCCTTTGTTTTGCAAATATTTGCATTAAAATGTTTCTCTCTCTCCAATTTTTAAGTCCATCCTACAATTATTTTTTTTATAATTAAGTCCTTGAAATTTTACTTCTGTGTTAAGCTTTCAATTTATTAATTTACTGGCCTAAAATTCCTAAGATTTAGAATGAATATCATGCCTAGTTCATTTTAAAATGAAAGTGGGTTGTTAAATGTATTTTAAAGAACATTAATTCAATAATTCTAATAAATAATATCAATAATTCATTATTCAATTATGATTTATGCAATATTCTTAAAATCTATTTCATGATTGGTCAGCCATGATGTTTAATGTACTGCTTGATTCTTCACCAAAGACAATTCAGTAATAGAATTGAATCATTATAAAATATCTATACTGAAGATGCAATAATATCATTTATAAGGTGAAAAATGAATTAAAATTCAATTGAGTACAATTAAACTTATAAACTCTTTATTAAATCTTCAAACCTTAGTGTAGGCCCTCTTCAGCAATTCAAAAATTTGTAAATGACTTTTTTTAAAAAAACTAATTAAATTCATACTGCTAATTATATGTATTTTAATTTGTATTGAATCATTTTATTGTTTTATATTAAATTTTGATGGAAAATCTTGTTTTTCTTAAAGTATAATTAAATTAACTTTACTTACAAATCCAACTTAAATCGGGGCGTCCATTACTACACCTATGAAGGGGTGACCTTAGACCTTAGACCAATAGCAGCTAATGATTTTTTTATTTAGTAATTAATAATTTTTGTTTAAAAAATATAAATTTGGGGTTTAATTTAATTTTAAACAATTAATTAATATTTTGTAAATAAGTTTAAATAGTTTTTTTTGAGGACACTTAAAAATTTTTATTTTTTTGTAATATTTCGCATTAAATGGACCATTTTAAATTATTATTGATAATTGTTAATTATTTTTACAAAGAAATATTACAATAAATTGTTTTTTTAACAAAAAAATATTAAAGAATTTTCTTTACTTTTTTAAAGGCAGTCGTTGACGTCACTTCTCTTTTAGCCAAGACCACCTAAGTTCATCTTTTCCTGAGGCCATATTGGATTTTTTTACGTGAAGTGGTGACCTAATTTTTTTTTAAAAAAATAGTTTTAAACCATGTAATTTGTAATAGTAAAGTACTCTGTATTGTAAAATGAAAGTATTAACTTGTGCTTTTAAAGAAGTAAATTCACAAATGTTTTTGTATTATAATTAGAATGTGTTAAATCGAGTTAAAAAGAAAAAAAATCTAACTAATCGATCTGATAGGTGATTAAAGAAGATTTGCATATCTTTTTCTTCATTTAAATGTGGTAAGCCAAATTTTAATTGCTTTTTTTTAGCATATTAATGTTGTTTATTATTTAATGTTAATTATTTTCAATATGAGAATAATTTCAGTTTAAGTTTAATTGAATTTGGGTAATACTAATTATCCAGAACTCAGGGGGTAACTATTTCTGAGGGCATTATTTCATTTTATTACAATTTCTATGGAACCATCCTATGTCTTATTGGATAATGTCGATTTTTTTTAGTATGAATGTAAATTTCATTCTGATTTAAGTTTAATACTTATTGTGTTTTACAAATATTGCACAAAATTGTGATACAAATTGCAAATGGAGTTCAGTTCTTCATAGATCTTGGAATTTAATTCTTAAATAATTTGAAATTATACATTCTATAACTTTTCATCTACCTTTATGAGGAGAATAATTTTGTAATTATTAATGATTTTTATTTTTTGTTTCTTCTATCGTTATAAATTACTTATAATTGCTAGATTTATTAGCTTTAACAAGTAGTTTCTTATTCTAAAAATCCTCTGCTACATTCTAGGCCAGTTGTAGGTATACTTTTTTTTTTAGCACCAAGTTTTTAGTTTTAAATACGAATAAAACTCACAGAATATAGCTAGCTAGAATATTAGTTTTTAGTAAGAATGGATGGATATTATGTAATTATTAAAAGATTGTATTTTACAGGTTGTTTTTTTTTTCTTTTGTCTTAATCAAAACTTGTTCCTTTCACTTAAACTTAATTTTTATAGAAACATTTAAAACCTATCACTGATCAAATGGATTTTTACAATTTTTACGCATGAAACAAAAGTTATAAAATTTACTTTTCTTGTTGTGTGTCTGGCCAGGAATGGAGCTAACACTCCTTTCATCGGTCCGGAGCCTGTCCTGGGAATCACCAGGGGTTAGGTTCGTGCGGCTCTCAGAGATTGGATCTGTAGGGAGCACGAAAAGAACTGGGTAATGTGTCCTGGGGTCAAACACAGCAAGACCATGATGCCTTAGCTGTGTAAGCAAAAAACCAAAGAGACCCTGTGTTTAGGCAGAAATCAGATTACTCTGATTACAGGCCTATTCACGGGGCACGGTAGGTTCAAGAAGCATCTGCGCAAGGTGGGGCTTATCAGCTCGGAGCCGTTGTACAGATTATGTCAGGAAGAGAAGGAAACGGCCTCTCACCTGTTGTTCGATTGCGTTGAAATCGAACGTTTGCGCTATGAAACCTTTGGAACGCTGAGGCCGAAGGAGATAGTAGCGCAAAAAGAACTATTTGGGAAAGTCCTCAACCTCTTTAGCAGGGAAGGGTTCGCCTATTAGAACTAAGAAGGGGCTGGCACAATAAGCCTTCTGTGGCTGCGTTGCCGTGGGGCGTAAGGTCCCGTCCCATCTAATATCTTAATCTTAATCTACTTTTCTTGTTCGGAATAACTAATGGAAGATATTTAGTTGAGAGAAAAAAAGAGTTAGTGAACAAAAATTGGTACTTTAATTAGTACTTTTAAAATTTTTATTATTTAAGACATTTAAAACTATTGAAATAGTTTGATATTTATATAAAATTGAAGTAATTCAGATGGAAAACCTGGTACATAAGTGAAACGGTTTTAATATTTTACTTTTGTCATTGAAAATTAATAAAATGGAATACATTTTTAGGAGGGAAGGGATTAGCTATGAGGTTAGCATACTTGACTCCCACGCGGAGGTCCCGGGTTCGAATCCAGCAGCTGACCCTTAGATTTTCTCTTCCTAGGAGCTTCTTACAGCTCACTGTCCGGTGATGGACAGTGTTGTCTGTAACGAGAGAACACTGTCCGGAGGCCGGCAGTGCACTGGAAAAAGCTCCGGGCGCTAATGACCTCAGCTGTTGATGCGCCAAAAAAAAAAAAAAAAAAACATTTTTAGGAAAAACAGTAATTTTCTTTAAAAGTAATATAAGCAATTCTTTGGGCATTTTATTGCTTTTTGTACCCGGATTTTCCTCTAATAAATAGGCTTTTCCTAACAAAGTTAAAAAGGTCCGTTTTAAGAATTTTTTTTTCAATAATAAATTTAATCTGAAATTTTCCGGACTACATGTTTTAAGAATTGGGTCCTATTAAATAGCTTATCTGTAGGTTTAACTTAAACCCAGGAAAATTACAATTTACATCATTTTCACTCAACTTTACACTAAGCCTTCCATCTGATCGCAGTATTCTGTTCATTGCTAGAGGTGTATTTTGACTGCACTTTGCTTGGAGTACTCCTTACTACCAGTTACAATTTTTTTTTTTAAGAACATTGCATTTCTTTTTTTACTAATTGGGTAATTCCATATAAGCAATTTTAACAAATTTTCAATGTTATCAGCATTTTAACTTTTATCAATCTATTGGAGTACACCTTACCTGCTCCTGCTATTATGAAGTGTATTTTCTTAAGCATTTAGTTTCAAGTACCCATTCCAACCAGTTATAACCACTGTATTTTTTACTTTTGTTAACTTGGTACCCTCCTTACCAACGGTTGCAACCACTTTACTCTAGCCACGCATTAGCTCCATCTAAACACTGTCGTTTTTTATTTATAAAGCTAAGACTTCTCTCTGCAGCAGCCTCAAAATTATTCTCAGTCCTCAGCGTGAGATCTTACTGTAACGCCTTTGGTGTACGGTTGGGGGTGAAAAAAATATGCAGATAATTCATTAAACGTAGTAACAGCTAATATTTAAATGCAATTCTTGTATCTGACATTAGCAAAAAGATGACGGAACTTTTGCTTCAACATTATGTCATCGAATACTTGAGGTAATGAAGTGTTTCGAGAGTATGGTTAGACATTCTGGTTTGTATTCTCTGTTGTATTTCTTCATGATCTGTTTAAGCCGATTAGCTAGAAAAATGGCAACTACTTTAAGCTAACATAGTTCAGTGTTTAAGCGGATTAAAAGAACAACTTTTCCAACTATATTATTATGTTTACTCATTCTGTAACTGCACATGCCTTTCCCTAGAAAGGGCCCAACCCTTCTAAGTAGACCTGATCCCTTGCTGGGAACTGCAGTTCTGAAGGAAGCCCTTCTTTTCTATTAATCTCTAACCAGTTCTAAGTCATGATTTGTATCATATTAAGTTTGTTTTTTGCTTAAAAACTTCTTTTTAACTCCCAGATTTTCGTTAATAAATTTTGAAAGATAAATTTTATGTTAGTTAAGTATATTATGATAGTAAATTAAGATGTCTTTTCTTCAAAGACCTCAGGGATATTACTGTCAATATATCCATACATAATTTTAAGTTCAGGATAATCTGAAGCAGCACTGATCCGCATTGACTAAGGTCGCTTAACATAGTCAGTTTACAAGATTTTTTTTTTTTTTTTTCTTTGTCGTTCTTTGTCGAAGAATAATATTAACATTTTACATTTATTACAATTATCAATGACTGAATTTCTGTGGAATTTTAAATTGGCAGGTTTATTCTGTTGGAAGACAAATTAAAAGCTGCTGCCTCACAAAAAGATACTGTTCATTCCTTTAGCTGTAATAATTCTTTGCCGTGGTATTTTTTTGGATGTAGTCAAAGTAATTTTAGATTATCCAAGTTGAGGACCATTATCTAACAAACTCGTTGATCATGACTATCTTCTTTGTTCAAGTACTGGAATACCCTCTGAATATGTACATTTATTTTGCCATAGACAGGCAGTATTTGTACCCAAATCTATAGCATTGGGTTTAAATAAAGGCAATTCTTGGCCATAGTCTCTTTCAAAGATGATTTTCTGATGTTCAGATGAGAAAAAAGGGGAATTGTTAGAAATGAGTGAGTTAGGCTGATTTAGGCGTTTCATTTGGTGCTTGGGCTGCTTTTTTGGGAATCTCTGTGTGTTTTGTCCATCTGGTTCGTAGAATTGGATAGTTTAGCAGTAGTTTTCCGTTTAGATGATCTCGGTAGGCTCTTGTCTTCATGATACAGTTATTCTATATTACTATATAGTCATTTCTCCTGAAAGTCAGCCTTATCAACTTACAGGGCTAGAATAACGTTTCCAGGCTTAAGGGTTGAGTATAAGTAAGTGATATATAAGGGAGAACTTAGGATTGAACCTTGGGAGACCCACAGCAGAATGCAGTTCTGACGTAGTTCAGAATGGTTCTGATGTAGTGCAGCCCTAAATAGATCTTAAGTAGGGTGTTGCTCTGGAAGTTATGAAATGTTGATTTATAAGTGGGAGATCCCTAGATCGAATGCTGCTTGTAAAGAATGTGCTTCCACCTCTTGCAAGACATCTAATAGTTGGTGTTAGTTTTCATTGGTAGTTGGACGTTAGGCCCTGTCTAGGAAAAATAGGCGATTTATTTCATTTTATTTTTTACTCGCTCCCCTCATTGATGTCAGATATAACCATTCATCTTGGTTCTCTAGAGTAGTTCTAGGGAGAGTGAAGCTGGAGAATCAGGGGATAAATAATTTCTTGTGCCATCGTAACCCGTTAAAGAAGACAGCACTGAATTAAAAGAAACCTGGAGGATCCTAGATAGGGTATATTTTGCCCCTCCAATATTTGCTAACTATCCATACTCTCTGACATTATCCACTGGAAGAACAGGGTGCCTAAAACATGCACTCCTTCAAGACCTCCAGTGCTTTATATCCCTTCATATCTTATGTTAAGTTTTTGGAATAACCTCAACCTAACACCAAACCTCTCGTTTCTAGAGATAGCTTCCTGGCCTTTCACTTCATCGCTAGCCGTAGAGGGAGCAAGAGTTTGGGATTACTTCATCCCCATTTTTCTTTGGACAAGTCCTCGTTTTCCTAGCTACTGTCAGGTGTTACTAACTGTCACGCGCAGCGCCTTGGCCAAACCTGGGAAATATGGGTTTTTAATTTAAAGAGTTAACTCTATGTTAACATTCTTCAGAATTTAAAATCAAATTTTATTCTTTTTAGAGATTACTTTTCAGGGAAATAAGGGCGAATTAATTACCCATATGTGTTTAAAGGGTTTTCTCCATACCTAGACTGTTAATTTTTTACTTTATTTTTAATAAGATCCATAAACAGCGGCAGGCGGTTATGAATCCGGACGACTGTGGAAGCAGTTAGTTAATTTATGCGATATAAGTGGCCACATTTTATTTATTAATTAATTTTTTTGTAGAATTAATTTAAAATTATTTTTTATTTTAATATAAAGATTCAGAGGGTAATAAAAATTAATTACTCCAGTTAATAAAAACAGTTTATTTGATCACCAAAATCACATATAATATCTTCACTAATTAAATTTTAATACCGATCTTAGGGGAAAAAAAGCAAATAATGCAAAATTGAAAAAGTTAGCTAATGTAAAATCCAATTTAGTTTTATGAGTTCGAGACTGGGTTCACGGAAGACTTTTATTTTTTAACAAATAATAAAATCTTCAAGGAAAGTGGCCATTTTACTAATTAACTGTTCTTTAAGTAAATTATCTTTAGTCCACTCATTAATTTTATGCAGAAATTACAAAATTAAAAAAAGAAAATAAATTATTTATAGTTCTAGATTATTACCTAATAGTTTAGCAATAGAAAACTGGTCTTAAAACTAATTCTAATAACTTAATACTTTATTATTAAATTAAATAAAATTAAATTATAATTTTATTATTTTTTTAAATGATTTAAGGGGCGTCAACGTTTGAGGTTATTGGTGCCCGAAGCTTTTTTCCGTGCACTGCCGGCCTCCGGGCAGTGCTTTCTCTAGTTATCAGACAACACTGTCCATCACCGGGACAGTGAGCCGTAAGAAGCTCCTAGGTAGAGAAAATCTAAGGGTCAGCAGCTGGAAATTCTGTATTATTATTATTTTATTTATAAAAATATATATATTTTCTGTACCTAGAACAGCAGTCTGGGGTTTGAGGCAACTTGGTAATTGAAGTTTTCTAAGCCCAAAATTTTGTGATCACTTTTTTTTTTTTCTAAATTTCTCTTACTCTACCAGTAAGAGAAGTATTGCGATCGTGCAATGTTTCGCTTCCAGAAAGATCCATATTGGGGCGGGAGGTTCTTTGAGGCCATAAAAGTGGTTTTTTTTTTTCAAATTGTTCTATGAACGACCTTGGAACTGGAAATTCACGGGAAATTTCTGTTCGATAGTTTGAATCGATTTATTGGAAACATTATCGATTATTTTTCTTGACTTCCAATCAACTGATTTTTTTTTTTTTTTTTTTTTTTTTTATTGTATGGCACTGGTAATCAAGCCTTTACTGGCCACTTTAGAAGGATGCTTAACCTCGAATTTCCCTCTAGAACTGCCCCAAATATGCATTTTTCTGGGAAATGTTTTGTTATTTTTCAACTTCTTGTGTAATGATTCAATAGTCTGTTCTTTCTCGTTAGATCAATTTGTGCAATAGTCTTCTTTTCTTGTTTACCCCGTTCCAAGGTAGTCAATAGTTTTGCATCGATTCTTAACATTAAATTTGGACTCTTTCCAATTTCCTGTTCATGGGTTTGCTGTTTACACATACACACAACAGAATTTGTAAAAACACTTTGTATTTCCATTGATACCTTTCCCAGGCAACAATAGTCAACAATAACACGTACAATTGTTGTTAAAATAAACTGACTAACATATATCTAGAAAAAAATCATACTAACGTCTAAAGATAATATTGTAAAATAAGATGCAATTCCAATATTGTTAAAAATATTCCACTAATAGAAAATTATTTTTCCTCACATCATCGGGTGAGAAAACTATTAATCATCACTATTTTTATAACTAGATAAAATAAACTATTGATAGTTTTGTATTCTTGCATGCAAACTATTATATTAGTTTAATATATTCTGTAATTGTAAGAACATTAGAAAAGCAAAATATTAAAATTATCTAAACGCCATATTTTTGCTCATGACATAAGTTCTGTTTAATTTTAATAATTTTTTTTTTTTTAATATTGATTTTTAATAAAATTGATTCGCCAAAAATTGATTTAAATTAATAATTTATTTTTTTTTAATTTATTTATTTATTTTGCAACTGTATGCAGTACAATAAGCAATTGAGATGAGTGATAAGGGATGGCGCAAATACACATGCACTTGTATATGTACATACACGAGCACATGCATGTGCGCCAAAGGCCGTGAGTGGAGTGAACGACGACCATCCAGTAATGGAAGCCAGTTAGTTCGCCAGAGATTGGCAAGCTTACACAGCAACCATCCTAGGAGGTCGGGCGTTATGTGTTGAGATGATGGCGTGGCCACCGCTACTTCAGTCTGCGCTATGGATTTGAAGGAAGTGTTGTGGTAGACATGTTGCGGATCAGAGGGTTGTAGTGACTGTGTAGATTTGAGTGGAGTTTTGTGTATCCGAGATTGGGGCTGTTTCCAGAAACGAGAGGAATATTGAGATCAGAGTGTATAGTATGATTGGAGACGTAGAAGGGAGCGTTAACTATTGTTCTTAGAATTTTTGATTGTAAGGTTGATGTTCGATTTTTTTAGCGCTTCCGTAAAGTTGTATTCCGTACGTCCATATTGGGGCAAGTAGAGCGGTATATAGTGTTCGTTTGTTTGTCAGGGTCAGGGTCAGTTTTGAATTAATAAATTTAAATTTATTTTTAGAAGTTGTACAGTACAATGACCCTATCTTAAATAAATTCAAGGCAATAAGAGAGGGCACCTTCCATTAAAAACATTCTGCTATTTTTTTTGTTTACCTGGTTAACGAACCAGAGAACAAGTCGTTTCTTTGGTTAATCTGCCGTTAGTAGATAAGAAGATAGTGTAAACTTTACTGTGACCAAACATCCGAATGAAGGTTGCTGTAGTAGACCTCTTACCCTCTGAAATCTGCACCACAATCTTGCCTACCTGCAGCATAGTCTTAAAAAGTTACCAAAATGCATTTTATCAGATCTTGATCTCAAAAGGAATGTAACTTGTGCTAATCTAATGATGGCATTGAATAAAAAGTTTATTGTTATTATTTATTTTTATTCTTTGAGAGGTTTCTTTATATATTGTTTAAAAGTTTTCGTAAAATTAACTTCTAGTTTCCTAAAAATGATAGCTTCCATGTTTTTTTTTTTTAGCCTAATCCATTCTGGAATCACAGCCACCATAATCTCGTGGACTCTTAGATTAGATTAGGGCGACCCAAAGGCCTACGCCACTGCGACCCCTTTGGATCTATTGTGGCTCTCCCAAACTTTAGAGCTCGCCCTCCAGACCCGTCCGTTTAATCAGACTCTTAATACTGGAGAGCAACTCTTGGGTAAAGCTCACAGGCCTTGGTTTTTCCTTCCCGAGAAGTAACAACATCCTTAGCCACATGTGGACTCTTTGTGCTGCTCCTCAAGAAAGAGCTCACATCAGTCTCTGTCTGAATGTCTGGACAGAGGCTAGCTAAGTCTTCGAACCTACCGAGTTTACAGACCTCGGTTTAAAGGTGCCAAACGTTAGGCAATCGTTTGCGAGCCTTGCCCACGCCTTTTCCTAGAGGAAGTATACTGAGTTTCCTGGACACACTTCCTGCATGCGCTTCCCATTCTATGATTTTCTCAGTGCAATGTCCAGTAACTTGACTAAACTCGATCTTAGTTTCGCTAAACAGGTTGTAAAAGCGAGTATTCTCTGGACACTCCAGGAAGCTTCCTGGATGGCTTCATCCCCTGCCATACTTCTTCAGTAGAAAGTTTCCTTCTGGGTGAGCTAACAGTTTGGGCCAAAAGGTTTTTGCCAGTTCCTGATTTTTTTCGCCCTTTTTTGGTTATATTTATGCCCTGACAGGTAACTTAGCTTTGCGGTATTGTAGTTTGCAGGGAGCCCAGTTGCTGGCCAGCATTCGATTGTCGATCTTTGATCTGCCGTAATGCACTTCCGATGCTTTTAAGGCGACCTGACTGTTCGAGAAGTTGGCAATTTCTCTTCCCATGGCTTTTTTATCGTTCAAATATTGGACACAATTTAAAACGGCTAAGATTTCAGCTTGAAAAAAACTGATGCTGTGCTCCCGAAATGAAATGGCGCTAATGACGTTGACACCCATTGATGCCTGACCCGGCACCGAGCCCTGGACCAGGTACTATCCGCGTAAACCTCCATCTCATTTCTGTTCGGGCTCATCAGAGTAAAAAACTTAAAACTCTCCGTCTGGAATCATCACTTTAAATCTTGAATCAATCAAGCTCCAATCCATAAACGAGGACACATACTTTTTAAGTCCTCCGTCCTACCTTTGCGGGCCCCTCCTGATTTCAGGATTTTATCATTATTTTACAATGCAAGTCCCAGTTTCCCGAAAATAACAGGGATGATGTTCATCTCCTTGGGTGAGTAATATATGAAAATCATATTTAAAAGACTCTTGTAATCCGCAAGTTCCGGTAATGTTATAAAAGATGATCGTTAAAAATAGACAATGATTGTTTTCCATTTGTTACGCCATTTTACAAAAAGTACGTGATTAACATCATGCTGTTTCGATGTAAGTGTGTTTTCAGTCCTGTTCCCCCAACATCCTACGACATAAAATGGAAAATTTCTATAAATAAAGTGGATGATGTTAGAGGGGGAGAACAACAGCTAGCTCACTTTGTGTGTGTGCATGTATGGGTGGTAGACGTTGTTAAGTTGGCAATATTTTAATGTTGATGATCATGCTGGGGAGTTCTGTAGTAGTGGGGCGGCGCCCTTGTGAATCATCATGGCAAGGTCGATCATTTATCTGCATCATCTGCTAATAACTTTTTCTATTTTTTTTTTGCTTTTAATATTTGTTATTTAATCACCTGTCTGTTTGGAACAATTCACGTTCCTCACTTCCATTTTTGTATTAATAAATGCGTGTATATACATTAAATGACCCACGGAGATTACAATCAAGGGAAAAATCTCGCGCTTGACGAGATACTTTATCTTGGGTTCCCAAGATCTATCTATCGGATTTAAAAGAGAACTACCACAGATTTTCTTTACTATCTCTAAATGGACTAGCAATCGCTTACTAGATAGTCAAATTTTCGTTATCGGGTACACCGGAGATATCGCTGATCCTAAAAAAGTGTTTCTTTTTTTTTTTGTGTGTGCAGGGTCAACACACTAGCTCAAAAACTAAAAATATCAGTAAGCTCAAACTTTTTAGTTTCCTTTGATACCTACTAGCGAAGTAGCCCCGAAATCGTAGTCGGTGCGCTACCAAAAATGGGTAGACGCCTACTTAGTTTGGGCGGTTACTTAAAACCAGATATCGAAGCTATTTAACAAGCTTTTAGCTATATTTTTTAAAAAAATTATTTAGTAATTTACAATCGATATATAAATATATAAAATAAGTGAATGTATTGATGATGTAAGTGGTGGGTGAAGAGCAGGAGGATAGGAAGTACCCTGGTGATGATCTTTAGTTATCAAGGAAGTCTTGGAGCCAATGGCGATTCAGTCGTATTGTCAGGAATGACAGTAGTGGCGAGAGACTTTACTAATGGATTAGAGCAATTAGAGGAGAGCAGTGTGGAACTGGTCATGTTTCGTCTTGGCAAGTTGTTGTAGGATTGGGGATGTTGAGGTCGTTGTGAAGAGTGAGGTTATTAAAGTCAGCTATTCTGTCAGTCCAGTCTAGTGTTGTTCAAGAGCTGTGATCTATAAGGCTATAAGGTTCGAGCCTTGAGGGCTAGAGCTCTCAGGACTCAGCGAGTGGCTCGAGCTGAAGCCTCACAGAGAGCTCGGTGAGCCTCCAAGGCTCGAGCTTTTTTTTCTTTGTTTTTTAAATGAAGCATTTTATTTGTACTATTAATAAATTCATTTCTTAAAATAAAATCAAGTTATAGCAGCTAGTGAATTTTTCTAACATATTTTTTGTATAAATGAATACAATAATTTTTTAAAATGTTCGTTGTTCATTGATTACTCGTCATTCCTTAAGAATTTTTGGCACTTTGTGAGCCTTCAACTTGAGCTTCATGACTCGAGCTCGACTCGGTTGAGCCTTCAGAGCTCGAACCTCAACTGAACAACACTAGTCCAGTCCGTATGTTTTTGTAAATTTGGTTGAAGACCACCGCTCAAGTCCGTAAGTCCACATAGATTTGATACGAGTAAGCCACTTTGAAGCTTCGTCCAAGTACACTCTGTAAAGCAATTTCACACATTTTGCCCTTTGCTTGTGTTTCAAGTCTTGTTTTGGGTTTCTAAGTGAGGGCGTTTGTTTTATGAAGAGCCTAAGGTAGAAGACACAGAAGTACCTACAGCCTCGCCAGAGAGTAAACTTAGTCTGCTGGCATCTCTATCGGTTCATTTTAATTCTCCACTTCTTCGCCCAAGATTCTGTTTTATGTAAATATGTCTGTCTGTAACTTGTATGAAACTGATATAGAGGTTTAATAAACATTAATTTTGCCCAGAAATAGCCCTTGTTTCCGGCACGGCTATTTATGTAAATTAGTAACTATTTTCTAGTATATAAGTGGCTGATTAGTACACCATATTAGGAGAGCTTATCTAAGGCACGATTGCAGGAAATATTATCCCCTAAATTTGTACTTTTAATTGGAAAAAGTTAATGAAATAAGACATAGAAGCGCTCTCAAAGCTAACTAATAGTGCCTGTTAGATACTAAGTATAGAATTTAAAGCTATGCTTTCCACTTAAACATTTACCTTAATGGAAATAGTTGCGATAAAATTACCTGAGAAAATCAGAAATGATTATAATCGAACAGCGTTAATTAAAAACAATTTGTGGTCAGAGCCTCCTAATCAGGTAGATTCTTAATTAAAATCATTTATTGTGTACAATATGTATTTGACCTTTTCCCATTCTAGAGAGCTTTCTAATCGATAGGTTCCGGTTGATAATCGATTAACTTGCAATTGAATACCTTTTTTTTACGTTCTCTTACTATATACTACCAAAAACGGCTCTTAAGATTCGGTTTTTGAACTTAGTTCGTAAAATCACGCATCACACATGATGTAGTTCTTCAACTTTTATTTGTATAAATTTATTTACGGGAAGATTTGCCTGAGTGCACTGCTGGATGAGATGGGTGTTGGTGCTTAAAGTCCCGTTTCAGTATGGGGACTTGTCACGCTTTTATGATACTCTTAAGATTTAAATAAGTACCGGAAAGTTCAAAGTTGAAGAAAATTGGTAGAATGAAGGTACCCGTTGACGGAATAATTTTTTGTTTTGTTTTTAGAGAGTCATCTTCCTTGTTTGAAGATGTTCTGGTAACACAGTTGGTTTTGTAAGTGTGGGGAGGGGGGTCCTCCAGTTCGAATCCCGCTTATACTTACTTTTTAATTTTTTTTGCTAACGAACAAAAAAAAAAAAATTAGTAGTAAAGATGTGTACATCCTCCTACATCCACGTCACCATATCTCGGGAGGTGGACGTTAAGCCCCGCCTGAAAAAATAAAAAACTGTGGCTGTGTCATGGAGACGGCCGTGTGTTGTACGTGAATACGTTTAAGTAACGGGTTATATTTTTTATTTATGCATTTAGGATGAAATCAAGGAAACAAATCGACGATCGAACACAATCTATGCCTATAAAGTCTGTTGTCGATGTAGAAGCGATTTCATCATCCACTTGCATAATTTCAACCGCCCCAGATGCAGATGTACTGACACAGTCGTTGATCCGCTCGGCCGTATTCATTCTTTTACGTTCCCGGCACAGCTTGACTCGGTCATATGGTGTTTTATTAGTACCATTCGATTGTTCTTGAGAAGCCCTTTCCAACCGTATACGATCTCTGTATTTGGCCGACATTGTATATATTTGATAATATTTTTTTATTCTAACACCTTATTATATTCACTGGCACTATTTTACACTAATGTTTTATATACAATCGATAGATTGTGACGACAGCTGACGATTAAAACTTAAACGAACATCGAAAAGTTATACTAATTGCAAATCTCGATACGCAGCAAAATGATCTCAAAATGGCGGCGCTTCCCCCTCCACGAGCACGATGCGTCACAGTCCTCGCTTATCGTAATGAATTCTTTGATTCTTTAGCTATCCAGTGGTCTAATTTAATTTTGGATGTAGACGATAGATTCGAAACTAAAATGCCAAACTCTATCCCCTCGATTTTTTTATCATTAGATTTTTTGGATTGCCTCCATATGATAGCAAATTTAAAGACGTATTCACGTCAAAAAAAAAAAAAAAATTGGTAATTACTTTATTTTACTTCTTTTTTTTTAGAAAATGAAGTTTCGAGAATATTTAATTCATTTTTGCAGATGATTCTGTTGAAAATGTGGTTAGGAGCACGGTGCAGGACAAATATTGCATGGTTTTATCATCTCCGCGAGCATGTTTATTGTATCCTTGACCAGTTTCGAACTTTCCATCTTCAGAGGACAATTAATCGGTTTGATGTGGAGATTTGGACTTCATTTATGTTTCCGTTTTGCTAGTAGAGTCATTAGTGCAAGGGAACATAAGTGATGACGAAATCACTACACCAAACTGGATCAGTCAACCGCTGATGATGGATGAAAGCGTGAAACAGATCAGGGGATTCCATAAGCCTGCGCACTGCGACGGATGAAATCAGTGATTATTTACCCCCTCCCCCTAAATACAATTTAAGTGCTTTGAATCCATTTTCCGGTAAAATGGATTTGTTTTTATCCTATGCACGTCACAAAATGGCAATATGTTTACAATATAAAATCGGAAATGGAATGAAATTAAAGCCTACGCTCTCTAAAAAGCACATCACGCTCTGCGGAGATGAGTAAGCTTGTTCTCTCTTTTATTACAAAATAAAACGAGGAGAGTTGGGCGAAATTAGCGTTGGTTACAAGGTCGTTAGTAGAGGAAAAAAAAAAAAAAACGTAATTTTTGCATCGCCCACTGTTAACGGACGCGGCCATTCAAAAGATCACCAGAATGCTGTTGTTACCAGTGATATTCTGGTGTTGCTGTTGTACCACAAGATTTTTAGGAGCATTAGGAGCTCACCCACACGTATTACCTTTTCTACCGTGCACACTAGCGAACTCTGCCGGCCCGATTTGAAACACTATAAAATACACACAGATTAATTAGTGTGAATAACCTCCACGCTATGGTTATAGTTCCTTCGGCGCACAAGCTTTTCTTATAGGAGAAGCCAACTTTATTAGAATTTCACCCTAAAATATTAAATGATGTTTCCTAATAATTTTTTTTGAATTATTGTAACAAATTTACAAGCACATAGTGTCCTTTAAAAAACATATTTTCCTCTAATTTTCAAGAATTTGAAATTTGGCTTGAACCACTCAAACTACTTTATTTTACCTCAATTTACGTCATAAATTTTTCATAAAACTTTACATTTCTACTAAAAAAGGGAACTTTCCAGAAATATTATTTCCGAAAAAGTGGATAGAAACTTCAATAAAAAAAATCGAATTAATGAAATGACACTTCCGGTTCAGTTAAAACGGTGGTTAGACAATAAATTACACATAAATAGTGCTTTAGAGGGAAGGGTTAGCATACTGGACTCCCGCGCGGAGGTCCCGGGTTCGAATCCACAGCTGCTGACCCTTAGATTTGTCTCTTCCTAGGAGCTTCTTACAGTTCACTTGGACCAGTGTTGTCCGTAACGAGAGAGAACACTGTCCGGAGGCCTGCAGTGAACTGAGAAAACCTCCGGGCGCCAATAACCTCTTAGATGTTGACGCGCCTTAAATCATTAAAAATAAATAAATAGTGCTTTAGAGGAAAGCCGAACGCTAGATAGGAGCTATCCTCGCCCAATTGTGTCCTTATGCGTGTTTTTTCCAATAAAAATTCTAAAATTACGTAATAATAATACAATTTTCCCGGAAAACCGGAAAGATACATACTCATAGATACAATTGGTAGTTGGACGTTAAGCTCCGCCTGAAAAAAAAATATAGGCGATTATTTTATTCATAGATATAAAAATTTTTACTTTGTTTTAATTTAACTTGTTTTTTTAAATTTTTTAATTAATTTAAATTTTTTAATTTAGCTTTCCCAACACTTCAACCCGCTCATAAACAATCTATCCCAAACACTTCTCTTCCCTCGAATCCTCCCCGAAGACTGAAGCGTCAATGGCCTCGCGATCACCTGATCGCATGATAATAAAGTGCATCCTTCGAATTCACTTCAACGGCATCCTATGTTAGTCGACTCATGATGGTTATTGTTGGATGACCTTCATTCAAATCTTCTTAAGCCATTTTTATTTATGTATTTCTTCCGATTTACTTGTTACCAATAGCCAGTTGTAAATTAAATAAACAGAGTTAAAGAATGTTTTAATTTTGCAATAAATATTGAAGTTCGGTTAGAGTTCAGTTTAAGGCTACACTTCAGTATAATGTACGATTTATAAACTGTAAAATTGTTTGTGAGTTAGTACTTTGTGAATATAGTTGTAAAAAAAAAAATGTCGGAAGAGTGTTCACACCCATTTTTGGTTTTTGTTTACTTTATTGCTGTTTGGGGGGGGGGGGGAGGGGCCTGCAGCGGCGGCGGAAACAACCAGTCTTACCAACACGTTTCTGTACAGATCGTGTAGCTGGGCCAAATCGGAAACACAAAAATAGTAAATTTCTCACAACCTCTAAAGTAACGACTCACTGGGGAGTTATCACGTATCATCTCCCTTACGGAAGGAATCCTCGTGAATTATATACTCTCGGCGGAATAGACGTACATGAATAAATATATATATATATATGTATCTGTATTCTTACCTCTCTCTCTCCCCTGCGCCCAGGAGGGAGGAATACATGATAAAAATAATTTCCTAGCCACGGCCATACTCTGGCGTGATATACCGGAATTCTCTAATTATAATGATAATCTGCGCACGGACATGTTGCTCGGCTTGGTTGTATAATTTTGTTGCGTTTTGTACATGATTTAAGACGAGAACGAAGAAGAAGAAGAGGAAGAAGAGGAAAGATGGACTTAGAAGTTTTTTTTTTGTAATTTTCGATAACTGTTGCGGATCTCTGATGATTATTCTATGCAAAAAATTATTGATTGATTGCTATAGATTTATTAAGGTTAGTTTAGTTTCACTGAATCGGACGTAAAGATTTCCGTTTGTAACCGGTAGTAGGGGAAGTGGTGGGGGAATATCACGCACCTAAGGGGAAATCGCTGAATTTCTTTTTCTATTCGCTTCATTACCTTCATTGGCAACTGCCTATCAGAGAAGTATCATTTATTTTAACGCTGGGTGGTGTATCAACATTATTAGTAATCTTGAAGTGTAGATAGATAGTTAGATTAAACTAGGGCGGCCTCAAGGCCTACGCCACTGCGATCCCTTTGGATCTATTGTGGCTCCCCTCACTCTAAAGCTCACCCTCCAGACCTGTCCTTTTGATCAGACTCTTAATTCTGGAGATCTGCTCCTTGGTAAAGCTACCAGACCTTGGTTTTTCCTTCCCGAGAAGCAAACATTCTTAGCCCAGACAAGCCCCACACACTGACACAACACCGTGCAGTCCCATTTCCTCCTCCTCTTCCTAACAGAACCTGCAAAGGCTATCATCCACCAGATGCCCATGCGATGCATGTGCTTTCTGAGCCTGTAGTGGCCCGGTTAATAAGCCTACAATCATCCTTATAGCCCCACGCGGGCCTTGACGGATTAATTCAGCAGTCAGCCTCGTGCGAATAGCCTTTAATGAACTCCTTCGCCTGTGGTAAGTGGCAAGCCACCACTCCTGAGACCTAGTCTGCACCCACAAGTTAATGGCCGCAGTCTTCACACACACACACTTCGGAACCCCAAAACAGGGCTCCGGGATCCTGAAGTGTAATAAAAAATGAATAACTAAAATAGTGCGTTTGCATGGTATTTCCCCACACATATAGTGTAATATCGCGCATCTGAAACTTCAAAAAGTATCGTTTATTTTATCAGCGCTATAATTACAGTGGGAAAACTAACCGATTTTTAAATTTTGACTGTTAATACAAACCTAAATACTTAATAATTAACAAATATGAATGTTAATCATTACATGTGTTTGAAAACAAGTTGAAATCAAGGTAATTATTTAAAAATATCAAAACTTAACTTGCAGTTCGTGTGCTCATTCTTTAAATCATCGTATAAATAAATGAAAACTCAAAAAAAGGTCAGAAATACCGAGAAAAGTCTTCACAAGAAGTTAAAAAACTAGAAGTGCTGACAATTTTCACGAATAATGCACGATATTGTCCCGGATAGCGCCATTACAATAAAGGAAGCCATAGTAACTACAAAATTTGTTTAAAATAGAAATACTTGGCTGGAGGGCGCCACGGTAGCCGAGCGGTTAGAGGCGAGACCTGCGCAGCTAATATGTATTGTGGTACTGGGTTCGATTCCCGGTCTTTAGGCCTTGGATTTTATTTAATGGTTAATAAAAGTTTACAGTAAAGTTGGACGTAAAGCCAGCCTGAAAAAATAGGCGATTACTTTACTTTTACTTGGCTGGAACTGGGGATGTCTACTAATAAAACTAGCCAGCTAATAAAAACGAAAAATATTTGTCAGAACTCACCGTGCGAAAAGAAGACGTGCAAAAATTTATAATAAAACCTGACGAAACGGTTCCATACACACAGCATCAACACATGTGCCGGATATGTTGACGGGAGTTGTGTTGTTCTATCTCATTTTTTGACTCCTAGGTAGAAGCACTTTCTTCACACAAACCGTTTCCACAAACCTCAAACCCGCTGCGCTATATTCCCCCACCTTCCCCTACCTATTTTGAAATTATTTTTAAAATTTTTCTAGCGCGAAATTTGAAACTTCGACCTACATTTTTGTGTGTTTTGTTTTTTTTATTTATTTAATAAATTTAATTAATTTTGTTTAATTAATTTATTTAAATATAATCCGTAATTTTCTACACGGAAACACCACCATCACTAAAACTGGAAACGATTACTGTATTTCCTCTTATATTTAGTAAGAAGAAATTTTAAAGTTTACTATTGGCTGACAATTACTAGCCATAAAAAAACTATTCACCATTATAATTTCACTCTACCTACAATCAGATAGTTGGCACTATTTATTGACTACGTCTTAATTACAGATAGGGGGTTGAACATGACGTAGTAAATGACCGCAGTTATATTAATTTATTTAAAAGAGATTTGAGTTCTTGATATAGTTCTCCTCTTTTCTAAACTATATGAAAAACTATATTCTAGTTGTTATTTTTAGTTTTATATGACCATAATAAAACTGATTATAAATGAATATGGCAATAGTGGGTACTATATAACTAAAGTTGTACTGGGGATTGTCGGAGGGAATAGTTTCTTTCTCCCACTTTTATTACTGTTTATCTCTTTTGATTTTATTAGTATAATTTTAGGATTGATGATTATTTTGCTGTTTTACTCAGGTTTGCAGGGAAGATATATTGGGATTGTCTCCACAGTTTAATCTGTCGCCTTCCCCGTCGAATAATTTGGATAAGATGCTAAATAGTGTAGCTGCCTCAACCCATTATACGAGGTCTGTTAATTAAGTAATGAGACTGATTTTTTTTATTCAAAAAGCATTACAATTCTATATTGTCACCTTCAAAATAACTTCCTTCTGAAGCCACACAGCGCTGGAGACGTTTCTTCCACTCCTCATAGCAGTGCTCAAACTCCGATACTGGAATAGCCTTCAGCTGGTCGGTTTTACAGCCGTTTGAATGTTTTTTGACTGTCCCAAAATGAGTTCCCTTGAGGTGATTTTTCAAACTTCGGGAAGAGAAAAAGTCACCAGGACTCAAGACAGGCGAATAAGGAGGCTGAGGAGCCACAGGAATGTTTTTACTGGCCAAAAAATCTGGTTTATTGAAATTGCTGTGTGACAAGGAGCATTATCGTGATGCTCCTTGATGTTTGGTCTCACACGAGAATGATCCTTTTTCGAAGTTTTTTCAAGAACCTCTCGGGTAAAAGTGTTGAGGAAAATTGATGACCGTTTGACCTTGAGGTAGAAACTCTTTGTGGACGATTCCGTGGATATCGAAAAAAAACCAATCAGCATGCATTTGATCTTCGACTTCGCCATCCTGGCGCTTTTTTGGGCCTTGGAGAGGTTGAAGTGTGCCACTCCATGCTCTGGCGCTTGGTTTCTGGGTCGTCACTCAAACACCCAAGACTCGTTACCAGTAATGACACTTGGGACTTTTTTTTCTCTTCCCGAAGTTGAAAAATCACCTCAAGGGAACTCATTTTGGGACAGTCGAAAACATTCAAACGGCTGTAACTGACCAGCTGAAGGCTGGTTCCAGTATCGGAGTTCGAGCACTGCTATGAAGAGTGGAAGAAACGTCTCCAGCGCTGGGTGGCTTCTGAAGGAAGTTATTTTGAAGGTGACAATATAGAATTGTAATTCTTTTTGAATAAAAAAATTTAAAAAAATCAGTCTCATTACTTAATTTACAGACTCGTAATAGTTGAGATCAAAATTCACACAGATTTTCCAGAAGCTACTTTTTAGATAATTTCTGTCATTTAGTTCCAGATATTCCCTAGACACAATGTAACCAAATAGTTTTATGAAAAATATCCTAATTTAGAAATTTAAATTCCTTAATATTTATTAAATAAATAAGTAAATATAAATAAGTAAAGTAACTACAGTATTGCTTCTTAATTAATGAGATGGGTGTGTCTGGTGTTTCTTTGCAAGGTTCACTGTATTGGGTTCGAAATTGCTTTTCCTCCGACCCCCTAGCTGAGATCGGCCCCCTACTTTTGTTAAATAGACCCCGGGGGTCTATATAGACCACTTTGGTGACCTCTGCCCTAAACTAATACGTTCACTCTATTTCCACTACTCAGTCTGTTATTTGTCTTTTCTAATTTAAAACTGTTGTATTAGGATTGATCGTCCAATCAAAAGGCACGAAAAAACCCAATTAACTTATTCAGCCAATTAAAATTTAATAGATGATTATGTTTTTTGTAGTGTGATTGGATGGGAAAGATTTTACGTCACCTTATATATTTTTTTTATTACAATTTACCTGTGTAATATTAAAGTCAACTAGCTTTTTAGTAAAAATGCCAAGTTTCAGAAAAAATTGAATTACTTAAATAGCAGTAAGAGAAAATCACATCTCTTAAGAGACTTTAAACCATTTCCGGTTAGCTGCAGAAAGTAATTTGGTGAAGGAAGTAGTATAATATTAATAAAACTTTAATTTGCGAGTTGAAGTGCTTTAATATAAGCGCTTTCACTCATCTGGTCTATATATAGCCAGATGCTGACACTTTCTGATTTCCTTATTTGATGTCTTTATGTCCAATCGCTCGTATATACATATATATAAATATATTATACATTTTTAACTATTATTGTTCAGTGAATAGATAATCGTATATTAAAGTCTGTATTTGGACAACCATCAAGCCCGGAAGTTGGCTAGTTTCAAGATAACCTCACTCTCAGTGTTGTTCTTTGCCGTCATTATCGACAATCTGGCTTTGTGGGTGTCTTTTTTTTAGGCGTCATCGGCACCTGGAGCTTTTTCCAGCGTACTGTCTGAGTGTTCGTAACAAGACAGTGTGGTCAATTTAATGGACAGTGAGCTGTTAAGAAACTGCTAGGTAGAGAGGAAATCTAAGGACATAATTAGCCTGGATTCGAGAACACCCCGGGATCTCCACGTTATCCCCAGTATACGCTAACCACTCTGTTAATAATCTTCCCTTTCCTCGTCTTTGGTTATGTTTTCCTTGTTTATCTTATAAAATTTTAGATCATCTAAGAAGTTATTAAATTTAGATTAGAAAAATTTAGTTTTTTTGTCCAAATTACTAATTTTATCCTTTTGTTTACAGATTGTGCGGGAGTGTATTCAATTTCCGGGAGTTATTGTTTCTGGAGTGATTTTTCTTATCCTTTATTAATAAAAAATAAGTGTTTTTTCCCCTTTAACCAGTGCGTGAAAAAAAAGAAAACCACAGTAATTCGGGTTTTTTCCAAATTCCCGTTCACAATTACATACCGTTAAGTTTCATCTTTTCTTGGCGTTCAACACATTTTTAACTTGTGTCAAGTGTCCAGTGAGAGGGGATCTACAGGAACACAAACATCGATGGTGATATAACCGCAAGAGATTGGTTATATCCACCCAACCGACAGCAAAACCTAAGGTAAGCTCTATGCTAGTTGCTAGCTTCTGGTTTCTCTCCCTGATAAGCATCTCTTCCTCTTCCCCCCCTCAAAACTCTTTAATATTAGCCTCCACCCAGTGTTCAAGTACAATAATTTTTTCAGCCTATCTACGTTTCTCTATTTCCGGTATCTGCACAGACATCCCATGGACCACGAACAAACCAAACCTTGACAATGATCAGATTTTTGCTCTTGTTCTCTCGTTCCTACATATCCTATATCTCATTAACAGTAAAACACGAATTCTATGGCTCTAACGCTCTACCGCAGGATCGTGATTCCAAATATACGCTTCGCTACCTTTAAAATTCATTTTCATGTTATGGAGTTTCCATGCATGATTATGTAAAACAGTTTTGGTAGCTGTGTACGTTTGTCTGTACATATATATACATTACTAATGATGTATTTCTATGTTTAAGAGATATTTACATGTGTAGTGAATATATTATTTATTTATGTACGGTACATATTTACCACAAGACATAATGTGGTTTATGCTAGGGATTCGTGACAGAAAAAATAATATAAAAATTTGTGTCAGTACCAAAGAATGTTTGACAGATACTAGAATTGTTTAATGAACAGCTGGAATATCTCTCTTTGTTAATTTACATAATTACACAAAAAATATTTGAGTACTCACTCGACATCTTGGTTGTTATCCATTATATTTATAAGATTTTTTTCTTTAGAGTTCATGTCTACTTTTCTTATTATTATTAGTGAAGTAAATGTTGGTAATGCTATCTTACACGTAGTCAATTTTGAGTTCTCACTAGGATAATCCGTTATGAGATTGTCTGAAATCTGTAAATGTGTTTCTGAAAAGCGGATGTGATTTGTATGTAAGTGCGTGTTTTTGATCAGTATTGCAAAAAAAAAAGTCCAAATTTGATATTTTGTGGCCATCGTAGGGCCTTGTAAGGACATACTTCCGGACATAGCCAGCTAACCGGATGTGCCAACTTACTGAATAGTTTTTTTTCTGGAACTATAATTAAAAACAGTGGGGGGCAGGAGTGCCGCAGGGGAGAATACTTGGCCCCGTTCTCTACACAGTATACACATCAGACAACCCTCTACACTACTCTGTACATATGCAGACGACACAGCCATACTAGCCACAAGTACACATCCTACAACAGCTTCATTCAAGTTACAGACACACCTTACATAAAATAGAATCCTGGGCAATGAAGTGGCGGATTAAAATGGAACCCACAGAAATGCCAGCATGACACGTTTACTCTCCGGCCGGGGCTGCTGTCCACCTGTCCTCTTCCTTGGTACAGATCTGGGTGCGCTACCTTGGGCTCTACATAGACAAACGACTCACGTGGAACCTGCACACTAGTCTTAAAAGACAAGCAATGACAAAACATGCGAAACTGCTTTACAGACTTCTTGGACGACGCTCCAAATTACCCATAGAACTCAAAAGCTTAATATAAAACACTATTCTCGAACCTATGTGGACTTAAGAACTAGAGCTGTGGGGTTCAGCCAAACCTAGAAACATATGGACTGTACAAAACATTTCAGTCAAAACTACTGCCGACAGATAGTTGACACTCCTATCTACGGTGACTAACCTCACTCTTCACTACGACCTCAACATTCCCTTCATAGACCAACGCGCCAAGACTAAATACCAAAAATTCCATACTACTCTCTCGACTAGCTCTAATTCTCTTGTACTGTCTCTCGCTTCTTCTGACAACCCTAATACTCCTCGACGACTGAATCGCCAATACTATACTGCTCTCTCTAATTGCTCTAAACCTCTTGTACTGTCTCTCGCCTCCTCTGAAATCCCTAACAATCCTCCTTGCTGACTGAATCGCCCGTACTATACTGCTCTCTCTACTTGCTCTAATCCTCTCGTACTGTCTCTCGCCTCCTCTGAAATTCCTGACAATCCTCCTCGCCGACTGAATCGCCAGTACTATACTGCTCTCACTACTAGCTCTAATCCTCTTGTACAGTCTCTCGCCTCCTCTGAAATCCCTGACAATCCTCCTTGCTGACTGAATCGCCCGTACTATACTGCTCTCTCTACTTGCTCTAATCCTCTTGTACTGTCTCTCGCTTCCTCTGACATCCCTAATACTCCTCGCCGACTGAATCGCCGATACTATACTGCTCTCTCTAATTGCTCTAAACCTCTTGTACTGTCTCTCGCCTCCTCTGAAATCCCTAACAATCCTCCTTGCTGACTGAATCGCCCGTACTATACTGCTCTCTCTACTTGCTCTAATTCTCTTGTACTGTCTCTCGCTTCCTCTGACAACCCTAATACTCCTCGACGACTGAATCGCCAATACTATACTGCTCTCTCTAATTGCTCTAATCCACTCGTACTGTCTCTCGCCTCCTCTGAAATTCCTGACAATCCTCCTCGCCGACTGAATCGCCAGTACTATACTGCTCTCACTACTAGCTCTAATCCTCTTGTACAGTCTCTCGCCTCCTCTGAAATCCCTGACAATCCTCCTTGCTGACTGAATCGCCCGTACTATACTGCTCTCTCTACTTGCTCTAATCCTCTTGTACTGTCTCTCGCTTCCTCTGACATCCCTAATACTCCTCGCCGACTGAATCGCCAATACTATACTGCTCTCTCTAATTGCTCTAATCCTCTTGTACAGTCTCTCGCCTACTCTGAAATCCCTATCCTCCTCGCCGACTGAATCGCCCGTACTATACTGCTCTCACTACTAGCTCTCGCCTCCACTAACATCCCTAACAATCCTACTCGCCGACTGAATCGCCAGTGGCCCCGCGACCTTCTTGCAGTATGAAGACCATAAACATCGTTTATATCCTGTAGAGTGTTTTACCGCTGGGTAGTTTCTCTCCTCCTGCCTTTCACGCATCCATTTATCTTTTATTCTTTCTATTTACTTATTGCATAATATATATGTATAACAAAATAAATTAAAAACTTTTCTTGGGAAAAACCCCTTCTTAGCGCAGTTCTGGTGGAATTCCGGTATAGTTTATGCTAGTTGGGTATAATTTACGGACATCATTTCCTGTTCAATATTAAATAGGAAGTTTACAAATAAAATTCCATCCTTAGATCAAATCTTTCATCAAATAATTACCCAAAATTTATTTGATTAAAAACAAAGAGCAGTTTATAAATTTATGACTTCGTTAGCAAATATCTCGTTTACCAATAATAAGAAAGAAACAAGACAAAGATTTGAATTTATAGCTTTGATATTCAAATTGATTTAATAGAAAAAGTCGTGGTTGCAAAATTGAACTCAATATCGATTAAAATGTCAATTTCTCTTTTTTTTTGTTTAAATAAAAAAAAACCAAATCGATTTATCCTGTCTTAGCTCATCCTTTATAAAAGTATACCAGCTGTGCAACTTGTGTGCGTGTGTAAGTGAGAGAATGGAGGACATCTCCACCAGATGATGTAATCAGTAGCAATAACTATATTAGAAAGTTAATCATGTTGACAGATTGGATGAGGTAAATACGAGTATTATTGAGAGAGAGAAAAAAAATATATATATCGACACCAAACAGTATTGCAAACTAAATATATATAAATCGATCAATCAGTCGATCAATCAATCAACCGAATAGTTTACAGGAAACTTTTTGCAATATTTTAGCGAACATATTGCAATACGCTTTCATAAAATGAAATATATTTCGAGAGTAAAAAAAATTATTTGATTTAAAAATAAAAGTTTCAACATTTTATCAATTAAGTAAGGAAGTAAAGTAATGCCTGTTTTTTCTGGCAGGCTTTACTTCCAACTACCAACAACTAGCAAGCATACTTTACTATAAATTCCTCATATTAACACATTAAATAGAATGCAAGGCCTAGACTAGTACCACAATACATCTTAGCTTTGCGGGTCTAGCCTATAAGCGCCTAACATTCTTTACTATAAATTCCTCATATTAACACATTAAATAGAATGCAAGGCCTAGACTAGTACCGCAATACAGCTTAGCTTTGCGAGTCTAGCCTATAAGCGCTTAACATTCTTTACTATAAATTCCTCATATTAACACATTAAATAGAATGCAGGGCCTAGACTAGTACCGCAATACATCTTAGCTTTACGGGTCTAGCCTATAACCGCCAAACATACTTTACTACAAAATTCCTCATATTAACACATTAAATAGAATGCAAGGCCTAGACTAGTACCGCAATACATCTTAGCTTTGCTGGTCTAGCCTATAAGCGCCTAACATTCTTTACTATAAATTCTTCATATTAACACATTAAATAGAATGCAAGGCCTAGACTAGTACCACAATACATCTTAGCTTTGCGGGTCTAGCCTATAAGCGCCTAACATTCTTTACTATAAATTCCTCATATTAACACATTAAATAGAATGCAAGGCCTAGACTAGTACCGCAATACAGCTTAGCTTTGCGAGTCTAGCCTATAAGCGCCTAACATTCTTTACTATAAATTCCTCATATTAACACATTAAATAGAATGCAGGGCCTAGACTAGTACCGCAATACATCTTAGCTTTGCGGGTCTAGCCTATAACCACCTAACATACTTTACTATAAATTCCTCATATTAACACATTAAATAGAATGCAGGGCCTAGACTAGTACCGCAATACATTTTAGCTTTGCGGGTCTAGCCTATAAGCGCCTAACATTCTTTACTATAAATTCCTCATATTAACACATTAAATAGAATGCAAGGCCTAGACTAGTACCGCAATACAGCTTAGCTTTGCGAGTCTAGCCTATAAGCGCCTAACATTCTTTACTATAAATTCCTCATATTAACACATTAAATAGAATGCAGGGCCTAGACTAGTACCGCAATACATCTTAGCTTTGCGGGTCTAGCCTATAACCGCCTAACATACTTTACTATAAATTTCTCATATTAACACATTAAATAGAATGCAGGGCCTAGACTAGTACCGCAATACATTTTAGCTTTGCGGGTCTAGCCTATAACCGCCTAACATACTTTACTATAAATTTCTCATATTAACACATTAAATAGAATGCAGGGCCTAGACTAGTACCGCAATACATTTTAGCTTTGCAGGTCTAGCCTATAACCGCCTAACCTACTTTACTATAAATTTCTCATATTAACACATTAAATAGAATGCAGGGCCTAGAGTAGTACCGCAATACATTTTAGCTTTGCGGGTCTAGCCTATAACCGCCTAACATACTTTACTATAAATTTCTCATATTAACACATTAAATAGAATGCAGGGCCTAGACTAGTACCGCAATACATTTTAGCTTTGCGGGTCTAGCCTATAACCGCCTAACATACTTTACTATAAATTTCTCATATTAACACATTAAATAGAATGCAGGGCCTAGACTAGTACCGCAATACATTTTAGCTTTGCGGGTCTAGCCTATAACCGCCTAACATACTTTACTATAAATTCCTCATATTAACACATTAAATAGAATGCAGGGCCTAGACTAGTACCGCAATACATCTTAGCTTTGCGGGTCTAGCCTATAACCGCCTAACATACTTTACTATAAATTTCTCATATTAACACATTAAATAGAATGCAGGGCCTAGACTAGTACCGCAATACATTTTAGCTTTGCGGGTCTAGCCTATAACCGCCTAACATACTTTACTATAAATTTCTCATATTAACACATTAAATAGAATGCAGGGCCTAGACTAGTACCGCAATACATTTTAGCTTTGCAGGTCTAGCCTATAACCGCCTAACCTACTTTACTATAAATTTCTCATATTAACACATTAAATAGAATGCAGGGCCTAGACTAGTACCGCAATACATTTTAGCTTTGCGGGTCTAGCCTATAACCGCCTAACATACTTTATTATAAATTTCTCATATTAACACATTAAATAGAATGCAGGGCCTAGACTAGTACCGCAATACATTTTAGCTTTGCGGGTCTAGCCTATAACCGCCTAACATACTTTACTATAAATTTTTCATATTAACACATTAAATAGAATGCAGGGCCTAGACTAGTACCGCAATACATTTTAGCTTTGCGGGTCTAGCCTATAACCGCCTAACATACTTTACTATAAATTTCTCATATTAACACATTAAATAGAATGCAGGGCCTAGACTAGTACCGCAATACATTTTAGCTTTGCGGGTCTAGCCTATAACCGCCTAACATACTTTACTATAAATTCCTCTTATTAACACATTAAATAGAATGCAGGGCCTAGACTAGTACCGCAATACATTTTAGCTTTGCGGGTCTAGCCTATAACCGCCTAACATACTTTACTATAAATTTCTCATATTAACACATTAAATAGAATGCAGGGCCTAGACTAGTACCGCAATACATTTTAGCTTTGCGGGTCTAGCCTATAACCGCCTAACATACTTTACTATAAATTTCTCATATTAACACATTAAATAGAATGCAGGGCCTAGACTAGTACCGCAATACATTTTAGCTTTGCGGGTCTAGCCTATAACCGCCTAACATACTTTACTATAAATTCCTCTTATTAACACATTAAATAGAATGCAGGGCCTAGATTAGTACCGCATTACATCTTAGCTTTGAGGGTCTCGCCTATAACCGCTCGGCTATCGTGGCGCCTATTATATTATCAAGTACTTCTTCTTTAAACTAGCTATACTTAGTGGATATATAAGTAAATATGTTTAGAAAAAATTACTAGAAAAGTCAAATCAAGGCACTTCTAAAAGAGGGCGTTGTTAAGTTCTCTCTCTAACGTGCCATTACTGTTCATTGTACTGGCTTACCACCTGTATAATCTTGATAAGTATCAAATATGAGACCGGATTTCCAAATTTGATGAAAATCGGCCTACCGGAAGTACCACTTTCCCGAATAGTTTGTTTCCGTTATTTGAGTTTTTCTCGTTTTAGTCAAAACTTTGTACAGTATTTTCCCCCAAGAAAATTTGTTTTTCATGGTACTTCTAAGGGTGGGTAGTTTTTTTTTATAGATTGCCATTTCTGTATAATGATTGTCTTATCTCTTAAGAACTTGGTAGAGCGGGGTGAAGTGGTTAAATTTGTTGCTCAATTTTTGAAGCTGCTTCAATTTTATTTTTAACTTCGTGCAGTGATTTGGCCCAAAATTTGGGCTCTCAATTTGTTGGGAGCTTTGAAAATACTGTTTCGGTTACCTGGTCTCCTGGTCACTCTGGGATTCCAGGAACTAGCTGTTGAAACAGCAAAGGGAAGGAGCTACTTTGATAACAATGACTCGTCAGCCCATTATCCCCCCCCTGTATCCTATCGACGTTGTAGAACAGAGGTGGAGCAGTGGATTTTGGAAGGAACATCGGAAACGGTGGAGAGTCCCCCACCGAGCTGACTGCCGTCAGGCTAAGGAAATTCTTGGCCTGTCAAAAAACGGCTATAGTTTGGTTTTAGCAGGTCCCAGGATCCGCCAGTTTGGATTCAGGTTGGTTGAGTGGACAAGCGAATTCTAGCATACCCATCTTTTCAGATGTGGCCTTATCCAGTCGCCAATCTGTGCCGGCTGTGGTGAGTACAATAAGACTGTGCAGCACTTTGTAGGAGGTGTGTCCCGTTTATTCTAAAACTAGATTCCACGTCTTCGGGAGGTTAAATGTTTCCCTACAGGAGATTGTGGCATCTGGTAATCTTTACCAGAACTTCTAGGTTTATTCAGTGCACTCGGCGATTCAAGTCGCCATGCTCCCTAGTGTCCTGTCACTACTTTATCAGTTACTGCACTTAGACGAATTTATTGGTCTTGACACCTCGGTATCTCTCTTATGTGATGATGGGTGGGCGTGGAACAATGGCCGCTTTGGATTGCCTGCGTTCCTTCCCCTTTTTTTGGTGGAACCGCCCTTCTAATACAATCTACAAATCTGGGCAAAGGCCTTACCCTTTTGCTTCCATTTTTCTTTTTTTATCTTTTGCTTCTTTTGACCACATTTGATCACAGAACAGCTGTAAGTTCTTGCTTGTCACTTCATGTCTTGTTTAAGTGTTAACGTCAGGTGTTTTATTTTTGTTTGCGGGAAAATTAAATAGTATCTGGGAATTTTTTATCCATCGCAGTGCGCATGCTTCCTGGTATCCTGATCTGTTTCACACTTTCATCCATCCTCAGATGTAGAATAATCAGTTTGGTCCAGAGATTACGTTACCATCTCGTTCTATACCAGTTCGAGACAGTAACTAAGTGAAGTCAAAATCTCTTCACCAAACTGATTAAATCAAAGATTATACAAATAATTTTTTTTTGCCAACTGCTCAATAGATCAAGAATTAATAATTGAGGAATTATGATTATTATAAAGTAGATTTAAGAATATTAGTTCGACCTGTAATACCGTTAACTATGTGAAAGATATGTAACCAACACGTATGTGATGCAACATGTGTACTTTACATACATACAGACATACAGACAAAAAAAAATACAGGTCTTGCATATTCATGAGTTACAAAAAAAAAATAGACGTGAGTTCCCAATAAGTTTTATTTTATTTTTTTTAAAGAAACGACAAAAGTATGTTTGTCTGTATTAAGATGGACTTTGTAACCACTTGAAATACATGACGGTTCTTTTGTTTGTCCCACAAGTCTAGTCAAGTCGGAGCACTTTCCTAGACATAGACAGACAGACAGTCGACGAATACTTCAAATAATATTTATTCTGAAATATTGTGAATACTGAAAGGCTGAACATTATTTATCTAAAGTTTCAAGTATTTTTAAAAATAAAGTTAACTTCCTGCAAAAAGGTCTTTTCTTTTTTTTTTGGCGGCATTATTGTCGGCGCCGTTGTTAATGCTCTTTGAAGTTATACAATTCATTAAAACTGTTTCCGGTGGGACAGTTGTATAAGGGTTGTTGATCGTCAAAAAGTGCACGAAAAAGCTGTAACGTTGAAAAACACCCAACTTTGACAATTTTTTTCTCTTTTTCTATAAAAAATAAAATTCTCAAATTTTCTTTAAATTATAGGGCAAATCCTTCTTTATAGCTGTAATTTTTCCCAACAATCTAGAACTTATAGATTTTGAGAAAAAAATTGCTGAAAATGAGCAAAAAACTGCATTTTCAAAAATTGTTCTTGTTCTTGATGTTGTTGTTGTTATCAATGATCGCTTTCAGGAAATCCAGCCCTTATCAGTGGTAGATCAGTTTGTTCAGCTGTTTGTCTGTCAATCTCTTCAGTTTTGAGATTTCGACTTCAATTTTGTTTCCGTTTCGTACTATACTAAGCGAGGTATACATGGTGTGTATTATTTTTTTTTTTTTTTTTTTTTTGGCGCATCAACAGCTGAGGTTATTAGCGCCCGGTGCTTTTTCCAGTGCACTGCCGGCCTCCGGACAGTGTTCTCTTGTTACAGACAACACTGTCCATCACCGGACAGTGAGCTGTAAGAAGCTCCTAGGAAGAGAAAATCTAAGGGTCAGCTGCTGGATTCGAACCCGGGACCTCCGCGTGGGAGTCCAGTATGCTAACCTCATAGCTAATCCCTTCCCTGTGAGTTATTTAAACATTTTAATGAATAGTAAAAAATAATGAGTTAAAAATTAGTGAAACCTGGTTATTTTGTCCCAAACGTTCTGTACATTTAGTGCATGGTATTGTTAAATGGTAAAGTTCGTAATTTTGCAAGTGAGGGGGCGTGAATTCAAGCAGAAAACTTGGAATTATCAAAATGATAGATATTTACCAGCATTGTGGGCCTAATCAGTTGGCGTAAAGAATCACTTAAGTTGAGCTTTATAAGCTTGTGACAAACAGTCTTGCTTTGTTTCGTTAGTTTCTTATCTTTTCAGTCGTATCGAAGATTTCCCATGTCTAAAGTTTGTCCAAGGTACAGGTCTAAGGGTGGCCTAGTTTGCTCACAGTTGGATACAAGGAGTTTAGATTTGATGATAATGGGGGAAATAGGAAGTAATCGATGTGTAATCGATAGATTTTGGTAATGTTAGTTTCGATTTGCCGTTCGTTAAGTTAGAAGAGAAGAAGTTGATGTGTGAATTTTGAAGAGCCCCCTTGTAGTGTGGTAAGAGGATCGGAAGTAGGAGGTAGGATTGTAGTATCATCACTAGAACCGGAAGATATTTGGATGCTGAGGTATATCTGGGTAAATCAAACCTACCTGTAGGCGCGCGAAGACGCCTACACCCAGAAGCGGAAAACGCGAGAGTTTTAGAGAGGGTTAATCTCTAGTGCCCTTAGTGCGTAAGCCCCACCACCTCGACAAGGTTGGACACCAACTGGGGTCAAGGCCTGAAGGGGCCAGGGTCATAAAGTTGGGGGCAAACAAAAGACACCGACATAACCCTGCAGATGAAGATGGAGAAAAACTGATGCTGAAGAGAAGTGGTAATGTAAAGGATACAGGAAGGCGCGGTTGTTGCTCCTTCTTCTTGCCGATGAACGAGATGCACACTGTAGCCTGGAAAGAAGAGAAGTGAAAACATAATAAAGGTTACATGATACGAGGCTACAAGAAGTTTGGCGGGAACCAAAACGCGGGAAAAGCATGGCGGGGAATTTAAAAAAAAAGAGGGGGCGCCGAGAAAAGTTGTGTACAACTAAACACTACCTTTCTTCCGTTGAATATATGATTAGCATTGGGTGTTGTTACCATTATAGTAAAGCAAAAACAGCAAGTATAATTTTGTAATAAAATATCTTTTTAGTCCAAATCCTAAATTTTAATAAAATTAAATTACTCAAACTGCGGTAAGAGAAAAGTCGTGCGAGTGGTCATACCGTTTTTTAACTTTTAATTTTTTCCGTTTTCTTGATTGGTTAAAGAAAAAAGGTTAATTTGATTTAATATTTACTATACAGATCAAACTGGACAGTCACCCTCCGCCATTATGATCCGCTCAATTTGGCCTTGCTCAATGTTTTTTATTTGTTGAAAATTACTTCTTTTTTAACGGCGAGGAGGTTAAAAACATTTTTTACAGTTAAGTTAAATGTCAGGAATAGTGGTTAAAGTAGAGTGTGGCCTGGGCTACGTACATAGAAAGAGGAGCGCCTCCACTCTATATGTTTCTTACCTCCTTGCAGTGTTGCCCTTTATTATTTTTTTTTTTTGTGAGTGTATACGTTAATTTTTTTCCCCCTCCTGTTAAAAGATAACTCGGCTACACTGTTTTAGTTGTAGAGAAGGTTATAAAGATGTAATGTTTTTAGTCTACAATCTTTTATCTATTTACAAATTATTTTGTTCATTAAACTGTACAAAAAAAAAAAAAGAAATAAAAAAAAATTATTTTAAAATGTACCCATACTTTAAAGGCGTGTTAAAACTTGTTTTGGAAAGCAATTCGCCTTCCTGTTTTAAAGTGTTTACCCGAAGGAATTCACGGCCAGCAACTTATTGTGCTTTTTAATGTTATCAAATCTTAATATTAAGTGAAATTGTAAATGAAACATTGAAATTTGGAACGTTTTTCGAGGTAAATTCAATTTAGGCTACTTTTTGGCAGCTTCTAGAGTGTTTTCTTCTTCCTTTTACATTGTGATCGCCACGTTACGTAGACACATATGTAGATCTATCGCTGATTATTTAAGATGAGTTTTAAAGGTTAGGGTAGGCTACTACCCTCTCTGATCCATACAAGTGAGAATCCTAAGGGTACGTTCACAACGGAGCTGTGAGCATAGATGATAGCGGAGATGATAGCAGTGATGCATCAGCGCTTATAGAATAACCTAGTACATTCTTATGTGAGCGTGCACAACGAAGCTTCGACTAGTGACTCATACTCGCTGGTATAAACGAGCATAGATGATAGAATTGAATTTTTCATTTTTCTCCTAGCTGAACTCCAGTATCGGAGCTTCAAAATGGAGGTAGAAAAATTAATTAGTGCTGTCTTTACTCATTATTTTTGGTTATTATTTTATTATTTACTTTTAAACAATATTTTGTTTTTTAAATCGTGCTTACATTTATTTTCAAGTGTATTTATTTATTTGTTTTTTTCAATAAAATCATTACTTACCAATCACTAGTTTTTCTTCTATGGTTATAGGATTTCCATGACAATTTTTCCAAAGTTTTCTTAATTTTGACCTTATTTTTTCTAAAATATAGTCGAATGTGGGTGGACCCATCCTCACATATTCAAAAAAACGATCCGGATAATTTCTAAGTTCCTTATATAAATAGTGAAATTCGCCCAAAGTACTTCGTTTTTTATTTATGGTATGTACATGATATTTTCTACATCTTTTTTTTTTTAAATATACCATTTGGTTGCTGGTGAACATAAAAACTCTTCTTCACTACTCGACATGTTGCATGTATCACAGCTCCGTTGTGCACACTAATCACCGATTATATTTTACTCTATCAGTTATCATCTCTGCTATCATCTATACTCACAGCTCCGTTGTAAACGTACCCTAAGGGTACGTTTACAACGGAGCTGTGAGCATAGATGATAGCGGAGATGATAGCAGTGATGCATCAGCGCTTATAGAATAACCTAGTACATTCTTATGTGAGCGTGCACAACGAAGCTTCGACTAGTGACTCATACTCGCTGGTATAAACGAGCATAGATGATAGAATTGAATTTTTCATTTTTCTGCTAGCTGAACTCCAGTATCGGAGCTTCAAAATGGACGTAGAAAAATTATTTAGTGCTGTCTTTACTCATTATTTTTGGTTATTATTTTATTATTTACTTTTAAACAATATTTTGTTTTTTAAATCGTGCTTACATTTATTTTCAAGTGTATTTATTTATTTGTTTTTTTCAATAAAATCATTACTTACCTAAGAGTAATCACTAGTTTTTCTTCTATGGTTATAGGATTTCCATGACAATTTTTCCAAAGTTTTCTTAATTTTGACCTTATTTTTTCTAAAATATAGTCGAATGTGGGTGGACCCATCCTCACATATTCAAAAAAACGATCCGGATAATTTCTAAGTTCCTTATATAAATAGTGAAATTCACCCAAAGTACTTCGTTTTTTATTTATGGGATGTACATGATATTTTCTAAAGCGTTTTTTCTTTAAAATATACCATTTCGAACATAAAAACTCTTCTTCACTACTCGGGCATGTTGCATGTATCACAGCTCCGTTGTGCACACTAATCAGCGATTATATTTTACTCTATCAGTTATCATCTCTGCTATCATCTATACTCACAGCTCCGTTGTAAACGTACCCTAAGAATTACAGTAAGAAGAAATCATGTGAGTCTACATTCCAGATTATTTTCTTGTTTCATAAATTTCCCAAAAAAATCAACCATAACGAAGTTCTCATTAAATACACGAAGGCCATCAGCTGTTTTTGTTTTTCTTTTCAAACGTTGCGCCAAATAAAATTATTTTAAATGATTTCTATGGTTGATGGGACTTAACAAAACATTTACTTCAAAAATGAAAAACTTTTACGTTGTTTTGAACGTTAAAAACTGGTATTTAAGTCGTACAGTGTTAAAACCAAATGAATGAGAAAAAAAATATGTTTTTAGACAAAATAACGAATCACTTAGTCACCATCACCTACGCTGGGTTGAAATAGGGTTTGACATTTACGTTTGACTATTGTTGACTATACTACGTAAAATGTAGTCTGTTACGCGTATTTATTTTTATTTTAATTTATTTATGTGGCATTGATTTGACACCCACTTTATTTTCAAAGCTGATCGAACGGCAGCAACTGTTAAATAAATAGATTTATTGTTGTTCAATTCTTTTTGGTGACTGATTCATAGTTTCAATGGGTTTATTTTATTTTTCTTTAAGTGTGGTTAGGCTCACAGTGTTAGATGATAATATCGCTGATTTTATCCGTCGATCGCATGTTTTTGACCGTTTTCGAGCATTCATCCATTATCAGAGGTTAATTTTGGTAAAATCAAGTAAATTTAATGGAAATGTTGAATAGAACACTGTAAATTGATTTCTTAATGATTAAATGGAGTACAAAATTAGCAATAATTAATTGCTTTATAAATTAATTAAGCGGAAATTCATTATAATCTAAATCAATTAATAAACTTAGTTCAATTTCAAGGTTAGATTACCAGTTTCTTCAATTAATTATTCTTCTCATTAATGTTTTTTTATTTTTATTGTTTCATCATTAACAGAGTAGAGAGATCGGCCATTAATAACATATGGTCTTCTTGTGATGAAGATTAGATTTAGATTAGATCATGTGCCGGGGGGGCGCACTACTGATGAGCATAGCTAATTATCGATTGAGGAAATGTTTCGATGGTTTCTTTTTATGGATAATGATTGATGTAATCGATTTTGTGGAGGGAAAATAAATGTGTTTTTTTTTTTTCTTTCAACGTGTTCAATTACATTCCACAAAATAAGTCATTCATTCATTTGCTTGGAACTTTGATTGCGTAGTTTTTATAGGGGGGAAATGGGGCCGCAGCGTGGAGGAGAGGGAATAAATAATTGAATCTGTTAGATGTATCGATAGCTCTAGAAGAAGTTGGAGCTGATATCTACAGCCTGAGGCAGCGAAAGAATTCCTGTTTTTATGTGGACCTAGCAAGAATGCTATCGGTCGTTCGAGCGTGGTTTGTGGTTTTTTTTATGGACTTTGTTGGGAACATCTTAAAATGTAACATATGTTTGTGGGCAATTTACTAACATTTTCTTTTGCTTTTTGCCATTTAACTGAAGTAAGTAAAAGTAAAGTAATCGCCTATTTTTTCAGGCGGGGCAACTACCAAATTAGGTGCCGTGGCCTGAGGCGACTAGCAAACATACTTTGCTATAAATTCCTCATATTAACCATTAAATAGAATTCAAGGCCTAGACTAGTACCGCAATACAACTTAGCTTTGCGGGTCTAGCCTATAACCGCCTAACATACTTTACTATAAATTCCTCATATTAACTATTAAATAAAATGCAAAGCCTAGACTAGTACCGCAATACATCTTAGCTTTGCGGGTCTAGCCTATAACCGCCTAACATACTTTACTATAAATTCCTCATATTAACACATTAAATAAAATGCATGGCCTAGTCAGGTTCCGCAATACATTTTAGCTTTGCGGGTCTAGCCTATAACCGCTCATCATTTTTTTATTGAATGGATTTCCTTAAAAAAAACTTGGACGTACTGGAGAGTGGGATCCTGGTTATTACCAATTGCTACAGGACTGTAGCAAGGATCTTGCACCCCACTTTAGTGTTGAACCTACCGGCTTCCATTCACATCTTCCGTTCTTCCGTTTGCGGAAACCCACCGGAAGTAATCTATCACTTGTGGGTCACACATCTCTCTCTCTCTCACTAGTTACTTAACTATGCATTTAATTCTTTAAACAAAACAAAATTACCCCCCCTAAAAAGTAAATGCAATTATCATCCTTGATGCTGCACGTACACAGTTAAAGACAAACTTCACGTAAGAATACCATTATCGATTTATTGCAAATGTTGCCGGGAGGGGGGGAATAAATAAATAAATAGCGATGTATTTAAATTTATTTGCGAACAAAAAACAAAATCTTAGTTCATTTATTTGATTTCCATTTTAAGGCCTTCAATTTCGTTTTATTTTTATTTGCACGCAAGCATCTAACAATCTATGTCCTTATGTCTGCCATAAAAAAAAACAGCCATATATTGGCAAAAAAGTAAATACAAAATAAAAAGTGGAAAAAAGTAAAACGATAAGAATCATATGTTAAGTAACAGCCGACTGTATTATTGGTGACACTAAAAACTAAAATAATAAATATTTATTTCTTAAGATGGGTGACCTAAAAAAAAATTGGAAGCGCATGACGTTGAATACTAAGTTCGGAAATAGCAAAGCCTTCATGACCATTCTTTGTAGTGTAATATTATAGTTTGTGAAAAAGTTTTTCAAACTAAAGTAAGAGAAAAGGGAAAACTAATGGTTAAGAAAGGCGGTGAACGTCTCCTGGCAGACGGGTCTTCTGATAATGTTCCCAAGGAGATGGTATCATGCATTATTGATGTCTAGGGGGGATGTTCCCTCTCCCTCTTTCGCACCATCTTGCTTTTCCACTCGTTTCTCTCCTTTACCAATTTCCATGATCAATCACAGTGCTTGCTTCAAAATACATCCTGATTTGACCAACATAAAATGGGTTTTTTCCAAACATACACATTGTTAGACCACATAAAAAGTGATTCCCTTTGTAGAAATGTTCCTTCCCTTTTTTTTTTTTCATGAATCTGTTCAATTATTCAATTGACCAACTGGTACAGAAAAATGTTTTTATTGACTTACTCTAGGAGGATGTTGAACGACTTTTAAGAAGACATTTATGGCCAAGACTTGGTAAAAGTCGTTCCAAGATTCTTTGTAGTAGGAGTTTAATAGGTGGAATCTTTTCTAAGTGACTCCATAAATGGGATCAAGAAGAAGTGATAGCGAAAGGAGAAGATTCTAGCTTCTGGGATGAGATCGAGGGAGAGACAGAAAAAACGCAAAACAGACAAAACGCCCTTTTTTATTTTTGGATGCAGGATCCTCAAAAAACGGGTCATTTCCGGTTTTAAACTAGAAAAAATCGAAAATCAAGACGATCACAATACTGCCATTTATCTAAAAGAAGATATAGTAAGAGAAATTTACGACAAAATCATTTCCTGTTTACTGAAACAGTAAGAAAAAAAAAAAAATTCACAGACGATCTTTAGTGTAACATCAACGAAGACACTCACAAACACACACACATCAAACGTAATAATCAATGTTATAGTCATTAAGGTGGTTGCTTTGTCTTTGTACACCTGGCTGACAGTCGGCCAGGCACTACTATAAAGGGCATTGACTTAAATGTTGTTTTATATAGAGATGGTTGTCAGTGTTTGTATTTTTTTTTTTTTTTATTGGTTGTCACCGCCATATGAATCATCAGGTGCTACTGTCCTACCAAGTATCTTACTTATAAGAGGATATAATACAGGGTGTTTTTGAGGGTTAAGTGTCCTAACTGAAAATATGAATTTAGGACCTCAAAACAAGAAACAATTCTCTTATGAAGGTATGCCCGTTAACGATTTGTTTATGAGATATCCACGTCTTAAGATTTTAGAACGAATGATAAATTGATTGTATAACTGCTAAAATCACCTTGTGCCTCTAACTACACATACCAATATTGACATTTTACGGAATAATACCATCTGGAAATGAAGATGAAGCTACACGGATGAAGCTACACTCACAAGAAATGTTCAACCAAAAAAAATTATCATCTCTGGATGCTCGAAAATCCTTATACAATTCGTGATCAGCATATTCAGCATGAGTTTCAGTGATATTAGACAATATTTTAATTGACCCGCATTTCTTACCACCTAGGCTCAGTGCCGGCACATTTCTGCAGTTCCTTAGTAATGATTATTAAATTTTGATTGAAGTTGTTCCACTAAAACTGAGAAGGAACTCATGGTTTTAATTAGATGGTTGTCCAGTACATTGCGGCAGAGGTCCACGAAAGTGGCTAAATCAACATAATCCCAATCGATGGATTGGCCGTGCAGGACCGGGCGGCTTAGCCTGCTTACTTTCCAGATCTGACACCAATGGATTGTTTTTTCATGGGATGCCAATAAAGGAAAAATCTATGAAATACCGGACAATGATCTTCATTCTTTAAGAAGAAGAATAATTGAATCAATAACAGCAATCCAGTGCCGTTCGGCTATTGCTGCTGTGGAAGAAAGATACCGATTCCTCATTTTCTTTATTATTTATTTGTTTACTTCAAATTGTCATTATTTTCTTTTAATAAAGTTGTGTGAAGACACTATTAATTTTTTGTTTATTATAACCTACCTAATAATAATTCATAAAATGGAAATCTTTAGACGCGAATATCTCATAAACAAAGCGTCAACGGGCATACCTTCAGAGGAAATTTTTTTCTTGTTTTGAGGTCCTAAATTCATATTTTCAGTTAGGACACAACCCTGAAACACCCTGTGTACGAGGGTCGTTTGAAAAGTCCGTGTAAAAATAAAAACTACTTAATTTTTTGGGGTAAACCTTTTTTATTTTTCAACATAGTCTCCTTTTAGGCTTATACACTTCGTCCAACGCTGCTCTAGTTTGTTGATCCCTTCCGAATAATAGGATTTGTCCAAGTCTGAAAAATAGCCATTCGTTTCTGCAATCACCTCCTCGTTTGAATAAAATCTTTTTCCCGCCAGCCATTTCTTCATATTGGGGAACAAATAGTAGTCCGAGGGAGCCAAGTCTGGAGAATAGGGGGGATGTGAAACGAGTTGGAACCCTATTTCCATTAATTTTACGACCACAACTGCTGAGGTGTGAGCTAGTGCGTTGTCGTGATGGAAAAGGACTTTTTTGTGGGCCAATCGTGGGCGTTTTTCTTGCAGCTCGGTTTTCAAACGGTCCAATAACGATGAATAATATGCACCTGTAATAGTTTTACCCTTTTCCAGATAGTCGATGAGGATTATTCCTTGCGAATCCCAAAAGACAGTCGCCATAATCTTTCCGGCCGAAGGAACGGTCTTCGCCTGTTTTGGCGCAGATTCCCCTCTGGTAACCCATTGTTTAGATTGTTCTTTTGTCTCAGGAGTGTAGTGATGTATCCATGTTTCATCCACAGTGACGAAACGACGCTTAAAGTCCTGCGGATTCTTCTGGAACAGCTGCAAACCGTCCTTGCAACACTTCACACGATTTCGTTTTTGGTCAAGCGTGAGCAATCGCGGCACCCATCTTGCGGATAGCTTTGTCATGTCCAAATGTTGATGCAAAATATTATGTACCCGTTCATTCGAGATGCCCACAGCACTAGCAATCTCACGCACCTTCACTCTTCTGTCTTCCATCACCATATCATGGATTTTATCAATGATTTCTGGAGTAGTAACCTCGAACAGGGCGTCCAGAACGTTCAGCGTCACTTGTGCCCATATGGCCACTCCGAAAATTTTGAAACCACTTATAAACTGTTCTAATCGAAGGTGCAGAGTCACCATAATGTTTATCAAGCTTCTCATTAGTCTCCTGAGGCGTTTTGCCTTTCATAAAGTAGTGTTTAATCAACACACGAAATTCTTTTTCGTCCATTTTTTGAAAATCACTCGACTTCCTCGATTCAAACGAATGCCAAACACAAAGAAATAGACCGATCTGGCTGAAACTTGGTGTGTGTTCTTCCAAGAGATGCTACTAACTAAACATAACCTCGATACGCGCCAGTAGTGCTATCTCTCTGACTTTGCACGGACTTTTCAAACGACCCTCGTATATATTTAAAATTTAAGACTCCAAGCAATGCGCCACCAAGGGCCCCAAAATGGTCACTTCCGGTGAAAATACGATCGCAGTACTTCCTGTATTAACTGTTAGCTAAAGTAATATAATGGAGATAAAAAATTCGTAGATCTAAAAGGCGTTGGGTTGAGATTTACGGTTATAAAAATCGTATTATTTAGATCGTTTTTTGTTTTTTTTTCCCGAAACAATAAAATAATAGTAAGAAATATTCCCATTGTAGTCGCACTAATGAGGAGGGGTTGGCTGCTAAAAAGTGTTTTATCTGTAAACTGTATCCATAACAACAGTTAGGAGGATGAGACATGACTGTCTCTCTCCTTCTCTGCCTGTCTGATACCTTACATTGTTAACCCTCACGAAACAGTACGAATATATTGTCAGTCTAAGTTGGTTACACTGTTTATAAAAACATTTGGTCATTGTATTCCTTCGTTCCCAGTGTTGCCAATAGTTTTTTTTTTTTTTTAACAAACATTAGTTTATTATGTTGTATGTTGGTAATGGTTTGATCTCTCTTTGGACAGGTACCAAGTTTAGTCTAATGTCGTGTTTGTTTGTCCGTTGGTCTTTTATAAAACACGGCATGACTCTATTCTCTTCGCTAATGATCTCTTCGATTCCCCCCTCCCACCACCCAGACTCCTGCCTAAAAGAGAGAGAGAAAAAGTAGAAGTGCATGCACTCTAAATTACAAACTACTATAAAAACACAATTATGCACGATTTACTAATGAGGTTACTCTTAAAATGTTGGATTTTTGATTACATATTTTTATTTACTTTTTTTCGCTTTTTAGACTCACGAATTTTCTAAAAGGAGGAGAAAGATTTTTGTGTTTTGTTCATCCTAATAACGGAAATGAAATGTTTTTCGGTGGAGGGGGGCGAGAGGATGGAGGAAGGAAGATTCACGACTTCTTTTGGTTAAACGAACGGAAATGATTTAGACGGCATCAAAGACGAAAAACTGTACACTAACAATGTCTTTCTATTGCTACAATTTCCATGGTTTTAAGTTTTGAATTTTCTTAAAATTTTTCCACTTTGTAAAACAGTACCAATACATCTAAATGATACATTATTATCTTAGATATTAATACGAACTTACAGACACATTTCCTCTCACAATAACCCTTTTAAACAAGCAAAAAATTAGAAAATTAACCATCAGCTGATGCATGTTGATTTTCTGAAATAAGTAATGATTACAAATTGGCAAATTTCAACAACAAAATCCTTCTTCCATATAATTTAAATCCCCTCCCTCCTGTAGGACTACGCTGTTCCTAGCACACAAATTAGGAACGTATTAACTGTCATTCATAAATAATATGTTTTAAATCAATGAAGGTCCTTCATCTTTTGACGGCCATTTTGGTTTGTCTTGCACGTGAAAATGATTCCCATGCATTGTTGTTTGTATTGTAAGTGATTCCTGGCCATAATAATGGGATATTCCTAGTTTTTTTTTTTTTTTATTTAATTTGTTTATTGTCTTTTTTTATAGAATTATTGGCCTCCTAAAAGACTATGATTAGTTTTTTTTGACCGCTTAGGCCTTGTTGCAAGGTTGACCTTAAAATGTCTATGACCCATTCTTGTGATTAAATTGTCTACGATTCTGAACATAATTTTCGCTTGAAGTAATAATTAACTATTTAATCGTATAGGACTTGAATTCGCTATCGTCGTGTATTGTTGAAAACATCGTTTTTTCATGAAGATATAGAGCGTATTTGCGAGATGGGTTGTAAGGTCAGAGAACTAAAAATTTGTCTGTGGGTTCGCTGAACTGAAGAACTAGTGGCCATCAACAACCTCTACCTCGAGGAATATGCTGGAGTTTATGGGGGGAAAATAAAATAGTCGTCGATTTATTGTGCCGTGAAATATCAACAAAAGGAAAAGAGAAATAAAAGTAAATATTAGTAACAGGACAAAGTTTTCAATAATTAAACAAAAAAAACTTTAAAGAAAAGTTTAAGATGCTGTAGAAATAGCTGGAGGATAGAGACGAGTTTCGAACGCTGAAAGAGAAAGGGAAAGATGAATGTAAACAGGTTGAGAGTTCCAAAGTGAAGTAGCAAGGATGATCAAGGAATTGTCATGCGGTGCTGTTCTTTGGAAAGGAATATACAATAAAATGGGCGCCACGATAGCCGACCTGCTGTAGGCTAGACCCGCAAAGCTAAGTTGTATTGCGGTACTAGTCTAGGCATTGCATTTTATTTGATGTGTTTAATATGAGGAATTTATAGTAAAGTATGTTAGGCGGTTATAGGCTAGACCCGCAAAGCTAAGATGTATTGCGGTACTAGTTTAGGCATTGCATTTTATTTGATGTGTTTAATATGAGGAATTTATAGTAAAGTATGTTAGGCGGTTATAGGCTAGACCCGCAAAGCTAAGATGTATTGCGGTACTAGTCTAGGCATTGCATTTTATTTAATTTGTTAATATGAGGAATTTATATTAAAGTATGTTAGGTGGTTATAGGTTAGACCCGCAAAGCTAAGATGTATTGCGGTACTAGTCTAGTCCTTGCGTTCTATTTAATGTGTTAATATGAGGAATTTATAGTAAAGTATGTTTGCTAGACTCCTCCGTCCACGACACCTAATTTGTGGAAGTTGGACGTAAAGCCTGCCTGAAATAATGGGCTTTTCTTCACTTTAAAATAAAATATAGAAGGACGAGATCGGGTTAGGTCCGGGAATACATGGAGAATTTTTATTAGAAAAAATTGAAGGAAATAGGAAAGGTATTTGGTATTTCACAGCGTGAAATAGGGAGGCCTGAAGGATGTAATGTTTGGAAAGAGCCAGTTAAACGATAAGTGAACGTGAATTCATCAAATGCTGCCCTGGAATGTCCAGTCAGAAGACTGGAATTTCTCGACATCATCACGTCCAGGCGGTCAAGTAAACTCCCCACTTAAGAAAGAGAAATCCAGAGAATGAAGTTATATTTTCATTTTTTTAAAAAAAGATTTATGCATACCATCGGATGCACAAACCCTGGACCAGTTCAATAACACTATGTTTTACCCACTTGTTTCACTTTTATCACTATTTATCCATGAACAGACCCTTTTTTTTACTGAATACATCCACATTGACATTGTTTAACAATTGTCCAACTATAAATTATTTTCTATTTTCTACAAATCTCTGCAGATGGATTTAGCATCTATACTGAATTGATAAATGTCTTCCTTGGCTATTTTGCAATTCTAAAATCTAGACGGGAATATCCTGTATAATCTCCCAAGACTGTTCCAAGTACCATCTCCTTTCCAGACTGACTAATGCGACTATTTTTCTGTATACAATACGATTGTAAATCGTTCTGAATCTATTGACCATTACATGCTGCACTATTGCTTGTTGATACTCGACTAGTTTATTTTCACTCGACTAGCTGAATTTTTGATATAAATCTAGTCATAGTCAAAAGTCATCAGAGGAGCTTTGTACTTCCGAAATCTCTAATTACGGTAAACTATAGTAGAAATAGTGCTTTGCGTCCGCTTTAAGTTCCAATTGCTATTTTTCTACAAGAAGTAAGTTCCATTAATGCAGTTTTCTCTCTATTTTCTAAAAAAAAATGTGATGACTCACATGACTATTTTTTTTTTTACAACAAACTATTCTTACGGTTATAAAAATAGCGTCAAAAAGCTGAAATAGTTTCTAGTACTATATCCCTAAAATATGGATTTTAGGCGTTTGAGGATAAAGAAATATTTATTTAAATAGTTATCCCTCTTTTTCTGGACAGGCTTTACATCCAACTACCAAATTAGGTGTCGTGGACGGAGGCGATTAGCAAACATACTTTACTACAAAATTCCTCATATTAACACATAAAATAAAATGCAAGGCCCAGACTAGTACCGCAATACATCTTAGCATTGCGGGTCTAGCCTATAACCGCTCGACAACCGTGGCGCCTTATATGTAAATTTCTTTGGGAATCTCATCAAAAGGGAGTATTGGGAGATTACAAGCCCATCCAAAAATATTTCGAATACTTTTAAGGGTTGCACAGTCAAAATTACGATACTCTTCCGCCTCAATATTATTTATTGAGCTAAGCTAATGTGGCACCAGTTCAGCCGCAACAAAGAACAGTGCCAACCCAACTTTGTATGACCTGGATAGTGGGGATTAGAAATTTAGAGACTCTAATGACCATAATTGTGGAGGCGCCCAAAAAATACAAACATGGACCCTCCACGTGACGTTAAAATTAAGATTTGCCTATCTAACCTTTTCAGATACCCTACTGACGATTACCATACCTTTTCTTTCACAGGAACTAAGAAAAAGTAATTAATAAAGTGTACAAAAAAAAGAAAGTGTATAACAGTACTCGTATTACGAAAATGAAGGTAACGGAAATCTCCTGACAAAGGTTATGATAATTAAATGAATTCCCGAAAGTTCAGCTGTCCAAAATAATAACTGCGCATGCTTATTATTATTTTTAATTACCGTTAATAATTCTGTTTTCATACAAAAAGAAAAAGATGGATAGATTTTTTTGTTAGTATATTAAATAATCTCGAGATATCAAGTCATGTCAACTGCATTAATTTGATAGTAAGAAAGATCCATTCTATATATCTGAGATCATTGTCAAGCCTTGACAAGGCGTAATCGGCCACCGGAAAGTGTCTCTCAATGTAAACATCCGGTTCAAGGTCTGCAATCGTGTGAGTGCCCTGATATAAGGTAGTGTTTGCATTTTTAAAAATCTGATGGAAGCTGATGGATAACCACTTTCTGGTGCCAGATATCCTTGCTCTGAACTCCTTCTTGGACGGCTATACATCCCGTATTAACTTCCGGTAACTACCCAGGCTTTCTAGAAAGCATAAAGAAAGAAGGAAAGCCTGGAAATTGGGATAACCACTTACTGGTGCCAGATAACCTTCCTCTGAACGCCTCCTTGGTCGGCTATACATCCCGTTTTAACTTCCGGCCACCACCCAGGTTTTTTTTTTTTAGCAGCCGATAGATTGGTACAACCACTTCTTCCTGATTGAATCCACCTCATTTCCCAAGAGAGGGGATATATATCTTCCTCTTAATATCTGGTCAACTTCGCCGGCTTTCTGGATGGAACCACAATGCTCTCCCAAGTCTGCGTTGGTCACTCTTGCTGCCTCGGTGGCTTCGTCTTAGTTGTACATGTACACACAAAACTTTTCAGAGTTCTGTTATTAAAAGAATAGAAAAAATTAGTGTAGCTTTTAAGGATCGCATAGGAAAATAACGGCCTTATTATGTAACGGTAATTACGGAAATAGGCGCCACGATAGCCGAGCGGTTATAGGCTAGACCCGCAAAGCTAAGATGTATTGCGGTACTAGCCTAGGCCTTGCATTTTATTTAATGGTTAATATGAGGAATTAATAGTAAAGTATGTTAGGTAGTCGCCTCCGTACACGACACCTAATTGGTAGTTGGGCATAAAGCCTGCCTGAAAAAAATTGGCATTACATTTTTACTTATAAAATGAAAATTATTTGAACTCTTTATCATATACTGTGACGATTTCTGGCTGCATGGAACACATTCCACGGAACGGAATGTAAATTCATCATCATATGACAATGATGTTAATTAGGTCTTCCTGTTTTACATCATCCCAACCTTGACACACCTATTATACGGATGACATTCAATTCTATAATTATTATTAACAACTATTTTGCTGTACTTTCAACAACTATTGGTAATGACAAAATTGAACAACTGTAGATGTATTCTTTGTGATCAGTGACACTTTAAGGTCTATTTAAAATACCATTAATTATATTCTAACATCATTATAAATGTCGTTAATTGCCTTGCCATCTTCCATTAAAGAACGCAAGTTGTATTGATTTAATCGTTGCCGGGATGTAGTTGAAGAAATACTAGGAAGATGATGCAGAGGAGGTTGATGTGCATTTCTGTTCGGATTAAACAAGCTTTACCGACAAACTTTCGTAGCATTTCCTGACTAGAGCAGTTTTGGGAGGAGGGCATTGCGACTTGTTGTTGAACAAAAATGTTCTCTACCTAGGGAGGGAAGGGACTTGTTGGTATTTGAGCAGGATTACCCATTTCACCCATTTTTTTCTAGTGATTCCCGGAAAGCCTTGATGGTTAGGAAGAGTTGGGGAGGGGTTTTATCCTCCCTGCGTGGTTGGAATGTGAATAGATGACTGTCACAAGGGAATGGTTATTTTAATATACTGTCATCCCTGGGACAGCTCTGTAGAGATGGGTGGTTATCAGGATTGAGGAGGACTATATCCTCCTAGAACTTTCCCAGCTTTTTAATTTAGGATCCCATGTTTGTAATAGAAACGTCACCACGACAGCTCCTCTTTCTTCCTAGAGTTTCAATGAAAAGCCATGGATTTCTTAATTTGCGTGTTCAACACAGGAGTTAGTGGGATGGGTATCTTTAACTAGCAATTCTGCGTTCAACCTGGGGACATTCCTGGAGAGCCCTGTGTATTTATCAATCATAAAAGAGGAATATACCTTACCTAGAATACTCTGTCTTTAATTTATGGGTCTCTTTTAAAGTCCAATTACAGAGGACTCTGAAATGAAGAGATAAATTGGTACCGAGACGGGTTCAAATACCCTACTTCCATTTCTACGTCGCAGTACCATGTCTTCCTTTGCCAGAAAACTCTAGGACTATTTACAGAAGACCCTGAAATGGAGAGATGAATTGGTACCCTGAAAGGTTCAAATACCCCAGTTCCATAGCTACGTCGCTGTCTCATGACTTCCTTTGCCATATGTTCTCTTCCTTCGGCACATTACATGGTATTTCTGCAACGTTCATTCTTTCAGGGCCAACTACTTCCTCCTCTTTAAAGAAACTTCTTTAACACGGTTATCTTTCTCAACTTCATGTTTTACCATCCAAGCTCCATAGATCTTAATAAGAATTTTCCTCAGAAACCTAGGAAGTGCAATAGCTTTTGATCATGGTCCAATATTCTAAGACCTTGTCCAATCGGTACGCTTCTTCTCTTATTTCGCTTCGTTAATGGTGTTGCTTTTAATGAATCTATAATTATAAAAAATTTATTGCATAAACTAAAAGAAAACATCTTAAATAAACCATATAACTGAAGAAGAAGATTTACTGATATTGCTTAATAAAAAGAAGGATTGTTTGCATTCGTGTGTTTGTGTGGGGCTGCCGCGAATGCCAGCTCGATTACATTGGTCGTAAAGAACGTGGGTGTAGCACAACAGACGGTTTTATCATCGCCAAATATGGAGATCTCTCAACTCCTTCGTATAGCGGACAGCCCAGCCGACTGTGCTCCTACTTCTTCTCCAGACACTGGAGGGCTTGTATTTCTCTTCTATTTTTATTACAGCTGTAAAAAAAAAAAAATAATAATAAAAATAACAATGTTGATTATACTTTCAAAATACTCGTAATAACCACACTTCAATTATTATTTTATTGTAATAACAGATATTATTCCACACTAATAAACTTCTCCCCCCAATTAATAGGGCAGAGCAATCCAGCCTTCCTGTAAGCTCATTCTGGCGGTGGATTTAGGTAACAGAAAATTCAATTTAATCATGCAAATGATTTCTTCCGGTTACAAAAAAAAAAAAAAATAAATAAATCATGCAATCGAGAAAAAATTAAGAACTAATGGATAAATGGTACATCCGGTGGATCGATATTGTCTCAAACCTTATTGTGGCATTCTCGAAAAGGGTACCTTAGCAAAAAATCAAATTGCAACCTGCTGCGATTTCTCGTTTTTAAAGTGTGACATACAAACCAATTTGTGAAAAAGCGACTTCTTTACTTCTTCTTTACGATAAGTAAAAAAAAAACCTTCAAAATTCCGAAAATATCCGAACGACATCGTGTAGGGTCGCTTCCCCTTTACGATAAGTTAAAAAAAAGTCAAAATTCCGAAAATATCCGAACGACATCGTGTAGGGTCGCTTCTTCTTTACGATAACTAAAGGAGAACAGTTAGTTACAAAAAAAAAAAAGGCTTCAAAATTCCGAAAATATCCGAACGACATCGTGTAGGGTCGCTTCTTCTTTACGATAAGTAAAGGAGAACAGTTAGTTTAAAAAAAAAAATGGCTTCAAAATTCCGAAAATATCCGAACGACATCGTGTAGGGTCGCTCTTCTTTACGATAAGTTAAAAAAAAAGGCTTCAAAATTCCGAAAATATCCGAACGACATCGTGTAGGGTCGCTTCTTCTTTACGATAAGTTAAAAAAAAAGGCTTCAAAATTCCGAAAATATCCGAACGACATCGTGTAGGGTCGCTTCTTCTTTACGATAAGTAAAGGAGAACAGTTAGTTTAAAAAAAAATGGCTTCAAAATTCCGAAAATATCCGAACGACATCGTGTAGGGTCGCTTCTTCTTTACGATAAGTTAAAAAAAAAGGCTTCAAAATTCCGAAAATATCCGAACGACATCGTGTAGGGTCGCTTCTTCTTTACGATAAGTTAAAAAAAATGGCTTCAAAATTCCGAAAATATCCGAACGACATCGTGTAGGGTCGCTTCTTCTTTACGATAACTAAAGGAGAACAGTTAGTTACAAAAAAAAAAAAGGCTTCAAAATTCCGAAAATATCCGAACGACATCGTGTAGGGTCGCTTCTTCTTTACGATAAGTAAAGGAGAACAGTTAGTTTAAAAAAAAAAATGGCTTCAAAATTCCGAAAATATCCGAACGACATCGTGTAGGGTCGCTTCTTCTTTACGATAAGTTAAAAAAAAAGGCTTCAAAATTCCGAAAATATCCGAACGACATCGTGTAGGGTCGCTTCTTCTTTACGATAACTATAGGAGAACAGTTAGTTACAAAAAAAAAAGGCTTCAAAATTCCGAAAATATCCGAACAACATCGTGTAGGGTCGGTCCACTTTTACCAATCCTTTCATGCTACCAACCAGTGAAATGTATAGTACCTAAAAAAAAGTATTAACTATTTTGGTACCACAGAAACCAGTTCACAAATAAAGTTTAGTCATAATGGGGGGTCTGTGTACTTAACATCGCTCTCTGGAGGGGGGGGGGAGCCCGTATATTTTGCTACTTTGTTCAATGATACTAAGTACGACTATCCCAGACAGTTCTGATAATAGGAACTAAATTAAGCGGGCTACTATCTACTTATTTCCGGTATAGCCAATACGTACCCAGATTTCCCTGTATTGTTTTGAAAAATAATATCAATTCCTCAAAATAACAATTGATTTGTTTAAATCTCTTCATTGGCGCTATTACGTACGTGTTAAGAGGAAACCTGTAGATTTGTTCCTTTTAAATTTTCAGGATAAACATATAATAAAGGTCTCCGTATGTCCGTAAGTGCGTCTTCTGCTGATGGATTAGATTTTTTTCCCACTTTTTTTAAAGATTTTCTCCTCTGACTTCCTGTTTAGTTTGCCGAAACCGATCTATACAGGGTGTTCAGCATAAGACTACCTACCGCAACTTCGAGAGGCGATTCTGGGCAACATTTGCAACAACAAAATTTCAAAGTGGTCTAACTGAAAATTACTTTTATTGGCGGGGGGTCGATGGAGATTTCGAAAAATTATATAGGGGGGGGTCCATGATCAGAACAAAGTTTGGCGACTTCTGCATTAGAGTGGGGAAAACTACGAATTAATGAATTCGCTAAATAAATAATACTTAGTGAATTCCATTTTCAATCAGAACCAAACAGGAAATCATAGATCTTTTTCCACTTTAGAAGAAAACAAAGATGAGACAAGTATTTTCCAGTAAAGAGCGCACGTTTAAAGCATTTCCTTTTCAAGAAACGTTATTATTTTAATTAGCTGGGGAAATTAAACATTACTAAATTCTGGTAATTATTATTTATTCCATTGAATAATTAATGGCTTATAAATAAAACCCCCGTTTTTGTTAACACATTTAGAATATGACATCACTGTTGGAATGTAATAATTCAATTTATTTTTACCCAAGACAATCTATTCTGGAGATTCAGGATGTTCCCCCTCCCAATAGGACTTAGCTATGCTGCTTTAACCCCTTCCCCCCCCACTTACAACCGGAAATGGTTGTAATCATGCATTGAATTGACAATTATTCTTAGATATTAACACAGGATTTTGCCTCCACCCCTCACTCTCTCTCTAAAAAAAAAAAAAATAACGCGTGATAATATTCATCAACTTATTAAATATAACTTTGTTATTATCAGATATTTGGAAGGATTTCCGGTATTTTGAAGCAGTAAGGATATTATACTGGATAAGTGTTTTCGTTGTTCTCTCTGATTGGTCCCCAGCGGCAAGATAGTGGGGTTAGTTCGGTGGCAAAAAAAAGATTTTTCAGAAGTATAAACAATAGATTAACAGGAAATGCGATTTCATTAGAGCCGAATTTTGTAAGTATTTTTGGAGGGAGGCCCGTTTCTCATCTGAAACTCTTGAGACCCCTTGTCTCCCTCTATCCCTCCAAAAATAAATTATTATTAGAAAACGCTATTTTATGTATTTTTAAATGTATTGGGGTATGTATAAGACATTTTGGGAAGCTTAAACTGTATCCATTCTTTGGGAAATTAGCGATCAAAGTCCCTCATGCGGAAGTCCCACTTAAACTATTTTCTTTTACTTCCTCTATCTGTAGACAGAAGACTAATGGGCAGGAATTGAATGTGTGAGATAGAAATCGATAGAAGAGAGAGAGAGAGAGAGAGAGAGAAAGATCCTGAGATGACCCTGAGAGACGCCAGTAGCTCCTGGCTGAGAAGGTCCTTGGCTGATGCCCACGCCAATGGTGTAACAGTGGTGCCCTCTTTATATTAGCTGAAGTTAAATGGCGTTCCGTTAAACGCTACGCCCACTTTTGCGCCGATCCTTGTGCAGAGCAGTTACATAACAGAATGACGCCAAGGAGGATAGCACCATCCTTGGCTCTTACTCTTCACGTCTAACTTCATAACGAAAGGAAAAAAAAAATGGGCATAAGTAAAAATAAATACAATATACTGATGATTTAAGATGAAGCGAAAGGTTATCATGTAATTTAGTAATTACTAAATGATAATTGGTTTTTCATAAATACACAGATTTAGCAACCATTAAATGTAATATCATCATGGACCAATAATAATTTAGAACAATTAGTATTGTAGCGTTTTTTTTTTTAACTGCAATTAACAACGGAAGCTGCAAGCCTTGTAATCTATCAGCTATTGTTCGCTAATATGGTTGTGCATTGCGAAATGCAACCAACCCACATTAGGGAGTTAATTATATTCAACAAACTGTTGCTGCAAAATTACGTTAGCTGGTTTGCTAAAACAACTGTGATGTTGCACACTGTACAGTGATTTCGGTTCAAGTTCAATTTTAAGATGGGAGAAGGGAAGAAAACGTCTGAGTGTGCGATTTGAACTCTACTTTTCTTTCTATTACTCAAAATGCATATTTCGGAAAATTCTGCAATTTTTTTCCCAACATGACCACTTTTAATTAGCATAGAAATTCAGTTCAGCATAAGACTACCGGTAACTTCGGGAGGCGATTCTGGGCATCATTTGCAACAAAAATTCCATATAAACTGTGGCTCGATTCGGCTCCGTTTTGTAGATATTTTTAATTTTGTTATTTTTTCAAGGTGTTACTACTTTTTATCAAAAAGTTGTACATATTTCTCAAACTATTATAGATGAAGCAATTTCAATAAGCTCATTAGAAAGAAGGTTAAATTTTCTTTTAAATAAGCTATTTGATATTCCAAAATAATAATATCAAGTGTTTCATTTTGAGGCCCAAACATAAGAAATAGCAAGTTTCTAATTTTTACCAATAAACTTTGACTTCATTTTTCTCAAAAATATTATATAAGCTTAAAACGTGCACTATTCATGAAAAACATCTACATACAATCACCTTTCGAAAGGTATACCATGTACTGGGGTTATTTTTAAAAAATTGATGCAGAAATCTGTGATTAATTGCAAAAAAGTAGGCCTCAAAACAGCTTCGGCATTATGAAAGGAATTCAACTACCATAAGAATATAATTGATCAGAATCATCAAATCCAGTACGATTTTTAATAATTTAATAATTAATTTATTTTAAAAACTATATTCCAAAATATAAAATTTACATTATAAACAATTAAATAAAATATATTTGTATTTAAATGAGTGTTAGGTACCAATTTCGAAAGAAACAATTTTAGTTTAACGAGTTTAGAACTGTGTGTTATTCTTTTGTTAATTGGAAAAATGTGTTAAAATAATGTGAATAAAATACAGATTTTCTTGAACTACACAATAAACTTTTAGAACTAGGAGGTTGTGAAGAGCTAATGAATAAGCCGAGAACAGGAGGTTGTGAAGAGCTAATGAATAAGCCAAGAACAGGAGGTTGTGAAGAGCTAATGAATAAGCCGAGAACAGGAGGTTGTGAAGAGCTAATGAATAAGCCGAAAACAGGAGGTTGTGAAGAGCTAATGAATAAGCCGAAAACAGGAGGTTGTGAAGAGCTAATAAATAAGCCGAGAACAGGAGTTTATGAAGAGCTAATGAATAAGCCGAGAACAGGAGGTTGTGAAGAGCTAATGAATAAGCCGAGAACAGGAGGTTGTGAAGAGCTAATGAATAAGCCGAGAACAGGAGGTTGTGAAGAGCTAATGAATAAGCCGAGAACAGGAGTTTATGAAGAGTTAATGAATAAGCCGAGAACAGGAGATTGTGAAGAGCTAATGAATAAGCCGAGAACAGGAGGTTGTGAAGAGCTAATGAATAAGCCGAGAACAGGAGATTGTGAAGAGCTAATGAATAAGCCAAAAACTTATTACTCGCTCTAATCCCCAAATTAAATATAGACCACTTTGAAACCTCTGCTCTAATGTATGAGTGGCAAAATTTTTACATTTTGAGGCCTCCTGCATCAGAAGAGATCCTTCTAAAAAGTCACACAGTACAATGTACAAACTTTTCAACTACATCAGCTGAGAAGCATTCCAATTTGATAATAATTCTAAATCATAATTAGTAAACTAGAAGCGCGATTTATCTGGATAGAGTTTTTGTTAAACTTCGCTTTCGATGAGACTTCTGTCGCTACACAATATTTTAAATTCGCCATTCTTTGTTATTTTGAAAAAGTCGTATCATTAGTGCGTATCGATCATTAGTCGGAGTTTTGAAAAACATCGCTTTCGATCAGAGACTTCTGTCGCTACACAATATTTTAAATTCGCCATTCTTTGTTATTTTGAAAAAGTCGTATCATTAGTGCGTATCGATCGTTAGTCGGAGTTTTGAAAAACATCGCTTTCGATCAGAGACTTCTGTCGCTACACAATATTTTAAATTCGCCATTCTTTGTTATTTTGAAAAAGTCGTATCATTAGTGCGTATCGATCGTTAGTCGGAGTTTTGAAAAACATCGCTTTCGATCAGAGACTTCTGTCGCTGCACAATATTTTAAATTCGCCATTCTTGGTTTTTTTAAAAAGTCGTATCATGCCACCATTATCTATTTTGAATTTGAAATTGACTAAATTATTGCAAACCGAGAGAAAAAAAAAAGGACGTAACAATGTTACCAACTTAGATTTGTTACAGCATGCCCGGCAACCTTGACACTGATATCCTAGAGATTGACATCCCTTCGTTTCCAAACAGATAACCGACCAATTTTCTTGTTGTAGTAATATATACAGGTGGAAAAAAAAGACTACATCCGGTTTTAGACAATACACTGTACACTGCGGGGGGGCAGGTTAGTTTCTCTCACAAACTAGTCGACGGAAATGACCTTCATGGGCGTTAATCGTATTTAGTTCTGCACAATGGACCATGTTCTATCTTTTTCGGGTACAACAAGAAGAAGGGTGTATAGGAAAAAGTAAAAAAAAAAAACATTTGTCATCCCAAGATGTGAAGTATTTGCGGTTGTTTTTCTTGCATCATCTTCGTTACACTGGATAAACTGAAATCTTTTCTGGCGTTCAATTCTCCTTGTTGGAAAATATTTTGCATTCAAGCAGGAAAAACAATTTTCTTGTGGAAATTATTATAAAGAATGTTTTACTATTTCTATTGTTTCAGTCCTACAAGAAAATAGTAATCTATATTTCCCGTATTTCTTGTATAATATTTTCTTATTTCAAGGATTGGGGTCCAGAAAGTTGGGCTTCCCGAACTAATTATTGAAGCCAACGCACTTTTCGTTAAGTTCCCAAGTTTTTATCAGAAAATTTATTTAGTTGATTTGTACGATTCACGCCCTGAATCAAAATACAGTTGGGTAAAGCATAAATTAATTACAAATTACAATTACATATAAAATCATAATCACAAATAACTGAGAGAAACACTTTGAATTATGTCATTGAAATAAGTGTATGTTAGTTCAAGGTATTTTTAAGTTTTTGAAAATAAGTATAAAGATAAACAAAGCCGAAATACTAAAAGAAGTAATAAAATATAAAACATAAATTAGTTTTTTAACTTATTAACTCCTCTCTTAAAGAAAAACATTCACCCAGATGAACAGAATACAGTTTTCATTACAGCTCTACTGCACTGTGTTAACGCAAAAGGTAAACTGCAAAGTAAACTCCGTCCTTGCACTTTTCAAGGATGCTAAAATGTGTAGGACAAACCATGAATTTATGGGAACTAATCCTCTTTTAGAATAGTAAAGTTAAAGTAATTGCCTATTTTTTTCAGGCGAGCTTTACATCCAGCTACCATAAATTAGGTGTCGTGGACGGAGGCGACTAGCAAACATACCTTACTACAAAATTCCTCATATTAACACATTAAATAGAATGCAAGGCCTAGACTAGTACCGCAATACATCTTAGCTTTGCGGGTCTAGCCTATAACCGCCTAACATACTTTACTATAAATTCCTCATATTAACCATTAAATAAAATGCAAGGTCTAGACTAGTACCGCAATACACATTTTAGCTTTGCGGGTTTAGCCTATAACCGCCTAACATACTTTACTACAAAATTCCTCATATTTACACATTAAATAAGATGCAAGGCCTAGACTAGTACCGCAATACATCTTAGCTTTGCGGGACTAGCCTATAACCGCCTAACATACTTTGCTATAAATTCCTCATATTTACACATTAAATAAGATGCAAGGCCTAGACTAGTACCGCAATACAGCTTAGCTTTGCGGGTCTAGTCTATAACCGCTCGGCTATCGTGACGCTTACCTCTTTTGGAATATTACCTCATAAAAGGCAGTTTACTGTTTAAATCTATTCTGTGAATGGTATTTCTTAATTGTAATGAAGATGTGTATTTACTAATAGTCCTAAGTTGATAAAATACCTAAGTTTTTTTTTAAAAAAAACCTTAATTGTTTTACCCAGAGGAAAACATGATAGTTCAAGCTAAATTTTTACGTTAGAAATGCTTCATAATATTATAAACGTGGTGAAACTGTAAATTAAACTGAAGTGGCACTTTTGCAGCAGTGCCATAAAAAAATCCTTCAAAAAATTTTATCGGAAAATGCTTCAAATAACTTTAATGACGGTTAGGTTAATGTTATTCGAAAGTACAGTTAATGTGATATAGTTATATATGTATAAATATAATAACTAAGGCAGAATAATAATTATAGGTAATGAAACTAGTAGAACTAAAATAACTTCTCTAGTTTTCTGCAACTGTGTGTAAAGCACCAATTATTGCACTAGTAACCAGTAATAACGTAATGCTTCTAACTTCAAGCGATTAATAGTAATGTTATAGTTAGCAGCTTTCAATTAGTCGTTCTGATACTTCCTGAATTCTGTAACGCGCACGTTTATAGCGTTTAAAAAAATTAAAAAATAAAGTTAACGTTGTTAAAAGTGAACGGAAGTCTGGCATTCTTTTCATCAAATCATTTTTAATTTTGAATTTTTTCGGGAAATATGTGTCAATACGTCATAAGGTGGTGGAAAATCGCAGGAAGTTCAAATTTAATATTTCCGATACTTGTCATCTGAGGTCGTGAACGATATGGTTTTTTTGGTCAAAATCTGAGGAGTTATTGGACGATTTGGCTGTTCAAATTCTCAGGGAGAGAGCTTAGCCATGGCTATTTTGCAGCAAGGCTACACTTTTAATCCTTTTGAAAAGTTTCTAATGAATCTCTTGAGACGATATATTCTATTTTTCCTCCCCCTCTCTAAAAAAAAAACCTGATTCACCCCCCCCCCCCCATTAACTCAACAACATTAGTGTAATATTCAATTTACGGTGTGTCGTATTTCAAAGAAAAAAAAAAGGACAAAAATTAGATGATGACTCAATCTTTTATGTTGGTAACAGTGACGTAGACTCAAAGATGATGATGCTGATGACTTTTAAAGTAAGGCAGCCACAACTTTAATTACAGCGCGCAGTCGCATTATCTAAACGCTTCAGGCTAACACAGGTTTTATTTTTAAAAAAGTTGAGTAATTTCTCCACTTGTGAGATAAAGTGAATATCTAAAACGTATAATTATGAGATTATCGCAAAATATATTAAATACTTTTTTTAAAAAATTATTTATGTAGTATTTTATGCTTCATTGACAATAATATCTGGTTGTACATTTCAAATTTAATAATTAAGACTTCTTTTTTTAACGAATTGACCTTAATCTGAGGTATAAAATGTTAAAAAGACTACTCGACAAACGGTCTAAACCTGACCCTGACGAACAAAAGAAAGCTATACACCGCCCTACTTGCCGCCATATGGACGTACGGAATACAGCTCTACGGTAGCGCCCAAAAAATCGAACATCAACCGACTTCACGTCTCCAATTACACAATACACTCTGATCTAAATATTCCTCTCGTCTATGGAAATAGCCCCAATCTCGGATACACAAAACTCCACTCAAATCTACAAAATCATTACAACCTACAACATGTCTACTACAAGCACTTCCTTCAAATCCACAGCGCAGACTAAAGCGGGCGGTGGCCACGCGATCATCTCAACACATATAACGTCAACCTCCTAGGATGGTTACTGTGTAAGCTTGCCAATCTGGGCGAACTAACGGCTTCCATCACTGGGATGGTCGTCGTTCACTCCACTCCACGCCCTTGGCGCACGTGTATGTGCATTAAAATGGAAGAAGATTGGGTGGTAAAAGGAGGAAGAATTAAGATCGTCATAATGATGTAGGCTCGCGTCTTCTGAAAGTCGATAGAAAACAGCATAAAAACCAAGATGATAAACGGGAACGTGAAGAAAATCCCAGCACAGTAGGAAAAACTTGCGAAAAAATAACATTATTGCACCAGAAATACTCTGTAATATTTTTTCCACTACCCACATGCAAATGAGACAGAATAAGAAATGTCAAGATATGCAAATTAAAGTATTGCTATAATAATTTTTTTTAAAAGAAATTTCGGCCTAGAAAAAAAGTAGTGGGCAATAACAATATGGCGATGAATTATGTGCCTCGTATTAAAAAAATAAATAAAACCGGTAGTAAATAATTAATTTCATTAAATTTTCATGAAATAAAGAATTCGTTGTAAAAGGATATTAATTAATAAATTAATAATAATTAATTAATATTAATAATAAGCTGTATTAGTTGCTTAAAAATGTCCGGAACTAGTACGTGTAAGGGTTGAGCGTCAAAAAGTGCACACCTAACTTTGGCAATTTGTTTCTCTTTTTCTATAGAAGATAAAATTCCCAAATTTTCTTTATAATATAGGACAAATCCTCCTTTATAACTGTAATTTTTTTTTGCAACTGCGTAGATCAAATATCGTGAAAAACGTTGCCCCAAAAAAATGGGCATTTTCAGAAGTTGGGCTTTGCCACTTTTTTTTTTTTTTTTCTTTGAATCGATTATCGTGAATAAGGTGTCAATCGATTCAACATTTCATATTGATGTGCTTTCTGGAGAGTTCCGGACTTTGTACATGCTCTAGGAGAGGAGAATTAGCACCACATATGTGAGGTCCCCCACTCTTAAACTATTATTAGTAATAACTTTGTAAATCTTAGCCAGATTGGGATAAAATGTGTGCAGGAAGAAGTGGTGGGAGTTTCTCTATTAGTATGTTAACATTAGTGCCATCCTGCTCTTACTCTTACTCCTGGAAGTTTTGCAATCGTTTTAAATTATTGTCAAGGCAATAAACAATATATCATGGTCACTCTTCATCATTTCTTCTACTGTTGAATCTAATATTCTTTGATTGCACTCTTCAAATCCAATCTCTCTGCACCGACATTGATAACTTTTTTCCGTTGAAAATGGTCCAAAACATAATCGTCAGCAAAACTGGAGAAAGATCAAGCTTCTGTTTGGCATATCCGATGCAAATAAAGGTGAAAAATATTTGACAGAATGCAGCAACTCTTTTGAGGGCTGAACAACTGCTTTTTGTCTTCCAAATTCATCAAAACATTAATCTCCAATTGGTTTATTAATTCGCCGTTTTATGTTCCACATAAAAAACAAAAACTTATTCAAAAAGTATCACTTTAAATATTTCATGTTAAGGATGAAAAAAAAAAAAAAATTAACTGTAACCTTATATTTGAACCACTAACTTACAGACGGACAGAATGAAAATTAGCAACAATTCCTTTACAGTTTTAAAAAAAACTTTTGTTGCTAAAAAAAAATAGATAAGAAAAACCACAAACCGCAAAACTTTTGCAACGGCCATTGGTCTTCAGTATCGTCTTCACATACCTTAAATTTTGAACAGATTTTTACCTTGGCTAACGGTATCAATTGACCAAAAGTGGTTTGGTTACACTAAAATGGTTATACACCACGTAGCTGTGAAACATAGTGGAACTGCCTCATGTTTCTGAATTGTTTTAGGCAATTTCTTCAATAAGTTTAATTTTTTTTTGGTAGCCACGAAGGTTATTTCTCAAGAAAACGGGATCAAATGTTAACAGAATCTTGTTCTTTTCTTGTTCCATCATCATAGAATGTTTGTTTGCGACTGAATCTCCCCCCCCCCTCCGTGATATGTGTGGAGAAATTCGTAATTCGTTGTCCACTTAGTTTTCACTGTGAACTTCCAGTGTCTATAACGGAGAAAAACCGTGGTCTACGAGGAAGTCAGATTTCCTAAGCTTTTGGAAAAAAAAAAAACGGGTCTGACCAGCTAGAAATAAAAAGTAAAGTAAGCCTATTTTTTCAGACAGGCTTTACATCCAACTACCAAATTAGGTGTCGTGGACGGAGGCGACTAGCAAACATACATTACTACAAAATTCCTCTAATTAACCAATAAATAAAATACAAGGCCTAGACTAGTACCGCAATACATCTTATCTTTGCGGGTCTAGTCTATATCCGCCTAACATACTTTACTACAAAATTCCTCATATTAACCATTAAATAAAATGCAAGGCCTAGACTAGTACCGCAATACATCTTAGCTTTGCGGGTCTAGCCTATAACCGCCTAAACATACTTTACTACAAAATTCCTCGTATTAACCATTAAATAAAATGCAAGGCCTAGACTAGTACCGCAAAACATCTTAGCTTTGCGGGTCTAGCCTATAACCGCTTGGCTACCGTGGTGCCTTACCAGCTAGAAATAAAAATATATATGTTTTTATATGTTTCAAACAATAGTTTTGGTTTATTCCTGATCAGGATATTCAGACATTCATCCGTTATCAGAGTAAATCAGTTTTGCGCAGAGGTTTCACCTTTAACTCTTCAACATCTTCCGTTTCCGTCTCTGCTGACAGAGTGATGTGGTTATTTTGTGTATTAATTAAAAATGTTTTACGATGAATCAATCAATGAATTCGTCCTTGAATGTGGTGGATGAAAGTCTGAAATCAATCAGGGATAAAATAAAATCCATGCAATCAATAAAAATCAAAGATCAAAAAATCAAGCTCGAGGACCTAAACCAACAAGGTCTTAAAATTTCTGCAACTTTGCTCTGTGTGTGCTAAAATGTTTATTTAAAAAACACACACTCACACAGATACCTATTTCCGTGAAAATCATGGAAGATTGGTCACGATCGCAATACTTCCTCTGTTTGCTACATCAGAAAGAAAATAGAAAACTTCTAACAAAAACAAGGTTTCAAGGTGCTAAAATTAGTAGAAAGATAATACTGAGCTGAAAGAGGTTTAACTTTGTCGTCCCGTCTTTGCGAATAGAAAAGGATGCGTACAATGAATAGATCATAGATATTTAGGTAGAATCTATACATAAAATGGTACTATGGGAGGTGGTACATCTCTTGTTCATCCGCTATTTGTTACGGTCCAAAAGTCTCTTAGCGGTAGAGACCCTCAGGCTGCTGTGGAAGATCAGATCAGCCGAGAGACCGACCGACCAGCCAGCCGGTTCTTTCTTCTAAACCCTTTTAACATTAAAGCCAAACAATATTCTCTTCTGCGGAGAGATCTTTCATGATGATAGGGATGAGTACTCTTTCTCCATTGTGTCTTGTTGGAACTGTGAGCATATTGGAAGATTCAGCACTGTTACCAGCATCCAACAGTCTATATATAGATAGATATACGATGCACCTCTAGACAATGGAGAGTGGAATTTACAAATCTCTATGGTAAATAGATGCGATGGAATTTTAGTATTACAACATTCTGGAAGAAAATGCTAATTTAATTTTTCCTCCCCATCCGCTTTATTAATTTTCCTTAAGAGGATCTTATTAGACAAATTTTCTTCTCCAAGTTTTCACCCGCATCTATATGAGTGAAGTCCCTTGAAGTCGAAAAATACAAAAAAAAAAAAAAATACGCTTCCTTTACTTCGTCTTATATTAGTAACATACTTCTTCAACTTCCTTTTTCCACCAACTACAACTAGGTATCCTACTTCCGGTGGCCATTATGGATGACATCATACCGGCTTTTTAGGTCAGCATGTGTCAAATAGTTCAGCTTAAAAAAAAAAAAATGAGAGTGAATCATATAATATGTGGCAAACGATTTTTAAAGTCAAATAAAAATTTGCTGACCTGGAAATCGCAAGACAAGAGTAATAAAGCAAACAGCTGGTCGGTCATTACCTTGATATTTTCCATGAAAACGAACACACTTGAAAGAAAATTCTATAAATAATAGAAATTGGTCAAGTATAACTGGTGATAGGTTAACACTCATCGTATTTCAGTGTAAACATGAACTGCAGGTTATTTTATGTGGGTATCATCTTTCCGTTGTAGCAGCTGATTGTGAGAAAATCTCAAAATACGGAGAATTCTGTTCGGAAAAGTAGCACGGTTTCAATAGGATGAAAAAATAAATGCCATTTTCAGTCATGGTAAACTTTATTATGCCGCGAGCTTTCGACCTAGAGACTAGGTCATCTTCAGGGCTAATTTACAATATACTGTTTTACATCATTAGAGGGTCCATGAACACAGAAGACAGAAGACACACCTACCCTTATTTTTTTTATTTTATTTTATTTTTTTTTTTTGGCGCATCAACAGCTGAGGTCATTAGCGCCCGGAGCTTTTTCCAGTGCACTGCCGGCCTCCGGACAGTGTTCTCTCGTTACAGACAACACTGTCCATCACCGGACAGTGAGCTGTAAGAAGCTCCTAGGAAGAGAAAATCTAAGGGTCAGCAGCTGGATTCGAACCCGGGACCTCCGCGTGGGAGTCCAGTATGCTAACCTCATAGCTAATCCCTTCCCTACCTACCCTTATTATTATTATTATTTTTTTATTTTTTTTTTATTTTTCCTTTTTTTTCAAATTCCTCGCGGCCCGCAGGCAAGGGAGGAACCTGTTTTCTTTGGTATTACCTGTGGTATTACGGTTCTAACTGGAACCGGACAATTGTCCTATGATAAAGACAAAAGAAAATATGTCCGTGCTAGTCTCTGGCGTCTTCCCTTAGCACTTCCCTTACAATGCGGCAGGTGTGGAGAACCACAGCCTGCTGCATCTCGTATATGATGGTCCTCCTGATTCCCATCATGCAGAGGCCCTCCCCCAGCGACCGCGGCACAAGTCCCGTGGCTGAAATAATCAACGGGACTATCTCCACCCCTGAGACTCCTCTCCATACAGCAGATATTTCTGCCGCCAGTGGCCTGTATTTAGCCAATTTCGTGGTATACGCGCGGGCTATGTTGGCGTCATCCGGGACAGATACATCAATCAGCCACACCCTGCCTGTTATTTTGTTATGCCAGATCACATCCGGCCGGGTGTTGGCGACGGCATGGTCCGTCAGTACCTCTCTGTCCCAGTACAAGAGACACCGCGCGTCTTCCAGCACGGGCAGGGGGTCATACTTGTAGTATGGGGGGGCGTCTTGAATTAAACCGAGTTTCTGCGCCAACTCTCTGTGTAGGATCCTGGCCACACTGTTGTGCCTTTGGAGATAGTCTCTTTGTGCCAGCAAGGGGCACGCCGCTAGCAGGTGGTGAACTGTCTCCGGCGCAGCCCGGCATAGTCTGCACCTGACGTCGGCGATACCGCTATCGTTCATGATGCGGTTCCTGTAGTACCTGGTGGGAACAACCTGGTCCTGTATCGCGATGAGGGCACCTTCCGTTTCCGGGAACAGCAGCCCACGCGTCAACCAGGCCACGGACGCCTCCTTGTCAATCAGTTCTCCATCTAATGCTGCCGGGTATTGTCCGTGTAACGCCTTTCTCCGCCAGGTCTCGCCCACGCTAGGTGGGGGCTCATTATCCACCTCCACCCTCGTAGGCTCAGCGCTCAAATTCAGAGGGGTAAAACCCGTATCACTAGCAAGCATTGCATCTATCAGCCCTGATCCCCGCCGTGCCAAGAAATACTCCCGCATTCGGTTTACCTGGGCTTCGTGCTGCGCGATTATATCCACAATACCCCTGCCGCCTTCCGCACGTGGGAGGATAACCCTCTCCAGCGCCGCCCTGGGGTGGTGCTTGTTTTGCGCTGTCAGCGAAGTACGCATCATACGCTGCAATGCACTAAGTTCTGTGCTGGTCCATCTAATTATCCCAAATGTGTATGACAGCACCGGGACACAGAAAGCGTTGATCGCGCGGGTCAAATTACCACTATGAAGCCCACTCCGCGCGACAGTCGTAGACGTAGGCGAAACTTTGCAGTTACTTCCTGCTTAATCGTCTTGTGCAGGACTCCTTTATTTTGCTGTATGCCAAGGTATCTGTAGCTGTCACCCGACGCCAATGCCTCCATTTCAGTACCGTCCTCCATCACACATGGCGTGGGGTTCACTCTTCCCCTGATGATTGTTTGGGTACGGCACTTGTCTAGTCCGAACTTCATAGTTATATCAGCCGAGAATCGTCGGACTGTATCGATCAAAAGATCAAGGTGGACCTTACGGGCAGCATATATTTTGAGGTCGTCCATGTAGAAGAGGTGTGACAGCCTGCTTCTGGGGGCGGCGGAACCCCATGCATATCCGTATCCGGAGGATTCCAGCAGTGCCGATAGCGGGTTAATCGCCAACACAAACCATAACGGGCTTAAGGCGTCTCCCTGAAAAATCCCTCTCTTGATTTGGATCATTTCTGTCCGAGTCACTTCCTCACTCGCTGGCATCACAATATGAGTTCGCCAGCTGCCCATGGCCACATTAAGGAATCTTATGACATTGGTAGCCACGCCATACAGTTTTAAACTTTCAGTCAGCCAAGTGTGCGGAACTGAATCATAGGCCTTCCTGTAGTCTATGTATGCCATATATAAATTACGTTTTAGTCTTTTGGCCTGTTCTGTGGCTACTGTGTCTATTTATTATTATTATTATTATTATTATTATTATTATTATTATTATTGTGGCGGCTCTAATCTCGGCGCGGGACCTCAATGTAGCTCAGCTGAAGTTGAACCAGGACATGCGCAGGGTGAATCGGTGGATGGCGGCACGCGGGTTGACACTGGCACTGGCGAAAACAGAAGTCGTAATGCTCACTAAGAGGCGGATTGAGACGGGCCCACTGATGGTGGGAAACGAGACGATTGTCTCTATGGACGCTGTCCAGTATTTAGGAGTAACCCTAGATGCCAAGTTAACTTTCAGTAAGCAACTGCAGAAGGCCGCTGATAAGGCATCAGAATGCGTTCGAAAGTTGAACAGGTTACTGACCAACGTAGGTTGCCCTAGGGCTCATACCCGTAAGTTACTAATGGGAGTGGCGAACTCCATACTGTTATACGGGGCTGAGATCTGGGCAGACGCGCTCCAAAAAGAAGTATACAGAGAGAGAGGCTGGCGCGGGTCCAGAGAGTTGGCGCATTGCGGATTGCCTCTGCCTACCGAACAGTCTCTGAACCAGCCATTTTGGTCTCCGGACAGTGTTCTCTCGTTACAGACAACACTGTCCATCACCGGACAGTGAGCTGTAAGAAGCTCCTAGGAAGAGAAAATCTAAGGGTCAGCTGCTGGATTCGAACCCGGGACCTCCGCGTGGGAGTCCAGTATGCTAACCTCATAGCTAATCCCTTCCCTTTTATTATTATTATTATTATTATTGTGGCGGCTCTAATCTCGGCGCGGGACCTCAATGTAGCTCAGCTGAAGTTGAACCAGGACATGCGCAGGGTGAATAGGTGGATGGCGGCACGCGGGTTGACACTGGCACTGGCGAAAACAGAAGTCGTAATGCTCACTAAGAGGCGGATTGAGACGGGCCCACTGATGGTGGGAAACGAGACGATTGTCTCTATGGACGCTGTCCAGTATTTAGGAGTAACCCTAGATGCCAAGTTAACTTTCAGTAAGCAACTGCAGAAGGCCGCTGATAAGGCATCAGAATGCGTTCGAAAGTTAAACAGGTTACTGACCAACGTAGGTTGCCCTAGGGCTCATACCCGTAAGTTACTAATGGGAGTGGCGAACTCCATACTGTTATACGGGGCTGAGATCTGGGCAGACGCGCTCCAAAAAGAAGTATACAGAGAGAGGCTGGCGCGGGTCCAGAGAGTTGGCGCATTGCGGATTGCCTCTGCCTACCGAACAGTCTCTGAACCAGTCATTTTGGTCATTGCGGGAGTTATCCCCGTGGCGCTACTGGCCGGTGAGAGGAAACGGCTCTTTGAAAGAAGATGGGAAGCTGATAGGGCAGCAGCCGCCCGAGAAGAGCGAGAGTGCACTATGGCTGCGTCGCAAGATTGTGCGTATTTCACCCCTCTTTAAAAAAAAAATAAAAAAAATAATTAATTATTATTATTATTATTATTTTGGCGCATCAACAGCTGAGGTTATTAGCGCCCGGAGCTTTTTCCAGTGCACTGCCGGCCTCCGGACAGTGTTCTCTAGTTACAGACAACACTGTCCATCACCGGACAGTGAGCTGTAAGAAGCTCCTAGGAAGAGAAAATCTAAGGGTCAGCAGCTGGATTCGAACCCGGGACCTCCGCGTGGGAGTCCAGTATGCTAACCTCATAGCTAATCCCTTCCCTTAATTAAAACTGTCCGGTGGGACAGTTGTATAAGGGTTGATCGTCAAAAACTGCACGAAAAAGCGTAACTGTTAATTACAGGTAAGACGAATTTAAGACTGAAATATTGTTTTGAATCCTCCGTGATTGAAATTTAAAAAGTGGTCGACTCTAACTTTGTTTTTTTCTACTTTAACATGCATGTATATGTGACTACTCAGAATAATTCATCACTCATTTTATCATAATTATAATAAAAAAATATTATGAATGAAGTGGCCAGCATAAGGGTCTGTGACATCTAATAAATTCTAAAAAATTTAATAAAAAGTTAATGCAGTAAAATTACTTAAATAATATCAATGAAGTATGAATGAAATGTTGGTTACCTGCTGATTTGTGTGCATTTTGGCGTTTAATCAACCCTTACACTTAACATTTTAAACTGTAAGTTTTTGTTAAGGAGATATTATTATTATTATTATTATTATTATTATTATTATTATTATTATTATTATTATTATTTATAAGTCATTATGTTTTTATAATTCAATAAAAAAAATGTTTTTAAATACTAACTAATTTTGTTTTTCTTCTTTTACAGATCTTTGGCGACCAGCGGACAGGAAGTCCTGATGGAAAGCAAAGTGAGTTCTTCAATATTTCTTTAGCATGACGTCATTACTTTATTTTCATAATCTAAAGTCTTGATGTCCACACAATGGACAATTGTCCCCTCAAGCTTCGTGTGTCTCTTGAACATGCCTCGTAGATCTTTCTCAGTCAATAAGCTTACTGGCGTCAGCCAGAGCATTTTCTTTATCAAAAATATAATCATAAGCTATAAATTTATTTAATTAAATACAGACATTCACAGAAAAGTTGGCGAACGGAAACCAATTAATTAATGATGAAGTTTTAAGCCTTTAGCTTGTAGCTAGTTCCGGTGGAAGGTTTTATCTTTCTGACGCAAAAGATCGCGCAGTCTTTTGGAATTAATGTTTTATTTTTATGATAGTCTACATAAACATAGTTATTTATATTCGCAATCAGCGTCAACTTGCTCCATTTTTTTTTTGTACACTTTTATGTCTGTCTGTACATTCATTAAGTGTATGTAGCTTCTTTTAATAAATTATAGAAACGCTACGAGCAATTTACCGTCACCATATCAAAATTATGACATCATACTAGGCACTTCTAGATTTTTATTAGTCCTACGATAAAATATAGATAGATTCATATCAAGTTCATTAAAAGCTATCATACTTTAAAAAAAAAAAAAAGCCGCCTACTTCCGATCTTATAATTGATTATTCTTGAACATACAAGATTTTGTATTTCAATTAATCGATACCATTAAAAAAAAATTTGAGGCTGAATTGATGGAGCCGTATTTTTTTTCTATTTAAGGCGCGTCAACTTCTTAGGTCATTGGCGCCCTGGAGTTTTTTTTCAGTGCACTTCCGGCCTCCCTCCGGACAGTGTTCTCTCTTTTTCTTTTTGTTTTTGAGCTCCAGTGAATACATTTACTCACAAAAACGTAGGCGCTACGGTAGCCGAGCGTTGTAGGCTAGACCCGCAAAGCTAAGATGTATTGCGGTACTAGTCTAGGCCTTGCATTCTATTTAATGTGTTAATATGAGGAATTTATAGTAAACTATGTTTGCTAATCGCCTCCGTACACGACACCTAATTTGGGGGTAGTTTGGGCGTAAAGCCTGCCTGAAATTTTTATTATAAAACTTTTTTTGTTCTTTGTTAAAACGATAATAAAAATGAAAAATTTGTCTTAAACCATGAATAAGTCGAGAGAAATCTATTGATGATGTTTTTGAGGGTCAAAACGTCTTGAGTGTGACGAAATAAAATAATAATAATAATAATAATAATAATAATAATAATATTACCAATAATAATAATAATAATAATAAGGGTAGGTAGGGAAGGGATTAGCTATGAGGTTAGCATACTGGACTCCCACGCGGAGGTCCCGGGTTCGAATCCAGCAGCTGACCCTTAGATTTTCTCTTCCTAGGAGCTTCTTACAGCTCACTGTCCAGTGATGGACAGTGTTTTCTGTAACGAGAGAACACTGTCCGGAGGCCGGCAGTGCACTGGAAAAAGCTCCGGGCGCTAATGACCTCAGCTGTTGATGCGCCAAAAAAAAAAAAAAAAAATTAAGACCATGGTAACAATTTCTTGGCTTATGGTTACAGTTTTATCGTATTTGGATAAAACTATAATCTAATCGCAAATGTGCATATCAGAAAGTTTTGTGGCATAGCGTAAATGAGAAATTGTCGAAAGAGCAGTTATCTAAAAACTCTTGAATTTATAATAATGTAATTAAAATTCTCAGTCGATAAATTTTAGTCTAAAACTAATCGATATCAATGCAGAGAGGACTAGAGTCCAAATTTGTAAGAACTATTATTACTTTATTAAATAATTATTGAAAATATTTACTGTGAATAAACTAAACGTAAGTAGAGTGTTGTTGGCTTAGTCTAAGTAGAACTGCTGAGGCCGATTATAATATGTGGAATTGAATCTGTTGAATTGTGGTCCAAAGAATGAATCAGGATCAGAGTTTCAAAAGTTATAGTTGACGCATCGACAACAATGATCATTAGCGCCCATTAGTAGATGTTTAATCCCTTCTGAAAAAGGACATATCGAAGTTGATCTCTGGCATTGATCTGTTGTACTTCCTGTTTAGTAAACTGCCACAGCCAGCAATTAGGCCAGCCAGGAAGAGCGTACAGGCGGTCGAACTGGTGCCAAAAAAATCCTCTCCTAGTTCATTGACAGTTTTTTTTTTGACGAAGATGAATATGGTAGCTTTGTTTGTGTCATCCCGTGCAAGACCAAACACGTTTAGAATGGTGGATAAATCTACCAACACAATAAGAAATTATTTATTGTCGATTATTGGGGTTAGGGGAATGAAAACGTAGCTCCTGCAAGTGCAATGCACAAGAAAGTGAATCTTAGCGATTGCAAAATGAAAATAAAATAAAAAAGAGAAACGCTCAAAGATTGTGTCTTTTAATAAATCCTTTATTTTATTTACTTTATTTATTTATTTATTTTTAACAATTTTTTCCAATAAAGAGTAACAACTTTAACTGAACAACTGCCATATGAATATTAAAGTCAAGGCAGTGTTCCTGCCACACTCACCTGAATGTCACGGCCGTGTAGATGGTGTGTCTGTCTGCCTGGCCTAATCTAAAAGTAACATTCAATTTTTGGCGGCCCCTCTCAATTTACAAATATTAAATATATAAATATTTCTTTTTAACTCTAGTGTGAACCACACTATGTCATGTGAATTCACGTCATCAAATTTAGAATTTATGCTAAAATAAAATAAAATAAAATAAAATCGTTAACGTACAAATCCATCTGTTGTACCTTGTAGTACCGTTGTGAAATTCATAAAAAAAAAAAAAAAACGATAGCCCAGCGGTTATAGGCTAGACCCGCAAAGCTATGATGTATTGCAGTACTAGTCTAGGTCTTGCATTTTATTTAATGGTTAATATGAGGAATTTATAGTAAAGTATGTTAGGCGGTTATAGACTAGACCCGCAAAGCTATGATGTATTGCAGTACTAGTCTAGGCCTTGCATTTGATTTAATATTTAATATGAGGAATTTATAGTAAAGTATGTTAGGCGGTTGTAGGCTAGACCCGCAAAGCTAAGATGTATTGCGGTTCTAGTCTAGGCCTTGCATTTTATTTAATGTTTTAATATGAGGAATTTACAGTAAACTATGTTTGCTAGTCGCCTCAAAGTCGCCTTTGAGGAAAATATATCCTCTTTTCTATAATTATCTTAGGTAGCATTTCCCTTCGGGAAACTGTTTGGAATAAAGTTACAGTTATACATGAGAAACGCAATATCAAAAGGAATTCGTTGGAGCTATTTTTATTCATTTATTTATTTATTTATTTATTTTTTGAGAAAATAAAAAAAAAAGAAAAAGTCCAGAACATCTTCAGGAATACATACAATAAAGTTGCGTTCTATGATCCTTTGATCTTGCTTGCATCATCTTACCATTGTGGGTCTTTTTGGATGGACCAAAACTTCATCGTCTCCAACCTCCATTATCATCTTTATCCTTCATCCTCTTGTTTCTTTTCTTCATTGTCTCTGTCTCTATTGTTTGCGTCCAAGATGAAGGTCTATTATTTTCTTCTAGTTCTTTCTTCTTCTAAAGTGCATTGTTTATTTTAAGAAATCCTCTTCTAATATGTGATTTTAATAATAATTACTTTGAAACCCTCTAATTCCATTATTATTGCGTATGATGAACTTTTTTTTCATTTTAGTGAGCCAGCTTAACTATTCTGCTGTTTAGTTTTTGGGAAGTTTCCAGCCATTACGAGGACCTTGTAGTACCGTTTTATGCTACCTAAGATAATTATAGAAAAGAGGATATATTTTCCAGCAAACATAGTTTACTGTAAATTCCTGGCGCCAGGGTAATCGCCAAACCGTACAGCGAAGAAAACCTTGACCAAAAAACCCCCGCAATTAAAACCACAATCTTGTTTGGTTGGGACTTGTTTGGGATAATTTTAATACTTTAAAACTTAAGCCAATCTAATTTAGATATACTTTCAGGCAGGCTTTACATCCAGCTACCAAATTATGGGCCGTGTATGGAGGCGACTAGTAAACATACTTTACTATAAATTCCTCATATTAACCATTAAATAAAATGCAAGGCCTAGAGTAGTACCGCAATACATCTTAGCTTTGCAGGTCTAGCCTCTAACCGCCTAACATACTTTACTATAATACAACTCCATGGAAGTGTCAAAAAATCGAACTTCAAACCTTACAGTCTAAAATCCTAAGAACAATAGTTAACCCTCCATTCTACGTCGCCAATCACATTCTGATCAAAATATTCCTCTTGTTTCTGGAAATAGCCCAATCTTGATACAAAAACTCCACTCAAATCTACAGTCATTACAACCCCTCTGTTTCCCGTCATACCCTACAGAACACTTCGCTCAAATCCTCCTACAAAGATTGCTTATTTAGTTTGCCAACATAGCGTACTACTTTTGCTCCATTCATATCTTTTAGTGCTCTTATTTTTGCATATTAGAACCATTTCCTGTACTTCTCCTCTTTTGCAAGTTGCACATTGTAAATAAAGAAACAATAAAAAAAAAAATTGAAGAAATCGGTAGAGCGGAAGTGTAACTTTACTGAATTTTAGAATTTTACCGGATGTTTAGAGTAAAAACTCAAAAATTTGAAAATTCTAAGCGATCATGGTACTTCCTTTTATAAGAGGAAAGAGGAAGTAATAATTATAAACCTTAAGCAATCAAAAAAAAGAATAGATTTCTTGGTTTTTAAACAAACATAAAGAATTCCATTTTGAAATAGAATAAAGTTATCATAGAATATTTCACGCTTGTCTCGGCTCCATAGTTCCATGATTAAGTTCTCAAGAGAAAGTCCATTCACTTGAAGTAGGCCATCATAATTTCAAATAATACTAAGTGAAAACATGGAAAATTATCACTTCCTTCTCAGATTTTTCTATCGTTACTTGACAAACCTTGCAAGGCTACCAATTGGCTAATATGAGCGGCGTTTTTTCCGTAACAATATCTACAAAGGTCAAAAGATTGTTGGACTTTTTTTTAAGATTTAAACATTATTCTTCTGCAATCCTCTTCCAGGTAACTGGTTTAAGCAAGCGGTTTCAGCAGGTACCTGTTCTAAAGAAGTTGAAATTTTCAGAAATGTTTTTCAGATATATTCATAACAGAACATACGAGATTACACTGTTCTCACTGTTCTAAATATTAACGATCAACAAACATCAGTGGATGATAGATTATGACGTAAAAATGCCGGATGTTATCGGTGTAAAAGGAAATGGGATTACCGATTTTCCTTTTGTTAGTTCTGAAGTCCTTCTAAGGGGTACACAATGGTTTTGCTCGAGATTCGTTGAAAATAGGAGAGGATGAGTTATAAGTCAGGTAGGCAATGATCTATCTGGGTAACAATACGACCGTATACCGAAGAGATCTGTAGCGTAACTCAGCATCGGTAAACACAGATTCAGAGCGGTTTTCTGAGAGTGCAGTACAATCGAGGTCAACCTCGCTACATAAAAGCTCCGCCCTAATCTAGACAGTAATTACATCCCTGAGATTCATAACATGCCCACCACTTCCTCATCGCAGGTTAAAGCGCCGATTATTCAAGCGACCATAAACAAGGTGGTATTGATATCTAAAGTATAGAAGAGATCAAAGAAGTGCAATGATAAGAATACTAGAGAACAGTAAATAGTCCAGGAAATAAATTAAAGCAGTTGCATAAAACAACAAAGAACGGAAGTGCGTATTTTACTTTCCTATAGAGGCTTTGAGTGCAGATTTAGTTTGGATTAGTAGATGCTACATCCGGTTGAACAAAAAAAAAAAACGGAGATCATAGTTTTAATTTGATATTTCGTCAGTGATGGGTTCCTTATAAAATTGCGTATGAACGTTAAAAGTGCTTGTACAAGTATAGTATCTTCCGGCGTTGCTTTTTATGCCGCTATCGTTTTTATATTGCCATAAATCTAGATGGTCTTGGCCATAAAACTATTTTAGTTATTGTATTCTCGTGTAATTAACGGGATTTTAATGTTATTAATTTTTGCCATATGTTTTGCGACCACAACTCTGTTAATATTAAATAACGGACAAAACAAAATGGAGATGAGGGAAACGACAAGAGATGGAGGAGAGGTTACTGAACGTCACTTCAAGGTCTATCTCTTTCTCTCACTAAATACACCTACACATGCACAATATGTATATAGATGACCAGTATATGGAAATTTATATATTTGCTGAGGTTCTCCAGTAAAAAAATAGTGTGGGTGAAACACTGGGAGTATATGGGGTGACAAGGTGACACATACGGCGTCTGTTCGTGTCCATGAACTCCCCGGTAGGGTGTGTAGGCTTTAATACCGTTCCCTCTCCAGAAACTGCTCTCCCTGGACTTCTTGGTAAATACTCTGTGTATGTGACCAAGGTTAACTACACTTATCTAACGCCAGCAATATATATGCAGCATTCTAAGAATATTGTCCGTACTTCCCCTAGACAGCAGCAATAATCAACCCTTCCACCCAAATCAGGGCTCCAGTTGGCTGAAGAGAAGGAGGCGGGGCGAATATATTTGAGTCACATAATATATTTATTACACTCATACCTTTTTTTTCTTTATGTTTGCGTCAAAAAACAAAAAAGACAAACAATTTACTGTTCTGTTAAATAGATTCTTTTTTTGTTCTTTTGTAACTTCTTTTTATAGTTGTTCTTTGTACTGGTTTTCTTGCATTGCACTTCTTTGACCACTTCTGTAAGATCTGAAAGTTATTACATATTACCTAGCTTGTTTATGTTCGTGTGGACACCGCCGCTTTAACCTGTGAAGTCTATAAAGAAGGAGCAGTTCATCAATCTCTTATTAGCAAGACGCTCAAAGAAAGAAAGAGGACCTCCTTCCCATCTTCCAGACGGCCATTACTGAAATGCTGAACGAATCAGAATATTTTAAGGCGCCACGGTAGCCGAGCGGTTATATGCTAGACCCGCAAAGCTAAGATGTATTGTGGTACTAGTCTACGCCTTGCATTTTATTTAATGGTTAATATAAGAGAATTTATAGTAAAGTATGTTAGGCGGTTAGAGGTGAGACCCACAAAGCTAAGATGTATTGCGGTACTAGTCTACGCCTTGCATTTTATTTAATGGTTAATATGAGGAATTAATAGTAAAGTATGTTAGGCGGTTATATGCTAGACCCGCAAAGCTAAGATGTATTGCTGTACTAGTATAGTCCTTGCACTTTATTTAATGGTTAATATGAGGAATTTATAGTAAAGTATGTTAGGCGGTTATATGCTAGACCCGCAAAGCTAAGATGTATTGCTGTACTAGTATAGTCCTTGCACTTTATTTAATGGTTAATATGAGGAATTTATAGTAAAGTATGTTAGGCGGTTATATGCTAGACCCGCAAAGCTAAGATGCATTGCTGTACTAGTATAGTCCTTGCACTTTATTTAATGGTTAATATGAGGAATTTATAGTAAAGTATGTTAGGCGGTTATAGGCTAGACCCGCAAAGCTAAGATGTATTGCGGTACTAGTCTAGGCCTTGCATTCTATTTAATGGTTAATAAGAGGATTTTTCTAGTTAAGTAGGTTTGCTAGACGCCTCCGTCCACGACACCTAATTTGTGATAGTTGGACGTAAAGCCTGCCTGTAAAAAAAAAAATAGGCATTATTTTTCTTACAAAATAAATGCAAAAATATTAAAAGCCTTTTCTTTCCAAAAAATCGAAAGTATTTATTTTAGTAGCATTAAAGTAGTTTGCAAACAAGCATTTGTTTTACATTTCTAACGAACAAAATACTTCCTATGCACCGAATCACCTGTCCAGGAAGTGAGTGCTAATTTGTTTCCCGTGATAGTACTTTGTTAGTGACGCCATATGCTAGGGAGTAGTGGAGTTTTCCGGGTCAGAAAAAAAATTGATTACAGTCATCAGCTGGCTATGTGTCAAAAAAGTACCTGATGACTTGCATAAAGTACTCGTTGGCTTTCTCTTTTTTTGTATAATTCATAGAAGTAATTATAAATGAAATTATTCATAAAATAAGAGTAATCGTTACTGAAGACGGATAACTGGATCATCCGCTTATCCAGTCAGGATGATATCCTTTAGTTATCCCAGATCCACACACGAACAATACTGTATCATTTTGAACTCTTGCAGAACTAATTTTGAAATGGTACGTTTGAATTTAGGGTTCCAAGAGTGAAAGACATACTGGCAAACCCGCTCTAATGTACAGATCTTGGCTTTAGTAGATAACAGACGCCTTTGCCATCTCCTGAGGAACAGTGTATGACCACCAAAGTGAGGGATAAAAATAGAGTAAAAAAAACCATGGTTACTATTCAAGCTCTCTCTGGAAGACCCAGGAAAAGCCGGTGGTGTAGCGGATGACTACTCCTCATAAGAGATCTGTTCTCCTAAACTTGGCAACACCCAGCCTCTATGGAAGTTTTTTTTTTTTTAAAGAAAAAAGGTTAAGAAGCCGGCAATGAAGAATAGTTGGCACAAATTCACCATTTTCTATTGCCTAAAAAGCTCTGCGCAGAATGCAAGAAGACTCTTCCAACATTAAAGACTCTGGAACAATTGTTTGATGGTAGAAAATCTCATCCAACATCAAGGAACTTAGCTGATTCCCTGGGGGGGGGGGGAAGTTTTCACGAAGAGGGCTAGCTGTCTGGGATTACATCGACACATATCTCCTCACTCAATTCTCTCTCTCAAGACATTCCCAACAGGTTTCCTCCAGATTAAGAGAAGCTGAATGGATGATAGGAACTTCTCCAATAACTCGTTACTACCCAGAACCAGGGATAATTACTCCCTGGCGTCAACACAACTCTCACCATCCTCCTTTAACCCCTTTTCTAGATATTCTGGATGGCTCCGTATTTCCATCACTTAAAACCATGAAGAGTGTAAGACTGGGAAATTACTGGCTGTCAGACAAGTCTTCTTTACTGTCTCTTTTTCAGACTGCAGTTGAAGGGGGTGACACCTTAAGGAGGTAGAGATCAAATCTTGATCGCCCTTCTCCAAAAAAGTGGACAGCTCTTCCTCCTTACTTGCTGAGTCCCTAATGACAGACCCTAAGACTAAGACCTCTAATGTCTTATTGGTTTAACTTTCGCTTATTCAGCTAAACCTATATTTCTTTAAAATTAGACCGGGAATGACCTTATAATCAAGAGAGGAATGAATTTACAGAAGTGCCATTTAAAGAAGTAGAAGAAGAAGAAGAAAGAAAAAAGGTCACTGAGAAAAATAAAAGAAAAAGACCCTGCTAAGAACTTGAAGAATGTAAGTAGGTATTCTGATAAAGCAATGAGATTATAAACCAGACGAACTATGTGCTGAAGAAAGAGAGAGACGACTACCTCATGCCCGGTAGAAGATAATGGAAGTACGAAGTAGAAGTGGAAATTCCAAGAACCACCGACCGAGTGAGGTGAAGATCACGACTTTCATCCTCTGTGTACTTTTTCCTTCCAGAGGAGTTCTCCAGTTATTGGAGACGCGTGTTTATTGTAAACAATAAAAAGAAAAAGACATTTTTTTATTTAATTGTCATTTAAATTATCATTACTGTTTAATTAAGTTTTTTGTATAATTAACCCCCCCCCCCCATAAAAAGGGAGGATGGGATTAGCTGCGTGGTTAGCGTTTACTAGATTCCAGCGCGGAGATCCTGGTCGAATCCTGTTGCTGGCTCTCTTAAATTTTCCTAGGGAGCTTCTTTCTTACAGCTTAGTGCCTCAGTGATGGATAGTAATATTGAAAATTGAACAAATTGATTTTTTTTTTTAATGAAACCGGAAATCCAACATTACAAATCAATTAAATCGCGTTGGAGAGAGGTTTGTGCTTCACTATTAGGTTCACTTCATCGTGATGTACGAGTTTCCTCTCTGTATAATTAAGGTAAAATAATCGCCTATTTTTTCAGGCGGGACTTAACGCCCAACGACCAATTAGATGTCGTGGACGGAGGCGACTAGCAAACATACTTTACTATGAGTTCCTAATATTACCTATTAAATAAAATGCAAGGCCTATACTAATACCGCAATACATCTTAGCTTTGCGGGTCTAGCCTATAACCGCCTAACATACTCGTACTTTACTACAAAATGCCTCATATTAACCATTAAATAAAATGCAAAGCCTAGACTAGTACCGCAACACATCTTAGCTTTGCGGGCTTTGCCTATAACCGCTCGGCTACCGTGGCGCCCCTCAGTATAATTATAATTAAGTTATGACCTTGAACATATTAGTAAGAGAAAGTCGCGTGAGTGTGCATTAATTAGAGCGTAGATGCTTCATCTCGTTAATTTGTTCCATATTTGTTTTTATCTTTTGCGGACAATCACCTTCATCTCTCCAACTAAATACACATTCAGGTCAACTCTCTACACATTTATTTTGCTTGTAGGCTCTTCTCACACTGGTCACATGATCACTGTTCATCAGACTTATAACAAGAAACACCTTGCTGCAAGGATTAGCTTAGTTTTTCCAAAGTCTGCGAAAATTCTAGAGGGCCAAAATAAGGGGGAGAGAGGGATTTTCTTTGAAATTACTGATCTAATTGTTAAATTTTAGTGGTTTTCAAATTCTTTTAAATTGCAAACCTTTATATCTCTTTTCTTATTGGTTAGATTTCAATGATTTCTTTACCGTATTGTAGAGAAAAGTAAGCTATATAAATGGTATATAAAAAGCTATATAAAATAGTTAATGAGATATAGAAGGTTAAAGTTTGGAGGTTTTTACATTACTTCAAATTTCAATCGTTTATATTTCTCTTTGTGTTTATCTGAATTCAATGAATCCTTTATCGAATTTTAGAGAAACGTTAGCTCTATAACTGGTAAAATCCGCAATGTTTTAGTGTTAATAGTTACTGAGATATAAAAGGTTAAAGTTTGGAGGTTTTTACATTAGTTGAAATTTCAATCGTTTATATCTCTCTTTGTGTTTATCAGATTTCAATGAATCCTTTATCGAATTGTAGAGAAACGTTAGCTCTATAACTGGAATAAAAGCAATGTTTTAGTGTTAATGGGTAACGAGATATAGAAGGGTAAAGTTAGGAGGTTTTTACATTAGTTCAAATTTCAATCGTTTATATTTCTCTTAGTGTTTATTAGAATTCAATGAATTCTTTATCGAATTGTAGAGAATAGTTAGCTCTATAACTCGTATAGACCGCATTGTTTTAGTGTTAATAGTTCATGAGATGTAGAAGGTTAAAGTTTGGAGGTTTTTACATTAGTTCAAATTTCAATCGTTTATATTTCTCTTAGTGTTTATTAGAATTCAATGAATTCTTTATCGAATTGTAGAGAATAGTTAGCTCTATAACTCGTATAGACCGCATTGTTTTAGTGTTAATAGTTCATGAGATGTAGAAGGTTAAAGTTTGGAGGTTTTTACATTAGTTCAAATTTAAATCGTTTATATTTCTCTTTGTGTTTATCAGAATTCAATGAATCCTTTACCGAATTGTAGAGAAAAGTTAGTTCTCGTATAATCCGCAATGTTTTAGTGTTAATATTTAATGAGATATAAAAGGTTAAAGTTTGGAGGTTTTTACATTAGTTCAAATTTCAATCGTTTATATTTCTGTTTGTGTTTATCAGAATTCAATGAATTCTTTACCGAATTGTAGAGAAAAGTTAGCTCTATAACTGGTATAAACCGCATTGTTTTAGTGTTAATAGTTAATGAGATGTAGAAGGTTAAAGATTGTAGGTTTTTACATTAGTTCAAATTTAAATCGTTTATATTTCTCTTTGTGTTTATCAGAATTCAATGAATTCTTTACCGAATTGTAGAGAAAAGTTAGCTCTATAACTGGTATAAACCGCATTGTTTTAGTGTTAATAGTTCATGAGATGTAGAAGGTTAAAGTTTGGAGGTTTTTACATTAGTTCAAATTTCAATCGTTTATATTTCTGTTTGTGTTTATCAGAATTCAATGAATTCTTTACCGAATTGTAGAGAAAAGTTAGCTCTATAACTGGTATAAACCGCATTGTTTTAGTGTTAATAGTTCATGAGATGTAGAAGGTTAAAGTTTGGAGGTTTTTACATTAGTTCAAATTTAAATCGTTTATATTTCTGTTTGTGTTTATCAGAATTCAATGAATTCTTTACCGAATTGTAGAGAAAAGTTAGCTCTATAACTGGTATAAACCGCATTGTTTTAGTGTTAATAGTTCATGAGATGTAGAAGGTTAAAGTTTGGAGGTTTTTACATTAGTTCAAATTTCAATCGTTTATATTTCTGTTTGTGTTTATCAGAATTCAATGAATTCTTTACCGAATTGTAGAGAAAAGTTAGCTCTATAACTGGTATAAACCGCATTGTTTTAGTGTTAATAGTTAATGAGATGTAGAAGGTTAAAGTTTGGAGGTTTTTACATTAGTTCAAATTTCAATCGTTTATATTTCTGTTTGTGTTTATCAGAATTCAATGAATTCTTTACCGAATTGTAGAGAAAAGTTAGCTCTATAACTGGTATAAACCGCATTGTTTTAGTGTTAATAGTTAATGAGATGTAGAAGGTTAAAGTTTGGAGGTTTTTACATTAGTTCAAATTTAAATCGTTTATATTTCTCTTTGTGTTTATCAGAATTCAATGAATTCTTTATTGAATTGTAGAGAATAGTTAGCTCTATAACTGGTATAAATTACTGTTCTAATTGCTCATAGATCTGTAATATTTTTCTTTTGCAAGAATTTTCTAGGAAAATCCTAGTATTGGCACTTCTTCAAGGAAAAATTAGTCAGGTTTTCTTCTAAAGTTGCCATCACTGTTCATTGTACTGGCTTACTACCTGTTTAATTTAAGAATTAAATGTGTAACGGAATTCGATGATAATCGGAAGTTCCTTTTAATCGAACCGAATTTTCCGTATTTTGATTTTGTTTTCTCACAAACGACTCCTAAGATTCCATTTAAACTTTGTGCAGCGTATTGTACACGTCAATCTACAACATTTTTACTGGAAAAAGATTGTTTCCAGTAAATTTCAATGAAGGGTACTTTCGTGGAAGAGGGGATGGATAGATTCTAAAGTGAATCAAGAATGAATTAAGACTCAAATGTTCGTAGTTAAAAGAAAATTGGTGAGTTCAAACTTTTTAGAGTAGTTGTAAGAAAAAGTGTCTAATCTACAGACATCTACGTTACATACTCTTACTCTTAGATACGAACACACCGTATCTACAAGATCTAATCTATTTACTATGTTACTCTCTGCTCATATTAGATGTGTGTACCAGTTATACAAAAATTGGGTCAATCTATTGTTATTTTAAACATATTAATATGGGCCTTGTACTATCTAACTATATCTAAGATTTTACGCTTTAACTTGATGACCAGCTGTTAGATTATAGTTGCTATAGTTACGGCTTATTTATTTTTAATAAATTTACAACGCTTTATTTACATTATACGTGCAAAGAGTGGAAGGTTACAGTATGTTATATTATCAGGTTTCAATTTGTAGCTTTATTAATTTCATTTTTACCAAAATCTGTTAAGATACGAATTATTTTTTCAATATTAAATATTTCAATACCTCAATATTCCCCAAAAATCATCAACCAACAACAGTCGAAACCCAAAATTGATTAAAATTAATTGTTTCTTAAATTCAATTGGAATTTAATTGATTACATTTTTCCTCATCTCTGCTTCCCGCGAAGTGGTGCTCATCTTCGCTTAAGATGTTTAGTAGCTTTAACCAGATATATTCACTGGAGCAAATCATGAGGCGATTGGCGTTTAGGGAGGATGATCAGGAATTGTTTGGGAAGACAGGCAACAGACAGACTTGAGGATTCGTATGTCATATAAGGTGGTGGGAATTTTTCTTCTATAGCGGATTGGCGTTATCTCAGACTGGAAACGGATATTAAGGTCGTTATGAATGATTCGGTTGGATACACGATCCAACGATTGTGCGCACCATTTTCTGGAGGTTTGACCGATTCTCTGGATGTGTCACTTAACTAGGATAAATCACAGCTTTTTTTTTTTTTTTTTATCAAATTTCAAGTCTCATACACATCGCAGTAAAAGAAAGATTCATGTCTTCCGATATAGATGTGTGCGTTTTTGAGAGGAACTAAAATAAAAAATCCACTTCCGTTTAAAATTTCGTTTTATAAATTCAACACCATACTTAATATTTCCATTTATGGCCACTTAAAACAAAATGCAATTAAATTTAATTCGATGTTTTTTAATTATCCATTACCGACGTTAGTCGAATTGCATTAAACATTTTCTGTTGCTTTATGGAATGAAGTTGCATATTTTATGCATTATATGTAATAGTTCGTTACATAAATGGCGAGGTTATTTATTGCACAAGTGGGGAAAAGTGAAATGAAAGAGGATTCATGAAGTCCAAGGTTAGACACTCGCTCAGTTGTATTATTGTTATACGTTAACGGAAACAGTCGTAATTTCAAGACTTCATCGTTAATACTCTATCCTCTACAATTAAGAAGTTGGATTGGCAAAAAAAAAAAGAAACACAATAATAATATGGTTTGAAACGAAGCACCAAAGAAACTAAGAAACAGACAAACATGCAGAGGTTGCATGAAAAAACATGCTAAAAACTTTTACGTACTGAAATTTCTAACAAAACAGTGCAAAAAATAATAATTTTACAAACTGTTGGTGATCACTCGCATCACTTTCTGTTTCAGCCATTCTAACTCACAAGTTTGCTCTTGTCACTTAAGAAGGAAACTACCACCCACTTCCGCTTGCTTAAGTATCCGTAATCGAATTTACGGGAATAATGTTTACGGGCTAAAAGTTGTAGATTTACATGGTCGTAAACGCTTGCACAAAATGTAAAGAAGATCGTAGGAGCCATTTGCGAGAAAATCTGGAAAACTCTGTTCGGAAAAGTGGCACTTCCGGTCACCGGATTATCACCCTTATATGGAAAATCAGTCCCACACTTGATTCTTATTAATATTTGTTTTATAGGTGGTAATTCGGCACGGAAAACAGTAATGGCACTTAAGAGGAAAACCTATTCGCCTTTCTGCTCCAGAAGGGCCCTCAATTGACTTTTCCCCGGAAAATGATAAAAATTCAAGTTAGATGGGGGTGCATAGGACATTTAGCGGCATTATCTCTGACTACCCGGCTTCCAACTTATTCTAAAACATCCTTCGTCTCTTTAATTTGTGGGAGCTATTTTGAAGATAGAAAGTCTTAGGGGTAGGACGAGAGTTGCAGCATAGAAGTAGCACCATGTCTATAACATAATTACGGACTTAGGCGCCACGGTATCTGAGCGGTTAAGATGCTAGACCCGCAAAGCTAAGATGTATTGCTGTACTATTCTAGGGCCTTTGATTTTATTTAATGGTTAATATAAGGAATTTATAGTAAAGTATGTTAGGCGGTTATAGGCTAGACCCGCAAAGCTAAGATGTATTGCGGTACTAGTCTAGGCCTTGAATTTTATATAATGAGTTAATATGAGGAATTTTGTAGTAAAGTATGTTTGCTAGTCACCTCCGTCCACCGACACCTAATTTGGTAGTTGGACGTAAAGCCGGCCTGAAAAAATGGGCAATTACTTAACTTTTAATTACGGAGTTCTTCCATCGCCCCCTATACTTAGACTTCTTTCTAAAAAAACTATATTTTGAGGATATACTCTACCTAGAATCCATTTTGGGGAAGCTATCTTCAATATATTTACTGTAGGAAGAGGTGAGTTTGGAGCAGGAGGTGATTATCCTTAACTTCCAGCTTCTACTTCTCTTTCTAGTGCTTTACTAGAGAACGTGGGTGCATTGTTTCCTCACCTAGGGGACTCATGCAGCAGAGTGAGGTTGTAGATCTAAATGATAGTCCCTTTAGAGATAAGCGCAACCAATAGAAATGCCCATTTTGTTTGAAAAATGTTTCAAGTAAGTTATAAAAGCAATTACGTCAGTGTAATTAGTAACCAACATGGAGAAATCTCCACAAAATGGGGGGGGGGAGAATGAACCATTAAAGTGGCACTTGCGCTTAAACGATTTCGTTCATCAGCTTTTGGACCCCCTCTTCCAGGAGTATCAGGAGAACAAATGTAAAATTTTCCAGTTTTTTAGTTACGCTGTATAAACTTACACAGTCTGACAGACGTGTGGATCTCGAACTTGTAAAAAAAGTAGTTGCGGTTGCAAAGAAACGTATACGTGTATGTAATAACTGTTTCTCTTCCTGTATTATTTAAATTGAATCAATAATATGATGTGATTGGAGTCTGAGGTGGTAGGAGGTGGGTAAGGAAGATATCATAAGCTCCTCTAATTCCACTAAAAAAGAGAGAAAGGTTGCTAATTGATAGTTTAAGAGTGTACTCCCCGGGTTTAAAAATAAGCCGACTAGTTAGGTAGGGCCGAGGAGAGTACAGGTGGTGAGTCAGAAGAGGTATGATTATTGGCTAGACTGGTTATTAGGCAATAGATTGCGGATCAAATTGCGGAACGCCACCAGAGTGTGCGCAGAGTTAGCCGCGATCTAAAGCCCAAACCACTTCTTATTCCGCCTCGCCTTTCGTAACAGATCTTATATTGATAATTACCAACTGATATAACGGTCTGCTCGGTAAGTTTCTGTAGATCTAGCCATTCAATTTGGAGACCATTTCTAATCCAATCAGTGTGTTCTTTTTTAAAGCTTCCAATTTCCAGTCTCTCCTCTCCGCCAACATCCCATCAAGATTCGTTAGCCATCTACTTGTAGTTAATTATGGTGCCGTCAATCTTCATGGCCATGAATTCTGTAAATTATCTAAATTTAAATTAATATTGCAGGTAGAAATCTCAGCAGCACTGCAATAAATCAATTAATACTTCTGATTTCAAGATTGCTGTGGAAAAAAAAAAAAACGCCTTATCTTAGAGAATTATACTTCTTATTCATTGAAGTATATTGAATTTTTTTTGAGGTACTCGTGAGGGATGGTAACTGCTAAGATATTCCCAATTCATCGTAGAAGTAAACGATGTTCAGATGGTGTAAAAGTCTTGGAAATACTTAGGATTAAAGTAAAAGTAAAGTAATTGCCTATTTTTTCAGGCAGGCTATACATCCAACTACCACAATTGTATTAGGTGTCGGTGGACGGAGGCGACTAGCAAACATACTTTACTGTGAATTCCTCATATTAACACATTAAATAAAATGCAAGGCCTAGACTAGTACCGCAATACATCTTAGCTTTGCGGGTCTAACCTATAAGCGCCTAACGTACTTTACTATAAATTCTCTCATATTAACACATTAAATAAAATACAAGGCCTAGACTAGTACCGCAATACATCTTAGCTTTTCGGGTCTAGCCTACAACCGCCTAACATACTTTACTATAAATTCTCTCATATTAACACATTAAATAAAATACAAGGCCTAGACTAGTACCGCAATACATCTTAGCTTTGCGGGTCTAGCCTATAACCGCGTAACTGACTTTACTATAAATTCCTCATATTAACAAAATGCCAAGGCTTAGACTAGTACCGCAATACATCTTAGCTTTGCGGGTCTAGCCTATAACCGCTCGGCTACCTTGGCGCTCTACCCTGGTCTCTCTTCAGATCGCATAAATCTTTTGTTAAGGTCTTCTTCGATTAATATTATTATTATTATTATTATTATTATTATTTAAATCGTAAAGAAATTTTATGACATGAAGTTATGGTAAAATGATCGAGAAAATATGGATGAGAGAGAGCGAGTATGAAGAGGGGAGGGGCGCAAACTTGAAGCCTCCCGCGCGCGCGGGTGAGTGTGTGTCTCTGTGTGGGAAGGCCAAGTAAGAGAGGGATGTATGGTCAAAAAGGGTAAAGAGGTGGGGACTCTTCTCACAGTTGGTTCTTCAGTATCTTTCGAGACGTTGTGGGGCCGACAACCAGCCCAGACAGTGTGCTTGTGCAATTTTATTACACCTATATCTACCACTATTTACTATTTAACATTTTTTTGTTTTTTTTTTTTATATATTGTGAACAATCCTAATATCAATAACTATCAAATTTAATAGTATAAGTTTAAAAAAAAATCAACATCTTTAATATCAGCATCCGAGACAAACGTCTGGATGGCGCCCTCTTCGACATGAAGACAACGGGTAAGTCTTTACGAATCTTTTTGATTGAGTGACTTTAACGAATAAGGAAAGTAGTAGCGTAATTGGATTAAATGGCCCTTAACGATTTTTGCTGCCCTATTTTTTATTTCTTAAATTTAATTAATTTAAATTAAAATTATATTTGAAGGAAATTAATTTAATAGATTATTTTTATTTTTTGAAACGTGGGATTTTTATTAAATATTTAGTTAATTTTAATAATAGAAGAAAAACTTATTTTTTTTTATAAAGGAAGAAAGTGTATTACCAATTTCCGTCATTATTTTTTACGATATTTTATATTAAATACGACTATTTTTGGGCAAAATCGGGATAATTCAACTATTCCATCTCAGCATCTCCTTAAGTGGATATCTCATCATCCCAACTATACTTCCATCCAAGAAACCATCAAAGTCCTCAAAATTATCTTTAAAAATTAATTTAAAAAAAAAACATTAAAAAAAAAGTCTGCTCTCAAAACTCGAAACAAAATAGTTTAACCTTTTTTTTTGCCACTATTTCAGCCTCTGAGGTCCCCTTAAATCGAATAATTCTGGGGCAAAAAAAAAAAAAAGCATTAAACACTACAACTCATACCTTTTACAACCTAATATTTAAAAAAAAATCAGCGCTTTTGAGACGTGCCATAGATCTCATTTCTAACTTCCTCTTCCTGAACCCGTAGAATTTTCTAAAATATAATAAATTTTCATTAATATTATAATAATCATTAAATAAAAAACAAGCAATTTTATGGTCTAACAAACCCTAAAGGAAATTAACATTCAAAGTTTAAAGATAAGTTCAAAGATAAAGAAAAAAACACCGTTATTATCTTTAACGTGAAAATGGCCAAAACAAGACACAAATTAAAAGGAATACCGTTCAGTTAAATTACGCTTCCGGTCGCAGAAAGTTTAGATGGTAACATTAATTGGAGGGGTGGGGATCAGTAATAAATAAATAAATAAATTAGAGTAAAAAATTAAAGTAAAGGTTAATCACCAAAATGGTTATGGGGTTTTTATTTTGGGGTTGAATATCAGAAAGAGCACCAACTGTGTTGCGATTTGGGGAAAGTAAAAATACGTTAACTAGAGAAAGAAGAACGCACGCGTATTTATTGTATCCGTGACTGGTCTTCCTTTCATCGTCAGGGGTAGCACTACACTCGCTGAATATATTATCCAGAACTTCGGAATTAACACAGATTTTTTAAATGTTGAATGATTCCCTTTCCAACTAATCATCAATGACTCGTTAAAATCTGTCAAAGAGAGGGAAATAAATATAAAAAAAAGTAAAGTAATCGCCTATTTTTTTTTCAAGCGGGACTTAACGTCCAACTACCAATTAGGTGTCGTGGGCGGAGGCGACTAGCAAATACACTTTACTGTGAATTTCTCATATTAAACATTAAATAAAATGCAAGGCTTACACTGGTACCGCAATACATCTTAGCTTTGCGGGTCAAGCCTATAACCGCCGAACATACTTTGCTATAAATTCCTCTTATTAACACATTAAATAAAATGCAAGGCCTAGACTAGTACCGCAATACATCTTAGCTTTGCGGGTCAAGCCTATAACCGCCGAACATACTTTGCTATAAATTCCTCATATTAACACATTAAATAAAATGCATGGCCTACACTAGTACCACAATACATCTTAGCTTTGCGGGTCGAAAAAAAAAAATATATATACATCTGTTTTATTCTCCTTCAATTTTTTTTTCTTTTTAGATTTAAGTGACTCAAAATTTGCAGTAAAATTTTAAATTTCGTGATTTCCTTTATAAGACGTCGTCTTCTTTTGTCTGATCAACATGATCGTAAAAAAAAAAAAAAATCCATCTTCTGTACTCCAACGGAGTTGGTCCAAGAGAAAGTAAAAATCATGATCATAGAATTGATTTTCCACTCTGCCCTTGAAGCGTTTGGCCAAATTATGGCGAAAAAGAAAAGAAGAAAAAAAAGATCGAAAAAGATGGTGGTTAAAGAAAAGGCTCTTTAATCTGCATTATATTAAGACGGGCCTTCGACCTGTCGGCACGTGATCCTGCATAATACTTGCTTCTTTTCTTTTCGGCTCTTCTATTAATAGGATAGACACCGAAGTGCGATTTATTTTTATAGCAATAATGGATTAAGTTTTTTGTTATTGGGGTGGAGTCCATTATAATAGTTTTTTTTAAAGAAAGAAAAAAAAAAAAGAATTGAAGCTCCTAGAAAAATTTCCTTGCTGCAGCTCAATTTTACAAATCCATTTCCTCTTGCCATTTATTTATATCCGATAGAACCGTAAAAATACGCCAAATAATAATTTTTAAAGCCTAACGTCACCTTTCCACCTTTTTGGCAGACTCTCTAATATCACTTATTTCAGATGAAAGTCTCAGATCTTGAATAAATTATTTATTTATTTATGTAACCATTAAATACATACGATTTCTATCTACATAGAAACTGAACGACAGCTAAGTCTTTTGCTAAACTTTTTTAAAAGAATAATAATTATTATTATTGTACACTAAGTAAATAAGTAAAGTATTTGCCTATTTTTTCAGGCATGCTTTACGTCCAACTACCAAATTAGGTGTCGTGGACGGAGGCGACTAGCAAACATACTTTACTGTAAATTCCTCATATTAACACATTAAATAAAATCCAAGGCATAGACTAGTACCGCAATACATCTTAGCATTGCGGGTCTAGCCTATAACCGCTCGGCTATTCGTAGCGCCTTTAAAATAATCAGATACGTTCCCTCAAAAGATCCTAGATTTCAATCTTTATCTGTAGATTTACGCCAAGTTGAGTTTCGTAGGTAAAGGTGGGGGATGTCTGAAATTCTCCTCTTCCATTCAAGTTTCTGACATTTAAGTAATTTCCTTGGACTTATCATTTTTTTTTTTTTTTTTTGCTATTCATTAAGAAATTGATAATTTTTGAAGTTAAGTTGCACTCTCAACTCATTTTGCTGATCAGTTCTGGAATTTCTATCAAACTCTTGCTTTAAGCAACATCAATTAATATCTTCCTCTCAATATGGTGAACTCAAAACCATGTAATATATTCATATGGTCCTATAAAAGAAAGCCTACCCATCCTTCTTTCCTATAAGTGCTCTTCATCGAATTTTCCTACGAAACTTTTTCCAAAAAAGTTGTAGACTTGGTTTAAAGAAAATCTTGGGATTCATTTTTGAGAAAACCTCAAAAAAAAAGGGAAAAAATCGTCATGAAAAGTGTTCTTCCAGCAGTCAGGTCCTTTTCTAAAATCCAATTTAAATTTTTCGCTTTCTGTGGCTTTTTTTTTTTTTTATTTTTTCTAAAAACCAATTTTTTTTTGTGCAAAAAACAGTTATTTCCGGTAAAAATTGAAAATCGAAAATTTAATGCGATCGCGATACTTCCGGAACCCAGTAAAAGAAAGTAATAGTAAGATAAATAAACCAAAACATTTGAAAGTGACATAGTTTTCACTTTATTGAATTAGAGAGTGTCTTCCAAGTATTTATTTATTTTATCTATTTCTTCTCTCTTTTTTTACTAAATTCGATTTCATGTTACCTTATAAAACTATCTTTCACCAGATCATTCCCCCACCGTGGGGGGGACTGAATGAACGAGTTCATAGAAGCAATTAAGGTGGCCACTTCCATGAAAATCATTGGCTACATTTCTACCAGTCATTTTAAAAGTTAGATAGAGAAAATAGTACTTCCAAACAAGGATGAAAATGGTCAGCAACAGACCAACATTTTTGTCCTATTAGTTTTATGTTATTCGCAGAAGGGGTTTTTTATTTTCAGGTTAGAAAAAAAGCACTTCCGAGTTTTAGACAGAAGTATCAAAATCGTCTTTAATTTTGGAAATACTACCTAATGTTTTAGGCTGGAAACATAGTGGAGCGGCGAGCAAAGCGGCGATGATAGCGAAGAGCAAAGCGGCGAAATCAAACACAAGTAAACAAATGGGACCGCGCATAGTGGCGAGCAAAGCGAAGATAGAGCAACGCTATCTGTAAAGAGTGGAGCAAAGCGTTATGATATGTTTGATTTCTTCGCTCTCATCGCGCTCAATTTGTAAAGGTTATTTTTCAAAGGTTATGGATATTGATACATTATTGGTTTAGTTTGTTTAAAGAAACCTCTGTGGGACCGTAATATTTGCGAAGCTACAACAGTTTTTAACAATTAATAATTAATCGTTAAAATTAATTAACAATTAGTAGTTAATGGAGAATTCAGGTAATTTTTGCTACATTTAATTTGGTTCTCAATCCCTTAATGCTAACTTTCATCTAAATACTAGGCAAAATTAAATTAAATTTTCACGTCCTACTACTTCTGATCAGAACGAGTTCTCCAATCCTTCTGTAGCGTCGTACTACTCCAGTTTTTCAGATGAACAACATTAATTTACGACTGATTTAATAATTATTAGTAATAATAAAGTGATTTAATAAAATTATTGTTTTTTTTTAATTGACTAATTTCTTTTTATCTGCATATATTTCTATTTTGTTTTTATTTATTCTTTTCTAACCTTAAAGTAACTGCTAGGATTAATGGGGTTACACAGATTTGTATTTAATTAATTTTTCTATATTGTGCCTAACTTTTGTTGTGAGTTGTATTATTCAAAAACAATAAAATTTGATTTTGATTAATGGGGTTACACTGGGCTAGTATGTAATCAAGTGTTGATAAGACATTCAAAAATACGCATGAAACTTGCCAGGATGCTCCCGAAGTTGATGGTACAAGTGATGAAATTCACCAAGTTCATTTCTAGACTTATTTATGTCATGTACACTGCAGCTCCTACTACTAAGCTGCTGCAAATACCAAAGTTTCAACGAAGAATTTTCATATAAAAATAGTTCCTCCATCTTGTTTTGTCAAAAGGAGAACGCGACTAAACTCGTCACTATGTGCATGCGACTCTTTGCTCGCTGCTCGTCGCTCACTTTGATTTGAAGCAGCTATCATCGCCGCCTTGCTCGCCGCTCCACTATGTTTCCAGCCTAAGAGGGAACGAAGATAGGGTACCTCCTCTTTCCCAATACTTTATGGGATAGATCCCGTAAGTTAGTAATGGGCACTTTAAATAAGGGAAGCTTAAATTTTTTTTTGAAAAGAAGTGTCACAATTATTTTTTTTTTTTTTCAAGAACAGGATGTGCTGGAAATTTGATGAAAAGATTTAAAATTTAACGATGAGCAAGATATATGCATTTACAGGCGCCACAATAGCCGAGCGGTTATAGGCTAGACCCGCAAAGCTAAGATGCATTGCGGTACTAGTCTAGGCCTTGCATTTTATTAATTGGTTAATATGAGGAATTCTGTAGTAAAGTATGTTAGTCGGTTATAGGCTAGACCCGCAAAGCTAAGATGCATTGCGGTACTAGTCTATGCCTTGCATTTTACTATTTAATGGTTAATATGAGGAATTTTGTAGTAAAGTATGTTTGCTAGTCGCCTCCGTCCACGACACCTAATTTGGTAGTTTGGACGTTAAGCTCGCCTGAAAAAATAGGCTATTAAAAAAAAAAAATTGCATTTACAATTAAACATATTCTTCCACACTTGATTGGGTATATTGTTTGGGTTTATACTTGATGTAAAACAACAAAATAAAACACAAGTGCATATAATTAGAATGCATTAAAAACAGCTGTTAAAGTTAAAGCATAGCTTTTTTTTTTTTTACAAAAAACACAATTTAATGAAAAAAAAAAATATTATTCTACTTTTCTGTTAGCTAGAGAATTTTATGTTTGTATGTACGTGTGTGTATTAGATCGAGTCTTAAATATTTATTTGGTCCATATCTCTGGAAAAATACATTTTAATCCATATTTGTATCTCCTTTAATATGCCACTTCTGTACTTGTTTAAAGCACGTAACAATATCCCAGCTAGCAGGAAATGCCCCGTAGTTTTCAAGTGCATTCACTCACCATGTTCATCAGCTTATAGTGTACGAGTCTAACATTTATAAATATAGTTAGTTAATGATAATTAAAACCTTTTATTGTTAAAAATCCCACGTTTGAAGATAATCACTTGCGTCAGAAAGTAACGGTTTTTTTTTCACTTAGTCGTAAGCGGAAATACTTCAATCGTGCAGAGTATTTCCAGCGGAAATAAACTGTTTTTAGGGTCTTCTGAGTTAGTGGAAAAGTGTTTGTTGGTGTGTAGTATCGCAGGAAGTTCAAATCCAGGAACGTAAATCTAGATTTTGGTCTTGATCAAACGGAAGTTCCATTTTACTGAATCGATTATTCAGTTACATGAATATATCGACTTTATCTGTCGTAGTACGCATATTTATTGTATCCCTAACCGGTTTCAGTCTAAACTAATCAGTTTGGTGTAGAAAATTCGATTTCCACTTATGTTTGTGTGAGACGGAAACATAAGTGAAGTCGAATTCTCGTTCGATTACTATTTATCAATGTCTCTAGTATTCCTGGTCCATCATGCCTGGTCCACCATATAAAACCAAAACGGAAAGTCCGATGAGTTGTCGATGAGATTAAGTATTACACAATGTTGTGTCGTTAAGTTTATTCTTGACTTAAAAATGTCCATGTTGGGGAGTAACTAGCCAATAGTGAAGAGAAATACTGTGTCAAGGTAAAATGCTTTCCCTATATACATAATAGAAAAAGATTCCAACACAGACTGACAAACAAACAGATGTTCTAAATTATGGAGCTAATTTGATTAAAAAAATTAAACTGTGGTATTTTCTAGAAGTACCGTTTAATTATTATTAATTAAGATCGAGATAACAGCTACCGGAAATTAGTTATTTCACTTTTATTTTAATTACTCAGTTTGATTTTGACATTGAATTGTTATTGACTTCGATTATAGTGTTGTGATAAATATCTTAATAATTTAACTGCATTTAATCGTCTGTAAATCCTCGTAATTGTTTTTTTTAATAATAATTAAAATAAAACCATCACAGAGAAGTCAAGTGGTTAGCACGCGGAGAATATACCACAATAATGTGTCTACTGACACAAATTTATTTTAAGTGAAAATTCAAATTATAACCTAAAAGAATTTCAATTTATGAACAAATTCAAAGTGCGCGAACTAAACTGGATGTAAAAAAAAAGTAATGGCCTATTTTTTCAGGCGGACTTTACGCCCAACTACCTATTAGGTGTCGTGGACGGAGCCGACCAGCAAACATACTTTACTATAAATTCCTCATGTTAAACATTAAATGAAATCCAAGCGCTAGGCTAGTACCGCAATACATCTTAGCTTTGCGGGTCTAGCCTATAACCTCCTAACATATTTTACTATAAATTCCTCATATTAACACATTAAATAAAGTGCAAGGCCTAGACTAGTACCCGCAATACATCTTAGCTTTGCGGGTCTAGCCTATAACCGCTCGACTATCGTGGCGCCCCTAAACCGGTAGTAAGTGCGCTCAAAATTGATGATAAAAACGTTCAAAATGTTAAGAACTAACAAGTCTACAGACCGGTTTAAGGTTGGAAGCACTATTTTTTTTTCTAGTCCATTCCTTGAGCTATTTTAATAAATTTCAACATACACAGTTTTATTCCTCTAAAACTCAACCAGATCGGCCCCCCCCCAAAAAAAAATATATATCAAAAAAATATCATATGTGTAAACATTACCGTGACCATGTTTACACGGATTAGTAAGATCAAAGAAGTCGGTGAAGTCTCAGGGTGACTGGTCATTTTCACGCCTGTTTAAACATGTATAAAAGAGAATAAATCCAAGCAAACTAACACACAGAGAGATGAAAAACTGGCTGCTGTGTGGAACTAGCAATAATCTTTTTACATTATATACTTCGCGGAATAGTTAATTGTTCTGAAGTTGTTCTTTAGACGGAGAACTTATGAATGTACTTCTTTGAAAAAATGTACGAAAAATGTATTTTTTGTGACAATATATTAGACCAAATAGAAAAAAATAATCTATATTAAAGACGCATTTTCCTAAAAACTAAACTTCTAAATGTTGGCACTATTTCAAGAGTTCCTTCTATTAAGAAGAAATGAATAAATTGACTGACTGTGTCAGAGAATAATTGGAATTTCCTCAAGAAAGAAACTTTTAGAGGGAAAATTCTTAAGAGAAATCAAAGATGGTGAAATTTGTAAAGATGTGTCAGATCTTCATGCAAACTCATTCGTAATTGGTTCTAATATATTGTCACAAAAAATATATACAATATATATATATTAAAGCAATCGTTGAATAATAGTTATTTCTTTGGTCATAAAAGTAAAACTTTCTTTTGTCACTCTGTAAGGAGTAACTTTCCAATATTTCTACTAAGAAAAGGAGCACAGTTCAAGTGTTCATCTTGTTCATGCGAGAGGTAGCGGCTTCAATAAAAGACCCAATAAAAGGATAATGTTACTTCTTAGTCGCACATTAAAATTTCTTCACAGTTAGGTTAATATGTCAAGTCTAATATGGTGAACTCTTTTTTTTACAGTATTATATGAACTAGTAGTGCGCTCTGTAAAATCAAATTTGAGTTTATATGTTCACCTCACATCTTCCTGGACTTTACGGCTTAACAATAAGGCTAACAACATTATAGTATTAATACTCAGTAACCAATATTTCTAATTTTTCTAATTTATTGCAATAATTTGTGCATTTAAGTTTCCAAACGTATAATGGCCTAATTTGGTTTATTAAAAAAAAAAAAAAACAATAAATAACAATTAAAGAAAAAAATAGGCGCCAATAACCTCAAATGTTGACGCGCCACTTAAAATAATAATAATAAATCTGGCATGTACGTAAATTTAAAGAAGCAAGGCAATCAATTTAAATTTAAGGCAAGGATTAGCGTCCAGAACATTTCCAAGCGGAGATCCAGAGTTCGAATCCAGCGTCTGGTCTTTAGATTTTTTTTTTTCCTTTTCTTCCTAGGAGTTTCTTACAGCTGACTGTTTAGTGGTTTTAAGAGACTGGATAGGAATAGTAAAGGAAAGTAATTGCCTATTTTTTCAGGCAGGCTTTACGTCCAACTACCAATTAGGTGATTGTGGACGGAGGCCACTAGCAAACATACTTTACTTTAAATTCCTCATATTAACCATTAATTAAATAAAATGCAATGCCTAGACTAGTACCGCAATACATCCTAGCTTTGCGGGTCTAGCCTATAACCCCTAACATACTTTATTATAAATTCCTCATATTAACACATTAAATACAATCCAAGGCATAGGCTAGTACCGCAATACATCTTAGCTTTGCGGGTCTATCCTCTAACCTAACCTAACATACTTTACTATAAATTCCTCATATTAACCATTAAATAAAATGAATTTTTATTGAGTAAAGTAAGTTCGACGCTCTTGGAAGAAATCGCACGCTGTTTACCGACACGAGTTGTATTTAGACATCGTTGCAACAGACGCGATGCACTTCCTGTACCCTAAGCAATTGCATTGGCTAAGACAGCGTAGTATTAAATGGCCGGCTATACCACAAAGTTCGATTAAGAAGAAGCCTAGTCTAACCACAGCCAATAGCCCTCTGAAGGCTGTAATCTTGTCGAATAAGAAGTGCTACGTCAAATGATAGAAATGTCAAGGCCGGACGTTAAAACTGTAACAGAAACATGTTCAAAAAAAATCTAAAAATACATCATACAAATGACGAAACAAAAAATTTTTGTCAGCTAATTATTTCTTCCTGTTACAAGTATGAAAGATTCCTTTTACCAACTTACCAGGCCGGCGGACCATTATTCATGATTTCGTATGCTAATTGACGTCATTATTTCTGGCTCGGACAATAGCGACGATTAATATAGTTTACGACCGCAAGAGAGTGCTGTGAGGATGTTCCGGCTGGTGTTATTAGCCTAATTATAATGTTTTAGTATATTATGGGGGGAAAAGCGGGCATAAATTCCAGATTTAGGTGTGCTTTGGAGCCCGAAGGAAGGGTTGATGCTCATTGAACGACACTGTAGTGGTTGGATTTTATGTACAAGCTTTTAGGCTTTTCGTCACTTTTATCTACTTTTTTTTGGATATTTGAAGGGTGTTACTTCATCAATTGAAGTTTTAGTTTTAAGCGCATCGACCGCTGAGGTCATCGACCTTTAAAAGTCCGTTTCTTCTCGGACACTTTACTTGGGATAGCGGATGTCCTAGTAATCTAGACAGAGCGTCCAATGGAAAAGGTGACGATACTACGCGCGCCATACATATGGTCAGACTGTAATTATTGCAGATACGGGGTTTTTGCGCACCCTTCATGGACCAGTTCGTCCCCGAATATCGGAAGCAAGAGGGTCATAGACTTGCTACTGCACAGACAAAACGAACTCCCGGGGGCTCACAAGAATAAGATTTGAACGTGATTTCCTGGCCGAAAACAAGTATCTTGGTGCTTGATCACCTCCGCCCACCATATTCGCCTGATTTAGCGCCGTGCGCACTACTGGCTATATCCAAAGTTGTAAAAATAGCGATGAAAGGAAGGAGTTTTGACTCAATTTTGGATATCTAGAAGGTTTCGACCACCATTTTGGGCAGTATACCAAAGAAATGAGTATAGAGAGAGCTTTAAAACATTCTACTAAAAAAGGTTGCAGCCATTTTTTTTGACCCACATAGGAGTATATTTTGAATAAAAATGATTATAATTTAAAAATAAATATAATACTGCTTTTTATGGAAGGGATGGAGGTCTCTTATGCAGTTAGCGTACTGGACTCCTACGCAGAGGTCCCGGGTTCGAATCCAGCTAGCTGACCCTTAGATTTTCTCTTCCTAGGAGCTTCTTACACTGTCCGGTGATGGACAGTGTTGCCTGTAACGAGAGAACACTGTCCGGAGGCCGGCAGTGCACTGAAAAAAGCTCCGCACGCTAATAACCTTAGATGTTGACGCGCCTTAAATCATTAAAAACAAAAATACTGTTTTTTATTTTATATCAGTCACTTTTTCCCAACGGGTCACCACTGTGTAAGTGCATCCAACGCAGTATCTTGACTAGCAAGATGGTTGGTGCCTAGAATTAGGCCATCTAGGCTGTCTAAAGTATTTTCACGAGATTTCTCTCTTCGTGCTTTGAAACGGAAGTCCTTCATTGGATAAATAAAGTTCGAATTCAGGATTCCTTTAAAAAATAAAGATGTAAAAAAATTTAAGTTCTACAAATTTGAGACGTACGTAATTACGTAAATTTCCGGTTTTTTAAAATTTTTATTTGACTAATAACAAAACTTTACATCTGACGTAAGTAGTTCATGGAGGCAGCTGTACATGATATGACGTGGTAAAGCTCTCGCAAGCGGAAATAGAAAGTAAAAACTGCCAGGCGGAATACAAATAAGAGCACAATTTCTCTGTCTAAGCACAATCATCAAAGAAACGAAAAGAAGATGTTATTTTTTAGACAAAAAATGATGATTGAAGTAAGCAAAAAAAGAAAAAAAAATTTTTTTGAGAGAAGAATTTTGATGGAGTGAGAAGCAAATTACATGAAGAAATTACGGGTGACCAAAAAATGAGCGATAATGCTTCAAGGAAGACCGAGTGAGAAAGAGAAGGTTTCGACGTTGATTTGCTGTTATAACAATTTGTGCTGATTCGTCCTGTTTGGGTGTAGAAAAAGAGAGGGATTGATGGAGCGGAAGAGGGAGAAAAGAATCCCAAAAGACCAAAGCTAGCGATGGGGGGTACAAGTGACCGTCACGAAGTTTGCGTTAAGTACGACGTTGTGGTAGTTGTGTGCATGATGTTGGTCCCAGCAATGGTTACTTGTAAACTAACGACACTGGAAGAGAGTTCACGACATGATCGTCCGAACTGTGGATGGATTGGATGATGAAGATAAACCAGTAGAAGAGAGGTGATTCCAACCGAGAGTCATGTCTTCTTATGTTCAACAAGTACGAACTAAAAGACACCTTCAAGCACCTCTCTCTCTCTCTTCTCTCCCACTCAGAGAGGAAATGCAGAAGATGGATGTTATTAGAGGACGACTGGACCAAGGATAGTGCGGTCAGAAAAAGGACTAAATTAGAGGCGGTCTTTCAAACGTACCGTGCGCCAATTCACTCTCCACCGAACACCGTACATACTTACATACCACACTTGCAGAGTATCTTACCTGTTTCAGCCTCCACCTTTCTAACGACAATGCCCCCCCCTCGCCACAAAAATGTGCGAATGAATACAACAAGCAGGTGTAAGCAGGCTACTTTTGTACTTTAACCTTTTTTTTTTTAGGTTAACTGACCGCCTAAAAATAAACCACAAATCAAAATATTGCAGAATTGTAAAATAAATCTTTTCACATTTTTTTTTCTTGTTAAAATATTTTTTACTTTGAGCCTAAAAAGTTTTATTCTTGATCGTGGAAAAATTTTTGACTAGAATCATCGACCTACCAGAAAGGCCTCTTTCAATAATTGATTTTGTTTTTCTCGAAAACGACTCGCACCTTTTGCAGCTATGTAGATATAAAAAAAAAGTAAAGTAATCTCCTATTTTTTCTGGCGGGCTGTTCATCCAACTACCTGATTAGGTGTCGTGGATGGTGCCGACTAACAAACATACTTTACTATAAATTCCTTATATTAACACATTAAATAAAATGCAAAGGCTTAGACTAGTACCGCAATACATCTTAGCTTTGCGGGTCTAGCCTATAACCGCCTAACATACTTTACTATAAATTCCTCATATTAAACCATTAAATAAAATGCAAGACATAGACTAATACCGCAATACATCTTAGCTTTGCGGGTCTAGCCTATAACCGCTCGGCTATCGTGGCGCCTGCTATGTAGATATAATATTAACTGTTATTCCACATTTTCCCAACAAAATGCTTCTTGGAGGTCTGAAAGGGTTAAGCTACCCTCTAAAGTATACATTTAATGTATGACGTTTCCTTCAAAGTACTGTTTGGAGTTCAATAAGTTAATTCGAAGAAAAATCAGTTGAACAGAAAGGTCTATTTTTACTTAATTTTTGAAAGTTGTAGGAAGTGTTGAAATTTAATTTGGTTTGTGTTAAAAAAAGTTCTTCTTGTATAATAATTATCTTTTAAAGCTAACCAATTAGAATGCACGTCAATGATCATCTCCATTTGTTTGGTTTAGTCATTTTTTTTTTTCCTGTTTTGGGTAAAAAACATTATTAGAAATACTGGGGGGGGGGGGGAAATACGACTTCCGGTTTGTGGGGGAATTTCGCAACATCTCGATAAATGATTTTTAAATATTTTACCTTTTAATTCGCACACTTAGTTGTCCAGTAAAAGAATACGTGATTCTAAAGGCTGTTAGTATAGTAGTGTTTTATGTAATGATGACAATTTTACAACAACTATGGACAGAATTACTAAAAACGGAAATTTTTCACTTTGATTTCTCTTTTAACGCACAGAATTCCATCTCTACTGCTGGGTTCCAGTTAAGAGGAATTCTTCTTATTTATTTATTTGACATAATACACTGGAGGTTCACCCAAAATTTGGGTTATATCTTCTCTCAGAATTGTGTAACTTTATTCAAATGATGTGGACCAATAACTTCCCCAGAAACTTGCGTCTTCAGCTTGTTTGTGTAAGAACAACTTCAAGTGGTATTTAGTGATGTATTTGTAACAACAATAATGGGAATAATCGATTCAGGTGGGTTATATAAAGAGAGTGGGGAGAGGTGCTGTGACGGAAATGACTGCGACTCCAGTGTCTGTGGCTGCCAGTAAGAGTTCTCTTCTACATCCTCTTACACCTGTTACTTTTCTCTTAAGATACCTTCCTTTGTAATTTATGGTCTTAAAAACAACATAGTATTTATTTATTTTATTTTTGGTACTGTTTGTTCATTAACTATGTATTGTTTTCGAGGGTTTGAAGGGGAAAGGAACAACATATTGTTCAAAGACTTTCCAAAAGAACCGTAGAGGTCCTCTGTTCTTGGCCATAATTCTGGACTTCCGTAATGTAAAGTTCTTTGAACATTATCTTCACAGTAGGATCCTTCTTCGTGGCTATCACTTTCCTTACTGCAGAATTAATCCGTCAAGACCGTGGGATCTATAAGGATAATTGTAGGCCTATTAACTGGGCCTATGCAGGCTCACAAAACACATGCATCTCATGGGCACCTGGTGTATGATAGCCTCTGTAGGTTCTGTCAGGAAGAGGAGGTGAAAATGTCACTGCACGGTGTTGTGTCAGTGAAAAGGGGCTTGTCTGGCTAAGGAGGTTACTCCTCGGGGGAAGTGAAAAACCAAGACCTGAGGAGCTTTACCCAGGAGTCGCTCTCCAGAATTAAGAGTCTGATTAAGCGGACAGGTCTGGAGGGTGAGCTTTAGAGTAAGGGGGGGCCAAAATAGATCGAAAGGGGTCGCAGTGGCCGTAGGCCTTAAGGGCCTCCCTAATCTAATCTAATCACTTTCGTTTCGATAGCTTTGCCTGCCGCAAAGAAGGGTCTGTGTTGCCTGCAGGCACTTGGGGAGATTAGTGTCCCCCTCGGGGTTACCACAGCATCAGTATACACCACTGTACGTGCATACAATATACAGAACTAAATTGGAGCTCAAGATAGGATATATTCCCTTCTAGCATAATCTTTTCGGAAAAATTTGGTTTTGGGGAGTTCTAGGAAGAAATTACACCCATACTTTACCATTAACATTTTTTTTATTTCTAACAAATACAAAAAATATCTACTCGCAGAATTCGACCTGGTGATCACCAAGTTACAAATCCATAAGAAGTAGTCACTTACATGTTGTTTTTTGAAATATTTTTTATGATGGCTTAGTTCTATTTTTAAACATAAGAAGACAAAACATACATCGATACTTAAATGTAAATAAAATAAAAAAATCAACTTATGTTATTCAACTCATGCTATCGATATAAGAAAACATATTCGTATGTAACACATAGCAACAACATAACATGTGTTTTGTAGACTAAACAAATATTGGACTTCTTATTTATATAATAATCTCTCTCTCTCTCTCTCTCTCTCTCTCTCTCTTCTCCTGCAGGAGCTCACTCCTGGAGAAAGAGAGAGAGTGAGAGAGATCATCACACTGTCAAGGACTCTTCTTGCCACCACCTTATGATGATGTCAACATCCTTAGCGCGCTACACCTCTGATCTTACGTCACATATTTTTATTTATCGTAAATATTTCAATAAATTAAATAGTAAGAGAGAGCGAAAATGGAAATGAGAGCTGAAGAGAGAGCGGAAATGGAAGAGAGAGCTGAAAGAGAGAGCGAAAATGGAAGAGAGAGCTGTAAGGCAGAGCGGAAATGGAAGAGAGAGCTGTAAGGCAGAGCGGAAATGGAAGAGAGAGTCTAAGTGAAAGAGAGTGGAAATAGAAGAGAGAGCTGTAAGAGAGAGTGGAAGTGGAGGAGAGCAGAAATGGAAGAGAGCTGTAAGAGATTTCGGAAATGGAAGAGAGAGCTGAAAGAGAGCTGTAAGAGAGAGTGGAAGTGGAAGGGAGAGCTGTAAGAGAGAGTGGAAGTGGAAGGGAGAGCTGTAAGAGAGAGTGGAAGTGGAAGGGAGAGCTGTAAGAGAGAGTGGAAGTGGAAGGGAGAGCTGTAAGAGAGAGTGGAAGTGGAAGGGAGAGCTGTAAGAGAGAGTGGAAGTGTATGAGAGCAGAAATGGAAGAGAGCTGTAAGAGACATCGGAAATGGAATAGAGAGCGGAAATAGAAGAGAGAGCTGTAAGAGAGCGAGTGGAAATGGAAAAGAGCTGTAAGAGAGAGCGGAAATGGGAGAGAGGTGTAAGAGATAAATAAGACAAATTGGCACACTTTACCGGGTCACTTATTGCACATAATCTTTAAACACATAACACACACACTCACAAATTAAATTTCTCTTAACCGAACATAGGCCAATTAACTTACTTAACTCGAAATTACACGTCCTTGAGATTTAGGAGATTTCCCCCCTCCCTCCACACCCATCAGGACTCACCTATAAAAAATAAAGGTTTTGTAATTGTAATTTCTTCATTAATACATTTAGCTAATACTGTAACATTTTGAATTAAGTTTTACACGATTATTTACACTTTTTCTTTCATTTACTGCCGTCAAACTGATCTGCAAATTCGTGATCGTATGAAATTGAATTTTCACAGCGGTGGGGGAAAAACATGTTCTAAGGTCTTCTAAAACCGGAAGTACAGTATTATTGTTTGATTCAGAATTTTGTTTTGAGCTTTAAAAAGGTGTAATGAATAAAAGTGCTTTAAAAAAAATAAATAAATAAGCGTAACTTGGCGCGGTATATTGTAAAGTGTAACCCGGTAAATTCTGCCTAGAAATCCGTAATCCGGATTCTTATGAACGTGGAACTCACGCTCTTCCTTTACGAGTAGAAGACATGTACTGAAAACTATGCGAATTCGGTTCGTACTTAGATTTATAAATTACGCAGTTGGCGCCACGGTAGCCGAGCAGCTAAAGGCTAGACCCGCAAAGCTAAGATGTTTTGCGGTACTAGTCTAGGTCTTGCATTTTATTTAATGGTTAATATGAGGAATTTATAGTAAAGTATGTTAGGCGGTTATAGGCTAGACCCGCAAAGCTAAGATGTATTGCGGTACTAGTCTAGTACCTTGGATTTTATTTAATGGTTAATAAAAGAAATTTACAGTAAAGTAGGTTTGCTAGTCGTCTCCGTCCACGACACCTAACTGGTAGTTGAACGTTAAGCCCCGCCTGAAAAAATAGGCGATTACTTTACTTTACTTACTTATAAATTACATAACATAGTATTTAAATAAATTTAATCTAAAAACTAAATTCAGGGACTGACTGAAATCGGTAAACTATTGTGGGATCGATTTTTTGGGATTTAATTTGAAGCCAAAGAAGATCGATCTTGTCACTGCCTCTATCGAATTTACATTTGAGTTGTATTCTTTGGAACAAAATTTCCAACATCGTGAACAGTAAGTGGTTCACATAAGATATTTTTTTACCGTTATTTACAAAAATAAACAAAAAATGAAGTAAATTATCAGTGTAGAAGCGCGGTACTTTCTGGAAGACAAAAGAAATAAAAAGGAACTATCTCAGGGTTAAGTGTACACAATCGTAAAGTTTCGTAACTTTGATAACAGCGTTAAGATAAAGTAAAATTAAAGTACTACTCAAGAAACTACAACATTCTCATCATAAAAAGAAGATTCCATCTTGAAAATAAAATAAAAAAAATGAAGATATTCTCCTGAAAAATAAAAAAGAACCGTTTTATTATTGACATTTTTTTGTAATTTAAATATATTATACTAACATCATAAATTAGATAATAAGTATAATTATTAAAATAATGCAACCTTCTTGGGATGGGATTACCTCAGTGGTTATTGTAAACTGGATTTGAAAGCGGAGATACCGGGTTCAAATCCAGCTGCTGGCCCTTAGATTTCCTCTTCCTGGGTGCTTCTAACTACTTCCTTTCAGTGACGAGAGGACACTGTCCGGAAGTGTACTGAAAAAAAGCTCTCTGGGCGCAATGACCTCAGATGTTGACGTACCTTTAAAAAAAAATAAATAATAAATATAAATGTTAACATATTTTCCAAAATTTATCCATAAAACTAACTAAATAACCGAATGGAAGGTTATGGCATTTAACAGAAAAAAGAAGGTTAAGGAAGGAAGGTTATGGCATTTAAAAAAAAAATAAAAAGTTCAGAAGTAGAACAAGTGACTTTTTTTTTAATTGAAAAAAAAAAAATAGTCAAATAACACACTTTTAGACAAAAAATCGTTTCAACCAGATTTTATTTTAAATGTTTCGTTCCGTTGATCTAAATTTAGGAAATTTAAAAATAAAATTCAAATTCAAATTCAGAATTTTTATATTACAGAAATTTCTCGTTTTAATCGTAACTCATCCAGCTCTTCTGAAAATGACCTAAAAATGGAATCTCATCCAAAATATTATTATTATTATTCAAATAAAAATCATATATCTACGTATATGCGTAGTGATTTTTTTTTTGGGGGGGGAGCCATTTTGAAAAAAAGGCTGGAATATGACTAATCCCAAACCACACTTCCTCTTTTGAATAAAAGACGAAAATTTAAACAGAATTAGTTGCTATAGCTCTAGGATACCTTAACAGCCTGCAGTCTCTCTATTCACTGATGAGGATGACTATATTTTATTGGGTTATTTGTTATGTAGAGGAACCTGGTTGTTGTTATTGTTGTTGTTGTAGTTCACTACATTGTTCACTCATTGAGCATTCCACTAGTCGATGTCCATTTATGTCCTTCTTATGTAATATTTTACCCAAATACGGAGGAAGAAGTAGAAGAAAACAATTCATGACTTAGACCGTCGTTACATATTTAAGGACGACACACCCTGTGATGTAATCCACAGTTGAAGTCACTTTTTGTTAAAACAATAATGGTTGTTTATTAGCTTCAATGTTAGGTAAATTCAATTTTTCAGAAGTACGAATCTTTTCTGGTTTTCCATCAAAAATGATAAGATGTGTTTGTGGTTTATTACAGATTTAGGAAGCTGTGTGGCTTCAAGAACCAAGAATTTCTATTAATTTTGCTGATCTTAAATATCTCTGCCAATATTAGGGATATCGAAACTGGGTTAACGTCATTTTTCACAGTTTTTTTTATATAGTTATCGTAATCATTGTCAAAACCAGTGGTCCTTGTGAAACCCCAATCGGATTTTTAGCCGTAACTTCGCCAAAAATGAAGATACAGCATCGGGGGTGAAAAATTTGAAAACTAGACAGAAATAAACTTATATTTTACTTCAAGAGTTTTTTTCGAAATTCCGCTTTTCTAAAAAGTTATTAGCGATTGGTACGTTTTAAATGGATCACCCTGTATATTGCCACCTAGAACCCAGTTTAACGTTCTTGGCACCGTCGTAGCCATACCTATTTTTGCTCTTAGGGCTTCCAATCATCTCGTCGTTTGACCATAGAAGAAGAAGTTATATTACTGAACTAAACTCATTAGTTTTGTAAACATTTTTCGTTCTAAAATAATTTAAAACAAAAATTTAATGAATTTATTATTAATTAATTTAATTTCGTTTAATTAACGAAAATTCTTAAGTTACTTTAATTAATGGCCACAATAAATGCTAATTTTTGCTTTTAAATTTTTCATTACACGAGCGAAATCGTTAAACAGAATGTTGTAATTAAAAATGGTTAAACTTTTAAATAGTTGCAAAATATTTTTAATTGATTATCAAACCAGTGTAATGGCGAGCGTAGAGGGGAGGTTGTTGTTGTTGTATTGTTTTAAATAATTGTGTTGCTAGTTTATTGAGAACAATAAAACCATTTAAAGCATTCGCAGACTGACTAAAGCAGACCAGTTCATAACACCTGGCCCCTCTTGAAACTTCAGCCGAGCGTATCCGTTTTTGTTCACGGACGAGATCCTCTTAAGTTGTCGAAAGGTGGCCTTGTGGCCTTGTATAAGGTAGTGAAAATAAAATTTTGTCCTTATAGATATATACAAGGGGGAACTTTGTAAGGCTCCAGTGAAGAAGACAAGGAACTTGAATTTAAAGAGTGTCTAAATTAAGAATAGGTGTCTTTTTCGTTTTTTTGTTTTTGGTATTACTCATCCTAATTTGGCAACACTGTCATTCATTTAAAACAGCTGTTTCCTGACAAAAGTTACACATAACCTCTATTACTCATGTTAGCGATACATTTTTTTTTTTTGGAAATGTATATTTACTTTTATTATTATTAATTTATTTATTTACAAAGTAAATACAAAAAAATTTACAGTAGTACCAAATAGTGTATTCTAACTCCTACACAGTTATAGCGTATATACACTAGCTAGAAAGGGTGCAAAAAATTGAATTAGAGGAAAAAGATTTGTAGAAAAACCTCTAAAAAGTAAAATAAAATGCTGAAGCCTAATTATCAACCTAAATTATTAAATTATAGACTGAGTAAATGCTTAACTCTTTTATGTTTGCATTACGAGTTAATATCATATGTTCCTGTTTGGCTGTAAATAGGGATGTCACTGTCTGGCAGTTTTTAGAGAAAAATCTGTGCGTACTATTTCTAATTTTGTTTTGTTTTGAAAGGTGCACAACATCGAAGGTCATTTGCACCTGAACTATACCGGAAAATAGACTCTTTACTATATTACTTGATTTACTTTAACATCTAATGTTGTCGAAACTAACCTATTGGTTGCCCTAACTCGTCTTTCCTTCAACCTAACCAACTAATGTTGGGCTGGAGTACTCGATATTTCTTGCAGCCCATAGAGATCTAGCCTAAATTTTTAAAATCACCTATTTATACAAAATTTATATACTCCCTCATACACTAATCCTAACCCGAGGTAGCCGAGCGGTAAAGATTCTAGACCCGCAATGCTAAGATGTATTGTTGGTTTGGTTTAGTGGGTTCGATTCCCAGTCTAGGCCTTGGATTTTATTTAATGGTTAATATGAGGAATTTACAGTAAAGTATGTTTGCTAGTCGCCTCCGTCCACGACACCTAATTGGTAGTTGGACGTTAAGCCCGCCTAAAAAAATAGGCGATTACTTTACTTTACTTTTTACTTTACACTCATCCTAATAAGTACATTCGTCCTAATAGATACGTTCATCCTAATAAATACATTCATTCTGATAAATATTATATATACATTGTTATATTGAATTAAAAACCTTAATATCTTTAAGGAATTGCAGAGTGTTTTCTACGCTGTTTTCGTAGTCGTTCAAATACTTCTTCCAGTTGTGAGGGAATGTTGAAACTTTTGCCTAGCTCTGGAATACTTGGAACATTCAACCAGGATATGGTGTACAGTTCAAAGGAACGTGTACACCCACAACAAATAGGTGGTTCTTCTCTTCTGAAGATGTGAACCATGTTATTTCTAATTATGTCTTTAATGTACGTGGAGTCGGTGTTTATTTTTGTGGAACGTCTCGATGTAAGTGTAGCTGGGTGAGACAGGTGGCCAGTCTTAAGAATTTGTTCTGTATGATTTGTGTATTTACTAAAAGATCTCTGGTTTGTTTACGGATGATGTTCTTGATCGATCAGTTCAAGAGATGGAATCAGTGACTCTTTTTGCAAATGGGAGGTACAATCGATCAGTTTTATTTCTATTAGTCTGGTCTTAGAAGCTCAGTTGTACTGGAGGTACCGGTAATAAGATCAGATTTTGGTACCTCTCCAGTGAATGGGTAACCCAGAATTTACAGCACTTACTCCAAAATCTTAAACTTAGGAGATTTATTAGCTCCAATTCTGAAGATTTAGAATTCTCCACAAAGTCTTTTAGTTTTCACTAAATCTTTTACAGGATATTCCATAATCCAAGCGACTGACCGAGCTTCAACAGCCTACAATCTTCTTAATGAGTTTATGACCTTGAATACAATTCTTTATTACTATAAAAAGAAAAAGCACCTTGAAAACAAAATTGGGGGGGGGGGGAGACTGAAAACCTTAAAAAGGCTTAAAGGAAACGAGTATATACCCGCACGACTATTCCTTACAAGGAATACTATCAGGTACCGTCAAGAAAAAATTATTTTCAAAAACTACGTCACACTTCCTGGCAAAGTGACTTTAATGCCTCGTAAAAGAAACTCATTAAACAGACTGTAAGGTTCAAGAACAATAGTTTTTATTTCAGGGGATTTCCATGGAAAAATTAGGTTAATTGTTAGTTTCGAAAACCTTTTTAAACAAACATAACTTCTTTTATGATAATTATTTTATTTACAGGAACACACAGGATAATGTAAAGCATTCCCTAATTTTACTTCCATATTTTATTTTTATAACTTATGGTCGCCTTCTTTTTTTATGACTTGTAAGCAGGACTTATCCGGTTGGTGTACAAAAGGTTAAGCTCCCCCTGTGAGCATACCAATGCGTACTTTACACACCATTTCCAGCGCGAGTTAAAGAGTGGTTATATTACTTTCAATGGTTATCATTAAGTTTACCTGTGAACATAATTACCTGGTTTTACTTCACTTGTTCGCTCGAACTAACCGCTGGTTGTTATTCTTCTTTTTTCTCCAGTGTAATAATGGTTGTTAGATTTTATTTTATTTTTCCATAATTTTTGCTCTTCCTCGCCAGTTCCAGCATGTTCTTTTCAAAATGGAAAGTGACCACATATTTAATTTTTCTTCAACTTTCCATTTCTTTTCTTTTAGTAAGAGGTTAATCTACAAGATGTAGAACAATTTTCCTCTCTTTAATTTGAACTCCTTAAACCAGAAAAAGCTCATAATTTGATCATCCTCTTTTTGGGAGTTAATGGAAATGAACTCTGATGGTGCTCCCCCCCCACAAAAAAAGAAAAGTAACTAAGGTACTACAACCAGATTGTTGTCCATTCTGGAGAAGGTTTATTAGCTGTGAGGCTTCAAGAACCACCAGGATTTCTGTTAATTTTTCTCCCTACGTTCCCTTTTTAAGCTACTTACTTATAAACTCACCTTCACTTCTCTGATTCATCCATATCCTCTTGGCCTTCCACTTCTTCTCCTCCTTCGGCCCTCAAATTAAGGGACAAATTTTCGGATACAATAGATAGATAGATAGATTAGACTTGGGCGGCCTCAAGGCCTACACCACTGCGACCTCTTTGGATCTATTGTGGCTCCCCTAAAGCTCACCCACCAGACCTATCCTTTTGATCAGACTCTTAATGCTGGAGAGCGACTCTCATATGCTTCTCATATGGCTGTACCACTCTCTTCGGAAGACCTCCATTCCCATTTTGTGCTTAATTTCTAAGTAGATCTTCTTTCTGTCTCTAGCAGCGTTCCTCCAGTAACAAATTTCTTCCATAGATTGGTTACTCTATGTCCACATCTCGGCTCTACGCCCGGAATCGAGTTTTGTCTATTATTGTCTCCATAAAAATCCAATTTAACATACTTATCCGAACTTTGGGACAGATCTTGTTCTCCAAAGCGCTGCTGCTGCTATGAAGATGTTTTGATTGTTGGAGAGGGTGGCTATAAACCAATACCATGACCACCTAATAAATCTATTGTGGTTTCCTGTAGTTTCAATGTGGGCGTCTATAAATGCTGTTTGTTTTTTTGGTTGCGTTTTCTTTTTCTATTCGGAACCGGAAATCTATTAAAATAATCGTTTTGTTTTTCTTGGCCCATTTTTCGTGATAATTCACTTCATCAAACTGTAATAAATATAAAAGCAAAAAAAAGTAAAGTAAATTAAAGCAATGCCTATTTTGTCAGGCAGGCTTTACGACCAACTAACTACCAATTAGGTGTCATTGATAGGGGCGACTAGAAAAACATACTTTACTATAAATTCCTCATATTAACCATTAAATAGAATGCAAGGACTAGACTAGTACCGCAATACATCTTAGCTTTGCGGGTCTAGCCTCTAACCGCTCGGCTATCGTGGCGCCCAATCATAAACATGGTAATATCGTAATAATCAGCAAATACCTCAATGTGATGAACCATAATATTATACACGAAGATAACGGCACAAGAACCGCTCGGACCCACATAATAAAGTCTTTCATTTTAAATGTTTTTTACTATATCTTATCTTTTAAACGTACTTTATTCGAAAGTTCACAAAGAGATTCTAAATCTTGGAGTTGAGCCAACGTTCTCAAACTTTCACTCTCTCTTTCTCTTTGTACAATATCTTGAAGAAATGTGTATTTTCCTTTAAGTTTATTGTATAATTTTCAATAAGCTCTTATATCAATCACGCAAGACCTTAATTGATTCATCAACAAAATAAGTAAGGTTTTCTTGATTTTCCTTTTTTTTTTTTTAATTTTTTTTCTTTATCTTCCTTCCGGCAGTTGTCAGCTGTTTACAACAGTCGATCGTAAATTTAAGTTTTCGAAATTGGGCCGAAAATTGCCTTATGGGTTTCAATTTGGTATTTTCTTCAATACATTCAATACGTAAAAACAAAATTTCAGGTCAAAATCTGTTTAATTAATTTTTTGGAAACTGCGCTGGAGCTTTTCTCCAAAGTTTTCCATTAAACTCGGCTTACGTAGTTACGTACTTAATGAAAAAAAAAAGCGATTAGGCCTGGATAGTGTTGGATATGCATGTTGAAACACGCGTGTTTCTCGGACTTTCGACCATCATCAGAGGGGGGAAATGAATCAGTTTGGTGTAGAGACTTGCTGACAGTGAGTGACGTTACATGATGTTATTCAACACGTTTCCGGCGGGGATAGAACGTCATTATCTTTCAAAAAAATTTTAGCAAAAAAAAAATAAATAAATACATATTTCAATTTGAACTTTTACCTTTTACTGATGAAATAACTTTTTGACTTATAAAGGAGATTGTGAGTTCATAACCTTTTCTTTCATTAAAGCTTTCGAAATTATAAAAGTAAAATAAAATTCCATTGTTTAATAATTAAGTCATTGTAATTTGCAAGCTTTTTTTTTAAAAAAATATATTTTAAATTGATATATTATTCTAAATACAACAATGTAATTCAAGACTGGACAGAAATACAATATGACGAAAGCGGTATAGGTTTACTTCAACCGGAAGTAGGCTATAAAAATTACGTGTTGACCTTAAACATGCTGAAAATTATTTCTCTTAGAAAAACTACTCCTTAATCATCCCTTCTTGATTGATTACTGAAATTGATAATGGATAATTTGATAATCGAATCAAAGAATAGATCGCTTTTACCAGTATTTATAAAAAGTTATACTGCTTTGCATTTAGCGGTTAATCTGCACTTTTTTGGGGAAAAGCTCAAAGTTAAACTTGACTCAAGTAAAGCTGCTTTTTCACTAAGTGACTGTCGAGTCTCAGAGAGGATACTCAAGCGAAATGTAAAGTCTGAGCTCCCTGCTAAGCTTCGTTTTCGAGTTAAAGTGTTTACTCATTTAATGGGATCCATTGTTTACGAGTAGGGAATAGTAAGTCTTGTCAGGATTCATGAAATGTGATCTTTATAAGGACAAATATGGATTTGTACGCCTTTTTATAAGAAATATTATTGGAATAGTACCTTAATGCAACCAGTCAGAAGTGAATTAATTGTTGGAAGCCAGAAATGGCCTAGTAAAGTATTTTTGGAAATGCTGAACAACCCTCGAACTTACGAGAACCTAGAAGGGTGTGCCCTAGTAAAAAGGTGGCCGAAAAATATAAGGGCAAATATGTGCATGAAAGGAAATAGTGCACCGATTTTAGGCTCTAAAATCTAATCACAGCTCTAATCGTCTTGAGCTAGCAAAGAAACAATTCTGACCGTAGCTTTAAGCCATTAACCATTAAATAAAATACAAAGCCTAGGCTAGTATCGCAATACATCTTAGCTTTGCGGGTGTAGCCTATAACCGCCTTAACATACTTTACTACAAAATTCCTCATATTAACACATTAAATAAAATGCAAGGCCTAGACTAGTACCGCAATACATCTTAGCTTTGCGGGTCTAGCCTATGACCGCCTAACAAACTTTACTACAAAATTCCTCATATTAACACATTAAATAAAATACAAGACCTAGACTAGTACCGCAATACATCTTAGCTTTGCGGGTCTAGCCTATAACCGCTCGGCTACCGTGGCGCCTTGCACAAGATCTACCAACACACCCTGATTGCCCTATTTATAAAATGCTATATTCATGAAAAGTCTCATAGATAAGAAACGGCCAACCATTATCCGTGATAATTATAAGTTCCTTTACCCCCACTTCTTGAATCTTATTAGCCAATCGTGATTTAAAATAATAAACTTGACAGGAAAATAATAATGAAATTTCCAAAGGTACGTATTTTTATTTCAAAATCGAAAAATAAAGTATCGCAAGATAAGAGATCTTATTCCAAGCTCCTTTTACCTCCACAGCCTGTATTATCTACGATCGAGAAGTGAGAGCGAGTGAGAGGTATTGATGGGAGGGGCTGACACGATTCTCTCTCTCTCTCTCAGTATTACAGAAATACCAGAGTACACCCAATATTGTGTCACCAGATTTATATAATTGTAAGATTGTGGAAGATAGATTAGATAGACTGACAGACAAAGAGATCTAGAATGGTTTGATTGAAACAATTGTCGTATTGTGATAGCACTGTATCAGTGTTGTCTTTCTCTTTACAAAAAAAAAAGTCCTAATTACGACCACCAGTTGGCCACACTGTCCAAAATGTCTCTCCCGCCACAGTTTTAACCTTTCTCTTTCTCACTCCCTCTCTCTCTGTGCCCCGCGCGCGGGTGTTATATTGGTGTCATTGAGAGAAGAAATATATATGTATCTACTTCTGTAGCTTTCACTAATCACCACTTTGAATAAATACATAAAAAACAATCACCTTGTGTACGTAAGCTTTAGGTTTTTACTTTCTCTCTCAAACCCCCCCCCCCCACTTATTACGATCGTTTAACTTTTCAACGGAAGTCTCAGGTTTTCGGGATTACGCTACGAAAAAGAAAACATATCTTTTTGAAATTTATCTCCGTGTGCTTGTGCAAAATTAGAAAAGAATATGACCCAAAAACTTAAATATTTTTATATTTGGCGAAGTTCAAATCCTATTTATTGTTTTAGTTAGCAAGACTTTTTTTTTTACTTTATTTATTTTCACAACTGCAGTATATTTCTGCAATAAGTGAAGCTGATACAACATGATAATGGAATAAATACATGAATACGTGAGGGGAGAATTCACTCATTGGTGAAACTCCCAAAGAGGTACAGTTCACTATTGTAAGATTGGCACTTACTTCATTTAGAAGATGGCATGATGACCTGCGCTTCAACCGCCTGAGAGGATTTCCTGGTAGAGAAGTAAGCTGAGGATACTAGTGGATTATGATGTGAGTTAATTGAAGTATGGAATTTAATATAACGGGATCTTAAAGCTTCTGAAACATTAGGGAACAAGGAAATCTCGGTGCAAGGTAGAGTTTGGGTAGCAATAGCGATTCTACGGACTGTTTTTTGACTGGAAGGATTGAATTTTTGATATTGGAAGCTTTGGCTAAGCCCCAAAGTTCCATTCCCGTAAGTCCAGGCCAGGTTTCAGTATCATAGTGTAGGATTAGTCGTTTATTCTGTAGTGAGAGTTCAGATCGCTTGACGAGAAATCTAGAGAGAAGTTTGAATCGTCTGTTCAGTTCTTCCCCCGTTTGAGTCTAGTATGTGGATTCCCAGGTTAGGCGTTTGTCCATGAAGAGTCCTAGGTACTTAACATAATCTGTTGTGAGAAGAGGATTGAGGTAGCAAGACTTAATTGCATTTAAATTCCCACTTTGAAGTAAATTTACAAAGTAGAAATGCAAAGTTTCAGAAAAATGAGAGATCAAACTTACTAAATTCTTCAAAAATGTGACGTTCCAAAATTTTTAATTTTAAAATGTATTCTAAAAATTATCAATATTGCTGCAAATTACGTGAATTTTTACTTTTAACTTCCTTTTTTTGCTCCCCTAAAAATGCGTTTTCCAATACATAAAATACATTATTATTGATCTAATTTTATGTATTGTATACAATACATTGCGCTTAAGGGTTTTTTTTTGTTGTTTTATTTCAGCGAACTTCACAAATTGCCTTTCATTTCCGGAATATCTTGGTGCAGTTTTCTTTCACTCTTTTCAAATCCAGGCGCAATAATTGCTAATGATTTCTTGTATTGAAGTTGATTGAGAAAACTTTGTGTAATATTTAATAAAATAAAGAAAAGTAAAAAAGAAATAAGAAACAGATGTTAAGGTAAAACAAAGATTATTTGACGAAATGAGGACAGATGATTTCTTAAATGAAAACAAACAAAAAGTAAATATCATAATCTAAAACGGTTATTTTGAAACCAGATATTATGATGTTCATTTTGGTTCATTTAGTTTTGTAATCGCTGAAAGGTTAGTCATATGCGGGCTTAAATCGTTCTATTTTTATTTTTACTTCTTCTTTCATTCCACCTTTCTGGTGTTGTTTCACTTTCTCCTGAATATTTGGTGTTGGTGGGTTGTTTTGGTGTGGAATATTTGGTGTTATAATAGACCATGTCGAGCAAGACTGTTCGACTAATATGTGATCTAAATAGACCTACGGGTTTCAAGGTATCCAATTCTTACAATTCAAGTAAAGTAAAAGTAAAGTAATTGCCTATTTGTTCAGGCGGGCGTCACGTCCAACTACCAATTAGGTGTCTTGGACGGAGACGACTAGCAAACATACTTTACTATAATCTCCTCATATTAACCATTAAATAAAATGCAAGGCCTAGACTAGTAACGCAATACATCTTAGCTTTGCGGGTCTAGTCTATAACCGCCTAACATACTTGACTATAAATTTCTTTTATTAACCATTAAATAAAATCTAAGGCCTGAAGACCGGGAATCGAACCCAGTACCAGAATACTTACTAGCTCGACAGGTCTACAGTACAAAAAATCCTTTGATACGTCACCGATGCTTCTTATCACCGCTCTAATAAAATCCTGCCTAATGATCTATCCATTCCCTACGTACCCAATCTAATAATATTCTTCTTTCAAAGAACCCACAACTCCTTATCTTAACATCACAATCGTCTTGTACATTAGCTTACACAAGCCTACCCGTACCCCATACTCCCTTTAGACTACTGTATACCAGAATGGTCTCGCCAATCATCTTCAATAATATGAGGAATTTATAGTAAAGTATGTTAGGCGATTAGATGCTAGACCCGCAAACCTAAGATGTATTGCGATACTAGTCTAGGCCTTGCATTTTATTAAATAGTTAATATGAGGAATTTATAGTAAAGTATGTTAGGCGATTAGATGCTAGACCCGCAAAGCTAAGATGTATTGCGATACTAGTCGAGGCCTTACATTTTATTTAATGGTTAATATGAGGAATTTATGTTAAAGTATGTTAGGCGGTTATAGGCTAGACCCGCAAAGCTAAGATGTATTGCGGTACGTACTAATCCAGGCTTTGGATTTTATTTAATGGTTAATATGAGAAATTTATAGTGGAGTATGTTTGCTAGTCACCGTCCACGACACCTAATTGGTAGTTGGACGTAAGCTTTCCTGAAATAATAGGCAATTACTTTACTATATTTTATTCTATATCATGCGAATTCTTCTATAATTAACGTTATTCTATTTTCCTTTGAATACGATTATTTTTATGGTACAATTTCTTTTTAGCATGGGGGGGGAAAGGATTATGGAAATGGAGGATTTTGCATGAGAGTGGTCTTATAAAACAGGGACTCCCTATACAAGCCTTACAATATACAATCACACAAAGAAACGGGTACCAGGTTACAGGACTTCCCAAGAGTACCGGTTCTCCTTGTGTTCATATTACAGAGTGAAACTTGTCACGTGATCACTCGTGGCGCGCTCTCTATATCTGCCGCAGGCATTAAACCGGTCCGCCCCGCTATTTTTTTTTTTTTTTTTAAATTTATTTATTGTATATCTTGTGAGTTGGCGCGGAAAGAGAGAGAGCGCGGGAATAAAAGAAAGAGAAGAAAGATATGGCGCGTACATATATCAAAAAAGTTCGGCCTCAAAACTACACCCACACTAAATAATAAGTGAAAGTAGGGCCACCTTCTTTAGTGCACAATAGCTAGCGGGGCACCCCCTCTTAAAATAAATTAAATACAAAAAAAAATCTTTTTTGTTTAACGACTGGCTTCAAATCAAATTAAATAATTGTTAACTCCTTCATTTCTATTGTCTTTCACAAATCTAATATTGATTATTCTATCTATTCAATGCTTTCGTTTTTTTAAAATATTTTTTATTACGTCATAATTATTACTTTTACAATGTCGGGGAGTAATTATAATCACGCACTTATTAGACGTGTGAAAATTCAATGCCTAGGGAAAAATCGTGCTTAAGGAGTAACCGTTATCTGCATGAGTTAAGGAAAATTACTAAAAGAAGAATTTCAATAAAACAATAAAGAGCCGACAGTTGGAGTACAGAATCCTTGATCTCAGCGTAGGAATTTAGTACGCTAATCCTTTCACTATAATATAGATGACGCTGAAATGGAAATTCAGTGGAAAAACCGTCGCTAGAACTGTCCTTAAACTAGTAATTTACTAATTTACCTAGAAAATTGTTTCAAATAATTGTAGAACTACTCATGCACAATAAGTGTACTAAGTTTAAGGAGAATCCTAGTGGCCAATTTTGGGAAAACTATTTAATGTGTTAATATGAGGAATTTATAATTTACTAATTTACCTAGAAAATTGTTTCAAATAATTGTAGAACTACTCATGCACAATAAGTGTACTAAGTTTAAGGAGAATCCTAGTGGCCAATTTTGAGAAAACTATTTAATGTGTTAATATGAGGAATTTATTGTAAAGTATGTTAGGCGGTTAAGGGTAGACCCGCAAAGCTAAGATGTATTGTGGTTCTAGTCTAGGCCTTGCATTCTATTTAATGTGTTAATATGAGAGATTTATAATAAAGAATGTTAGGCAGTTATAGGCTAGACCCGCAAAGCTAAGATGTATTGCGGTACTAGTCTAGGCCTTGCATTGTATTTAATGTGTTAATATGAGGAATTTTGTAATAAAGTATGTTTGCTAGTCGCCTCCGTCCACGACACCTAATTGGGTGTTTGAAAGTAAAGCCTGCCCAGAAAAAAATTGGGCATTACTTTACCTGTGTAACAGATACAGATTACCAGAAAGCTGTGAACTAGAGTTAAGTTTAAGATGCTGAAAATGATCTTGAAACTTTCACCTTCTGAATCCAGAGCACTCCCCTCTTAATATTTAGTCCCATTTTTATGAATCTGTAGTAATTTACTTCTTTTCTTTTTGTTACAGGTGAGTAAAAAAAAAGTGCTGCAATGATTGGTTAAAGTTTTGGTGAAATTGTAAACGCAGTAAGTTCCTTCCGAGATAATAAAATATATTTAGTAGTAAAAAATTAACATTGTTTATTACTTTAATTGAGACGAAATATTGATGCGGGTATGCTTCAGAGAGCCAACTGAAAACCCTGTCCGCACTTATTGCACTTCCTGGACAACTTATTGTCAGGCGTTTATGGCGGAATACTGGCGTTTCAGCACAATTATAGCATTCGCCAAATGCAACAAAAGCAATTCTGATTTGCAGATACCTCTTATCTGATATCAAAATGATTTCAAAAAGTTTGAAACCGAAGTTTAACCATTTCAAAACGGAAGCAAACAAATCTTTCTGGGATAATGTTCTTTAATATCATTTTCTCATTTCTTCCTGTGAGAAAGTCTAATTAAAGAGAAATTAATGACTAATTAAAGAGAAATTAATGAATATTAAAGTTTATTCTTTACTATTTATTTTTTTTATAAATCTATTGCGTTATATTTTTCTTTCTCTTTGAGTCCCACTCACGCCATTGTGAAATTTGTTCACAAATTAATCTAACCTGATTGTATTTAAACACCTACTTTATTTAAAAAAACAAAAAACACTCATTACTAGAATAAATAATTATAATTAAATTATATATCGTGTAATGAATGGTAGCGTGTAATGAATGAATAGAGAGTTACGTTCATGGTTCACATTCAAACCATAATTAACAGCATGAATTGTGAAAACTCACCATGTTGCTGTCACTTACCAGTTTGATGATGCCGGGAAAGGTTGCCCACATGTAAAGGTCGTTCAATGTCGCTTTTTTGATACCTTGGCCTTACCCTAGTGTTCATCCTAGTCTTGAACACGCATGTCTTTAGTTTACTGGAAGTCCTCTTAATTCAAATAGCAGTTATCAGAAGTGTAATTAATTATTTGGGGGTTTTTTAATTAATAAAACTAAGTTTTAAATTAAATTTAAGGATTTGAAGTATAGAATGATATTAAAAAGAAGCATCAGTTAGGATTTAACTTGATTACTAGTAAATGTTGGGCGCCACGGTAGCCGAGCGGTTATAGGCTAGACCCGCAAAGCTAAGATGTATTGCGGTATTAGTCTAGGCCTTGCATTCTATTTAATGTGTTAATATGAGGAATTTATAGTAAAGTATGTTAGGCGGTTATAGGCTAGACCCGCAAAGCTAAGATGTATTGCGGTACTAGTCTAGCCCTTGGATTCTATTTAATGGTTTAATATGAGGAATTTACAGTAAAGTATGTTTGCTAGTCGCCTCCGTCCACGACATCTAATTGATAGTTGGACGTTAAGCCCCGCCTGAAAAAATAGGTGATTACTTACTAGTAAATGTTGACATTGACGAAGTATGTTTGTTCTGCTCCAGAAGATCTTTTAATCTAGAAACGTGATATTTCATGTTTTGACATTGGATTCGATCTGGCTTGCCTAGGAGTGGCAAAATTGAGGTCAATGCTAGCTGTAGAGGTAGACGCTTGCCGGAGAGGAGCTATTTTTTTCTCCTCCTTGAGCCTTCCTCGGAGTAGGTTAATGTGGGAATTTGTTTTTTCTTCCAACTATATCCTGGGATTGGGTTATGTGCTCTAGAAGGAGATGTATTTCCATTTCTTTTTTTTTGGTTCTAGAGGTACAATCCAATTACAAGTGTCATGGCTGTCTCTATATCAGTGATGGCGAACCTATGATCCGCGGCTCAGACACACTGACCCACAATTGCTAGGCAACCATTTGTTTGTTTACGCGGGTTGATTTAGATTTTCTAATTGTGTGGATAATTTTTATTCAATCTGTACTTTTTTTTCAATCACGCATTGATACAAAAGCGATTTAAATTGCTATCTATAACCTTTAGTTTGATCATTACAGTTCTAAAAGCGCAAATGACGACAAATGCTTTTGTAGTATTTGAAATAAAGCAAAAGTGTTTACAAAATATCAAATAAAATGTGCATAATTTTACTAATATTTTGTTTGTTAAAAAAAATCGCCAACCCAAAGCAAATAACCATATTTAGATTTTTCTTCAGATAAAACACACTTTTTGACAGGTTTTGTTCAGTTATGTTAGTAAAAAGAGACTTCCATAGCACTTGTTTCGTCCCGTTTTACCCGTTAAGCCAACTGAATTTTAAAGATGTTTAGTTTTGGAAATATTCAGTTTAAAAATTCTTTAACTTAACTCTTGTGCAAATGGGACATTAGTGACCCAAGAGCTAGTACTAATAAAAAAAAATGAACAAAATTTGACCCACGTCTCAAACAGGTTCGCCATCCCTGCTCTAGATGTTCTATTTTTACCTGTTACCATCCAGTTTCGAATTCAGAGAATAATTTCTGGATTCATAGTCATTTTGTGATTAAATGATCGATTGATAACGTAAAAAATAATCCCTTAGTAGCCGCATCTGACAGAAGACGCTCTGAGTTAATCTTCTTCCTCTTTCTGCAAGAGGAATTTTCGATTCAGTTGACTTGGAAATGTGTTGCTCGGAACCGGATATCCAAAATTTCATGGATAATTCCACAGTTATTAACCGTCATTTCTTCCATAGCCATAAATGTTTTTTTTTTTTTTAAATAAAAATAATCATTTCAAAACAATAAATTATTATAAAACAAGAAGTATATTATGCTGTAAGTGTGTCTGTCTGTTCTTAGAGAGTATGAATGGAAAACTTCAAGGTTGCCGTTAATTATACTGATCCACAATCAAAACGGAAGTTTGTGTTTTCCATTATTATCACAAAATACTTCCTTGTATAGTTTTTAATTGAGAACAAACTTCTTACCGTTCGAGAGGAAAAACCGTAGGGAAACAGTTTTCCAGCAGAGTAGAAACAGTTATCTTATTAGTTCAGATATAGAAGGGGGTGGAGAAGAAAAACTAAAAAAGCGTGAAAGAAAAAAAGACCATCGTTTTTATTTAGCGAGTGAATTACAAATTAGAAACGGGTGGCCACTTTATATCGATACGATAGATCATTGACTCTAGGATCGTATTTAGTCTTTCAGGTTGGCTATTTTAAAGGTTGTTTTTTTAGAATATCGATTATTCCATACATCATTAATTGATTTTGAATACCAGAATAATCGTTTTGGTTGTGAATGTTCGTAACAATTGGATTAGTATTATTAGTTTGAAATTGAATGGTGTAGAGATCGAGAAATCTCAGAATCTGTGAGGTGTAGTCCTCCTTCAGAACCTGGGTAATTTCCCGGGAGTCAATATTCCTTGAATAATCAGGTATTCAGTAGTTTGGTATTAATCTCCCTGTATTGCAACCCCCCCCCCCCCACAAATCTCTCCCACAGATATTCATAAAAATTGTCCCCAAAATTAAAGTTTGAGTGTTCTAAGTAGTAGAAGATATCAGGGAACGAGGAGCCAATAGATTGGGATAGACCTCTCACCGGCGCCCAAATGCTCCACGTTGTAAATATTCCGCTCCAACAATCCAGAATGAGAGAGGAATTGGGAAATACATTTTTAAACCCGCAATGCTAAGATGTGTTGCGGTACTAGTCTAGGTCTTGCATTTTATTTAATGTGTTAATATGAGGAATTTATAGTAAACTATGTTAGGGGATTAGATGCTAGACCCGCAATGCTAAGATGTGTTGCGGTATTAGTCTAGGTCTTGCATTTTATTTAATGTGTTAATATGAGGAATTTATAGTAAAGTTTGTTTGCTAGTCGCCTCCGTCCACGACACCTAATTTGTGGTAGTTGGATGTAAAGCTCGCCTGAAAAAGTAGGCACTACTTTACTTCTTAAACATTACACTCTTTCTCCAAAGGTCGGTTGTATTTCTCTCTCCATTACTCCAAATTCACTTAAGTGCTTTCTGGAGAGTTCAAATGCTCTTCCAAGACATCTAATAAATGCTGATTACACCGAGATGACGCCTGGCAAACACTTCGGATGCTCCATTTTCCACCCAGTCATTAAGATAGTAACATATTCTAAAATTAGAACCTTTCAGTTTCCTAAGAGCAATAAAACTTGACTTTAAAATAAATCATAGGAAGTCGTGAAACGGAAATATATATAAATATACGAGTTGGCAGAGTTATTACAATAATAAGTTTCAATGGGTTTAGGTTATTTTTGGAGAAATGAATGAATACGGTCTTGTGATAATGGTATACAAAGAATTATTAGAAGGTCATAGCCAAAGTGATGTATTTCATGAACACACACAAATAGGATACCCACATGAGGAGGAGTTGTAGACCTTCACGGAACGCTGATCTCAATAACCGTTGGCTACTATTTCTCGCCCGTAGTTTCTTCCTCGCCTGGCCTCGAGGGCTCTCCCGTGAGATTATTTGTAATCTCCTTGGCGGGATGATTAGGATCATCTTATCCTCTTCAGATGTGGATTCTCACGGTAGTTATAGAAAAATATTTTTCTCTCAACTTTTTTGTGTTTTTGTTTTTTAATTATCCACATATATTAACATTTATATAACGATTCAGGTGGCAAAGCCTTCCTAAGAATGTTATTTCCTGTTGCTATCCAGTTTCTGGATATCATCATCCATCATCAGAGATCAATGCATCGAGAATATGATTCACTAAGCTTTAGCCACACACAGGTTTAAATATAGTAATCTGACGAATGGTTTTATCGAGAGAACACTGTCCGGAGGCCGGCAGTGCATTGAAAAAATAGCAGCAGGTGCCAATGCCCTGTGGTGCGCCTTAAATAACAAAAAAATAAATAAATAAATCATTTAAAAGGATCCTTAAGTATAATGCACGTTTTACGAAACAAAGTAGTACATTCACTTCTCTCTCTATCTTCCCCCTCACCCCTTTTCAAAGATCATCACTTTTTTTTTTTTATGATCTCCAAGAGTTCAACATCTCTGATGATGTATGTATATTCTAACTGTACCTGTCTGAAACACAACAGTGTGTTCTTGTATTCATGAACGCCTACTGAAATATTTCTTGCCTCCAATCATCATTCTCCTTGCTACAATCTACACTAATAATCTATTCTTTAGTGTGTTCTAAACAAATCTTGAAGATTTGGCACTTTGAACTCTAATAGAGGGTGGGGGAAACTCCTCTAAGTTTTCTTTCTTTTTCTAACAGCTGTGGACTTTAAACTCTGCACTGCACTTAAATCTACTTAGTATCACATATACAGTGGAGCCTCCCATAAAGGACACTCTCACTAGCGACCACCTCCATTTTACCCCTATACTCTTTCTATATAAAAGAACCTCCGTCTAACGGACACTCTATATAGCGACCGCGGACATTGATTTTTTGGGGAACGGATTAAATGTTTCACCTCTCCCACCATCGGACCACCTTATTCTTAAAAGTTCGTTTGTCGCGGCGATAAAAATAATTATTTTTTAAAATTTGATATATTTTTTGGATAATTAAGAAAAATTTGATGCTGCAATAATTATGCAATTATATACGTTTTTAAATCTATTAATAATAAACAATTTTTAAACAGATGTTTGGGAAAAAAAACCCATATTTTTTCATTATGAAACTTGCCTGCCTACACTCCTTCTAACGACCACCTCCAAACAGCAGCCACTTTGCTTTCCCTCGCCGGTGTCCGTTATTGAGAGGTTCGACTGTATATTTTACATCTACGTAGATACAGTTCTACTAAAATTTTTAGAAAAGACAGAATTTAGGAGATCTCAAATAGTTTTCCAAGATTTTCTTTTTTTTAATTTTCAAATTTCCAAAATTTTCCTGGAGGGATTCAGATTTTGAATTTGGGTATTTAGATCTAATCACTCGATGGTCAATGCGAGAAAAATTCACCTATTCATTTCACTTTCTATTTTTTCCATTGTTCAGCTGGAAAAATGAAAACGACCTTCATGGAAATAATAATCAAACTAAATGAATGAATTATCTTTATTATTGTTATGATTTTTCTGTATTATTCATTTTTATCTGGCAAATCAATCTTATAACATTCACACTTATTGTTGGACTATTGAATGAATCATTCATGAATTAACTATACGTGTAGTATAATAATATTATAACCTTTTCTATCAGAGTTATTGTTATTAATTTGTAATGATAAGCTTTTTTGTTACGTCATTTTCGTTTAGTATTTTCTGCGACTTTTTTTTGTGGGGGGGAGGAGGACTTTTTTTGGATTCTCTCTACTCATAGACAAACACCTACTGACCATCCGCTAAAAAATTTTTTTTTTTTTCGTGTTCATTGTGCTTTAAAACCATGTATTTCCGGTTAGAAATTTAACACGATCACAATGTGAATACTGCGCTAAAATAGGGGGGGGGGGAAATAATCGTATCTTTTTTTCTTTTCAAAATAATCTAAATAAATTTACCTATACTCCATTCTATTGGCTACCCTTCTAAAATGATAAAAATCCAAGAAATTGTTAACCCAGCCTCTCACACTTAACGAGAACTTTCTCTCTCTCTCGCTCTCTCTCTCTATATACAAAGAGCTCTAAACTCGGGTGTTCGTTTCATTTTTGATGTCAGGAGAGATGAACATATTACTCCTTATTACCATCGTCTGAACTGGCTAAATGTTGAATACAGAAGGCAATATTTTTTAGGTGCCTTTATTTATTTTCTGTTCAAAAATAGAGCACCAGATTATCTGTATTCACTATTTAGTAGCAAAGAACAGTTACACTTGAGAACCACTCGACAAGTGGATACAAAGTTGTACACGCCCACACCTAGGACTGCAACCTATCAAAATTCTTTTTATTTAAAAGCTTGCAGGTTATGGAACTCACTTCCGATTGGTTTGCGTGCAAAGTCTGTCAATACGTTTAAACCTCATTTATACGAACATCTTATCAAAAGTTATCTAAATCAGTGATTTATTATTAAAGTTATTATTATCATTACTATTATTACTTCTTTGTTCCAATTATTATCTTTATTTTGTCATGTTTTCCTCTACTTATTATCACTATCACTATTACTATTATTATTGATATTATTGTTATTAATGTTACTATTATCATTATATAATTATTATATTGTAAGCAGTAGACCTATTCTTTTCTTTTAAGTTAACATTTTTATTTATGTATTTATTTGTGTATATATTTAAAACGGAAATGGAATTTTAGTTTTATTTTTTATCTTTTTGTTTTACTCTGTATACATTGTAAATATTAATTTGGCAGCAACTCAGAAGAGAAATTTTAGTTTATTAAATTTATGTATATACTTTTTGTTGTCCTTAAGGGACTAATGTCCCAGGACATTAATAAACGTATTTCTTTCTTTCTTTCTTTCTCTCTCTAAGTAAGAATAAGGGAACTTGTTATTATGTATTCTTGACGAAACAAAACTAGATACAAAGACAAGACATAAAACCAGATCTTTGTTACGTAGTTTAAAACTTGTGTGTGCGAGATTTATGTGTAAGTGAACAGTGTTACCCGGTACGATAAAAAAAATAAATAAAAAAGGGAAACTGGGCCAACAAGTCTTTCCCTCCTCCAGATCTGTGTTTCTGTACAACACTGAAAGTTTATAGCGTACTTTGTATAAATTATTATTTATTATTCATCAATTGATTCTAAATAATTTTTATTTAAATTTATTTATTTTAAGAATTCATCAAACCGGAAGTAGATCGAATTTTTCGCCTCTTTTTGAAAATTCCTAGCTAGATAACTCACACGACTTTCTCTTTCTCAACAAAGATTACAAATATCTAAACAATGACCAAAGAGAATTTAAGTGTTTTCTACCGTTTCATTCATTTCTGTAACAGATCGATTGAATTTGTCTTTCGTCATTTTTATTTACGGATTTTCATTTTGGACTTTCCCTTTTTCTGATGTAAATATTGCGATCGAAACTGAGTTTTCCACACATTGATTTTTAGTTTCAAAAGAAAATATACCAAAAAAAAAACATTCAAATTTTTTTTGTTATAAATTGAAGGAGTTGCAGCTTTGGAGTTCTGGTAAAAGGAAAAATGTATTCCGATAATCCCATTTCCCAGAAAAAAGGAGGTATTTTTAATATACTATAAATTCCTCATATTAACGATTAAATAAAATATAAAGTATAGACTAGTACCGCAATACATCTTAGCTTTGCGGGTCTAGCCTATAACCGCCTAACATACTTTACTATAAATTCCTCATATTAACGATTAAATAAAATATAAAGTATAGACTAGTACCGCAATACATCTTAGCTTTGCGGGTCTAGCCTATAACCGCCTAACATACTTTACTATAAATTCCTCATATTAACGATTAAATAAAATATAAAGTATAGACTAGTACCGCAATACATCTTAGCTTTGCGGGTCTAGCCTATAACCGCTCGGCTACCGTGGCGCCTTAATGCTATATTAATAGACTTTAAAATTCGGAACTTCTAAACGCACAAATACATTTACATTTGTTAATTATCTCCCTTATTTAAATTTATCATTCAAACTACTTAAATTTGATAACATTATCACCCAATGAGCCGTGTCTAAATTTAGAAGAAAAAAAAAATACCTTCAAGCAATGACCAATTAATGATCCATTCCTGTAACCACGATGACCCTCCAACTGATTATTTAAAATGCCAAGTTTGCAGAAAATTGGTCAATTATGAATGAAACATTGAGATTACCGTATGTTTATTATCTGTTCTTAATGATGATTATTTTTAATGTTATTCCAATTAATAAATACATTATCGATTGAGATATTCCATTTTGAACGTTTTTTTTATTCGATTGGAGTAATATTATCTTTTACCGGAAGTAATTAATGAAATCAAAATGGTATTGATTGCGCCTCAGTGGGTGGCGCCTTTGTATAAAATATATTTTACACCTTTCCGTTTTGATTTGATTTTTGGACTGAAGCTGTGGAGATATAAGTTAGATAATAGGGAGACAGATTCTGTTAGTTTTATCCGTTTATGCCACAATTAGTTTTGCTGTTTAATTATATAGGGCTCCCTGGATAAAGGCCTGAATGTCCAAAACAGCCTCGGCTTTCAAAGACTTTAGTTCGTAGATAGTCTCACCTATGCCTTAAAACATTTTTCAAGTTTTAAGTAATAAAGTTTAAAAGTCTAAATTAAATCTGACTTCAAAGTGGTGGCCGTCGTCATTAATAAGACAAACGCGAGGGTGAACAACTTTCCCTCTTACCGGGAGGAGGGGAAACCATTCCCTTCATATCCCCACTCTGGGGTTATATCTAAAGAGAGCCCTTGACATTTTCGATTGCCCTGTTTTATATTATTAACCAACTGTTCAACCATTAATAATATAAATGCGAGATAAATCCGTACACGCACTTACTCATATAGAGTTGTCATAGCAACTAGATGGATATTTACCTTTTTCTTTTCTATTTTTTCCCCCAACATATTTTTACGTTCGTGACTAGCTCAAGTTGTTAAAAAAAAAATTGAGCTTACAGTCACGGAACTATATTTAAGTTCAGCAGAGCAAAGGTCGATAAACTTCAAAGTATCGAAAGAATTCCTCCCTCTCTCACACCCAATGGGCGATTTCTGCGAGCTAGTACTATTAACACAACGGAAATCTTGTTAAAATAAATATATTACTTCCTCTAACCACCTGTTGCTTAGCTGTGATTACTTTTTTTTTTTTGGTCTCTAGTAAAAATGGCGAAGGTGATATTTTAATTAACCAACAGGTATTTTAAAGTGTAATAGTTTAATTTGAAATTTTGATATGCTCAATTTTGGTGGAATAAGCACAGAATTTGAGTAGAATTAAATTTTTTGTCAGCCATTAAAGATTATCTGGCTAATTATCCCTATTATAATTATTGTGTAAAAGAAAAATCTGGTTAAATTGTTCTCATCAGAATTTCTGGTCCAAGTTTTAATTGGTAGCTTTATTTTTAATGAAATATTTAGATTAGAACATAGCGGATTTCCTGTCCACGGACACGTTAAACGCAGCACCCTCTTTCCATTCTAATCAGGAACATGAGGCCCCTTCTTTTTACATGGATCTTCTCCTCATTATCTTCAAGCAGAATGTATATGAAAACCTTTTTCCGCACCTTCTGAATCTTTCTGAACCCTAAGAAGAAGAGGCACATAGGAGCCAGATTAGGTAGTTTCATATTAGGGTCATAAACATCTTCAGGCAGAATGTATAAAAAAACCTTTTTCCGCACCATCTGAATCTATCTGAACCCTAAGAAGAAGAGGCACATAGGAGCCAGATTAGGTAGTTTTTATATTAGGGTCAGAAACATCTTCAGGCAGAATATATAAGAAAACATTTTTACGCACCTTTTGAATCTATCTGAACCCTAAGAAGAAGAGGCACATAGGAGCCAGATTAGGTAGTTTCATATTAGGGTCATAAACATCTTCAGGCAGAATGTATAAGAAAACCTTTTTCCGCACCTTCTGAATCTATCTGGACCCTAAGAAGAAGAGACACATAGGAGCCAGATTAGGTGGTGTTGAAGACTGCCCCATATTAGGGCCAGAAACCCTTGCCTAGTAGGAACTTCAAGGAGATTATTATTTGCCTGGAACGGTAGGAGGGTCTCGTAGGACCCCAGTTTGAAGCATGGATAGACCTAAAATTAACTTCCTCTTCAGACTTAAAAGAGCTGCTTAACTTCAAGCTCCAAGATTTCTCCTGTGATTATTGGGCGTTCCGAACGGTTAGAAAGGGGATCATCATTTAGAGTCAAGTCTGTCTGCTCTCTGAGGGCAATCAGAAGTCACTTACTCGCTCAATGTGGCGGTGATAGGATAAATTTATTTATTGTTTTTGAGGTCTTGTTTGACATTAACCATTATCTTTTTATGAGGGCTGGAAAACCCCAATATGTTGGTATTCTCACAGTTACAGTTGGCTTCTAATGCCTCAATTTACCATTATATTGGTGGAAAAAAACCAGCCCTATCTTTTCCCAATATACAATTTGAGGAATAGCATAGCATCTTTCACTTCTCTCTTCTCCATGACTGTCGCTCTTCTACTACATTCTTCTTCGGGGCTTCCATGAGATAAGGATATGATTGGATAGATGTTTAGAACGTTTGGAGCTTTGAACTGGAGAGGTTCTAACCGTAGGACCAATAACTCAAGACCAAAAAACTCCTTAGTACTGTTCCATACCGAGTACTTTATGTACACAATATTATATCTATATGGCATTTTTTTTTCTTTTTTTTACCAATTGCCAAGGAAATCTTATTTTCTTCATCTTTTCTCTGAGAGTGAAGGCTCAATTCCAGTACATTGGACACTATCACAATACACGTTCTTACCCAGATAAGAGATAGGGACCAAAAAAATATTTATTTTTTTCTGTTAACTTTGGGTGTGTGTGAACAGCAACAAAAAAAAACAGGGAGGTAAAAGAACTGTTGTCTCGTCGTCGAACGATTGAGCTGTCATCTCAAAAACGTGACATCATTGTCATAACTTCACGACATTTCACACCAGACCTCAGCCGTCCAGCATCACCAGTGGTGTTCACTTTTAATCTCTTCTAGCAAACCACGAGATCAACCACTCACTCACTTTGTATTCTATTGTGCTGCTTACATACACACACACACACACAGACTTTTATCAAATAAAACATTGTGAGTTTCCAGCCTCTCTCTCTGTTATTCCTCCACAAACATCTTTCAGCCTATTCAAGAAAACCCGTTGGTACTTCATTCTATCTTTTAGTTACATCAAAGTTTTTATTTTTTTAACATACACTCTATATACAAACATTCTTGTTCCATGAAAATAGATGTCTAAAAGGAAAACGCAAACAATGAAGGCATTGAAAATACGCTGAAGGAAAGAGCTGAGAAAGGAACGGAAAAATTGGCCTTTCTCCCCTCCCAAAAAAATCACTATGAACGGAAAAATATTTATACAAAAATTTATTGAATGAAAACCCGCTCCAATTGGTTATTCATAAATTGGAATAATAAATAAAAAAAGGGATCATTGTTCACCCATCTTTGCGAACATAACAGGGGGAAAAAAAAGCGTTCGGGTTAAAATTTAAGAAATTTTTTGGGTTCCTTCTACGGTCATCCGCAAAACAATCCCCTACAACTACTGGTCAACGACTACCAGCTACCTCCTTATCTCTTCTACAGATAATGTCCAGTAATTCCAACTTTTATTTGGACCTAGGAACTTCCTGGTTATGGTTTGTATGTGTGTATGTTGTCCCACGTTTTTTGAGAGGATCTCTTCCGGAAGTACCACTTTAATGGGAGGTTTTTTTTACCCTTTTTCTTTCTCTTGCACAAAGAAAAGGCGGCATTGAAAGGAGAAGAGTTAAAATATTAAAAATTATAAATCAGGCGCCCCGATACCCGAGCGGTTATAGGCTAGACCCGCAAAGCTAAGATGTATTGCGGTATTAGTCTAGGCCCTGTATTCTACTTAATGGTTAATATGAGGAATTTATAGTAAAGTATGTTAGGCGGTTATAGGCTAGACCCGCAAAGCTAAGATGTATTGCGGTACTAGTCTAGGCCTTACATTAAAACTGTCCGGTAGGACAGTTGTATAAGGGTTGACCATCAAAAACTGCACGAAAAAGTGTAACGTTGAAAAACACCCAACTTTGACAATTTTTTTCTATTTTTCTATAAAAGATAAAATTCCCAAATTTTCTTTAAATCTTACTCCGAACCCTCCTTTATAACTGTAATTTTTTTGCAACCACCCAGATCTAATAGGTTTCGAGAGAAAAGTTGCCGAAAATGAGCAAAAACGGCTTTTTCAAAAAATGTTCTTGTTCTTGGTCTTCTTGTTGTTGTTGTTCTTGTTCTTGTTACCTTTTTTGTAAACAACGTAGCGCCTAAACGCGTGAACCGATTTTCATGAATGAGGTGTCATTCGATTGGGAATTTTATGTAGATGTGCCTTTTGGGGGTCTCGGCCCTGTACATCGAATGGGAGAGGAGTTAGCCCCCTTTAAGTAAGGCCCCCTCCAAAATTATTATTACTAATTACTCTGTAAATCTTGGCCCGATTTTGATAAAATTTGGTAGGATGATAGGGTTAGGGCTCCCCTACCTAACAATAAAGCGACGATCTGCTCTTACACTTGTTAAGGGGAAGTATAGCAATCGTTTCAAATTATCGACACGTGAACCGATTTTCATGAATGAAGTGTCATTCGAATCAAAATTTTGTACAGATTTGTACTTTAAAAGTCTCGACGCTATGCCTCATAAGGAGGGGAGTTCGCCCCACCCAAATAAGGCCCTTTCTAAAACTATTATTACCAATATTTCTACAAAGCTTAGTCCGATTTTGATAAAATTTAGCACGAAGAAGTGATTAAAGCTCCTCTACGTGGCTGTGAAGTGCCATCATGCTCTTACCTGCTAAGAGGAAGTACTGCAATCGTTAAAATTATCAATGAGTGAACCGATTTACATCAATGAATTGTCGTTCGATTCAAAATCTTTGCCTTTTAGGGAGAAGTACTGTAATCGCAGTTTATTTTTCTTGCTCCTCTTTAAAGGAAGTACTGAAATCGCAGTTTAATTTTGCTATTTACGTACAAATACCTTCCTATTTTATTCAAAACGCTTTCTCAAAAAAATGGTTATTGAGGATGGTTTGGGGACCGCAACTATAACCATTCTTTAAAAAGATCTCTCCAGTGGTAGTTACGGTTCCGATTTAACACCTTATCAGGTTATAATGATAGAATAGCTTATTCCAAATTTTAAAAAAATCTGTAAAGCAGACGTAACTTTGCTAATAGACAAAAAGGAAAATCTATCCAAAAGGTACAAAAATCTCCTTAACAAAAACTTACAGTTTAAAAAGTTAAGTATAAGGGTTGATTAAACGCCAAAAGGTACACAAATCAGCAAGTACCCAACATTTCATTAATACTTCATTGATATTATTTAAGTAATTTTACCGCATTAATTTTCATTAATATTTTTTAAGAATTTATTAGATGTCACAGACCCTTATGCTGGCCAGTTCATTCATAATAGTTATAATTGTGATAAAATGTATATTATATCTTCGTATAAATAGGTACTTTATTTTAACTCTATTCCAAATTATTCTTCTGATTTCTCTTTAATGTGCCCTTTATTCTGAAGTTGTCACATATACATGCATGTTAAATTAGAAAAAGACAAATTTAGAGTCGGCTACTGTTTCAATTTGAATCACGGAGGATTTAAAACAATATTTCAGTCTTGAATTCGTCTTACCGAAATATTCGTGAGCACAAATAACACACAGTTAATAACAAGTAGATTATTCAACATTATTTATTCATTTCTCAATTGTAATTTAATTTAGTTCCCCTAATTTTACTTATAGTAAAATACTGGAATAATTAGCTGTCCTAAAAATATGCATATCTTATTTATTTTATATTACATATACACAACATTGTGGGAAGAACACCTAGATGGAGAATGTAATTGAAGACAACTATATTATTTACGATAAAGCCAGATTGACTACTTCATACAATAACAATTGCTTTAATCGAAGAATGAACTTAAACCGACGATTTTTATTTAAAAATAAAAATAAATAAAATCATTGATGTAAGTTGGTGTAAGCAATTTTTAAAAAAGTTTATGAATTTTTTAGCCTCTTATTTTTTTTATATTTTTTATAACGTTTTCTTTTTCACCAGTGATTAATAGTCTGATTATTATAGATAAATAGATATTACAGTCAATCTAAGTTAAATGGTGTGCTACTTGAACAAATATTTTGTAGATGAAAATGGCCAGCATTAGGGTATGTGACATCTAATAAATTCTTAAAAAATATTAATGAAAATTAATGCGGTAAAATTACTTAAATAATATCAATGAAGTATTAATGAAATGTTGGGTACTTGCTGATTTGTGTACCTTTTGGCGTTTAATCAACCCTTATACTTAACTTTTTAAACTGTAAGTTTTTGTTAAGGAGATTTTTTAATTGTTAATATGAGGAATTTATAGTAAAGTATGTTAGGCGGTTATAGGCTAGACCCGCAAAGCTAAGATGTATTGCGGTACAAGTCTAGGCCTTGGATTTTAATCTAATATGAGTAATTTACAGTAAAGTATTTTTTCTAGTCGCCTCCGTCCACGACGCCTAATTTGGTAGTTTGGACATAAAGTCCACCGGGAAAAATAGGAAATACTCTAAGATTTATAAAATATATTATTTCAGAAACTTGAATATTATTTTAAATTTATCAAACCAGATATTTTTTTATCAGACTCGGTTTATTTATTTAAATTTATAAAAGCATATTTATTTATTTAGTTTATTCAATAAAGGATTATGTAATATTTACTTCAGAAAGACGATTGCATAAATTAAATCCTACGGCTTTTTGAACGATTTGAATTTTTGTTATCCATGTGAAATACATAGCGATATATATATTTCAACGTTATCCTCTTTTTGGTATCTTTATTTCTTGCTTTCTTCCCGTTACTGAGAAAAGAGAGAAAAACCAAATCACCCATAATTAGGAATGATTATCCCTGTTTCGGTGGGCAATGTCCAAAAGCATGTTTGGACGTCAAGAAGTAAATGTCTGCCGTCAAAAGATGAACGAAAAGGACCGGCCGACTTTATCCTCTAATATGACAGAATGAGGCCATCTTGTCCCATGGATATTACACAGGCTTACAACTTCATAACTACTTTGGAAATGCTTTTTTTTTTTACATCTACGATCAGATATTGGCTTCACAGGTTTTATTTAAGATATTTTGAATTTATGGAAATGTAGTTAGGTTAGCCAGTGCTGGATAATTTATCGCTGATGGAAAATTCACTAATCAACAAGTGTAGTATCAGATGGGAACATATTTGATGTAGAATTTTCCACACATCTGACAGATGGACCTACCTCTGATGATGGATGGAAGTTCGAAACCGGTCAAACAATGCTATGAGGGCTAAATTGGATGTAAATAGATATAAAACTTTTATTTTGCTGGAAAATTCAATTGAATTGAGGGGTAATTAGGTTTTCCTCTAAAGTACCATTACTGTTTATTGTACTGAATTACCACCTGTATAATATTGATAAGAATCAAATGTTAGATTGAATTTCCAAATATGATGAAAATCGGCCAACCGTAAGTTCCCCTTTACCGACTACAATTTTCCGTATTTCAAGAAATAAAGTAAAAGTAAAGTAACGTAATAATTTTTTCAGGCCGACTTTATGTCCAACTACCAAATTAGGTGTCGTAGATGGAGACGACTAACATGCATACTTTACTATAAATTCCTCATATTAACACATTAAATAAAATGCAGGGCCTAAGACTAGTACCGCAATACATCTTAGCTTTGCGGGTCTAGCCTATAACCGCTCGGCTACCGTGGCGCCTTGTGCCATTGTCTTCATGTATTATATTATGATTCATCACATTATGGTACTTGTTGATTATTATGATATGCCCTATTTTAAGATTTTTCTCGCAATCAGCTGCTGCGATTTATATTTAATGATATAGTGATTACAATCACATAAAATCTAAAAAAAAATATATTTTGAGGACGTGCATAGATTTCCTTCTGAATCGATAAGTATCAAAATTTGACTCAAAACTTTTCAAATTTTTTTTGAGGAAGAAAATCTTAAACAATTGAGAATAAACAGTACGAGGCCCGTCGTGTGTTCACTGTAGATGTTTTTTTTCCCCCCCATTCTGACTTTGCAAATTTGATTACCCGTGTGTACAGATAGTTGTTAATAATAGAAACCTCCAGACATGGTTGCAGTTGTCCTTGTGTGACGTCAAATGACCACACCTTTACCTACAAGGTAAAGCTAACTGTTACAGTCCCGCGCGCTGTTTACAATAAAGAACATGTGATCTTTATAGTCTCCTTTTATTTATTTTTTTTTTTGGTATTTTTACTTAATTGGCATATCTCTCTTCTTTTTTTTTTTTTCTTTAACCTTTCACTAAGTTCATATTATAACCTTTATTAGGCTTACTCATTCATCTTATATTTTAAAAATCAAATTATCTGTAATGAATTCAGTAAAAGTGTTCGAATTTAATGACCTTTCCTTTTATTTATTTCTTTTCATTTTATTAAAAATTCATATAAAATTGATCTACATTGCTTGGCTGCACCTTGGTCTTCTTCCCTATATTTAGACTTAGTCTTATCCGCCATTTTGAATGTATTTCATTTAATTTTTTTTCACCTTATTATTTATGCTTGTTTATAATTTTTTAATTTGTCTTGACATCAAGAAAACATTAATCGATTGATCGATAACCAAAGAATTGAGTTGTATAGTTTCTCTGGGGCGAGAAAACCATGGTTTTAGATAGGAACACATCAAGGTTTATTTCTTTAAATTCAGTTAAACCTAGAGAGAAAAAAAAAAAAACCAGCTAAACGCAGCTTAACCCATTCAAACCAACTATACTCAGGTTAACACAGCTAAACAATAGCTAAACTCAGCTTAACGCAACTAGACCCGGCTAAACCAAGGACAAAAAACAGCTAAACTCAACTCAACCAAACTCAGTTTAACCCAACCAAACCCAGCTTAACCCAACCTAACCCAGCATAACCCAACCAAACCCAGCTTAACCCGACCAAACCCAGCTTAACCAAACCAAACCCAACTTAACCCAACCAAACCCAGCTTAACCCAACCTAATCCAGCTTAACCCAACCTAAGCCAGCTTAACCCAACCCAACCCTGCTTAACCCAACCAAACCCAGCATAACCCAACCTAATCCAGCTTAACCCAACCTAAGCCAGCTAAACCCAACCCAACCCTGCTTAACCCAACCAAACCCAGCTTAACCCAACCAAACCCAGCTTAACCCAAGCAAACCCTGCTAAACCCAACTCAACATTTTCTGTCTTAGGTGCTTCACTTACAAATATTTCCTATATAAAACATGTTTTAAAATCCTCGAATTCGGTCTATTAAATGATGCTGAAATTTACAGAGTACTGTATTCACCAGGAAGATTTAAACGATCTAAAATCATTCTTAGTGTGCTTAACCCCCTGGTTAAAGAAGATTGGGTTAGATTGAGGGCCTAATATTAGGCAAGTTTATGGTCAGCTCAGCAAGAAATCCATGCTTCATCTGGGAACTAAGGACTGGTCCTTATATTAGCCTAAAACTACTAATTAATTTCTTAATGAATCTTTCATAATAGCGTATATAATCTATCCATAGAGTTAATCAGGCATAGATCCGGGATTATGGTAATTAGCAAGGATACAGAGAAAGAGAGAAGACTGGTTATCCTTTATTTTTTTTATTATATTTTAGAGATAAATAATTAAGTAGAATGTTATTAATCATAATCTAAATTATTAAAAATAAGATTTCATTAGGTGATATTTCCTTAACCGGCTACAGTTACTACAGTTACCGGCTTGCCAAATACAAAAATATATCGCCACCATCTGTTCACCACTGTTATATAACCTTACTGGCCTTTTTTATTTTTATTTTTATTTTTTGGTATTCCCACCATTTTGAAAATAGGCTAATATGATTTATTATTTATATTGTAACAATATACAACGTAAGAGGAAGTATTGTAATCGAGTCGAATTCGAGTTTTTAGGCCTTGACCTTCTTCTGTCCAAGACTTCTTAACCGGAAGTGCGATTTTACTCAATAGTCCTCTACTTTTGTTTTTTTTCCTGATTACTGATTAGAAAACCACTTTTACAGACCCAGAATGTCGCAAAATTTGAGTATTTCCGGTAAGAACTCGATATAGAAAATTTGGTCGCCCCAATAATGTCTCTTACCTGTACTAAATTATGGAAAAAAATAAGTCCTACATCTCCTGTTAACTTGAGAACAAAAATCCTGGATGATTTTTTTTTTCTTTTTGCAAAAAAAGAATTTTCTATAGTAAGTGGGTGGCCGCTGCAAAAATAGCCAAGTGGCATTGATGGATAACAACATCTATAGTTACAGGTGGTACCCCGCTGGGAGATGTTCAACTTGTTTATGTTCCTGGTGGAAGATTTGTTTGCCCAATACTGTTCAAAATGGTTATTTTAAAGCTAAGAATTTCCCACTCCTCTTATACGGGCAGTAATGGAAATTCCTTGGGAAACTTCACCCATAATTTCAAAGTTTTGATTGGGCTAAAAAAAAGTGTTAAGTTCCATCCGACCAAAAAAAAAATAGAGAGAAATAAGAAAAATCGTGGCCAACTAAACATTTAAAAAAAAATCGATTAAGGTACAAGAGCATTGTCCTTCTTTTGTCCACAAGCTTTTTTCCCAAGACTTCTCAACTGGAAATGCGTTTTCACTGAATAGTTCTCTATTTTTTTTTTGCCTCCGTTAGAGCACTATTCCGAGAAAATTTCGAGAAAATGAAAATGATATACCTTAAGATTGTTTTCTCTTCCCAAAGATTTATGTAGCACTTTTCAGGAAAATTAAATAAGGGAAATTAGGCGCCACGATAGCCGAGCGGTTATAGGCTAGACCCGCAAAGCTAAGATGTATTGCGGTACTAGTATAGGCCTTGCATTTTATTTAATAGTTAATATGAGGAATTTTATAGTAAAGTACTCGTATGTTAGGCGGTTATAGGCTAGACCCGCAAAGCTAAGATGTATTGCGGTACTAGTCTAGGCCTTGCATTCTATTTAATCGTTAATATGAGGAATTTTATAGTAAAGTATGTTTGCTTCGTCCGCGACACCTAATTTGTGGTAGTTGGACGTAAAGCCCGCCTGAAAAAATAGCCTTACTTTACTTTTTTATAAAAAAAAAAAAAAAAATAAGGGAAATCTGCTATACAATGTGCGGTTTTTACAATCATTGGTCAAAGACGAAAATTCTGCCAGAATGAATGCAATACTTCCTGTTTTATTAGGAGTAAGAGAAAATAATCACTTCCTCTGTAATTTGTTTAAAAAAAAAAAAATACAAAGAAATAGAAAGTGTGAAGCTTTAATCCTTCAGAAAGACGCTTAATGTAGAAAGTAAGTAAAGCAGCGATGGCCTTAATTGGCTAATTAAATATGCCAAAGATGGAATAGCAGTCTGTCAGTTAATTTACAACGGTATCCAATCTAGTTCGTTACACGTACATAATTGTGGAACTATTCGTACATACTGTCAGACGTAGTAATACTCACAAATAGGCTGACGCGCGTATGTGTTTTGATTGTTGAAGTAATCAGATGTGTAACGCTTTAACAGTTCTCACCGCCCGCCTTTTTAATGTGATTTTTCTTAACTGTCAAGTAAATATTATCTATTCTCATTCACTTAGTTACGTCATTTATTTATTTAAGGCACGTCATTATCTGAGGTCATTGGCGCCTGAAGTTTTTTCTTTTTTGTTCAGTGCTTTGGGGGCCAGTGTTCTCTCGTTACAGTCAATAACTGTCCGTCACCGGACAGTGAGCTGTTTAAAAAGCTCCTAGGGGGGTCAGCAGCTGGAACCCGGGATCTCCGCGTGGGAATCCATTCCGCTAATCAAGCACCGTTTCAAGCTTTAAAATCTGTGAAAGAATTTATCAAAAAAAAAAAAAAAACTACTATCGCTAGCTTACAATTTTTTCCAGAGCCTAGTGATGAAAGAAGATGTTACGCAGTTCAAACATACTTTTCTACGTAGTTAAAATTCCTTTTACTTAAAAGCACATTGTCCAATGAAAAATAATGGAATTCATCCTTGAAATGCGTTTCTGGAATGTGCGCAAAATACTTTTCATTTCATTCATTTAAGACTCGAAACATTTTCCAGTCAAAACAAAATTTCTGTCGCTTAGGAATAACGGTGGAAAACAAAGTGTGCTAAATCTGGAGACTAGGGTGAATTTTCCGACAAATCGCATTTCAAACCCTTCAGTTTTCGTAAAAAAAAAAAATCATTGTGAGCTCAATGAAAGGCTCCTAATTAAAGATGATGAAGGCGCTATTATAGCAGAGCGGTTATAGGCTAGACCCGCAAAGCTAATATGTATTGCGGTACTAGTCTAGGCCTTGTATTTTATTTAATGATTAATATGAGAGAATTAATAGTAAAGTATGTTAGGCGGTTATAGGCTAGACCCGCAATGCTAAGATGTATTACGGTACTAGTCTAGGCCTTGTATTTTATTTAATAGTTAGTATGAAGAATTTATAGTGAAGAGTGTTTGATAGTTTCTTCCGTTCACGACACCTAATTTGTGGAAGTTGGACATAAAGCTTGCCTGAAAAAACAGGCACTTACTTTACTTTAAAGATGATGAATATTTTCTTTTCCAAATCCAGGTGTCTTCCCACGAATTTACTTCATCTAGTTAGACTAGAAGACTGGATTTGTAATTATCTACCAATTATTGTTTTACTCCTTGCTAGTATAATCAATGGAAAAGAGTCCTTCATTTTATCCTGGATATAAAATACTGGACGTGACTTTCCTGGCTGCAGATTTCACTTTGTTCAAAGCCATGCGTTATTTTCATCTGCGGTTTCATTTTTTTTTTTTTTTTTTTTTTTTTGACCGTTCTTAGCGTTTATCACCTTCCAGTGGGACTGTGGCCCGTTTAAATTCAGTTGTACATTTCCTTACTATGGGAAACAAAGGAATAATTTTCCGTTCAAACCCTTGGATTTCTCACCGAATGTGCAATTAACTATATGGCGGTGGAGAATTCTCCAGCTATATAGTGGAGGAGGTCATAAGGTCAATAACTAAAATGCAGCGCAGCTTTCATTTCGTATTCATGGGAGAAAACATGCGCACATACGCATGAACAAACCGACGCTTAAAACTAGTTATACAGTTTTTTTTTGTTTTACTATATTCACTAGGGATGAATGTGGCAGATGAATAGCAACAGTGACCTCCTTAATGAATGAATAGAATTAAAATGAATTCTCTAGTTATAATTTTAAGTAACACATCTTATATAGTCTGTAATCAATTCTCAGTTAAAGAAAAAAATTTAGGTTATGTTTCTACAATATCATGGCAATAGGTTACAGATTGCGTAAATTAAAATTTTCGCACCAAAAATGCTGCATTTATTGTGCAGAAACGAAACACAAACGCTATCAAAGGCCTCCTGATCTCTTCCATTCCCCCTCAAAAAAGAAGGATTTCCCGGTGGAACTGGGTTTGTGGATCTGTGAATCTGTATTATGGTTTTTTTTTTATGTGTTGGGAGGGAGGCTTCAGTGTTTTATGTTGTTAGGCTGGGATAACCGTAGGAGTGCACAGACCTCTAGAGAAGGCGTCACGGTAGCCGAGCGGTTAGAGGCTAGACCCGCAAAGCTAAGATGTATTGCGGTACCAGTCTAGGCCTTGTATTTTATTTAATGTGTTAATATGAGGAATTTATAATAAAGTATGTTAGGCGGTTATAGGCTAGACCCGCAAAGCTATGATGTATTGCGGTACTAGTCAAGGCCTTTCATTTTATTTAATGTGTTAATATTAATATGAGGAATTTATAGTAAAGTATGTTAGGCGGTTAGAGGCTAGACCCGCAAAGCTGAGATGTATTGCGGTACTAGTCTAGGCCTTGCATTTTATTTAATGTGTATAATGAGGAATTTATAGTAAAGTATGTTAGGCGTTTAGAGGCTAGACCCGCAAAGCTAAGATGTATTGCGGTACTAGTCTAGGCCTTTCATTTTATTTAATGTGTTAATATTAATATGAGGAATTTATAGTAAAGTATGTTAGGCGGTTAGAGGCTAGACCCGCAAAGCTAAGATGTATTGCGGTACTAGTCTAGGCCTTGCATTTTATTTAATGTGTATAATGAGGAATTTATAGTAAAGTATGTTAGGCGTTTAGAGGCTAGACCCGCAAAGCTAAGATGTATTGCGGTACTAGTCTAGACTTTGCATTCTATTTAATGTGTTCATATGAGGAATTTTGTAGTAAAGTATGTTAGGCGGTTATAGGCTAGACCCGCAAAGCTATGATGTATTGCGGTACTAGTCAAGGCCTTTCATTTTATTTAATGTGTTAATATTAATATGAGGAATTTATAGTAAAGTATGTTAGGCGGTTAGAGGCTAGACCCGCAAAGCTAAGATGTATTGCGGTACTAGTCTAGGCCTTGCATTTTATTTAATATGTATAATGAGGAATTTATAGTAAAGTATGTTAGGCGTTTAGAGGCTAGACCCGCAAAGCTAAGATGTATTGCGGTACTAGTCTAGACTTTGCATTCTATTTAATGTGTTCATATGAGGAATTTTGTAGTAAAGTATGTTAGGCGGTTAGAGGCTAGACCCGCAAAGCTAAGATGTATTGCGGTACTAGTCTAGGCCTTGCATTTTATTTAATGTGTATAATGAGGAATTTATAGTAAAGTATGTTAGGCGTTTAGAGGCTAGACCCGCAAAGCTAAGATGTATTGCGGTACTAGTCTAGACTTTGCATTCTATTTAATGGGTTCATATGAGGAATTTATAATAAAGTATGTTAGGCGGTTATAGGCTAGACCCGCAAAGCTATGATGTATTGCGGTACTAGTCAAGGCCTTTCATTTTATTTAATGTGTTAATATTAATATGAGGAATTTATAGTAAAGTATGTTAGGCGGTTAGAGGCTAGACCCGCAAAGCTAAGATGTATTGCGGTACTAGTCTAGGCCTTGCATTTTATTTAATGTGTATAATGAGGAATTTATAGTAAAGTATGTTAGGCGTTTAGAGGCTAGACCCGCAAAGCTAAGATGTATTGCGGTACCAGTCTAGGCCTTGTATTTTATTTAATGTGTTAATATGAGGAATTTATAATAAAGTATGTTAGGCGGTTATAGGCTAGACCCGCAAAGCTATGATGTATTGCGGTACTAGTCAAGGCCTTTCATTTTATTTAATGTGTTAATATTAATATGAGGAATTTATAGTAAAGTATGTTAGGCGGTTAGAGGCTAGACCCGCAAAGTTGAGATGTATTGCGGTACTAGTCTAGGCCTTGCATTTTATTTAATGTGTATAATGAGGAATTTATAGTAAAGTATGTTAGGCGTTTAGAGGCTAGACCCGCAAAGCTAAGATGTATTGCGGTACTAGTCTAGGCCTTTCATTTTATTTAATGTGTTAATATTAATATGAGGAATTTATAGTAAAGTATGTTAGGCGGTTAGAGGCTAGACCCGCAAAGCTAAGATGTATTGCGGTACTAGTCTAGGCCTTGCATTTTATTTAATGTGTATAATGAGGAATTTATAGTAAAGTATGTTAGGCGTTTAGAGGCTAGACCCGCAAAGCTAAGATGTATTGCGGTACTAGTCTAGACTTTGCATTCTATTTAATGTGTTCATATGAGGAATTTTGTAGTAAAGTATGTTAGGCGGTTATAGGCTAGACCCGCAAAGCTATGATGTATTGCGGTACTAGTCAAGGCCTTTCATTTTATTTAATGTGTTAATATTAATATGAGGAATTTATAGTAAAGTATGTTAGGCGGTTAGAGGCTAGACCCGCAAAGCTAAGATGTATTGCGGTACTAGTCTAGGCCTTGCATTTTATTTAATGTGTATAATGAGGAATTTATAGTAAAGTATGTTAGGCGTTTAGAGGCTAGACCCGCAAAGCTAAGATGTATTGCGGTACTAGTCTAGACTTTGCATTCTATTTAATGTGTTCATATGAGGAATGTTGTAGTAAAGTATGTTAGGCGGTTAGAGGCTAGACCCGCAAAGCTAAGATGTATTGCGGTACTAGTCTAGGCCTTGCATTTTATTTAATGTGTATAATGAGGAATTTATAGTAAAGTATGTTAGGCGTTTAGAGGCTAGACCCGCAAAGCTAAGATGTATTGCGGTACTAGTCTAGACTTTGCATTCTATTTAATGTGTTCATATGAGGAATTTTGTAGTAAAGTATGTTAGGCGGTTATAGGCTAGACCCGCAAAGCTATGATGTATTGCGGTACTAGTCAAGGCCTTTCATTTTATTTAATGTGTTAATATTAATATGAGGAATTTATAGTAAAGTATGTTAGGCGGTTAGAGGCTAGACCCGCAAAGCTAAGATGTATTGCGGTACTAGTCTAGGCCTTGCATTTTATTTAATGTGTTAATATGAGGAATTTTGTAGTAAAGTATGTTTGGCGGTTATACGCTAGACCCGCAAAGCTAAGATGTATTGCGGTACTAGTCTAGACTTTGCATTCTATTTAATGTGTTCATATGAGGAATTTATAATAAAGTATGTTAGGCGGTTATAGGCTAGACCCGCAAAGCTATGATGTATTGCGGTACTAGTCAAGGCCTTTCATTTTATTTAATGTGTTAATATTAATATGAGGAATTTATAGTAAAGTATGTTAGGCGGTTAGAGGCTAGACCCGCAAAGCTAAGATGTATTGCGGTACTAGTCTAGGCCTTGCATTTTATTTAATGTGTATAATGAGGAATTTATAGTAAAGTATGTTAGGCGTTTAGAGGCTAGACCCGCAAAGCTAAGATGTATTGCGGTACTAGTCTAGACTTTGCATTCTATTTAATGTGTTCATATGAGGAATTTTGTAGTAAAGTATGTTTGCTAGTCCCCTCTGTCCGCGACACCTAATTTGGTAGTTGGATGTAAAGCCCACCTGAAAAAATAGGCAGTTACTTTTTCTTTTCTTTTTTTTACTATTGGTCTAAATATTTAAATATCGAACAATTTTAATATTAAAAGCTGTGGAAGCTGATGGAAGAAGGCGTGGCTGGTATCAAATCTCCATCCTATCTAGACGCTGGTTCAGCCGATCAAACAAGCTTCTCTGTCTCACTCACTCCCCCGCGCTTTCCATCAGACCATCCCTCTTCTCACCACGCTCCATTCTTAACTTCAAACATGGCTTCATTAATGAAATCGTGAAGGTTCTGTTCGTAGTTTGTTTTGTTTTTTAAACAAACATTACTTAACGCAACATTTTTCTACTTAAAAAATACATGCAAAACATAACGGCTTTAACAAAAAAGATAAGCCTTAAAATAATAAAAGTTTCGTTTATAATTTTGCCTGTTTGTTTGACTATGTTGAGATAACGGTTTTATGCTATCTCTCTGTAACTGATGCAAATATTTCCTACAGTGAATCTCTCCATTGAATACAATCATATGAATGGTTGATGACGGCATGCATACTTCATAAACTATGCCCATAATAACTGCGCCTTCTATAGTATCATATGGACTTCCTAGTTCATTTCCTTTATTTCAGTTTACGATTCATTTCCTGCTATCCAGGTTCATTTGCCTTTTCGTCTTTCAACACTCGTGAATCGATTATTTTAATTAAAAACTTCTTTTTCTTTACTACCAATGAACTTCTGCGAAATGAGATTATTGGTTAATGGGTGGTTGGTAAACTTTGCTCCGAAGTATGAAATGTACACAGAGAACTGTGTCCTATACGAGTATACCCAAAAGGAGCGTTAAATATTCTGAGTTTTAAGGGAATTTCAATACCGGAAATACCATTTTTTCGAGTAGAGTTTTCATTTTCCTGTGATTCCCCCCTAAATTGCCTCCTACGATTTCCTGTTTGCATTACTTTCATGTAGATCTATATCTTTTATTAGAATAATTTTTCTTAAAGTATTCTTTTTCATGGCATTCTGAAGATTCTTTAGAAGGAATTCTCTCTCTCTCTCTCCTCACCCTCTTTCTTCTCCTCTCTTAAGAAAGTGCGATTTCAAGTCACTTTCTTTTTTTTTTTTAGGGTAGAAAAAATGAACCAAACGGGAAATGACTTCTTAGATTTCGGATTTATACTGCTTTGACAGATAAGATTGGGTTTAGACTTATTTTGATAAGCTCTTGCTGAAGCTTAAGTTAGGCTTAAAGCTTCACTAATTAAGGCTTGAAACTTTCTCTTGTCTCAGAGATTATGCGCTTTACTTCAGTCTACTAAAATAAGTCTGACCAAATTCATTGGGTTGTTTTAGAAATTCTTCTACGGTTTAAATTGTTCTGGTCCGAATGTAAATGTATTAGAAGGCTTTTCAAGTAAATTTTTCTTCAGGCGAGCTTTACGTCCAACTAGCTGATTAGGTGTCGTGGACGGAGGCGACTAGCAAACATACTTTACTATAAATTTCTCATATTAACACATTAAATAAAATGCAAGGCCTAGACTAGTACCGCAATACATCTTAGCTTTGCGGGTCTAGCCTATAACCGTCTAACATACTTTACTATAAATTCCTCATATTAACACATTAAATAAAATGCAAGGCCTAGACTAGTATTGCAATACATCTTAGCTTTGCGGGTCTAGCCTATAACCGCCTGACATACTTTACTGCAAAATTCCTCATATTAACACATTAGAATGCAATGCCTAGACTAGTACCGCAATACATCTTAGCTTTGCGGGTCTAGCCTATAACCACTCGGCTATCGTGGCTCTTTTTAAGTAAATAATTTTCTGCTAAATAAAGTTAAATATTTAAATTAAATACAAATACATCTAAGCAAAAAACAAAACAAAAATGATTTATCCGGTTTGAGTTATTAAAATTAACCTTGAGCTAAAGTGAGGAAAAATGCATAAAAGTTAAAAATAATACAATAGAAATGAACTTGTATTAACACCGGTTGTCATGTTAATACTGTGTGCAACATATATTCATTGAATGCATTTTCCGTTGCATTCAAACTGTGAACAGGTGAGGTGCGTGTGTGTAAAGTGCATACAAATAGGCTATAATTTTTTTAAAAAAAGAAAACAAAAAAATCATACGCTATTGTTTGTTATATAATATGAACAAATAGTACGGCTATATTCTTTTGCATTATTGACTGACTGACACACATTTATTGTGAGTATATTATTGTTTGTACAATAGTCAATAAAGAAATGTGTAAAATTGAAAATTATACGCACAAATTTGTATTGTGATTTTATTGTGAGGCTTAATTTTGTATTATAGTATAATTTTATTTATCATGATAATTGGATAATTGAATGATAATTGGATTATCATTGATATTTATATATTTTTACTTATTCTTATTACTTAGCTGAGATTCTGTTTCAATTGAGAGTTTCATCTGTGAAGTTAATTCCTATTTATGGAGCTAAAATTACCTTCCCAATAGATACATCCCTCATTATTCTAATAACTTCATTTTTGAAGTACCTTTATCCTTTTTAATTTTTTGTAACATTACGGTTCCGGCTTATGCAGGAAACGTGTACATTATCACAAGACTAGCGAGGTGTACAATAGCCTAACACATGTGATTTTTTAGCTAGTTAATTTTTTTGGCTTCCTGTTTATTAGGAGATCGAACGTTTATGAATGGTTGCATGAACCAGTTTTATCATTTCCGGTGTAGTTCTTCTTTTTATAAATTTTAGTCATTGGTATATTCGCCAAAAATCTATAAAATTATTACACATATTACGAGTATTTAATAATTTATTTAATATGATGAAAAGTCTTTAGATATTTACAAAAAAAAAATAAATAAATAAAAAATAGACGTTCGGTTGTCTAAAATATACAAAAAAATAAAATAAAGACACAAAAATATTGGCATCTTGCCCAGAAGTTCCCCTGAGCTTGATTGTTGTTCATTTGTGTTGTTTGGGCGGGTGTGCATCGAGGGAAAGTGGATTGGTAAGGTACCCTCCTCCTCCTCCTCCTCCCCTCCTCCTCTCCTCCCACCATCTCTCACAAAACTACATCAAAAACAACAAACCTACTGAAAAAATAAAATCACATCTCCAACATCTTCTTTTTTTAATCATAAAAAAAATCGATCGTTATTTTATGGTAATCGATTTTTCGATCATTTTGTCTGCGATGACTTGGATTTTTTTTTTTTTTTACCTGACTCTTAATCGATTAAAAGAAGTTTTATTGTTGTTGAATAAAATTTTGTCGGAATTTAAGATCCTCAAAACGCGTTAAACTATCTGCTTCGAACATACGCACAAACGACTTCCTTTTTTGTAGTTTACGTTTTAAAATTTTCTTTAAATTCAAAATTTGTACTAAAAAAAAAAAATTAGTTCGCAATAATCTTACTCTATCTTTCTCAAGAAACTTTTTAAAATACCGCAAAAAAGTATTTTAAAATTCAGTATTTTAAAATTTATTCTATTCAGAAAAGGGGTACTTCCGGTAGCCAATTTTTCTTCAAATTGGGATATGATATTACTTGATAATCGATTTCAGTAATCTTGTCATGTGATCTGTCTTGGATATCACGAACGTAAAGATGTTCTTAAAAAAAAAAAGTTTTCTAATTTGGATGATCCTATTATGGAGAATTAGTCGGCAATTTTGTTTAATACGAGGTACAGTGTAGCTCTTTCCTCCCTGCCTCTGCTCCTAAAAGAAACGCTGAAAAAAATGAGCAGAGCATGTGTCTTAAGAAACATGACCAATCGTTCTGGCAAATCACCCCGGGAGCGATTTCAATCAAGAACAGTTTGTGGACAAAGAGAAAGAACGAGATTAAAGCACTCCGTTACTGGAGCCACTTTTTCCCTTTGTCTGTGTGTGTCAGTTTTCTTTTTTCCGTCAGTTCGTGACTTTCTTGAAAACAGGTCACGGAGTTTTTCCTACATTTTTCTTTAAAACCGTTACAGCTGTTGAAGGTTGTTCTGTTTTCCTTTTTATTTTATTTTTATTTTTTTGGCTGTCCACGATTCATCTTCCAAGTTAAGGTTTTTCCTAAGATATTAGTACTACTAAAGTTTTCCAGAAAACTAGATTTTTCAGAGATTTTATAAGTCCATGATGCCCGCATTACCCAAAACGGCTATGATTGTGAGGGCAGGCTGTAAGAGTGTTTACTAAAAGAAGAAGGTAGACGTTTAATCGCACAGTAGCCCATACAGGTGGCCAGACAAGTCATTTTCCAAAATTTTCCTGAGAAGACAGTCGGGCTTACCTAGGCTCAAGAGAAAAAAACATCAGCTGATTGGGATGGGACAAAGGTTATAGTTGAAGCATTTCCCTATTGCATGAATTTCCCCCTGTGGAAGATACAATTTCCAGGACCAAGTCCAAACCAGCCTCAATTCTTTCACGAGTTTCTCTACCCATTCGAGAGAGCATTTAAAATGAATACCACTCTCTTGATACTCTTCGTTCCCAAAATAAAGATTTCTAATGAAATTATATTTCTTGATCGCTTCTTCTCTGGGGAGGTTTCAAAGAGCTCTGTAAGCTAGCTCTTCTCATCTCATCAGTGAGTGAAGCTCAACAAGTTCGTCTTTCCTTTTTTTCTACAGCCTGTTCTCGTGGCTGTAGATAGGGATTTGGCGAATCTCGTTTTTCCATGTTCAAGCTTCCTTCTTTAGTTATCCGAAGGACAGACCCTTTGCCCACCGTTCTGCAGTCAGATACTGATCAAATTAAATATAACACTTCCTTCCCGACAATGTGACAAGTCCTTAAAGCGACTCTCAGACTGCACTTTTCAAGCCCCACGATAGCCGAGCGGTTGTAGGCTAAATCCGCAAAGCTAAGATGTATTGCGGTACTAGTCTAGGCCTTGAATTTTATTTAATGTGTTAATATGAGAAATTTATAGTAAAGTATGTTTGGCGGTTATAGGCTAGACCCGCAAAGCTTAGATGTATTACAGTACTATTCTAGGCTTTGCATTCTATTTAATGTTGTAATATGAGGAATTTATAGTAAAGTATGTTTGCTAGTCGGCTCCGTCCACGACACCTAATTGGTAATTGGATGAAATGCCCGCCTGAAAAAATAGACAATTACTTTACTTCACTTTTCTTTTCGGGTTTACTATCTAGTGGGTCAGTTTTGACGCAAAGTGACTAAGCATCACAAGTGATCATATTTTCCTGGTACCATACACCTCTCCTCCAATCCTTTCTTGGTATTACGCTCGCACGGAACACATACGGGGGCCCATTTGTGAGAATAGTTTTCATAATTGTGGAGGGAAGCAATCATAGGACATGTAATTATTGTGGTAGCCTCAATTTCAAGCATTTTACCCATTTCTCATGCTTCCTTACCGTTTGGGCCCGTATGCTGAAGGTGAAAGTAAGCACGTATTACATGTAAGCAAGTTTAAAAAATCATGATGATCCTGAACAATTTTATTTTCAGCGTATGTCTTTAATAGGTCAGTCCATGCCGTTAGAACAACAGTTCTCTAATGACCATCTCAGCTAATTTACCTAATGACCTCATCACCTTCTGAGGCTTCAATATCTTAAAGTCATTTATATGTGAAAGATGTTTCCAAGTAAAGGTTACAGATCTCGCGCGCGCTCTCTCTCACTCCTCCTCCAAAAGACACAATCTTCATCATAATCATATCTACAGTACGCTGCACGCTGGGTATCCCCAAACTAGGGGATAATCTCACGGGAGATTATTACCTGCTGCCGGCAGCTTTAAATGTCTTTTGTTTTGTTCTTTCATGTCTTGCATATCCAACGGTAAATTTACCATACATGCGCGAACCTGATGACACACATTTTATTGGATAGAAATTACTCCGTAAGCAATCTTTTTCCACCAAATTCTTGCCACTTCAAAATAAAATTTATAAATATATTTTTATCCAATAAGTTTTTCCTGGAGCAGAGTCATCCGCCTTCTTCATGGTCCCCACCAATAACGTTTCATAAATATAAACTACTATTTCCTCAAATGAAAGTTTGATCGCTAAGTGTGGTTTAACCGCTAAGTTTTTGCGTTTTCTAAGAAAATGGCTCCACTTAAACCACTAAAAGTAAAGTAGTTGCCTATTTTTTCAGGCAGGCTTTACATCCAACTATCACAAATTTGGTGTCGTGGACGGAGGCGACCAGCAAACATACTTTACTACAAATTCCTCATATTAATCATTAAATCAAATGCAAGACCTATACTAGTACCGCAATACATCTTAGCTTTGCGGGTCTAGCCTATTACCGCCCCTAACAAACTTTACTACAAATTCCTCATATTAATCATTAAATCAAATGCAAGACCTATACTAGTACCGCAATACATCTTAGCTTTGCGGGTCTAGCCTATTACCGCCCCTAACAAACTTTACTATAAATTCCTCATATTAACACATTAAATAAATTGCAAGGCCTAGACTAGTACCGCAATACATCTTAGCTTTGCGGGTCTAGCCTATAACCGCTCGACTATAGTGGCGCCCCACTTCAACTACACTTAATATTAATTGCCCCAAATTTTTTTCATAAATAATTATTATACTAAGAAAAACATTAATACACCCTGGACTATTATTAAACTTTCTAAATATAATTTGTTTTCCTTTTAATTAATTTAAATTAAACCAGATTATGATCTTAATTATTTTGTTTATTTGGTTTTTCAATTAATGCATTTATTTTTGGCCATTCTCTGAAACTAATGAAATTAGCTTTGAATACATTTTCAATTCTCTTTCATATTTCGTCTTTTAGTTTTAAAATATAATTGTAAATTTATTTACACAAATTGGAAAACTAATTTTAATTTTTGATTAATTTTGTTCCAGCAAAAATGAAGATATTATTACAACTGGTCGTCTGGATATTTATAGCGGAACAAGTAAGTAGACCGATTAATTTACTGTAATAATACTAAAAAGTATTTATTATATTGGTACTTATTTATGTAAATTGACTTTCTGTTTATTAATTAGGTACTCAATGGATGATTTTTTCACTTTCACAATTTACGAAAAATCACCTTTTCACCAGGATGTTAGAATGGAATTTCGTGTTTTTTTAACCAACTAAAGATATCTTTTATCTGGGATTTGATCTTCATTGGCTGATGTGTCCAGTGGTGGGTAACCTTTGTGACCTAGAGTGGGGGCCAAGTTTTGACTCTTGGGATTGGTCGTGTGTGTTCAATTAGAGTAGAGGGCTGACAGCTAGGGTTTACCATTTCCTGCGGCGAACCCCTTCGCCTGGGGTTTCTTACTTGAGAATAACTGAGTTAGAATTCTTGACAAAGTGTATCTTCTCTAATATATATATATATATATTTTTTTAAGTTTATACATTCATGTTGTTTCATTCATTTTTCTTAATGATGCGACGTCAGCATATATCGTATTGACTTTACTGTGCGGTTATTGTAATTAAGTTTAGTGCACTTAATTGTTCTGTTTTATTACAGTAATAGTTCGTAATGGCATGTTTCCAGGCAGCTAGCTGTTACACTGTGTTTTTTTATTGCCATGTTTCAGTAATTATTAGTTCTTCCAGTAATCTGTCTGATATAAATGTGATTTTTGGCGAATGCATTAATGTGTATGACATTTTAGGGCTCGATATTCATCATTAAGGGTTTTAAAAGTGATGAATTGTGGGGGCTGGTTTTGCTTTTAATGGTTATGAAGCAAGGCTTTGTAAGTGGGAGATCACCAGATCGAATCCCGCGTTTGGCTACTTTTTATTTGTTAGAAAAAAAAAAAAAATGGTAATAGTAAAGGATGAGCTTCCGCCTCCGTCCACGACACCTAATTGGTAGTTGGACCTTAAAGCTCCGCCTGAAAAAATAGGCTATTATTTTCCACCTTATTTTACTTAGTGATGAGTTGACTATATGAATTCAACTTTTAACTTTGATTCAACTGTGCTGTAAAGTTCCAAGTCTTTGTGAGATCAAATGGATGCTGGAATCTTTAATATGGTATTCAAATGTAAATAAGATACTGCTTCTCATCAATCTTGTTAAACACTATAGTAACTGCCACAGAATCTTTGGCTATTTGAAGCTTAAGTAATTAATACACTACTATACCGAGTTCTATGCGTATTTCAAGCTGGAATTTTTCGATCTAATTTTGCCCAGTAATCGATCGAAACCGTTAATTTTATCGATGTTTTTAAGGAGAATTTAAGAAACAAGGGGTTGCAGAGAATACAAATAGATAAATAGTTTTAAAAAATTAACCTAGCCTTTTCTTCTCTTTTTTTAAGAAACTGGTAACCTTTTACTTTTAAGCAATAAATAATGATTTATTTATCTGCTGCATAAATTATTATGAATGCGAAATAAATAAGGCGATATGTTCATGTCTGGACGTGAAAGGACAGCCAAGCAAATTAACGACTTTCTGATGCCTAGAGTCACGATTGCAGCGAAAGGCAAGTCTCTTTTCAGAGTTGTTGAAAGAATTGTTACTTTACAGTTTTGCTTAGATTTATTATTTACTTGATTAAGTTAAATAATAGATATATATCTGTGATCTGATAGGTTAAAGTACTATTCAGTTGATTAAGACATGTAACCTGACTAGTTCTTTTAATTATTCAGAAAATAAAGTGGGTAGAACTTTACAAGACTTCACTCATTATTCCTAAAGTGCCTTCTTAAGATATTTGATAGAAAATCGATATTTAAAAACATTTGTAACTCTTACATTGAACAGTTTTAGTTTTTGAACTCTTTATTGTTTTATTGCGTCTATACATTAGCAATTGTACGATACACAGAACGTACAGATTGTGCCACCGAACTAGCTCCACATCCGGAAAGACGTCTTGAAAGTAACCAGCCAGCGCTGGCACTCTGTAGGTTGCAAGAACAGTTTATGGAAGCGAGGAAGTCGCGAGGCCAACATCGCGTTAAACTATCGTGGTAGATCATTAGGATGTACGAGTTTGGGGATATAGTATTGGACCCTTAGAATAGAATAGTAGATGGGACGGGACCTATGCCCTATGTCACCGCAGCCACAAGAGACTTATTGTGCCAGCCCCTTCTTAGTTCTATTAAGCGACTTAAAGAGGTTGATGACTTTCCCTACTAGTTCTTTTTGCGCTACTATCTCCCAAAGGTTTCATAGCGCAAACGCTCGATTGCAATGTAATCGAATAACAGGTGAGAGGCCTTTTCCTCCTCTTCCTGACACAATCTGCACAACGGTTCCCGTGCTAATAAGCTCCTTGTGCAGATGCTTTCTGAACATATCGTGCCCTGTAAATAGGCCTGTAATCAGAGTAATCTGATTTCTACCCAAGCACAGGGTCTCTTTGGTTCTTTGTTTACACAGTCAAGGCATCATAGTCTTGCTGTGTTTAACCCCAGGACACATCACCCAGTTCTTTTCGTGCTCCCTCCAGATCCAATCTCTGAAAGCCGCACGGACCGAACCCCTTGGTGATCCCTAGGGACATGCTCCGGACTGGTGAAAGGAGTGTTAGATCCATTCCTAGCCGGATAATCATTCCCTTTAATCCCCACATGACCTGGCACCCATATTTGGACCAAAGAAGGATTCAGGTGATCTGCTAGATTGAGGTAAAAAAAGGGGTGTGGATTTTCATTGACTTTGGGAGCGGGACGACTTCAAGGTCATGATGGAGAGTATAGGATTAGAGAGAGCCATGGTAAGGGGCGCCTACAATAATGCGAAGTACTCTGGAAAGGCGGATCTGTCTTATTTGGTTGAATTAAATGTTTTGTAAAGTAAGAGTTGGTTGTGTGGTTTCAAGATAGATTTAGAGGTTCAAGGAGTCTTCTGAGTTGACCCTGACCTTAACAAGCTCCTACCTTTTATGGATTTTTGGTACTTTTATCAAGGGTTTTGGGTTCTTTTTTTCTCTGTTTTTTTGGTTGTTGAGAAATTTTATTAACACCACTCACATTCACAGACTTTACCGTAAGAAAAATAGTAAAAATTTACTATTTTTTAACGTCGGTAATTATTCATATATGGAATAGTTTAGCACGAAAATTATTGCTCTTTAAAAGAAGAAGAAGAAGAATAAACCCTGTGGTCCAGGTTAAGCGGAAACCCTGAGGCTGTACTCTGCTCAGTTCGTGACTGATTCCCCCACAGGGGACAAGCACTGCAGGCACCTCTACCACACTGTGATATATCTTTCATTTCTTAATTGAAATTTTATATTATAGCATATGTATGCTCTGATAGGCGCTACATATATCAAAAAATTTGTCTAATTTAGTCTTATGCGAGTATATTTTTCAACTCTTTATAGTCTGAAAAAAAAATATATGTTGTCTAATAATAAAACCTAGATTATGTTTTTCACGAACTTATTAAAGAGTTGTATTGTTTGTTAATGATAAAAATGTTTTGTTTTTGTAGATTATATTCGTGACTGTGTTTGTTGTTGTTGTTGTTGTTGATGTTGCTGCTCGTTTGGTTGTTGTTATTTACAGATAGGCAACAAAAAAGGAAGTAGTAGTTTGCGGTAGGGGAGGGGGTTGATAAGAGGACGAAGGGGGGGGAACAATGATTCTTTACGATTATATCGTGGGGATCTATCTCTCTCACTCACTCCTTTGTAGGAGAGCACGATCTCATGTCATTTTGTTGCAGGGAATTTACGGATTATTTATGGCTAGTGTACGATATTTTTTTATTTTTTATTTTTGGTAGGGTTTTCTAAATTGCAAACTTGATAAACCTAGGAATAAATATCTTTCACGTTAATGTTTGGGAAAAGAAGAATATAAATTATTGCAATCATTTAAAAAAAAAAAATGTTCAATTTAAAATTAACCTGAGTCACAGGTTAAGATGCGTCAACATCTCTGGGGGTCATTGGTACCCAGAGCTTTTTTTTCGGTGCACTGTTAGCCGTTTTGCTCATTACAGAGACAACATTGTTCATCACCAGGCAGTGAGCCTAGGTTCCTAGATACGAGGGTCGTTTGAAAAGTCCGTGCAAAGTCAGAGAGATAGCGCCAATGGCGCGTATCGAGGTTATGTTTAGTTAGTAGCATCTCTTGGAAGAACACACACCAAGTTTCAGCCAGATCGGTCTATTTCTTTGTGTTTGGCATTCGTTTGAATCGAGGAAGTCGAGTGATTTTCAAAAAATGGACGAAAAAGAATTTCGTGTGTTGATTAAACACTACTTTATGAAAGGCAAAACGCCTGAGGAGACTAAAGAGAAGCTTGATAAACATTATGGTGACTCTGCACCTTCGATTAGAACAGTTTATAAGTGGTTTCAAAATTTTCGGAGTGGCCATATGGGCACAAGTGACGCTGAACGTTCTGGACGCCCTGTTGAGGTTACTACTCCAGAAATCAGTGATAAAATCCATGATATAGTGATGGATGTCAGAAGAGTGAAGGTGCGTGAGATTGCTAGTGCTGTGGGCATCTCGAATGAACGGGTACATAATATTTTGCATCAACATTTGGACATGACAAAGCTATCCGCAAGATGGGTGCCGCGATTGCTCACTCTTGACCAAAAACGAAATCGTGTGAAGTGTTACAAGGACGGTTTGCAGCTGTTCCAGAAGAATCCGCAGGACTTTAAGCGTCGTTTCGTCACTGTGGATGAAACATGAATACATCACTATACTCCTGAGACCAAAGAACTATCTAAACAATGGGTTACCAAGGGGGAATCTGCGCCAAAAAAGGCGGAGACCGTTCCTTCGGCCGGAAAGATTATGGCGACTGTCTTTTGGGATTCACAAGGAATAATCCTCATCGACTATCTGGAAAAGGGTAAAACTATTACAGGTGCATATTATTCATCGTTATTGGACCGTTTGAAAACCGAGCTGCAAGAAAAACGCCCACGATTGGCCCACAAAAAAGTCCTTTTCCATCACGACAACGCACCAGCTCACACCTCAGCAGTTGTGGTCGCAAAATTAATGGAAATAGGGTTCCAACTCGTTTCACATCCCCCCCTATTCTCCAGACTTGGCTCCCTCGGACTACTATTTGTTCCCCAATATGAAGAAATGGCTGGCGGGAAAAAGATTTTATTCAAACGAGGAGGTGATTGCAGAAACGAATGGCTATTTTTCAGACTTGAACAAATCCTATTATTCGGAAGGGATCAACAAACTAGAGCAGCGTTAGACGAAGTGTATAAGCCTAAAAGGAGACTATGTTGAAAAATAAAAAAGGTTTACCCCAAAAAATTAAGTAGTTTTTATTTTTGCACGGACTTTTCAAACGACCCTCGTAGATTAACTCCAAGAGCCAGCAGCTGGATTCGAACCCGGGATTTTTGCGTCGGAAACCACTGAGCGCCAACATCTTATTGAATGGATCAAGTAGCTCTTGAAAATAATTTTAACGATTTTCTTTATACTACGAAATATTCGACTACGTAATTCGACTGAGTGTACATTACTGGGAATAGTGGTTTTAAGGCTTATTTTCAGCATAATGTACCGTTCCATGTAATATGATCTAATAGAATAGAATAGAATAAAATAAACTCCTTTCATCGGTCCGGAGCCTGTCCTGGGGATAACCAAGGGTTCGGTTCGTGCGGCTCTCAGAGATTGGAGATCTGGAGGGAGCACGAAAAGAACTGGGTGAAGTGTCCTGGGGTTGAACACAGCAAGACTATGATGCCTTGGCTGTGTAAGCAAAGAGCCAAAGAGACCCTGTGCTTGGGTAGAAATCAGATTACTCTGATTACAGGCCTATTCACTGGGGCACGGTAGGTTCAGGAAGCATCTGCGCAAGGTGGGGCTTATCAGCTCGGAGCAGTTGTGCAGATTATGTCAGGAAGAGGAGGAAACGGCCTCTCACCTGCTCTTCGATTGCGTTGCAATCGAGCGTTTGCGCTATGAAACCTTAGGAACGCTGTGGCCGAAGGAGATAGTAGCGCAAAAAGAACTAGTCAGAAAAGTCCTCAACCTCTTTAGCAGGGGAGGGTTCGTATTCTAAATCCAAAAAGGGGGTTTGGCACTTTAAGACTCCTCGTGGCTGCGGTGCCGTGGGGCATTGGTCTCGACCCATCTACTATTCTATTCTATGATCTAATAACTCTTAAATGAATATTTTTTTTTTGAAAAACAGAGGAAACTGTAAACTAAAATTACGATTTGGCCCAATCAGGAGACCCAGCTTCACAATTCACAGCTCCCTCTAAAAAAATAATCTACAGATTTCATTCCAGATTTGTGTTGTATTTCTACTTTCATTTTAAAAGTTCCATTATTAGAATGAATATTCATTAGAACGCAGTAAAATAGAAAGTGCTAATAAGAATGAAGAGTATGGAGGAGGGAAAAATTAGTATTTCCGTATTTTCTCTCTCCTATTATTTGCAAATGAAGCGGAAGTTTTTTTTCTTATTGTACTGGAACAAGGTACTCATATACAGATCTATTAATTTTATCTGAAGCATTTTTTTTCCAGGAAACTGGAACGGAGTTTCCAGTTGGGTCGCGGTTTTAACCCTCTCTTCCAGTATTCAAACATTTGCACGGGCAAAAAATGTCGGACCGAAATTCCGTGCTGGAACTATATCAGTCCATCGGAAATCTCTACAGGTTCCAATTAATGTGATGTTGGATATAACATGTATCACTTTCGTTTGGCACGTTTTTTTTCAGAGAATATAGTTTTAGAGAGATACTGTGGATGCTGCGACATTACTACGTTCAACAATAAATTAATGTTTAAAATAAATCCTACAGTTCCGTGAAAAAATAAATTAATCCTTAATTGCTTAAATTATACGAGAAAAAAAATGTGTTTGCGTACAAGTGGAAGGAATTTAAAATGGAGGTCGTCTTAAGATGACCGTTAAAGTCGGTTAATTCAAAGTACCGAATGGATGAAGTCAAAGGATGCCCTGTTTATTGTACGACTGACTAGGCGAGACCAAAGTCACTTCAGTCTAAGATGAGGATTTGTCAAGAAGGTAGTACGGAACAAGTGGCGGACTAAATGATTACGATTTAAGGAAAGATTAGAGTGGAATTTAATGTAGAGGTTCTGGGCAACAGTTCAGGAACAATTGGGATTGGTGTGGATGGTATGATTGTTGACACAAAAGGGTGCATTAGTCGTAGTTTTGACTTAGAGAGTTTGAGCATCCTGTTTAAATTTTGAACGCTCTACTGTTCCGTACAGTTCAAGCCCGTAAAGTAAAGCCTATTTTTTTTCAGGCAAGCTTTACATCCAACTACCACAAATTAGGTGTCATGGACGGAGGCGACTAGCAAACATACATTACTATAAAATTCCTCATTTTAACACATTAAATAAAATGCAAAGCCTAGACTAGTACCGCAATACAACTTAGCTTTGCGGGTCTAGCCTATAACCGCCTAACATACTTTACTACAAAATTCCTCATATTAACTCATTAAATAAAATGCAAAGCCTAGACTAGTACCGCAATACAACTTAGCTTTGCGGGTCTAGCCTATAACCACTCGGCTATCGTGGCGCCGTTCAAGTCCGTAAATCCGGATAGGATCAAGCCGGGCTAAATAATTTTTTTTTTTTTTTTTTTTTTTTGAGCATCCTCTGATTGAGTTCAAGTCGACTGAGTCAAGTGTGGGTATTCCAGATAAAGGCCAGGATATCGACTGATGTATAGGAATATGATACAGGAACACTACCACTACTTCTACACATGCAAAGTTTTAATTAAAAAGATTTCAATGATATAAATATCTCTCGAGAACTCACCCACTTTTCGTTGGGAGGGGGGCGGAAGAACAAAAATCTTTACCCGGGAATTAGTTTATGCAAACAGGATATTTACGATTGCCTCCTGAACGTGTGGGAGTTAGCGAAAAACAAAAAAATAGAATACCAAAGTATTACAAGGTTATGTACATACGTTTAAGATGACGTGCTTTGTTTTTTGTTTTTTTTAGTATACCTCGCCCTATAATCAAGTAGGAAGCCGTATATATAAGCAGTACAGTTCAGAAACCTTGGCCTCTTGGGCGCCAAAGTCAGGAGGGATTTATTTTTGGGCGGGAAAGATAGAAAAATAGAACGAAAAAACAAAAATTCTGAGCTCGTTACTTATTTCTTTTAGCATTTTTAATTAATCAAATAAATGAAAGTTTATTTTAAAGAGATGAGTAATAAGAAAATACAATAAAATTAAAGATTTAAGATAAAAACTGAAATATGAGAATAATAAATGCTGATAGAAATCTGCTACTTAAAGACAAGGACTCTACTTAAGTGTGGGACGGCGCTTAAGGTCAAATAATTGGAATCCTTAAGGGGGGGGGAGCCCACTGTTGGTACCCACCTACAGTAAAAAATTGCTTCATTAATTAAATTTTAATCCTTTTTAATAAATATTAATGAGCGTTTATAAAAGCAAAACAAGGAGACGAGAAAACGGATTACAAAAAAAAAAAAAAAGGATCAGCTGATTAAATAAACATGGCGCAAAAAGAAGAAGTACGAAAAGATATGTCCGTTGTTTGCATTTCAATTAAGACATCTCATTATGTGTATAAATTAATATAATCACTCTAATAAGAGAGGGAGAGAGATAAGGAGAAAGGAGGGGAAATCGCGATGCGAGCAACAAGTGTATTGGGATAATTTATATGCGCAAAACCAACAGATTCCTGTAAGAGGGCAGCACACTGCGAACTATCCGCCGGTTACCATCTGCTTCTTCTTCTTCTTCTTCTGGACGCATGTTAACGGCCATGCTGTTTACAAGATGTACTTACCTATTAACATTTATCCGTTATTTACACCCATCTATTGATGAATAGTTATTTAGTTTTTTTAAATTCCAGTCTAACTTCAGTCTCATTCAACTAAGGCTAACTTAGTCCAGTTATAACTTATTTTCCGACTCTGGCTATAAACTGATGAATTAGGCTCCACGATAGTCGAGCGGTTATAGGCTAGACCCGCAAAGCTAAAATGTATTGCGGTACTAGTCTAGGCCTTGCATTCTATTTAATGTGTTAATATGAGGAATTTTGTAGTAAAGTATGTTAGACGGTTATAGGCTAGACCCGCAAAACTAAGTTGCATTGCGGTACTAGTCTAGGCCTTGCATTTTATTTAATGTATTAATATGAGGAATTTTGTAGTAAAGTATGTTAGACGGTTATAGGCTAGACCCGCAAAGCTAAGATGTATTGCGGTACTAGTCTAGGCCTTGCATTTTATTTAATGTGTTAATATGAGGAATTTTGTAGTAAAGTATGTTTGCTAGTTGCCTCCGACCTCGACACCTAATTTGGTTGTTGGATGTACGATAAAGCCCTAATGAATTATTTGGTCCAAAACAGTAAGGAGACGGAATTATTGCAAGTGAGTTAGGGGTCTAAAAATATTCAAATTTAGTGAGTGGTGAAGAGGATTTCTTTCTTAATTAGAACGTTAAGGGCTGTAAAGGACCTTAGCCTCATTTCCCTCTTTTCAAAATGATATTTCAATCATATTTTCCCACGACTTATTATAATGTTATTTTATAAACAATCAAATAGCGAAGAAACCTTAGCCACAAAAACAGGTACATGCTAATTATTAGGGAACATCTACAAAATTTCAAGGACTATTTACTGGTTAACAATAGGGAAGATGGAAAAGAAAAAAAAAATCAAACACTAATTTATTGAATTTATTGTTGAATATATATATATATATATATATATATATATATTTTTGGGTAGTTCAGGGATATTTGGGGAAAAAGCATCTCCCTGATGACATAACGTTCCAATTAGAACAAGTGTGGCAAGGAAAGGATTTCTGCTGAATATAAACTTGATTTTTTATTTCCGGTTATTTCCGCTAGATATCGTGGTAGCCTTACCCTACTTCATCCTTTTTTTTACCAGGGGGCGGTTTTACACCTGAGGTGAAAGGGCTTCTCTTTTTTTCTATCTAGACCCCTATTTAGGTTAAGTACAATCAATCACTTCGGACAGCCCTATAGTTTTGTTTCCTTCTACAGGTGGTTAGGTACCACTATAAGGGACCACACTTAGTGAAAACAAACTACCGCCCTGTCAGAACAGCTGCTACTGTACGACCTTTCCACTTCTCGGCCTCTTTGATCTATTGTGTTCTCATTCAGTATAGTCCGTCACAAGAGGAAATACTGCGTACAGATTTTCTGTTTTAAGTTTTTCACCAAATATATTCCTTTTTTAGATCATGGGCGGTTAGACCTCGTGGACGGAGGCGATCAGCAAACATACTTTACTATAAATTCCTCATATTAACACCTTAAATAGAATGCAAGGCCTAGATTAGTACCGCAAAACAATGTAGCTTTGCGGGTGTAGCCTATAACCGCCCAACATACTTTACTATAAATTCCTTATATTAACCATTAAATAAAATGCAAGGCCTAGACTAGTACCGCAATACATCTTAGCTTTACGGGTCTAGCCTATAATCGCCTGACATACTTTACTGTAAATTCCTCATATTAACACATTAAATAAAATGCAAGGCCTAGACTAGTACCGCAATACAACTTAGCTTTGCGGGTCTAGCCTATAACCGCCTAACATACTTTACTGTAAATTCCTCATATTAACACATTAAATAAAATGCAAGGCCTAGACTAGTACCGCAATACAACTTAGCTTTGCGGGTCTAGCCTATAACCGCTCGGGTATCAATACGATAATTTAATACTATTACCACTACCTATCTAGTAAGTCATGGGAGCTATTTTCCGAGGAATTCCCTTTAATATGAAGAAAAAATTCCTCGAATTTTTTGTTTTGTTTTATAATTTCCCAAAATGAAAACTTTTTTTTTCACGTTCGCAAAATTTTCCTTACATAACAATATTCTTTAAAATTATTACCCAGGGTTGTACATAATGTGAGAAATGTACAATAAAATTCCCAACGCTATCTATAGTTGGTTTGTCATACTCTAAATAAATGACCTATTTTATTTATATATACGTATATGTACATAAAAAAAACGTTAATTTTTTGTGGTTTACATAATTACGCAATGCTTTGTTTATGTATTATGTTATAGTATCGATCTTTTATCATACTACGAATCGAATACTTCCAAATCAATTTCAATCATAGCTAAAAAAAAATGCTAAAAATGGTGAATCAGTCATATGGTATGCGAATTAAAATAATAACCAATTCAAATCATGAAATCAACTACGTGAAAAGTACAACAATTAACGGTTGAAGTTTAATAAAAACGGTATTAAATTCTCGTACAAAGTAAAGGAAAATATTTCGATTTAACCAAATTTTACGAAACTACTTTCCGGAAATACTGGATGTATAAGTTAGAACCTTGAGTATGGCAGTTAGAGATAGTCGTGTAAGTGTTTTGTAGCAAAATTTTGTTTTGTTAGGGTGTTGAACATGGAACTGATTATTAGGGTGCGTTCAGATCAGCTGTTACGATGCATTGCCATGGGTATGCAATAGACGATATAGTTCTGAGTCATTATACAATGACCTCTCTTTGGTGCTACAAATAAACAGACAGAGTAATCATAAATAATAATAAAATAAAAAAATTAAAAAACACAAAAAAACAAATAGGGAAAAAAGATACGAAATATCGAAGACTCCGTTAGTGACGTAGAGGAGGAGGAGGAGGAGAGTAAACTAGACCGAACAGTGCGAGAGTTCGAACTGTAATGGGAGCGGGGGAGAAAAGAGCAGCCTTTAGCAAGGTCGTCTGCGCGTGCGTACTACCTTCACCATAGCCACAGCCTCGGTGATCGGAATAGTCTTGTATTTTCTCTTTTAGAGAACAACGGGGGCTCCCCCCTGGCGGCCGAGTTGGGAACCTTGACATATCGCAAAATGCCACAGGCTCACCGGCCAGTATATTACTGTACTTTTTTTTTTATTATTATTAAGCTAAAGAGTAAAAATTCAGGGATTATCAGCTATTAAAATCTATTCTCGATTTAATTTATTTTTATATTATTCCAAGTTAACGGCCTATAAAATGTTATTGAATTGCACTGACCTTTTTCCAGTTGATTGGTACCTAATTTCTGTACAGTTCTCTCTGAAATCTGGAAAATAACTCAAGACGTGTTGTTTCCGGGTTTGAATCCAGTCCTTTAGTTGTTCTCTTCCTAGAACCCTAGAAATATGTCCGGTGAATGTCAGGGTTGTGCTTAACGTGAGAATGTCATCTGGAGCCTAAAAGTGCATTGAAAACTTTGCACTGATAGCCAAAGCTAAATGACCGCAGATGTCAGCGCAATCTTTAAAAAAAATGATTAGGGGGGGCCCTTGCGCAGAAAGAATGTACTTCCTGCTGAGGGTTTGTGTACACTAATAGTCACAAGGGTTCCTTCCTCTTCGGCGCTACAGTCCTAAAAGGACCAGGGCCTCTCTCAATCAAGGCTCTCTCCACTGAGCTCTATCAAGAGCCTTCAAATCTCCACCTTCGCACACCCATTTTCCTTAAATCCCCCTCGACGTCATCAAGCCATCTCATTCTTGGCCTACATCTTCTTCGGACGTCTCCAGGGCCTTCCATATAAAAGGCGTTTAGGGATTCTGTTATCCACCATCCTCTCCACATGTCCTAACCAATTCAATCTTCCTTTTACTTCAATGCATGCAACGATGTCTGCTTCTCCAAAGAGAGTTCGCACTTCCAAGTTAGTGCGGATTCTCCATCCTTCTTCCTCGTTCATCTTTATTATTTCGTTACCCCAACAAAATATAAAATTCGGAACTTCCTGTAGTTTTTGGGCTTCTGGAAATCTGCTGTTCTAAATTTTGAAACTGACGGACAACCAAATCGAACTAATCCAGAAGAATTCTGTCCCATTACTGGAAGCTATCCAGTATTGTCTGATAGAAACATCCCCTTTAAGGCGATCCAGGACCAATAAAGGAGAAGAAAGGGGAGGGGGCCTAGTTTGGGCAACCTGGGCAACCTCCTCATCGCCCCTCAGATATCCCCCATAAGATCTAGGTATACCCCCAGACAAGAATTACAGAAACTGCTCAGTAAGCTCTGATAACGAAATTACTAAGGCTGTGTCTCTAACCGCCGCGTGGAGCCACGGTAGCCGAGCGGTTATAGACTAGACCCGCAAAGCTAAGATGTCTTGCGGTACTAGTATTGGCCTTGCATTTTATTTAATGTGTTAATATGAGGAATTTTGTAGTAAAGTATGTTAGACGGTTATAGGCTAGACCCGCAATGCTAAGATGTATTGCGGTACTAGTCTAGGCCCTGCATTTTATTTAATGTGTTAATATGAGGAATTTTGTAGTAAAGTATGCTAGGCGGTTATAGGCAAGACCCGCAAAACTCAGTTGCATTGCGGTACTAGTCTAGGCCTTGCATTCTATTTAACGTGTTAATATGAGGAATTTTGTAGTAAAGTATGTTAGGCGGATATAGGCTAGACCAGCAAAGCTAAGATGTATCGCGGTAGTAGTCTAGGCCTTGCATTCTATTTAATGTGTTAATATGAGGAATTTTGTAGTAAAGTATGTTTGCTAGTTGCCTCCGTCCCCGGCACCTAATCTGTGGTAGTTGGACGTTAAGCCCCGCCTGAAAAAATAGGCTATAACTTTACTTTACTAAGGCAGTAATCATCACATCATCTGCCTTCAGGTGGCATTGTTGAATACCTTGTCATCAGAACTCGATATAAATTATTACTCTTCCATTCCGGAAGTAGAGCGTACATATTTTCAGTTTAAGACGCAGTTGTTGACGCCCATGAAGTACCAATTAAGAGAAAATCTAAATTACAACTATTTATATCTTTGAGAAATTCTAATTGGTTCACTTAGATTTCGTTTTTTTTAAAATAATTAGCCTTTTTTCACGTACTTTCACGTTTTAATTAATTATTATTAATTAACAGTTTTCAATTGTTTAACTAACACATTAGGATTGTAATTAATCTTCTTTAAAAAAAAAATCTTAATTTAATGTTTGTCTGTAAGTTCCACCAAGTTGTTTTCTAATTTGTGTTTACATAATTGAATTGGAAATAGTTACGGCAAAAGCTAATATATACTATTAACAATACTGTTCATTGCTGAATTACAACATAGACTAAAACAAACAACGTGTCCCCCCCTACAATTCGATTTTTTAACAAATTTAACTAATCGGATATTGGCAAATTAACATTCATTTTCATTTTTTTTTTAAAAAAGTTAAAACTAATTAAGTCTCACCTGTGAAGGTGTTTAGTTTATTTACCAATTTTGTTTTGGTTAACACAGTTTGGGGGAGGGGGTTACGAAATAGAACTTGTTTTTTAAAATAATTACGTAATAAATTAGTATGTTCAATGTTTCCATTTTTAACTGGCCTAAAAAAAATTAAAACAAATTTTCCAATTTTTTTGTTTTTTCTAAATGCCTAGTTCTATAAAGTTACCCTTAATAAAATTTAGTGTAAGGGGGGAATACGGCTATTGATTGTCAATACTGTCTGAGGAGGAGGCACTTTATTTCTAAAAGTTTTCGTAATGTAAAATTTGTGTATTTATGTAAGTTGGTAGACAATGTTGTCTGTAACGAGTAACACTGACCGGAAGCCGGTAGTGCTCTGAAAAAATTGAACTCCGGGTGCCTATGATCTCAAATACTGACGAGTCCTTAACAAAAATAAATAATAATAATAAAATAACTTGTACGTATTTGATGAAAACTTCTGAAAACATATCTTTTCATAGTTTAAATAAATAGTTGCCACTACATGTGGGCTGCTAGTCGAAAGCGGATAGTAGCCCACGGTTGTGGCGGTGCAATTGGCCAGCAGAGAGCGCGAGTTGTCAGACAGGATGCCTGGGGCCAGTGCTGAGTAAGTGGTTGGTAGTTCTAACTTCTCTTTTATAACCTTAGTTCACCTGGTCATTGCGCAAGAAAATAATCTTTCTTTCAGTTTTATTTGATCTTCATTTTATCTGCTTGGAAGATAGAGAAGAATTATGGAGAGATAGTTTCGGGGAAAAAAAGGAGGTGGAAATTAGTAATCTTATCAAAGGGAAAATAGTTTACAAGTGGGTCTGGATATCATTTTCGACCCGAATTTTACAAAGATGAGGCCCCTTAGCATCAGGTCACTGCTGAGGAATGCTTTAAAAGCGCATGCTATTTATGTCCAAGCGTCTAATTACTTCTTGAAAGGCTTTCTACGCTTGATATAGTAGCAGCATTCATAATACGCGAAAAAAATGGATACGAAATGACTTTTAATAATTACCTGATTTGAAAGACATGAATTACTTTAATCTCTAAAGAAATCATCTTGATGATACAGCGAATTTTTAAGAAGAAGATTTACTCGAAAATGGTCCAAGTGGACAGTCTCCAGTCTATCTCGACTTAGCGCTAGAGAATCGAAGTTAAAAAGTTGAAACAGAAACTTAAAAGCATCAAAATTTATCGGAAGTAATTAGGTGTGACGTGGACGGAGGCGACTAGCAAACATACTTTACTACAAAATTCCTCATATTAACACATTAAATAAAATGCAAGGCCTAGACTAGTACCGCAATACATCTTAGCTTTGCGGGTCTAGCCTATAAAACTGCCTAACATACTTTACTACAAAATTCCTCATATTAACACATTAAATAAAATGCAAGGCCTATACTAGTACCGCAATACATCTTAGCTTTGCTGGTTTAGCCTATAACCGCTCGGCCACCGTGGCGCCACTATGAAAGTAATTCAGTCATGCATTGTAGTGTAGTTTAAGAAGTATTCACTGATAAAACAAGAGGTTGTACCTCCAAGGAGTTAACCCTAATCACAGGGTTGAGCAGTAAAGCAAATTAACTTGAGATCGGGAATTTTTATGGAATATAGCCTTCCATTCTAGAGGTCTAGTTCAATCTTGAACTGTTACGCCATTCAATGTTAAACAAGTTAATTGTTATCGATTTATACAACAAAAGCAGGAATGTCCTTCCAACTGAAAGAGTTTATTACAATTTTACAACATATAATTACAAAATCACTGATATTCAACGTCCTTAAGATAACATGGAATTAGATGGAATTAGAATTAGAAGAATTAAAAGGAAGGAAGAAGGTTGAATCCTTGAAAATATTGCCTGTTGAAACAGAACGGGGAAATCTTCATGTGATGGTGGATATTTCTTCTTGGATTAAAGGAATGTTAAGATCTGAATGTATAGTTCCGGTTAGAGACGTAAAAGAGGAGCGTTTACTATGGATCGAAGTATTTTAGATAGTGGAGATGTGATTCTTTAGAGATTAGTTCGTTTAGTTGACCCCCACAGTTCTATTCCATAAACCCAGATGGGTTTTACAATTGTGGTATAGATTAGTCTTTTGTTGTCTGGAGACAGCTTAAATCTATCGCCTAAGAGTTTTTTTTTTGTTCAGTTCTTTTAAATTTAGGGATTCGAAACAAGTCTTCGGTTCAATTAAAGCCCAAACAAACAAAAAATGGTTAAAAACAATAATATTTTTAATAATTTATTTAATAATTGTGCATTTTTAAACCACACGTGCTACTAAAAATGATAACAAAAAATTACATACATGCTGGTACCATCCTGTATTTAACGATACGTAGATAATAGTCGGCTCGTTCTCAGTAAGTATTTCCGGATTTAAAGCTCCTCGAGCTGAATCGCTTTTATATCCATTATTATGCCCAGGAATTCCTCTCTAAATTTTCTCCTAAAGAAAGCCCTTACACTCCCTTCTTCTTGGTGCACTTTTAAGCTCTGGCCAGAATCTTGTGTCCGGAATTGATTTTCTGGGAGAACGTTTTAGTGTGAAATTCTTCTTCTACTGATGCCCAAACACCATAAAGTAGCCCATGGGTTTCGTTATTCGGGACTCTTCTTCGAAGCACTAGATTAAGCGTTACCGAGAACTGGTGCAAATTAACTGGCCACTTTCCTTGCATTTGCGCTATAAAGTTTCGATCTTTTTAATGCAGATGCGTCCTACTTCTAATGTCTGGCCAGCATCTGAAACAAAAACAAACAAAAATTTTTTTCATTCTTAACAGGATTTTTTTGTTCAGACAGGCTGAGACAATAATGTCTTTAAAATATCTTAACTGAATGATAAAGAGGGAAATTAACTGGAATACAGAAAGTTCTGTTTTATCTCAAGAAAGATTGTTTAAGATTAATATCAGTTTTTTAAGTATGCCCCTGGGGTTATAGAAGGGAATTATAGTTCTTAACATTATCTTAACAATCATAGTTTCATTTAAATATTGTTTACATTTCCTTCTTCAAAATTCTTCAACTTTTCCACAAATCTCTGTTTCATTGCGAGCAAGATGAACAGCAATTCTAAACATCTTATAGCTTATCGGATAGTTTCTACATATGGTTTCCATAAATCCGTCGTATCATATTAAAAGAGCAACCCAGATTACCTAAATAACAGGATTTCAACACTTTTTTTTTTTAAAGAATAACAAGATGTTACTTGTTTGGAAATATTAATTTATATAATTTCTAAAAATGTCACTTGTTATAAGTTTAGTAACTGTTAAGGTTTCCCACCTGGACAACTTTTTTTGATCAAGGACTGCAACAACTTTATCCTGCAGGCGCTAATTAAAAAAAAAAAAAAAATCAGAATAAAAACTTGAAATGCATTTAACTGACAACTACAATTTGAGGTCACCATATTTCCCACTAAGCTAAAAATAAAGTCAATTTATTATTCCTGGGAAAAATAAATAAAAATCAAAGATTATTAATAATATAAAAAATTGTTAAAGTGCAACTTTGATCTGAAAAAGTGTGTTTTTTTAGGTTTTTCCGCCTTTGATACGAGAATGAAGACTCGTATTCTCAAAGATCCGTTAAGATTAATTTTACTTCAGAATCGCTCATTAAATAACAAAGAATATTATTATTTAATATGCTCGAAGTCGGATACCATAGTATAGTGAAATAAAGTAATGCCCATTTTTTTCAGGCAGGCTTTACGTCTTGTTTAGGTGCCGTGTACGGAGGCGACTAGCAAACATACTTTACTACAAAATTCCTCATATTAACACATTAAATAGAATGCAAGGCCTAGACTAGTACCGCAATACATCTTAGCTATGCGGGTCTAGCCTATAACCGCTTAACATACTTTACTACAAAATTCCTCATATTAACCATTAAATAAAATGCAAGGCCCTAGACTAGTACCGCAATACATCTTAGCTTTGCGGGTCTAGCCTATAACCGCTTAACATACTTTACTACAAAATTCCTCATATTAACCATTAAATAAAATGCAAGGCCCTAGACTAGTACCGCAATACATCTTAGCTTTGCGGGTCTAGCCTATAACCGCTCAGCCACCGTGGCGCCTCTGAAGTGAACATCTTTCCTTCTACAGAACTTGAACAGCAAAAAAAAAAGGAATAATAAGTAATTATAACTTGCTCTAATAATGATTGGAAATAAAATAAAAAATAGTAATTACGCAGGCGCATTCTGTAAAAAATCATCTTATTATCTTTAGACAACTGTTATATCTTAGTACATTCTAAAATAAATCAAGGTCATTCAATGTCCTTTCAAGGACATTCTTTTTTATTTATGTAATTTTTATTGTTCATCAAATATTTTAAAGTGGTGGGGATTTTTTTTTTTTTTAATGTACATCTACATAAAATCGTAGAACCCATTTCCGGAAAAACAAAATTTAAATTGAAAAATATAGCCAGTAAAGTGATGCTTCCGGTAGTTTAATTTTGGTTAAAATCTTCTGGTAAAGGTCATCTTTTAGTCAGGCAAAATAACAAATTTCAAATTTCAGCAATTTTTCATTTTTCAATTATGGTGGAAGACGGATATACAGACGGACAACCATACACAGGATATTTTGTGATTCTGGGAGCTTCAGAGCGAATGTTTCCGGTGAAAAGTTAAAAATATGGCGTCATTAGAATATCTTCTCTTTCTATAGTTGAGTAAGAAAACAAAAACAAAAAAAAAAACATTTAACCAAATCTAGCTATTAAGTAGAATCAATTTAGCGTATATAGCTAACATAATAATATAAGATTGCTATTTCGCTAGTAAGAAAAACGATGTAAGAGAAAAATTACATATTACAACAAACCTACCCACAAACACATGTAACTAGTTAGTAGAATAGAACATTTCGAATCACCAAAGACATCTAGTCACGCTTTTCAAACTATTCTAAAATAGTTCCTGTAGTTTAACAAGCTTCAGCGATCATTGAACTTGCGTTTTTCTTCCATCCTGAAAGACAAAAAGAAAAACACTAAGTTTGATAGATAGTTACATGCATTAGTGTAAAAATCCAGACTCCCTAGTGAACTCTAGTCTTAATCCAGAAATCTCCTTAGCAAAAACGTCTTGCAAAAATTAATGAGATCTTGCAGAAGCAAGTTCTGCTTGTATTTGGCCAGCCTTAAGCTCGTATCTAAGCTGAAGATAGATGTGTTGTTACTGCTCTTATTTACTGTTTAATATTCAGCTATTAAACCAGTACTACATATGTATGCAAATAAGTATTTCAAGCAGGATATAGAACTTGGTCATTTATTTTTCTTATCGTACAACTAGAAAAACAATACAAAAAAAGAAAGTTAAACGTCTGACGTGAAAAACTTGCTTAACTCCTCTGATCACAATAAACAAAATAAAATATTTTGTTGAAACTATTTTATACTGAGAAAAAAGAAGCTGAAATCTATTCAGTAAGGTTAGGCACTCTACAAAAAAATTAATATAAAAAATAACGCGAAAAATCTTCTTTCGTTTTTACAGATTTTCAAGTTTCTAACTTAAATATTACTGACAAAAAGGCGCCACGATAGCCGAGCAGTTATAGATTATATATTTTATTTAATGGTTAATATGAGGAATTTATAGTAAAGTATGTTAGGCGGTTATAGGCTAGACCCGCAAAGCTAAGATGTATTGCGGTACTAGTCTAGGTCTTGCATATTATTTAATGGTTAATATGAGGAATTTATAGTAAAGTATGTTAGGCGGTTATAGGCTAGACCCGCAAAGCTAAGATGTATTGCGGTTCTAGTCTAGGCCTTTAATGGTTAATATGAGGAATTTACAGTAAAGTATGTTTACTAGTCGCCTCCGTCCACGACACCTAATTTGGTAGATGGACGTAAAGCTTGACTGAAAAAATAAATAAATAAATTACTGACAAAAGTAACATTCCAAAATTTTAATAAATAGTATTTTAACAGAAACTTCTACACTTTATTCCAGCAGTAGATCACAGACACAATAATTTGCATATTCCTTCATTTTTATGCCAGTTTAGCATTTTAAGGCCAAAGTTAATAGATTTTGTAAAAATAAATAAATAAATAAAAATAAAGAATAAATATTTTTCAAACAGCAAGTTGTCATGGTGAAATGAACTTGAACGAAACTTAAGCACGTTTTGTTCAGACATAAGTTTTAGTTCTGCACATATGTATTTATTTTTTTTTAACAAGTGAAATTATTCAAGAAGTATTTTTTATTTTGGAAGGTTATTATCGTGAGGTTTGAAAAAATAACTTGAATTACGAGTATTCTTCGGTTGTTAAATGAATAAGCTTTTTACAAGTTTTATAAGTAAATTTTGCTTATTTTTTCAGGCGAGCTTTATGTCCAACTACTAAATTAGGTGTCGTGGACAGAGGCGACTAGCAAACATACTTTACTGTAAAATTCATTTTATTAACCATTAAATAAAATCCAAGGCCTAAGACCGGTAATCGAACCTAGTACCATAATGCATATTAGCTTTGCAGGTCTCGCCTTTGCAGTATTGCCTTTATTTTTAATATACTTACCAGTGATTATAAATAGTTCTTAAACCAATGACCAACTAAATTTGGCAAAACTCCAGATCGCTATCTCATCCTTTCTTTAAGTGATGCTAACTGTCCACCCAGAATCTTGGTCTTCTTTGTAAAAAGGCTAAACACTCTTGGCATTCCTCTTCCACTGTCACTGTTCATTTCCTTTCCAAATACCTTTTTACAGTTCATCAAAGGGGAATGTTGCCAACCGGGGCGCTCTTTACACGGACCACGATCAATTTGGCTATGCTTGCAGACATTCGGGGAGTCTAGCCGTAGATTCTCTTCTTAAAAAGAACTCTTTCAGTTCCCAAGTTTTTATATCATACTCCTCGATCTCCACACTTTGAACTCTTCGGCGCCTGGAGTCCTGCCAAAGGTGCACAGGAATTTCTTCGCCGCCTAGTAACTGGCTTACTCCTAACAAACGATGAACTTTACTTAGTACTAAACTTTAATTTCTTCTTAGATATTTCGACTTAAGCTGCAAACCAATCTAATCTACAGTAATATAGATATCTTGACTTAATCAAAGTCAATTAAACAATACTACTCTTGTGGCGGAAATGACACAGACTCCTATTAGATCCAACCTCCTTCATCCTTAAGAATTTAATGATGTTTGGCCAGTAAAATGTTTTTCCACTTAATGCTTAGTTAAAGTATAAGAGATATCCATCAGGCGAATCCATCAAATACAATCATCACAGTGTCCACTCCCTTGAACAATCATCACAGACCCTTCCCTTCATCAACAATCATCAACTAATAATTTAATTATTTGTTAGTTAAACCTCCAGTCCAATGTTTTATTATTTAGATAATGTTGAAAACAGCAGCCATATTAGCTACATATATGTTGTATTCAAGATTATCTAAATAATAATGCCCATATTTCCAGCTAGTGCAAACATCAATTAAAGAAAAGATAAAGATTGTTCTTTACTTTTTCTTTAACAAAAGGCTAGAACTGGTCTTTAATTGAGTGTAATATATTGTTTCTTTTTGTAAAAGGTTATATATTTAAGTGAAATTATTGCTTTTACTTTTTTTTTTCATTTACCAATGATTAATTCTCTTTCTAATTAAAAGATCGATAATAATAGGTACATTTCAAGAAAAGGTAATTTCAATTTCTTGGGAAGTAAAAGTATCGATATTCAATGTTTTAATATCACATAATCAAGTTTTGGTTTTATACAAAGTTTTTGAAGTAAAACTTCTGTTCAATACAAAATTATGTTGTTGGTTTAACCCAATTGTTTAACTCTTGTTATTTTTTGTCTTTTTCTTGTTAAACAAGAATTTTCAAGAAATATCCATTTTCAACCCGCTGAGTACTTTGAAAACTGTATATAGTCGTGAGAGCTACTCTCTTTTTTTTTCAAAACTCAAATTAAGTAAACTATCTTTTTTTTATAAAAAGAAGTGCTCCCATAAAAGAAACCATTTATAAAGATTAATGAATTTCAGGGTCCTTTTTCCCCCTACTTTTTCTGTCGGTATGTCATTCTGAGACGATAAAATTGATGGTTCTAGTCCGTTTACTGTGTATTCCCCTTAATTCTTCTACAAACCATTAGCCACCGTAAGCAGCATTTTCACCAGCTATCCCGTCCATACTTGCTTCTAGTGTCTCCCAAGGGAGCGGGAGACCATTCGGCCGACCACTTGCTTCTTCCTTAATGGGTATGGCTGTCCCGGTTGAATTGGTAGCAATTTGTTATAATTTTAACTGTTCCGTTTACTTCCATCCACAGGAGTATGGTTATTTATTTATTTACTTTATAAAAATTAACTTCAAAATTCTAGTTAACTTCAAAGTGTTAATCTGCTTCTAGTTTATAATCACTGCAAGTCACTAGTCGTCAAACTCATCCTTTGATGACATACTCCAAGGAAGCATCCTTGTTCCTATGTTTATACATGATTCACTGCTGGGAATTCCCACCCATGCAGACATCCTTTGATCATGGACCTTTTGCAGATTAGATTTTTAGATTTTAAAGGCGGGACGGGACCCATGCCCTAAGAGCACCGCAGCAGCCACAAGAGGCTTATTGTGCCTTCCCCTGTAAGTCTACTAGATAAAACCTCCCCTTCTAAAAAGGTTGAGGACTTTCCCTACCAGTTCCTTCTGCGCTACAATCTCCTTTGGCCTCAAGAGTTCCAAAGGTATCTGTAGCGCAATTTTTTGTTTGTTTGTTTTTTAAATTAAGGCTCGCCATCATGTGAAGTTATTTCATTTTCAATGCACTGGGCCACCTTCGGACAGGGTCTCTCCAAGACCGGACAGTGAGCTATAGTAGCTCCTAGGTTTCAAATGTTGACGCTCCATAGATTAGATTATCGGGACGGGACCTATACTCCACGGCTCCGCAGCCTAAAGAGGCTTATTGTGCCTTCCCCCTGAGGATCTAGTGGAAGAAACCTCCCCTACTAAGAAGGTTGAGGACTTTCCCTACTAGTTCTTTTTGCGCTACTATCTCCTAGATTCATAGCGCAACCGCTTGATTGCAACGCAATCAAACAGCCAGTGGGAGGCCGTTTCTTCCTCTTCCTGGTACAATCTGCACAACGGTTTCGAGCTGATAAGCCCTACCTTGCACAGGTGCTTTCTGAACCTACCGCGCCCCGTGTGAATAGGCCTGTAACCAGGGTAATCTGTTTTCTGAACCAAGCCCAGAGTTGTCTTTGGTTCTTTGTTTACACAGCAGGGGCATGACACTCTTGCCGTGTTTGACCCCTAGAAAGCATCACCCAGTTCTTTTCATGTTCTCTCCATACTTTTACAGATGATACTGCACTATTACCTAAAGTTCCTCTTTCAAGAATTCCCACGTACATCCAAGAACATCTTCTTCCATCCCAAACTCCATAAAAAAGAAGATCTAGTCTGAACTATAGTGCGTTTTCTCCTTTAAAAAAGCTTGATACCTTCGAATGCTTCAAGAGAAAGTGAATTACTGTACTCTCTCCTAAGAATAAGAGAAATTGAAAATTGGAATAAAAGAGACCAAAGAGAGTAGTGGAAAGGACATTCGCAGAAAACAAAACTAACTACTGAAAGAGAGATTAGTCGACATCAAAGTGCCGTTATCTTCTGAAATCATAAAAGTTAATTAATTGCTTTCTATTCCATCCCCTTCTTCCCAAGATATTGGATCTTCTTCGATGACTTTACACACACAATAAAAGTTCAGTCTTTATCTTTCTTTTAGAGTTTTAGAGTTTCTTGGTTTTCATTATTATAGATTTTTACTTTCCTCCTTAATCTAGAGAAGTTTGTTGTAATTGTACGTATTTTTTATTTTGAGTTGGCGCCGGAAATACCAGTATTTAGATTTCCGGAATACGAAAAAGTTTTTGTTTTTTTTTTGTAGACCTTTGTTTGTTTGTACACTTATATAAATGGTATCTCAAAAACAAAAACTATTTATTGCAAACAATCACCCGACTACTACTCGCAGAGCTTTAGCTTACAAAATCTTCTTGAAACCTTAAACGTTTGTATTAAAATTAATTGTGTTTATATCAAATTAGAAGCAACATACCCAACACTTCTCTCTTAATAGGTACTCTTAAACGAATTTTTTTGAATCGTAAGAAATTTTTCTTTTAGATTTACATAAGTATTTGTAATTATTGTATAAACTGTTATAATAGAATCAGTGGGAACCATTTGCGAGGGGGAAAAACCCAAAATATGGATTCAGTAATTTGCCGCTTCCGGTCAGCAGATCTGGAGAAAATTTTGTGAGTTAGAATTTTTTGGAAAAGTGTCGTAGTAAAAAGGAAGTCGTAGGTGCCACGAATAGCCGAGCGGTTATAGGCTAGACCTGCAAAGCTAAGTTGTATTGCGGTACTAGTCTAGCCCTTATTTAATGGGTAATATGAGGAATTTATAGTAAAGTATGTTAGGCGGTTATAGGCTAGACCCGCAAAGCTAAGATGTATTGGCGGTACTAGTCTAGTCCTTATTTAATGGGTAATATGAGGAATTTATAGTAAAGTATGTTAGGCGGTTATAGGCTAGACCCGCAAAGCTAAGATGTATTGCGGTACTAGGCTAGCCCTTATTTAATGGTTAATATGAGGAATTTAGAGTAAAGTATGTTAGGCGGTTATAGGCTAGACCCGCAAAGCTAAGATGTATTGCGGTACTAGTCTAGGCCTTGCATTTTATTTAATATGTTAATATGAGGAATTTTGTAGTAAAGTATGTCAGGCGGTTATAGGCTAGACCCGCAAAGCTAAGATGTATTGCGGTACTAGTCTAGGCCTTGCATTTTATTTAATGGTCAATATGAGGAATTTATAGTAAAGTATGTTTGCTAATCGCCTCCGTCCACGACACCTAATTTGGAAGTTGGACGTAAAACTCGCCTGAAAAAATAGGATTTACTTTATTTTTATTAAAAAAGGATGTCCTTTGAGTGTTTAAACATGATATGATGACGGACATTCTTTTTTTTTTTTTTTTTTTTTTTTTTTTTGTGCTTTTCAGGGTAATCTGTTGTAGTAAAAATCCGCTATAGTTGAGATAGTAGAAGAAGTGCGCGAATTAATAGTGTATAGTTTACTTTCTTGGCGGCACTTGAATGAAGGCGGGAGTGTAATGGTTGCGCGCGCGGAGCGGGTGAGTGTGACTTAAGACTTGGTAACGGTCTGTTGGCAAGGTCGCTGAACCCGGTTCACCTAGCCGCATGGACGGGACTCACAGTATATCCGCGCGCCAACTTTATATACGCTCCGTTTTCAAAAAATAAAAACTAAAAAAAAAATAAATCTAAACTTCACCTGTTGCTTCTCTCGCTAGCTCAGAGAGGCTGTGACTCCTCAAACTGCCTGTAGGTGCGCTTTCTGTTCACATTCCTCTATTTCTTTTTTTCACCGTTTTAGCGCGCTACTATAGTATATTCGAGATATCTATCTTTATGTATCTATCCGGTTTTTTTTTCCGATCTTAGGACACGTTTTACTCTTATTATTACTTTTTTCGTTTTTTTCTTTTCTTTTTTTTTTGTAAATGGTCCATCTACGTCATTTCCTGTAACGGTTTTCTTACACATTTTCACTTCCCAAAATGCGCTGAGAAAATTATGAAGTGGACACTCACACGACTCTCTCTTAAACCGCAGTTTACGTAATCAAATTAAATTAATTGCATTTTCTAGGAGCATTTCAATTTTTAGTTAAAATTTAGTTGATTCAAAATTATGCAGGATAACTGCAAAGATATAATTTACGAAAATTCGTTAAAAATTACTTTTAAATCTATTCAGTCAAGTGAGATTTCCGGTATTCACAATTTGAATACAGTTTACCCTAATTAATGTGTCCTCAAGATCAGAAGGCGGTGGAGGGACTAAGAAGTAAAGTAAAAAAGTAAATGCCTATTTTTTCAGGCGGGCTTTACGTTCAACTACCAAATTAGGTGTCGTAGACGGAGGCGACTAGCAAACATACTTTACTATAAATTCCTCATATTAACACATTAAATAGAATGCAAGGCCTAGACTAGTACCGCAATACATCTTAGCTTTGCGGGTCTAGCCTATAACCGCCTAACATATTTTACTACAAAATTCTTCATATTAACACATTAAATAAAATACAAGGCCTAGACTAGTACCGTAATACATCTTTGCTTTGCGGGTCTAGCCTATAACCGCCTAACATACTTTACTATAAATTCCTCATATTAATACGTTAAATAGAATGCAAGGCCTAGACTAGTACCGCAATACATCTTAGCTTTGCGGGTCTAGCCTATAACCGCTCGGCTATCGTGGCGCCTAAACAATCAATATTAGATTTCTTATTCACTAATAATGGCAAGTTGTCGATAATAATGGAAAAAAAAGAAAAATTTTATTATTTAAATAAAAAACTAGGCCAGGAAAAAAAACTTATTCAGTTGTATAACAAGTTTGGTCTATTACAGTTCTTATGTCTATAATATAATAAATATCTATTATTCTACCATATGTTTCATAAAAACAGGATTTCGACCGCCAGAACTCAGCCTCTAGTGAAAGTAATAAGAATAACCTTACCAGCATTTTTATATTTTAATAGCGGGTGGGGGGATTTAGAGGCCTTGGCAACTAAATATGGCCAGCTTATGTAAATAAATATTTGGATTTAGTGAAAGCCAGCAATATAGCGGATGTCTGCTAGTGTGATTGAAGTTTTAGGTACATCTGCTTCCTGTACAGAACAATTGGCATTAGGTTGTTTCGATCTTTATGTAACGTTGGAGAGTGGGAAGTGAAAAATATCTGGTGTGAATTTGATTCTACGTGAACAGGTGGTTGCAGAATTCTAAATTTGGCTAGTTTAATGGAAGCCCTCATGCGGCGCCACACAGCAATATCTAAAATAACTTCCTTTAAAATAAAAATTATTTCTCAGTCAAATATTTAATATAAAGTTCGTAGGTCTTTCTCGACTTCTATGCTAGCATTATAACTCATGCAGGGCATTAGCTCCTCAATCCAAGGCGCCACGTAGCCGAGCGGTTAAAGGCTAGACCCGCAAAGCTAAGATGTATTGCGGTAATAGTCTAGGCCTTGCATTTTATTTAATGTGGGTTAATATGAGGAATTTATAGTAAAGTATGTTAGGCAGTTTTATAGGCTAGACCCGCAAAGCTAAGATGTATTGCGGTACTAGTATAGGCCTTGCATTTTATTTAATGTGGGTTAATATGAGGAATTTATAGTAAAGTACGTTTGCTAGTCGCCTCCGTCTACGACACCTAATTTGTGGTAGTTGGACGTAAAGCCCGCCTGAAAAAAATAGGCAATTACTTTACTTTACTTTATTGATCGTTTAGTTAAGATTGATTCGATGATAAGAAGATAGCAACACCTTGAAGTAATGCCTATTTTTCAAGGATAGCTTTATGTTGCACTACCGATTCTGCAAACCAGTAAAGACTCTAGTTACTTTAGCGTGGTTAGGCTAAATGAAGATGCAGCTTCATCTTTAGAAAACATCACGTAACGAACTCTCCTGCTGAATACCGAATGTATCTGGGTCAGGGTCATAAAAAAAACTACAGATTACATGAGAACATGTTAGGAGATATGCATACCTCTTTGTGGCAAATGAACTTCCTGTAAAATTTTAGGTTAGCAGAGATATCTAAATAATGTTTTCCAATTTCCCAAGAGGAATAATTTCCCTCCTTGAAATTCCCTACACTTAAAGTGTAGAACTGTTTGGTTTTTTTTAGGGATGAGGAAATATTTAGCAATCTAGACAGATTTTCCATTACGAATTTTCATTTGAAAAATCCATTTTGAGGGATCCCGAGTTCTGTCAGTCTATGGAGCAGAACTCCTTAAATAAAAAGTGCAATTTGAGGTCTTGGTCTGGTTCCAGTAAGGGATCCAAATATAAGCTTTTGGACTAAAACAGTCGGAGGTGGCACTTTACTGAATTCCAAAACTTGGTATCTTTACAACTATTTACTTGTAACATTTTCTCGTGAAACAATTTGGCTAAGGGATGTTTTAGCCAGTTCCAAAATATCTATTCAGTCTTGAAACCTGTTGCACACTAAAAAGGAATAATTAGTTATTTAACAAAATTACCAAAATTTGAAGAAAAGAGGCTGCCTAAAAATTTCAATTAATTTAACCTTCTTTTTTTTGCGGCCATTTTGACGAAAACTGGTACCTTTAAGTGAACATGTATAATATTGAAGTGAACTACTTTTTAGTATTCATTCTGAGTTTCAAGAACATTTAATTACGTAAACTGGCGGCTAGAAAAAGTCTAGTGAGTTTTGAAACCAGGTTTTTTCAAACCGAAAGTTCTTGGGTTTGAAAGGAACAGTAAATGAATTAATCTGCATTTGAAAAGGAAGAGTTATGCTAGCGTATTTTTTTGTTTTTTTTTTTAGGGAACTAAAAGAAGCGTATTGTAACATTTCCTGTCTGAACATGTCACGTCTGGTTAAAACATGTTTCTTGTGGCCGTATTAGAATATGCATAGCTTTTTTTTTTAGGTGGGAGGTGGTCGGTGGTTCAAAGATAATGCAGCTCTGCTTCCCGCCTATCCACACTGTCTGTCTATCTGTCAGTCAGTCTGCGACAACTTTAGTGAATTGTGGTTTACAAACACAGCTGCGTAGTACTGTTTTCGTATGTCGGCACTTTCAACCAAAAAAATCTTGCGTAGTCTCATAATGATGGACAACAAACGTTTATTTTATTACAATTTTGAAAACTGGAACTTTGTGTTTTACATTTTCCGCTGCTTTCATCCTGTTTCTCCTCTTTCTTGCTCCTTTAAAACTGTAAAATGAAAACAAGAATGGCTATTGACAGACTTCTACTCCAGCTGGTAGAATAAGAACAGTGAGAGTGAAGCTGGGTTGAAAGAATGCAAGAAAAAGAAAGAGTTGGAAGAGACGACAATAGTTGGAATAAGAGAAGAACAGGTTTCCAGTGTGGTGTATATATCCGGTAGATAGAACTGGATGTCCATGGCACATTATGGCTCTTGATGATCTGGACTTGTTAGCACATGTCTACAACCATCTGAACTAACAAACAAAGAGAATACTTTCCATTTCACTCTGACTGGAAAGACTTTCTCATACAAAATTTTGAGAAAGTGAAAACTTTTGACGACTTCATTGAAATATATTAAAGTTACTGAGGTTCTGATATTAATAATATAAATCTATTCTAACTAAGAATTGTGAATAATAAATTCTTCCCAATATTATCCATATTTTAAAATTGCTCATTAATACGAAATCAATTTAAAAAAGGAAATTAAATAAAGAAAAATTTTTTTCAAGGAAAAAGTAATCAAATTCTTTACTCCAATTTAGGAGTTTTTCGTTTAAGATGGTTGAGGTTATGAGATCGTAGCCAGGTGATTTTTTTCGGCGAATTTCGTACATTACTTCTGCAGGTGTAACGAAAGGGTTTTGGTGGTAGGCTGAGTTGAAGGGGAACAAGTCCAGTCTGTTGTATATTTAGGGTTAAAGTTTGCTTTCGTTTTACAGATTGAAAATTTTAACTTCAAATATCTAGTAAACAACTCGATAGATTTTGTTTATATTTTACCTGTATATGGAGACAACATCAGTATATAATTGTATAAAATTTCGTAAAAATCTATTGAGCAGAATATGAGATATTTAGGGTTAAAGTTTGCTTTCGTTTTACAGACTGAAAACTTTAAATTCAAATATCTAGTAAACAACTCGATAGATTTTGTTTATATTTTACCTGTATATGGAGACAACATCAGTATATAATTGTATAAAATTTCGTAAAAATCTATCGAGCAGAATATGAGATATTTAGGGTTAAAGTTTGCTTACGTTTTACAGATTGAAAATTTTAACTTCAAATATCTAGTAAACAACTCGATAGATTTTGTTTATATTTTACCTGTATATGGAGACAACATCAGTATATAATTGTATAAAATTTCGTAAAAATCTATCGAGCAGAATATGAGATATTTAGGGTTAAAGTTTGCTTACGTTTTACAGATTGAAAATTTTAACTTCAAATATCTAGTAAACAACTCGATAGATTTTGTTTATATTTTACCTGTATATGGAGACAACATCAGTATATAATTGTATAAAATTTCGTAAAAATCTATCGAGCAGAATACGAGATATTAGGGTTAAAGTTTGCTTTCGTTTTACAGACTGAAAATTTTAACTTCAAATATCTAGTAAACAACTCGATAGATTTTGTTTATATTTTACCTGTATATGGAGACAACATCAGTTTATAATTGTATAAAATTTCGTAAAAATCTATCGAGCAGAATACGAGATATTTAGGGTTAAAGTTTGCTTTCGTTTTACAGACTGAAAACTTTAAATTCAAATATCTAGTAAACGTACTCGATACCACTTCTATGGCATGTACGTGCTCGTAGCTGGTCTAGTATGTCGATATGTGGTGAGTAAGGTAGGTTGCAAATAAGTTGGCTTTCTCTTCGTCAGACTTGGTCCAATAGCCATTATCCTGAGACTAAGTGGAGATGATATCTGCTTATACTTCAATATTCTTTCTAGTAACGGTCAATAGAGATTTATTTTCAGTTGCTAGTTGTTCAGTGAAGTCGGCGTAACCTGTCATTGTAAATATTTCTGTAACTCTAGTTTTAGTTGACTGGTTAGTCTGTTCAAAGTTCGTTTGTTTGATGGGTACCTGTGTGGTTTTTGTCATTGGTTTCTAGCTCGTCTTTTGGCTGTGATTAGCTTGCGGGATATGGAAGGTAGATTGTGAGTTGGTAGTGGTAGTTGTAGAAGGTCGTATGTAGATTGCAACTGAGAAGTCGTTTATTTTGTCGTCCAGTTGTTATGGTGTCTTCAATGAAGTATGTAAGTCAAGTTTTTTGTTCTAAGTTGAAACGGAAGAGGGCCCAGTCAATTGTTCCGTTAATCAGAGTTGGTCTACGTGGAATGGGTATAGGTCTAGCACGTCAAGGATAAGTAAGACAGGACTATGGTCAGATGAGAGATCGTTAATTGCTTGTAGTTCTGTGTGGATATTTGTGAGTGAAGAACAGACTAAAAAAAAGACAAGCAGGTCAGGAAGTTTTCTGAGAGATGTTGTCCAGTAAGTCGGTTGGTTGGGAGATAGAGTACTGAGTCTATTGGAAGATATAGTAATATAGTTTTTGCTTTTCTACATGTTACATGATGCCCCCTAAACTCCATCAAACAATGATCAACCTGTGGGGTATTTAGCCGGATATTGGAGGTGGCCAGAATTTGGCTGTTGAAAAGGAGTGTTGAAAGTAGTAAAAACTGTTTCTTTGTACGGAAGTTAGGGACTTTACGAAATAGCGAGAAAATGTTTTACAAACTAAATAAATAATTAAATCACCATGGAAACAGTTTTGAAAAATCGAAAAAAAAGATCGATACATATTCGTAAATCGCATAAAAACAAAATCGCATTAAAAAAAAAAATCGCACAAAAAGTAGGTTTCACCTGTATTTAATTACCGTGTATCATCACTTAGCTTCACTAGAAGGGGCCAGTAAAGAGCACCCGTCCTCTACAGGTCCTAAGAAGTTCAAGTCTAGATTAACACCATGGAAATACACAACAGGAAGTCTTAATCAACAACGGTAACGACCAAAAGTAGTTTTTCATAAAAAAAAGGACTTAAAAATCAGGAAGTAATTTTACTGAGCACAAATTATGGAATTTCTAGTTTTACTTTTTGTTTTGTTTTTGTTTAAAACCACCGTTATTTCCGGTTATGATGATTGAAGTCGCACATGAACCCGCACACTCTATCAACATTTATATGGCTCTGCTTCAAATAAACAAAGCACATCTAATTTTTCTAACGTTCATATGGTTTTTGTACTACGTATGTTCCGGTTGGAAGCGCTTACTAAAGTTCCTTCCGTTAGTAATGAAAGTTACAAAGTTAGGGCAAGTAGATTGGGTGACAAGGGAGAGAGAGAGAGAGAGAGAGTGGAGTGAAAAGTTTATCCTGGGGGACAGGAAACGGGGGCCTACCGGACTGACGAGAGAACGCCAATCTTAACTTCCGTTCTTAGTCACCCACGTGAGACCGACAGTACTGGCTTTACATGCTGTGCATCTTCAATTAGATAACTTCCATCAGATACGCTATTCTCAGGTTTTGAATGTCAATTATTATTTTACTGGTAATATTTTACTGCGATAATTATTTGAATCAAACAAATCTTGTATGGAATCATTCATGATGCCATTGATTTTATCCATCAAGTTTATCGTATTCCTGATCAGTTTGGTGAAGAGATTTCGACTTTACTTATATTTTCGACTCGCATTACACTTGCTGCCACTGCGACCCCTTTGGATCATTTGAGGTTCCTCCCACTCTAGAGCTCGCCCTCCAGAGACCCGTCCACTTAATTAGACTCTTAATTCTGGAGAGCGGCTCTTGGGTAAAGCTCCTCAGGGCCCTGGTTTTTCCTCCCCCGAGAAGTAACATCCTTAGCCATTCAAACCCCTCACTCTGACACTACACGTGCAGTGCCGTTTCCACCTCTTCCTGACAGAACCTACAGAGGCTAACATCTGCTGATTAAGAGAGGTTTTTTTTGTTTTCCCTCTCTCTCTCTCTCTCTCTCACTCTCTCTCTTTATTCTGCCTATTTCGCTAAGAAAACAGTTGATTACCACACTTATATTTCCGCATTTAGATTACTGATGATTTAACAGCTGAATTGAACATAAAATTACAAAGGTCAATAAATTCCTGTGTTCGTTTTATTTTAAATGTAAGAAGAGATGAGCATATTACTCCTCATTTTATTTTTCTTAATTGGCTGAATGTCAAGTATAGAAGGAAGTACTTATTGGGAAGGTTTCTGTTTATGCTTCTAAAAAATAAACGTCCCGAATATTTATTTAATCTGTTTATCAGGAAGGCCCAATTAGATTTAAAAAATACCAGAACTGTTAATTCCAAATTTTATATTTCTCCATATCGAACAGTTACCTATAAAAATTCATTTCTTGTGCAATCTTCTCTTTTCTGGAATTCTTTACCTCTTACATTAATTCATAAAAGTACAATAGCTTCATTTAAAAATGCATTGTATGATTTCTTAATGCGGTCCTTCATAGAAGACGCTTCTCATTAGAGAATTTATTATTTAGTTTTATATCTATAAATTAAGTGCATTTCAATGTAATTTTTGTTATAATAATTTTACTTTTATATTATAGAGAACTTATTGTAATTAATTTTGTAATTTAAATTTTGTTTGTTGTCCTTAAGGGATATTGTCCCAGGACAAAATAAAAGTTTCTTTCTTTCTTTCTTTCTTTCTCTCTCTTAATTAAGGCGCGTCAACATCTGTGGTTATTTCAATGCACTGGCCACCTTCGGACAGTGTCTCTCTCCAAGACCGGACATTGAGCTATAAGAAGCTCCGTAGATTAGATTATCGGGACGGGACCTATACACCTTACGGCACCGTAGCCTAAAGAGGCTTATTGTGCGTTCCCCCTGAGGATCTAGTGGAAGAAACCTCCCCTACTAAGAAGGTTTAGGACTTTCCCTACCAGTTCCTTCTGCGCTACTGTCACCTTTGGTCTCAAAGGGCCGAAGGTTTCATTGCAACGCAATCGAACAGCCAGTGAGAGGCCGTTTCCTCCACATCCTGACACAATCTGCACAAAGGTTCCCCGAGCTAATAAGCCCCCACCTTGTGCAGATGACTAATAATAATAATAAAGCCTTTTATTTTTAGAAAAAACAATAACTACAAAAAAATTCATTCTTTAAACATGACAAATAAAAGACAAATTCACTGGATCCAAAAGACCATCCGTGGGATTGTTGCCTACAATAATATAGTTAAAACATCACAAAAATTGCTTTAAAATTTAATTTTTAATTTAAAATCACAAGAATATTACAGAATATATTGCATTATACCATTTGTTAAGCCGCGTACCGTCCTTTCTCGGCGGTACCGTTTGACAGTTCTCCATCTCGCCTTTTTCTATTTTTCTCTCTCTCCCCTTATTCCAATTCTCGTAGTATGCGTTAATTTTCGTTAATCTTTTCCTTTGCTGTCGCCGCCAATATCTTATTTTTCTGCTATTTTGTAGTTTTGTTTATTTCTCAGTTCCCATGGTTTCAACCTTCCCCTTCTCTATCCTCTCTTACCCGTGGGGTTTTCCGTCTGCTGTGGTTCAGTACGCCGCTGACTCTTTGCAAATAAGTTAGTGCTCCTCAATTCCATACCGCTTCATAACGAGTCGACGTCTGGCCCTGCTCTGCATCAGATATAGTACGCGTCCGCTGGACCAACGCTTCAAGTACAGCTTTTCGTACTTCCGCAACGCTTCATCATCGGCTGCTTCCGGCCCTACGTCACTCGAGTCTGCCTGCTGGTGTACTTCTTACTGTATCTCAGCCTGCTAAGAGACACTTCCGCTGATATCTAGCACTTCGCTTCATCCGCTTCTAGTGCATTGATTGTACTATTACTTCTTCCTCATCCGCATCTAGTGCACTTGGTGCACTATTACCCTTCCCTCTTCCGCTTACCTCACTTCCAATTCTAATACGCCTCTTTGGGCTTGAACCCCAATATTCCTTACGCTTCTAGGAGCTCAGCTACACATTACACACACATCTTTACACACTTGTTTACCTAAGCTCTTTAATAGTTCCTATTCCCTTCTACCGCTTAATTAGAGATCCTTCACCGCCTGGCGGATGCTGTGTGCGCTCGCTTCCGGTGCGTTAAAGGTAAAGGTTTTCTTGACCATTTTCATTGCTAAATATTTTCTTTGTATTTATTTATCCCTCCCCCAAGTACGTATCGATTTAAATTACGTTTACGTCATCTTCCCCTCTCCGCATCTGGGTGTAAGCCTCACGCGCTTACACCATTATTGGATTACAATTTAATTGAATTAGATAATTATGACGAAAATCCCTTGCATATTTACAAAAATTGGTTTCCATTTAAGATAACCATTTAGATATTAACTGCTCTTTTGTGAGACTCTCCTTACAAAGTAATGAGGGAACCATCATCATCTCCAAATAATCTATAATTAAGATACATAAGTTCGCCTCTCGCTTTTATAATCCAGGAGATTTGTACAGATAACTATTCTCTATGTGTACTGTGTAAATGTATTGGAGTGTTGTAGCAGTATATGTTGCTCATGTTCATGTTGTTAGGCTGAGACACCCGCAGGGACGCCAAGAATCCTGAATAAATGGCTAATCCACTTCCCTCTACGCGGGGTTAACGCTCCTTAAGTTAATGAAAAATATAAATGCTATCTTGGGCTTTAAAAACTAGGTACATCTTGTCTAGAAAAAATCAACTTTTTAGTAAAAAAAAAAAGAAAAACTGGGAAATTTTCCAACTTGAAGTTTTCCATATAAGAATGTGTGGAAATTTAGGAAAAGCAATTTTCTCAAAAGGAAAATTTAATCTACTGTACTTTTAAACTATCTTCAGAGATTTTTTTCGCTGTCGTCATTAACTTACAGATTATTGTTATTACAGGAAATCCTAGCTTTATTTATGTTCAAAAAAGTGAAACCTTATTTCCAGGCTGTTCAAGCTTTAAGTGGGCCCCCTCCTGGTTTTAAAAGTTATTTCGAGAAAGGAGAGTTGACAGGATCGTTATCTTACATCACGGTTATACGAACTAAGCCATAAAAACTGGCAGTCGCCGTATTTCTAAAGATATTATTACGTGGTGACTTGATCTTTTAAATTTTTACGTACTCTACTTTTATGTTACTTTATTTTCTTTCTCTTTTAATTTAATGGCTTATTTTTAACATATGTATTTAAACATTTCCTTTTTTAGTTAGTAATTCTTCCTTTTACTAGATAAAATTGGATTTCGAGTTCACCACCGGATGTATCCATTGCAGTTATGAATGTGGTTTGTCTGTTTGTAGATAGTTTGAGTGTGTTCAGCATTCCAAAATCACAGAAATTTTAAATTTGAATCTCTGATTTTTGGTACTACTACCAACGGAAATGAACTTATTTCATATAACTTCCGTAAAAAGATCGATAAAGAATACTTTTTTGGCTAGAAGGTGGTTGTTCTTTCCTTGCAAGAAGAATTTCAGTGCAATATATTTAATTATATCCCTAAGGATGAAATATATCAACAAAGGAAATCCAAATTTCAAGAAAAAAGTTGATCGGAAATGCAATTTAACTAATATGGATTCGTTTTTTATTCAGCGATTTCTTTTTCGTGAGAAATCGTATTTTTAAATTGAATATTTACACAAAATTAGAGTTTTTTTTTTTTTCTGTAGAGGGAAAGGATTAACTCAGTAGTTAGCGTATACTGGATTCAGACGCGGATATCCGGAATACGAATTCAGCTACTTACGATTTTCACTTCCTTTACAGCTTCTTATAAGTCACAGTCCGGTGATGGAGCAGTGTTGTCTGTAACGAGAGAACTGGACAGTACACAGAAAAATGCTCCGAGCACCAATTGACATGAAATTCGCCTAAAAACCAAACCAAAAAAAAGTTTCATTTTAACTAAAACTTATTTGTTTCAAATTGAAAACGATAGTCGAGCGGTTATAGGCTAGACCCGCAAAGCTAAGATGTACTGCGGTACTAGTCTAGGCCTTGCATTCTATTTAATGTGTTATAATATGAGGAATTTTGTAGTAAAGTATGTTCGGCGGTTTTAGGCTAGACCCGCAAAGCTAAGATGTATTGCCGTACTAGTCTAGGCCTTGCATTTTATTTAATGGTTAATATGAGGAATTTTGTAGTAAAGTATGTTAGGCGGTTATAGGCTAGACCCGCAAAGCTAAGATGTATTGCGGTACTAGTCTAGGCCTTGTATTTTATTTAATGGTTAATATGAGGAATTTTGTAGTAAAGTATGTTAGGCGGTTATAGGCTAGACCCGCAAAGCTAAGATGTATTGCGGTACTAGTCTAGGCCTTGTATTTTATTTAATGGTTAATATGAGGAATTTTGTAGTAAAGTATGTTAGGCGGTTTTAGGCTAGACCCGCAAAGCTAAGATGTACTGCGGTACTAGTCTAGGCCTTGCATTCTATTTAATGTGTTAATATGAGGAATTTTGTAGTAAAGTATGTTCGGCGGTTTTAGGCTAGACCCGCAAAGCTAAGATGTATTGCCGTACTAGTCTAGGCCTTGCATTTTATTTAATGGTTAATATGAGGAATTTTGTAGTAAAGTATGTTAGGCGGTTATAGGCTAGACCCGCAAAGCTAAGATGTATTGCGGTACTAGTCTAGGCCTTGTATTTTATTTAATGGTTAATATGAGGAATTTTGTAGTAAAGTATGTTAGGCGGTTTTAGGCTAGACCCGCAAAGCTAAGATGAATTGCGGTACTAGTCTAGGCCTTGCATTCTATTTAATGGTTAAAATGAGGAATTTTGTAGTAAAGTATGTTAGGCGGTTATAGGCTAGACCCGCAAAGCTAAGATGTATTGCGGTACTAGTCTAGGCCTTGTATTTTATTTAATGGTTAATATAAGGAATTTTGTAGTAAAGTATTGTTTGCTAGTCGCCTCCGTTCACGACACCTAATTTGGTATTTGGACGTAAAGCCTGACTAAAAAAAATAGGCAATTACTTTACTTTTTGTTTCAAGTTAAAACCTACTTACAGCGATAAGAGGGGAAGTCTTGCGAGTTATAGACGCCATATTTTTTTTTGTTTACTTTTGTGTACCGTTATTTAGCGTTCTGTCTTTATTAGATCACATCTCTCTTTTAAACATTGTTTGTGCTTGTTCTCATTTTAATTGTTAGGAAATCTCGATGTCTATCAGTAGAAATCCACCTGTTGTACTTCAATCTACAGAAACTATCTCGCTTCTCTAATCTCTCTCTACCTCTGTACTGGAAATGAATTTATTTGAATAAAATTTATATGTATGTGTATTCACATGTTAATTGAAGTCACAGAATAACAAAAAAAAAAAGCGCGGGGATGATTATTTTACATTTGCAAAACCATCGTCAAGTAATTGTTAGCATAACGTGTTGCTCAAGTAAAAAATAAGTTTTTACATTGTCTCAACTTCCTTTTACATTAAACTTACTTAAGCCAAGGAATGATTAAGAAGTAGTTATTCTTGCATTAAGTGACAATTAGTTATCTCAGGCTAACGGTTTGTGGCTTTTACTGGAATTTATTTTATTTATTTTTGCTCCTTGGAAGAGGAAGTTGTGGGAATTGTTCAGAGATTTTTGAATTTGAATACCACCGGAAGTATCCGTTCTAAGGTGTTCTGATTTGTGAACTCTCAGAAAACAAATCTTTCTTATTCGTGACCCCCAGTCTACACTTCCTGTCACTTCTGCGAGTTAACCAACCCTCAGTTTGCCTTTTTTTTTTTACCCAAGACTCGAGACCCTTAACAGTATTGCCACCTACACAAAACTGAATTTCCACCTTTAAATGAAACTCGGCAGACCATTTTCTTGTTCAATTGTTACACATGTCGTCTAACAACTACTTTACCGCAATCAGGGAGACCGCCAAAATAAGTTTTAATGATTAAAGATATTTTTAAAAATTGATTTATTGCATTAATGGATCGGTCGTAACTAATCTGGATAATCTTCTATTATTATCATTATATTATTAGTGAAAACCAATACAGGAGCAGGTTGTCCATTACGAGAAGTGGATGTTGAAACGCCTTGTCTCCTCAGACATGATGAGTTACCTACCTCCTCTCGGCCTTGTTGATCCCAGTGAAAGGAGGCTGTCTACAACTGAAGACATTCAAACTCCTTATGCAGTCATAAAATGGTTAATTAGAAAGGTTGATTAGGATTTACTTATTTATTTATCTTTGAACTCCTTTTATTGGTTAAATCCTTTTCTCACGAGTTAATTTCTAGCCATTATAATTATTTAAATGTTCTCAGAAAATATTTACCCTTAAAAAGATAAAAATCTAATCTTTAACTTTAACCTTAAAAGAGGAAACCATTGTGAACACTTGCACTACATCCGGTTAAAGCAGATTACGTAATTCAATTTGAAACCAACAAATTTGAACCAGAAAAAACAAAATTATGCATGTTCTTTTCAAAAAAAAATAAGTTAATATTTAAGTGAGACAACCGAACAACTAATTTCTGTGGTTACAGCCATAGAAAGAGCTGTAAGTAGCTCCTAGGAAGAGAAAATCTAAGGGGGCCAGCAGCTGGATTCGATCTCGAGATCTCTGCGTGGGAATCCAGCTCGCTAACCACCTAGCTATTTCCTTCCTCCTTTAGCCCTTGATTAATAATTAAGAAAAAAAGTAATCGCCTATTTTTTTCAAGCGGGGCTTAAAGTCGAACTACCAAATTAGGTGTCGTGGACGGAGGCGACTAGCAAACATACTTTACTATAAATTTCTCATATTAACACATTAAATAAACTGCAAGGCCTAGACTAGTACCGCAATACATCTTAGCATTGCGGTACTAGTCTATAACCGCCTAACATTCTTTACTACAGATTCCTCTATTAACCAATAAATAAAATGCAAGGCCAAGACTAGTACCGCAATACATCTTAGCTTTGCTGGTCTAGCCTATAACCGCCTTACATACTTTTCTATAAATTTCTCATATTAACACATTAAATAAACTGCAAGGCCTAGACTAGTACCGCAATACATCTTAGCATTGCGGTACTAGTCTATAACCGCCTAACATTCTTTACTACAGATTCCTCTATTAACCAATAAATAAAATGCAAGGCCTAGACTAGTACCGCAATACATCTTAGCTTTGCTGGTCTAGTCTATAACCGCCTTACATACTTTTCTATAAATTTCTCATATTAACACATTAAATAAACTGCTAGGCCTAGACTAGTACCGCAATACATCTTAGCTTTGCTGGTCTAGTCTATAACCGCCTAACATTCTTTACTACAGATTCCTCTATTAACCAATAAATAAAATGCAAGGCCTAGACTAGTACCGCAATACATCTTAGCTTTGTTGGTCTAGCCTATAACCGCCTTACATACTTTTCTATAAATTTCTCATATTAACACATTAAATAAACTGCAAGGCCTAGACTAGTACCGCAATACATCTTAGCATTGCGGTACTAGTCTATAACCGCCTAACATTCTTTACTACAGATTCCTCTATTAACCAATAAATAAAATGCAAGGCCTAGACTAGTACCGCAATACATCTTAGCTTTGCTGGTCTAGCCTATAACCGCCTTACATACTTTTCTATAAATTTCTCATATTAACACATTAAATAAACTGCAAGGCCTAGACTAGTACCGCAATACATCTTAGCATTGCGGTACTAGTCTATAACCGCCTAACATTCTTTACTACAGATTCCTCTATTAACCAATAAATAAAATGCAAGGCCTAGACTAGTACCGCAATACATCTTAGCTTTGCTGGTCTAGTCTATAACCGCCTAACATTCTTTACTACAGATTCCTCTATTAACCAATAAATAAAATGCAAGGCCTAGACTAGTACCGCAATACATCTTAGCTTTGTTGGTCTAGCCTATAACCGCCTTACATACTTTTCTATAAATTTCTCATATAAACACATTAAATAAACTGCAAGGCCTAGACTAGTACCGCAATACATCTTAGCTTTGCGGTTCTAGCCTATAACCGCCTAACATTCTTTACTACAGATTCCTCTATTAACCAATAAATAAAATGCAAGGCCTAGACTAGTACCGCAATACATCTTAGCTTTGTTGGTCTAGCCTATAACCGCCTTACATACTTTTCTATAAATTCCTCTTATTAACACATTAAATAAAATGCAAGGCCTAGACTAGTACCGCAATACATCTTAGCTTTGCTGGTCTAGTCTCTAACCGTGTAACATTATTTACTATAAATTCCTCATATTAACACATTAAATAAAATCCAAGACCTAGACTAGTACCGCAATACATCTTAGCTTTGCGGGTCTAGCCTATAACTGCTCAACCATCGTGGCGCCTCCCTTGCTTAATATTTTTATAGGTGATGCCTATAATGGAACTTTAGAGGAATGTCCAACCATCTCTTCCGCTCGCTTAAAAGTTCCCCCAATTGATTTTCCCGCACAAGTTTTATCCCACCATTTATTAATGTGTTCGCTACTGAGTATCACTGTGACGCAACAAGTAAATATGATAAATGCATAAAAGTACAGAATGCTGAAAATCGATTCAGTGAAGATGCACTTCCGGTTGGCTGAATTTGTGCTGAGTTTGGCCAGTCCGATGGTGGCACTTAAACCGGATAACCAAATTTGTAAACTTATGAAAATTTGTTAAGCTTCATAGTGCTCAGAGACAGCGAGTGCGTGGCGACGGTTACGTAATTGAAGTTGAACTCTTTTCACCAAACTGGACCTCTGATGGTGGATGAAAGTTCGCAACCTGTTAGGAGTGCAATACGCATGCGCGCTACGACGGATAAAATACTGACCACCTACGCACGCGTGTAGTAAACAGCTGAAACCATTAATGAATGTAAACATTGAGGAATGTAAACTTATCTTGGCAAAAAAAAGAAGAAGGTTATAATCGTTTGCCAAAAAACCTTAATGATCATGATAGTATAAATGAATAAAAAATAAAATCAACAGGAAATTCAATCAGTTTGTACCATTCAATTAAAAAAGTCCTAATAAAAAAAAAAAGAAGACTCTTTTACAGGATGAACGGTGCGCCACACTGAAAGGTCATCTTTAGGGTCGGCCATCATTAAAAGAAATTACTCATACATTGAGGCTTATAAACACACATGGCCACATAAATTTCACTTCTGCAATTTGCATACATTATATTTATTTATTCATTAATAATGTCCAACTTCATCGCCATCATTATCGTCATGATTACTGCCTACACACCTTCCGGAGGTTATAGTCCTGTTATAAAAATTCTGTATTATCATATCCTAGAAGCCTCATTTTCCTTAGCACATCTCTATGTGGGTTGAATAATTTATTTAGTTATTTTGGCATAATCTGCGAGCTCTAAAATCTGAGTAATTCCCCTCCCACCGCTTTATTTTTAAAATTATTAATTTATTATAATGTTATTATTTTTCTTTGTTACAGGTAAGTAAAGGATACAACCATATTTCTTCAACTTAAGGGGAACTGTAAAAAGCAGTAAGTTCTTAGTTTGTAGTCAAAATTAGAACTAAAACTAGTCTAACCCGTTGCCAACATGTTGACAAATACATTTATGCAGAAACAAAATAAAAAAAAACAAAAACTACAACCATTAGTTATTGTATTAATAATTAATAAGCATTCACTTTATTCTAATAATACAACAGGTGTTTTGCTAAACATTTTCTTATTGATATTATAAAATTCTACAAAGAAGGGTTATACTAAACCAACAGTACTTGTATGCGTTACATTTTAGTAGTTCGTGTCACGTTAATACAAAGCTTGAAAACGTTAAACTAAGAAGTTTATAATATTTAAGCTTAATATCTTTACAGATAGATAATATTATTTCTCTCTCTCTTCTTCTAATGTACAATAATAATTTACATTTTCTTTTTGTTATTATAAAAATTTACAAAGAAGGGTTATACTAAACCAACAGTACTTGTATGCGTTACATTTTAGTAGTTCGTGTCACGTTAATGCATAGCTTGAAAACGTTACGCCTAAGAAGTTTATAATTTAAGCTTATAATATTTACAGATAGATAATATTATTTCCCTCTCTCTTCTTTTAATGAACAATAATAATTTATATGATTAAAATATAATACAATATATAATTAAAAAAATTATAATATCCCTCGCGGAGAACCTGGGTTAAGATCCAGCTGCAGGCCTTTAGTATTAGACGACCCTGTCCGGAGGCTGGCAGTGCACTGGAGAGGAGGAACTCTAGTAATGAAGTATTTCCGGTTCAGAAATTTGGATCGCCAAGTTACCATCTGATATCCTTTGGAAAATAAGAAATAGTTTGATTTAGATTATTCAGCGAACTCTGACCGGATGGTTTTTTTTTTCTTTTTCCATACTTCTTTTTGAAGTGAGGAGTGAACTGAAAACAATAACAGCATTTGCTGTTTTCCTAAGGGAGTCCGTACTCTTGTGCAATCGATCGATCTTGGTTATGGGGAACATTGCTGAGGATGGAAACAATATGAGAAGTTAGTAAACGTCGAACTTATCTCTCTTAATGATGCGCCTTAAATTAAAAAAAATATATATAAGTAAAGTAATTGCCTATTTCTTCAGGTGGGCTTTACATCCAACTACCAAATTAGGTATCGTGAACGGAGGCGACTAGCAAACATACTTTACTATAAATTCCTCATATTAACCATTAAATAAAATGCAAGGCCTAGACTAGTACCGCAATACATCTTAGCTTTGCGGGTCTAGCCTATAACCGCTTGGCTATCGTGGCGCCTTTAAAAAAAATACATAATAATGTTAATTTAAACTTGTAATAAATCAATTATACTTTTTTTAATATACAATATGTATATATAATGAGTAATGTATTGCTATTAAGTCAAATTTTACCGAAAAGCCGTTTAGAGGTCCTCAGCGTTCGAAAGTGTTTTTTGAAAAATATTCTGAGTGTGTGAATGTGTGTTTTTCACAAAAAAAATATCTTGAAAACAAAAAAAAATTCACATTTTATTTACCAGAGAATCTTGGCGAAATAACTCGAAACATGGCGCGAAACAATCAATATTGCCAACTAATTTCTGTTATTATTCAGTGCCAGTATAATTTTAATATTATTAAATAAATAAAACATACAGCTGTTAGTTCAGTGTTTGATTAACTAATAATGAATTACGTCATAATTGCTACGTGAAAGTAAAAAAGTTAGCTGGCACGTTTTTTTTTTTTATTTTACTTTTAGCTAACCCAGTTTTTTGCTCAATCAACCAATTCATTTTTAAAGTTTCAGTAATCTGTAATAAAAATATGGAATTTTAAAAATCATTGTAATACGTTTTAGGGGTAAAAAATGGTGTGCAATTTATCTAATTGTAAGATCATCAATGAAAAGAGATGGTTAGATGATTCAACAGTTCTGGGTAATATCCCGAGTTTGTGCCTTTCCCTTTTACAATCACCACCTGCCCTTCCAAAGTTTCCAAAACTTGATTAATTAAGACCAGCATGGACAAACACATTCTACAGAAAATAATCCTGCTTCCTAGGCGCCACAGTAGCCGAGCGGTTATAGGCTAGACCCGCAAAGCTAAGATGTATTGCGGTACTAGTCTAGGTCTTGCATTCTATTTAATGCGTTAATATGAGGAATTTATAGTAAAGTATGTTTGCTAGTCGCCTCCGTCCTCGGCACCTAATTTGGTAGTTGGATGTAAAGCCTGCCTGAAAAAATAGGCAATTACTTTACTTTACTTTAATCCTGCTTCCTGATTTCCTGTCCTTTTGGGTTAATCTTGGTATAGTAAAGTAATCGCCTATTTTTTCACATACTTTACTATAAATTTCTCATATTAACCATTAAATAATATGCAAGGCCTAGATTAGTACCGCAATACATCTTAGCTTTGCGGGTCTAGCCTATAACCGCCCAACATGCTTTGCTATAAATTTCTCATATTAACCATTAAATAAAATCTACCGGGAATCGAACCCAATACCACAATGCATATTAGGCTTGAAGCTCTCACCTATAAACCGCTCTAAATCTTGGCTCTAGAGAGGATTTGCACCATTCTGTAGCGCTAGAGAACGCGATAATAAAGTCTTGTCCAAAATCTAATAACCAGAAGTGTCTCTAAATCGGAAACGCCTTCCAGCCATGTATTTCAAAACTTCTTTCTAATCGCGTTCAATTACTCTTTAGCCTTTCGAAGTTTAAGGTATTTCTAGGGATGGCATTTTGAACCGCAGAAACTACTGTATGTACTTCAAAATTTTATGGATTAAGAGTTTTTTACTTTTTATTGGTTTCGTTTTCTTTTTATTTAAAGAACGAGGTATCTACACTTTCAAGACTTTAGCTTTACAAGTAAATTTATTTATTTAATATGTATTTACAATTATAACGCTTCTCTATTAGGATAGTTATGTACGAATTTAAGTACCAACTAGAAATCCCTAATAAGTCTAAGGAGAACACAAAAAATAAACACTTTTAATGGTGAGAACTCCTAAAATAACCACGTAACATATAACATATAAATGTATTAAGTATATATTTATAAATAACATATAAAAATTACAAAATAATAAAATAACAGTTAATGTTAAATAGAAACCGTTTTTATGGATCACGACTAATTCAAGGTTCTTTTATATACTTTCACTGGATTAAGAGTTTTTACTTTTTATTGGTTTCGTTTTTCTTTTTATTTAAAGAGCGCGGTATCTACACTTTCAAGTCTTTAGCTTTACAAGTAAATTTATTTATTTAATATTTACAATTTAGAACCAAATTTTTGAGAATTATTGTATTTAAATTTGAAAAAAAAAATTTTGTGGTTAGAAGTTTTTAAAATATTCTCTTTATTATCTCAAGAGGAAGTAAGTTATTGCAATTGGTGCATATTTTTTTTTTATTTCGTCTTCTCACCGGAAATTAAGGATTTTAGATCCCTGAACTCGGATATAAAAATTGTGATTGAATAAAATGGCATATTCTTGAATTCAATACTTCGTTTAAATAACTTCAGATGATTGGTTCTTCAATGAAGTTTTGGTTAGAAAATCATACAACCAGGAAGTTCGCTTTAATAAATCGATTTTTATTTTCGATTTTTATTGCAATTCTTTTTGGAGAAAAGGAATGATGAAACTTTCCTCTAATGTTTACCTCTAACGCTTTCCTTTTTTTTTATTTACGATACTTAGCTACTTCTTAAAACGATATAAATTTATTTCTTTGCCTTCAAAACAAAAACAAAAAAAAACAGTTAAAAGATTATTTACAAGAGCTACAAGAACTCCTCTTTATGAGAGTGCAGTTACTTTTAGAGCTTACAAAAAAAAAATAAAAAAAAATAACGGCTATTCATGACGCAATCAAGAAAATAAAAGCTCGACCAATAAAACTGCATCTAAAGAGAAAGGAAGCTGCAATAATATGATAGCATCTTCAAAAATATGTAACCCTAACCTTTGGAATTAGGTTGCTACATCATTATTGAAAGGAGAAAATAATAAATTTTTGGTGAATAATAAAAATACAAAAAAAAATTATTCAATAAGTTCAATTACTATCAAATGTAACTTATTTGCTATTTATATCAAATATTTATTTCGAAAGACCGAAAAAAACAATATCTCATTTATGTAAAATATAAAATTCCATACCTCATTACCTATTATCACTAAAAAAAAATCCTATTTGCACCAGTTATAGAGTTAACTTTTCTCTACAATCTGGTGAAGAATTCATTGAATTCTGATAAATAGAAGAAGAGATATAATGGTTTAAAGTTTGATGGTATTTGAAAACCTCTAAATTATAACCTTCAATATCTCAATAACTATTACCACTGAATCATTGGTGTTTATGTTAGTTATAGAGTTTAGTTTTCTCTACAATTTGGTAAAGAATGCATTGAATTCTGATAAATAGAAGAAGAGATATAATGGTTTAAAGTTTGATGGTATTTGAAAACCTCTAAATCTTAACCTTTAATATCTCAATAACTATTACTACTGAAACATTGCTGTTTATGTTAGTTATTGAGTTTAGTTTTCTCTACAATTTGGTAAAGAATTCAATGAATTCTGATAAATAGAAGAAGAGATATAATGGTTTAAAGTTTGAAGGTATTTGAAAACCTGTAATTTTTAACCTTTAATATCTCAATAACTATTACCACTGAAACATTGCTGTTTATGTTAGTTATAGAGTTTAGTTTTCTCTACAATTTAGTAAAAAATTCAATGAATTCGGATAAATAGAAGAAGAGGTATAATGGTTTAAATTTTGAAGGTATTTGGAAACCTCTAAATTTTAACCTTCAATATCTCAATAACTATTATCTCTGAAACATTGCAGTTTACGTTAGTTATAGACTTTAGTTTTCTATACAATTTGTTTAAGAATTCAATGAATTCTCATGAATAGAACAAGAGATATAATGGTTTAAAGTTTGAAGGTATTTGGAAACCTATCATTTTTAACCTTCAATATCTCAATAACTATTACCACTGAATCTTGCTGTTTATGTTGGTTATAGAGTATAGTTTTCTCTACAATTTGGTAAAGAATTCAATGAATTCTGATAAATAGAAGAAGAGATATAATGGTTTAAAATTTGGTGGTATTTGATTTCCTCTAAATTTTAACGTTTAATATCTCAATAACTATTACTAATGAAACATTGCTGTTTATGTTAGTTATAGAGTTTAGTTTTCACTACAACTACAATTTCGTAAAGAATTCAATGAATCCTGATAAATAGAACAATAGATATAATGGTTTAAAGTTTGGTGGTATTTAAAAACCTCTAAATTTTAACCATCAATATCTCAATAACTATTACTACTGAAACATTGCTGTTTATGTTAGCTATAGAGTTTAGTTTTCTCTACAATTTGGTAAAGAATTCAATGAATTCTGATAAATAGAAGAAGAGATATAATGGTTTAAAGTTTGGTGGTATTTGAAAACCTCTAAATTTTAACCTTCAATATCTCAATAACTATTACTACTGAAACATTGCTGTTTATGTTATCTATAGAGTTTAGTTTTCTCTACAATTTGGTAAAGAATTCAATGAATTCTGATAAATAAAAGAAGAGATATAATGGTTTAAAGTTTGGTGGTATTTGATTTCCTCTAAATTTTAACCTTTAATATCTCAAAAACTATTACTACTGAAACATTCCTGTTTATGTTAGTTATAGAGTTTAGTTTTCTCTACAATTTGGTAAAGAATTCAATGAATTCTGATAAATAGAAGAAGAGATATAATGGTTTAAAGTTTGAAGGTATTTGAAAACCTGTAATTTTTAACCTTCAATATCTCAATAACTATTACCACTGAAACTTTGCTGTTTATGTTAGTTATAGAGTTTAGTTTTCTCTACAATTTGGTAAAAAATTCAATGAATTCTGATGAATAGAACAAGTGATATAATGGTTTAAAGTTTGAAGGTATTTGAAAACCTATAATTTTTAACCTTCAATATCTCAATAACTATTACTACTGGAATATTGCTGTTTATGTTAGTTATAGAGTTTAGTCTTCTCTATAATTTGGTAAAGAATTCAATGAATTCTGATAAATAGAAGACTATATATAATGGTTTAAAGTTTGATGGTATTTGAAAACCTCTAAATTTTAACCTTCAATATCTCAATAACTATTACTAATGAAACATTGCTGTTTATGTTAGTTATAGAGATTAGTTTTCTCTACAATTTGGTAAAAAATTCAATGAATTCTGATAAATAGAAGAAGAGATATAATGGTTTAAAATTTGGTGGTATTTGAAAACCTCTAAATTTTAACCTTCAATGTCTCAATAACTATTACTACTGAAACATTGCTGTTTATGTTATCTAAAGAGTTTAGTTTTCTCTACAATTTGGTAAAGAATTCAATGAATTCTGATAAATAGAAGAAGAGATATAATGGTTTAAAATTTGGTGGTATTTGATTTCCTCTAAATTTTAACCTTTAATATCTCAATAACTATTACTACTGAAACATTCCTGTTTATGTTAGTTATAGAGTTTAGTTTTCTCTACAATTTGGTAAAAAATTCAATGAATTCTGATAAATAGAAGAAGAGATATAATGGTTTAAAGTTTGATGGTATTTGATTTCCTCTAAATTTTAACGTTTAATATCTCAATAACTATTACTAATGAAACATTGCTGTTTATGTTAGATATAGAGTTTAGTTTTCACTACAATTTGGTAAAGTATTCAATGAATTCTGATAAATAGAAGAAGAGATATAATGGTATAAAGTTTGAAGGTATTTGAAAACCTGTAATTTTTAACCTTCAATATCTCAATAACTTTTACCACTGAAACATTGCTGTTTATGTTAGTTATAGAGTTTAGTTTTCTCTACAATTTCGTAAAGAATTCAATGAATCCTGATAAATAGAACAATAGATATAATGGTTTAAAGTTTGGTGGTATTTAAAAACCTCTAAATTTTAACCATCAATATCTCAATAACTATTACTACTGAAACATTGCTGTTTATGTTAGCTATAGAGTTTAGTTTTCTCTACAATTTGGTAAAGAATTCAATGAATTCTGATAAATAGAAGAAGAGATATAATGGTTTAAAGTTTGGTGGTATTTGATTTCCTCTAAATTTTAACCTTTAATATCTCAAAAACTATTACTACTAAAACATTCCTGTTTATGTTAGTTATAGAGTTTAGTTTTCTCTACAATTTGGTAAAGAATTCATTGAATTCTGATAAATAGAAGAAGAGATATAATGGTTTAAAGTTTGAAGGTATTTGAAAACCTGTAATTTTTAACCTTCAATATCTCAATAACTATTACCACTGAAACTTTGCTGTTTATGTTAGTTATAGAGTTTAGTTTTCTCTACAATTTGGTAAAAAATTCAATGAATTCTGATGAATAGAACAAGTGATATAATGGTTTAAAGTTTGGTGGTATTTGATTTCCTCTAAATTTTAACCTTTAATATCTCAAAAACTATTACTACTAAAACATTCCTGTTTATGTTAGTTATAGAGTTTAGTTTTCTCTACAATTTGGTAAAGAATTCATTGAATTCTGATAAATAGAAGAAGACATATAATGGTTTAAAGTTTGATGGTATTTGAAAACCTCTAAATTTTAACCTTCAATATCTCAATAACTATTACCACTGAATCATTGGTGTTTATGTTAGTTATAGAGTTTAGTTTTCTCTACAATTTGGTAAAGAATTCAATGAATTCTGATAAATAGAAGAAGAGATATAATGGTATAAAGTTTGAAGGTATTTGAAAACCTGTAATTTTTAACCTTCAATATCTCAATAACTATTACCACTGAAACATTGCTGTTTATGTTAGTTATAGAGTTTAGTTTTCTCTACAATTTCGTAAAGAATTCAATGAATCCTGATAAATAGAACAATAGATATAATGGTTTAAAGTTTGGTGGTATTTAAAAACCTCTAAATTTTAACCATCAATATCTCAATAACTATTACTACTGAAACATTGCTGTTTATGTTAGCTATAGAGTTTAGTTTTCACTACAACTACAATTTCGTAAAGAATTCAATGAATCCTGATAAATAGAACAATAGATATAATGGTTTAAAGTTTGGTGGTATTTAAAAACCTCTAAATTTTAACCATCAATATCTCAATAACTATTACTACTGAAACATTGCTGTTTATGTTAGCTATAGAGTTTAGTTTTCTCTACAATTTGGTAAAGAATTCAATGAATTCTGATAAATAGAAGAAGAGATATAATGGTTTAAAGTTTGGTGGTATTTGAAAACCTCTAAATTTTAACCTTCAATATCTCAATAACTATTACTACTGAAACATTGCTGTTTATGTTATCTATAGAGTTTAGTTTTCTCTACAATTTGGTAAAGAATTCAATGAATTCTGATAAATAAAAGAAGAGATATAATGGTTTAAAGTTTGGTGGTATTTGATTTCCTCTAAATTTTAACCTTTAATATCTCAAAAACTATTACTACTGAAACATTCCTGTTTATGTTAGTTATAGAGTTTAGTTTTCTCTACAATTTGGTAAAGAATTCAATGAATTCTGATAAATAGAAGAAGAGATATAATGGTTTAAAGTTTGAAGGTATTTGAAAACCTGTAATTTTTAACCTTCAATATCTCAATAACTATTACCACTGAAACTTTGCTGTTTATGTTAGTTATAGAGTTTAGTTTTCTCTACAATTTGGTAAAAAATTCAATGAATTCTGATGAATAGAACAAGTGATATAATGGTTTAAAGTTTGAAGGTATTTGAAAACCTATAATTTTTAACCTTCAATATCTCAATAACTATTACTACTGGAATATTGCTGTTTATGTTAGTTATAGAGTTTAGTCTTCTCTATAATTTGGTAAAGAATTCAATGAATTCTGATAAATAGAAGACTATATATAATGGTTTAAAGTTTGATGGTATTTGAAAACCTCTAAATTTTAACCTTCAATATCTCAATAACTATTACTAATGAAACATTGCTGTTTATGTTAGTTATAGAGTTTAGTTTTCTCTACAATTTGGTAAAAAATTCAATGAATTCTGATAAATAGAAGAAGAGATATAATGGTTTAAAATTTGGTGGTATTTGAAAACCTCTAAATTTTAACCTTCAATATCTCAATAACTATTACTACTGAAACATTGCTGTTTATGTTATCTAAAGAGTTTAGTTTTCTCTACAATTTGGTAAAGAATTCAATGAATTCTGATAAATAGAAGAAGAGATATAATGGTTTAAAATTTGGTGGTATTTGATTTCCTCTAAATTTTAACCTTTAATATCTCAATAACTATTACTACTGAAACATTCCTGTTTATGTTAGTTATAGAGTTTAGTTTTCTCTACAATTTGGTAAAAAATTCAATGAATTCTGATAAATAGAAGAAGAGATATAATGGTTTAAAGTTTGATGGTATTTGATTTCCTCTAAATTTTAACGTTTAATATCTCAATAACTATTACTAATGAAACATTGCTGTTTATGTTAGATATAGAGTTTAGTTTTCACTACAATTTGGTAAAGTATTCAATGAATTCTGATAAATAGAAGAAGAGATATAATGGTATAAAGTTTGAAGGTATTTGAAAACCTGTAATTTTTAACCTTCAATATCTCAATAACTTTTACCACTGAAACATTGCTGTTTATGTTAGTTATAGAGTTTAGTTTTCTCTACAATTTCGTAAAGAATTCAATGAATCCTGATAAATAGAACAATAGATATAATGGTTTAAAGTTTGGTGGTATTTAAAAACCTCTAAATTTTAACCATCAATATCTCAATAACTATTACTACTGAAACATTGCTGTTTATGTTAGCTATAGAGTTTAGTTTTCTCTACAATTTGGTAAAGAATTCAATGAATTCTGATAAAAAGAAGAAGAGATATAATGGTTTAAAATTTGGTGGTATTTGAAAACCTCTAAATTTTAACCTTCAATATCTCAATAACTATTACTACTGAAACATTGTTGTTTATGTTATCTATAGAGTTTAGTTTTCTCTACAATTTGGTAAAGAATTCAATGAATTCTGATAAATAAAAGAAGAGATATAATGGTTTAAAGTTTGGTGGTATTTGATTTCCTCTAAATTTTAACCTTTAATATCTCAAAAACTATTACTACTAAAACATTCCTGTTTATGTTAGTTATAGAGTTTAGTTTTCTCTACAATTTGGTAAAGAATTCATTGAATTCTGATAAATAGAAGAAGAGATATAATGGTTTAAAGTTTGAAGGTATTTGAAAACCTGTAATTTTTAACCTTCAATATCTCAATAACTATTACCACTGAAACTTTGCTGTTTATGTTAGTTATAGAGTTTAGTTTTCTCTACAATTTGGTAAAAAATTCAATGAATTCTGATGAATAGAACAAGTGATATAATGGTTTAAAGTTTGAAGGTATTTGAAAATCTATAATTTTTAACCTTCAATATCTCAATAACTATTACCACTGGAATATTGCTGTTTATGTTAGTTATAGAGTTTAGTCTTCTCTATAATTTGGAAAAGAATTCAATGAATTCTGATAAATAGAAGACTATATATAATGGTTTAAAGTTTGATGGTATTTGAAAACCTCTAAATTTTAACCTTCAATATCTCAATAACTATTACCACTGAATCATTGGTGTTTATGTTAGTTATAGAGTTTAGTTTTCTCTACAATTTGGTAAAGAATTCAATGAATTCTGATAAATAGAAGAAGAGATATAATGGTATAAAGTTTGAAGGTATTTGAAAACCTGTAATTTTTAACCTTCAATATCTCAATAACTATTACCACTGAAACATTGCTGTTTATGTTAGTTATAGAGTTTAGTTTTCTCTACAATTTCGTAAAGAATTCAATGAATCCTGATAAATAGAACAATAGATATAATGGTTTAAAGTTTGGTGGTATTTAAAAACCTCTAAATTTTAACCATCAATATCTCAATAACTATTACTACTGAAACATTGCTGTTTATGTTAGCTATAGAGTTTAGTTTTCTCTACAATTTGGTAAAGAATTCAATGAATTCTGATAAATAGAAGAAGAGATATAATGGTTTAAAATTTGGTGGTATTTGAAAACCTCTAAATTTTAACCTTCAATATCTCAATAACTATTACTACTGAAACATTGCTGTTTATGTTATCTATAGAGTTTAGTTTTCTCTACAATTTGGTAAAGAATTCAATGAATTCTGATAAATAAAAGAAGAGATATAATGGTTTAAAGTTTGGTGGTATTTGATTTCCTCTAAATTTTAACCTTTAATATCTCAAAAACTATTACTACTGAAACATTCCTGTTTATGTTAGTTATAGAGTTTAGTTTTCTCTACAATTTGGTAAAGAATTCAATGAATTCTGATAAATAGAAGAAGAGATATAATGGTTTAAAGTTTGAAGGTATTTGAAAACCTGTAATTTTTAACCTTCAATATCTCAATAACTATTACCACTGAAACTTTGCTGTTTATGTTAGTTATAGAGTTTACTTTTCTCTACAATTTGGTAAAAAATTCAATGAATTCTGATGAATAGAAGACTATATATAATGGTTTAAAGTTTGATGGTATTTGAAAACCTCTAAATTTTAACCTTCAATATCTCAATAACTATTACCACTGAATCATTGGGGTTTATGTTAGTTATAGAGTTTAGTTTTCTCTACAATTTGGTAAAGAATTCAATGAATTCTGATAAATAGAAGAAGAGATATAATGGTTTAAAATTTGGTGGTATTTGATTTCCTCTAAATTTTAACCTTTAATATCTCAATAACTATTACTACTGAAACATTCCTGTTTATGTTAGTTATAGAGTTTAGTTTTCTCTACAATTTGGGAAAAAATTCAATGAATTCTGATGAATAGAACAAGTGATATAATGGTTTAAATTTTGAAGGTATTTGAAAACCTATAATTTTTAACCTTCAATATCTGAATAACTATTACCACTGGAATATTGCTGTTTATGTTAGTTATAGAGTTTAGTCTTCTCTATAATTTGGTAAAGAATTCATTGAATTCTGATAAATAGAAGACTATATATAATGGTTTAAAGTTTGATGGTATTTGAAAACCTCTAAATTGTAACCTTCAATATCTCAATAACTATTACCACTGAATCATTGCTGTTTATGTTGGTTATAGAGTTTAGTTTTCTCTACAATTTGGTAAAGAATTCAATGAATTCTGATAAATAGAAGAAGAGATATAATGGTTTAAAGTTTGAAGGTATTTGAAAACCTGTAATTTTTAACCTTCAATATCTCAATAACTATTACCACTGAAACTTTGCTGTTTATGTTAGTTATAGAGTTTAGTTTTCTCTACAATTTGGTAAAAAATTCAATAAATCTGATGAATAGAACAAGTGATATAATGGTTTAAAGTTTGAAGGTATTTGAAAACCTATAATTTTTAACCTTCAATATCTCAATAACTATTACCACTGGAATACTGCTGTTTATGTTAGTTATAGAGTTTAGTTTTCTCTACAATTTGGTAAAGAATTCAATGAATTCTGATAAATAGAAGAAGAGATATAATGGTATAAAGTTTGAAGGTATTTGAAAACCTGTAATTTTTAACCTTCAATATCTCAATAACTATTACCACTGAAACATTGCTGTTTATGTTAGTTATAGAGTTTAGTTTTCTCTACAATTTCGTAAAGAATTCAATGAATCCTGATAAATAGAACAATAGATATAATGGTTTAAAGTTTGGTGGTATTTAAAAACCTCTAAATTTTAACCATCAATATCTCAATAACTATTACTACTGAAACATTGCTGTTTATGTTAGCTATAGAGTTTAGTTTTCTCTACAATTTGGTAAAGAATTCAATGAATTCTGATAAATAGAAGAAGAGATATAATGGTTTAAAATTTGGTGGTATTTGAAAACCTCTAAATTTTAACCTTCAATATCTCAATAACTATTACTACTGAAACATTGCTGTTTATGTTATCTATAGAGTTTAGTTTTCTCTACAATTTGGTAAAGAATTCAATGAATTCTGATAAATAAAAGAAGAGATATAATGGTTTAAAGTTTGGTGGTATTTGATTTCCTCTAAATTTTAACCTTTATTATCTCAAAAACTATTACTACTGAAACATTCCTGTTTATGTTAGTTATAGAGTTTAGTTTTCTCTACAATTTGGTAAAGAATTCAATGAATTCTGATAAATAGAAGAAGAGATATAATGGTTTAAAGTTTGAAGGTATTTGAAAACCTGTAATTTTTAACCTTCAATATCTCAATAACTATTACCACTGAAACTTTGCTGTTTATGTTAGTTATAGAGTTTAGTTTTCTCTACAATTTGGTAAAAAATTCAATGAATTCTGATGAATAGAACAAGTGATATAATGGTTTAAAGTTTGAAGGTATTTGAAAATCTATAATTTTTAACCTTCAATATCTCAATAACTATTACCACTGGAATATTGCTGTTTATGTTAGTTATAGAGTTTAGTCTTCTCTATAATTTGGAAAAGAATTCAATGAATTCTGATAAATAGAAGACTATATATAATGGTTTAAAGTTTGATGGTATTTGAAAACCTCTAAATTTTAACCTTCAATATCTCAATAACTATTACCACTGAATCATTGGTGTTTATGTTAGTTATAGAGTTTAGTTTTCTCTACAATTTGGTAAAGAATTCAATGAATTCTGATAAATAGAAGAAGAGATATAATGGTATAAAGTTTGAAGGTATTTGAAAACCTGTAATTTTTAACCTTCAATATCTCAATAACTATTACCACTGAAACATTGCTGTTTATGTTAGTTATAGAGTTTAGTTTTCTCTACAATTTCGTAAAGAATTCAATGAATCCTGATAAATAGAACAATAGATATAATGGTTTAAAGTTTGGTGGTATTTAAAAACCTCTAAATTTTAACCATCAATATCTCAATAACTATTACTACTGAAACATTGCTGTTTATGTTAGCTATAGAGTTTAGTTTTCTCTACAATTTGGTAAAGAATTCAATGAATTCTGATAAATAGAAGAAGAGTTATAATGGTTTAAAATTTGGTGGTATTTGAAAACCTCTAAATTTTAACCTTCAATATCTCAATAACTATTACTACTGAAACATTGCTGTTTATGTTATCTATAGAGTTTAGTTTTCTCTACAATTTGGTAAAGAATTCAATGAATTCTGATAAATAAAAGAAGAGATATAATGGTTTAAAGTTTGGTGGTATTTGATTTCCTCTAAATTTTAACCTTTAATATCTCAAAAACTATTACTACTGAAACATTCCTGTTTATGTTAGTTATAGAGTTTAGTTTTCTCTACAATTTGGTAAAGAATTCAATGAATTCTGATAAATAGAAGAAGAGATATAATGGTTTAAAGTTTGAAGGTATTTGAAAACCTGTAATTTTTAACCTTCAATATCTCAATAACTATTACCACTGAAACTTTGCTGTTTATGTTAGTTATAGAGTTTACTTTTCTCTACAATTTGGTAAAAAATTCAATGAATTCTGATGAATAGAAGACTATATATAATGGTTTAAAGTTTGATGGTATTTGAAAACCTCTAAATTTTAACCTTCAATATCTCAATAACTATTACCACTGAATCATTGGTGTTTATGTTAGTTATAGAGTTTAGTTTTCTCTACAATTTGGTAAAGAATTCAATGAATTCTGATAAATAGAAGAAGAGATATAATGGTTTAAAGTTTGATGGTATTTGTTTTCCTCTAAATTTTAACGTTTAATATCTCAATAACTATTACTAATGAAACATTGCTGTTTATGTTAGTTATAGAGTTTAGTTTTCTCTACAATTTGGTAAAAAATTCAATGAATTCTGATAAATAGAAGAAGAGATATAATGGTTTAAAATTTGGTGGTATTTGATTTCCTCTAAATTTTAACCTTTAATATCTCAATAACTATTACTACTGAAACATTCCTGTTTATGTTAGTTATAGAGTTTAGTTTTCTCTACAATTTGGGAAAAAATTCAATGAATTCTGATGAATAGAACAAGTGATATAATGGTTTAAATTTTGAAGGTATTTGAAAACCTATAATTTTTAACCTTCAATATCTGAATAACTATTACCACTGGAATATTGCTGTTTATGTTAGTTATAGAGTTTAATCTTCTCTATAATTTGGTAAAGAATTCATTGAATTCTGATTAATAGAAGACTATATATAATGGTTTAAAGTTTGATGGTATTTGAAAACCTCTAAATTGTAACCTTCAATATCTCAATAACTATTACCACTGAATCATTGCTGTTTATGTTGGTTATAGAGTTTAGTTTTCTCTACAATTTGGTAAAGAATTCAATGAATTCTGATAAATAGAAGAAGAGATATAATGGTTTAAAGTTTGAAGGTATTTGAAAACCTGTAATTTTTAACCTTCAATATCTCAATAACTATTACCACTGAAACTTTGCTGTTTATGTTAGTTATAGAGTTTAGTTTTCTCTACAATTTGGTAAAAAATTCAATAAATCTGATGAATAGAACAAGTGATATAATGGTTTAAAGTTTGAAGGTATTTGAAAACCTATAATTTTTAACCTTCAATATCTCAATAACTATTACCACTGGAATACTGCTGTTTATGTTAGTTATAGAGTTTAGTTTTCTCTACAATTTGGTAAAGAATTCAATGAATTCTGATAAATAGAAGAAGAGATATAATGGTATAAAGTTTGAAGGTATTTGAAAACCTGTAATTTTTAACCTTCAATATCTCAATAACTATTACCACTGAAACATTGCTGTTTATGTTAGTTATAGAGTTTAGTTTTCTCTACAATTTCGTAAAGAATTCAATGAATCCTGATAAATAGAACAATAGATATAATGGTTTAAAGTTTGGTGGTATTTAAAAACCTCTAAATTTTAACCATCAATATCTCAATAACTATTACTACTGAAACATTGCTGTTTATGTTAGCTATAGAGTTTAGTTTTCTCTACAATTTGGTAAAGAATTCAATGAATTCTGATAAATAGAAGAAGAGATATAATGGTTTAAAATTTGGTGGTATTTGAAAACCTCTAAATTTTAACCTTCAATATCTCAATAACTATTACTACTGAAACATTGCTGTTTATGTTATCTATAGAGTTTAGTTTTCTCTACAATTTGGTAAAGAATTCAATGAATTCTGATAAATAAAAGAAGAGATATAATGGTTTAAAGTTTGGTGGTATTTGATTTCCTCTAAATTTTAACCTTTATTATCTCAAAAACTATTACTACTGAATCATTCCTGTTTATGTTAGTTATAGAGTTTAGTTTTCTCTACAATTTGGTAAAGAATTCAATGAATTCTGATAAATAGAAGAAGAGATATAATGGTTTAAAGTTTGAAGGTATTTGAAAACCTGTAATTTTTAACCTTCAATATCTCAATAACTATTACCACTGAAACTTTGCTGTTTATGTTAGTTATAGAGTTTAGTTTTCTCTACAATTTGGTAAAAAATTCAATGAATTCTGATGAATAGAACAAGTGATATAATGGTTTAAAGTTTGAAGGTATTTGAAAATCTATAATTTTTAACCTTCAATATCTCAATAACTATTACCACTGGAATATTGCTGTTTATGTTAGTTATAGAGTTTAGTCTTCTCTATAATTTGGAAAAGAATTCAATGAATTCTGATAAATAGAAGACTATATATAATGGTTTAAAGTTTGATGGTATTTGAAAACCTCTAAATTTTAACCTTCAATATCTCAATAACTATTACCACTGAATCATTGGTGTTTATGTTAGTTATAGAGTTTAGTTTTCTCTACAATTTGGTAAAGAATTCAATGAATTCTGATAAATAGAAGAAGAGATATAATGGTTTAAAGTTTGATGGTATTTGTTTTCCTCTAAATTTTAACGTTTAATATCTCAATAACTATTACTAATGAAACATTGCTGTTTATGTTAGTTATAGAGTTTAGTTTTCTCTACAATTTGGTAAAAAATTCAATGAATTCTGATAAATAGAAGAAGAGATATAATGGTTTAATATTTGGTGGTATTTGATTTCCTCTAAATTTTAACCTTTAATATCTCAATAACTATTACTACTGAAACATTCCTGTTTATGTTAGTTATAGAGTTTAGTTTTCTCTACAATTTGGTAAAAAATTCAATGAATTCTGATGAATAGAACAAGTGATATAATGGTTTAAATTTTGAAGGTATTTGAAAACCTATAATTTTTAACCTTCAATATCTCAATAACTATTACCACTGGAATATTGCTGTTTATGTTAGTTATAGAGTTTAGTCTTCTCTATAATTTGGTAAAGAATTCATTGAATTCTGATAAATAGAAGACTATATATAATGGTTTAAAGTTTGATGGTATTTGAAAACCTCTAAATTGTAACCTTCAATATCTCAATAACTATTACCACTGAATCATTGCTGTTTATGTTGGTTATAGAGTTTAGTTTTCTCTACAATTTGGTAAAGAATTCAATGAATTCTGATAAATAGAAGAAGAGATATAATGGTTTAAAGTTTGAAGGTATTTGAAAACCTGTAATTTTTAACCTTCAATATCTCAATAACTATTACCACTGAAACTTTGCTGTTTATGTTAGTTATAGAGTTTAGTTTTCTCTACAATTTGGTAAAAAATTCAATAAATCTGATGAATAGAACAAGTGATATAATGGTTTAAAGTTTGAAGGTATTTGAAAACCTATAATTTTTAACCTCCAATATCTCAATAACTATTACCACTGGAATACTGCTGTTTATGTTAGTTATAGAGTTTAGTCTTCTCTATAATTTGGTAAAGAATTCAATGAATTCTGATAAATAGAAGAAGAGATATAATCGTTTAAAGTTTGGTGGTATTTGAAAACCTCTAAATTTTAACCATCAATATCTCAATAACTATTACCACTGAAACATTGCTGTTTATGTTAGTTATAGAGTTTAGTTTTCTCTACTATTTAGTAAAGAATTCATTGAATTCTGATAAATAGAAGAAGAGATATAATGGTTTAAAGTTTGGTGGTATTTGATTTCCTCTAAATTTTAACGTTTAATATCTCAATAACTATTACTAATGAAACATTGCTGTTTATGTTAGTTATAGAGTTTAGTTTTCTCTACAATTTGGAAAAAAATTCAATGAATTCTGATAAATAGAAGAAGAGATATAATGGTATAAAATTTGAAGGTATTTGAAAACCTGTAATTTTTAACCTTCAATATCTCAATAACTATTACCACTGAAACATTGCTGTTTATGTTAGTTATAGAGTTTACTTTTCTCTACAATTTGGTAAAAAATTCAATGAATCCTGATGAATAGAACAAGAGATATAATGGTTTAAAGTTTGAAGGTATTTGAAAACCTATAATATTTAACCTTCAATATCTCAATAACTATTACCACTGGAATATTCCTGTTTATGTTAGTTATAGAGTTTAGTTTTCTCTACAATTTGGTAAAGAATTCAATGAATTCTGATAAATAGAAGAAGAGATATAATGGTTTAAAGTTTGAAGGTATTTGAAAACCTGTAATTTTTAACCTTCAATATCTCAATAAATATTACCACTGAAACATTGCTGTTTATGTTAGTTATAGAGTTTAGTTTTCTCTACAATTTGGTAAAAAATTCAATGAATTCTGATAAATAGAACAAGAGATATAATGGTTTAAATTTTGAAGGTATTTGAAAACCTATAATTTTTAACCTTCAATATCTCAATAACTATTACCACTGGAATATTGCTGTTTATGTTAGTTATAGAGTTTTGTCTTCTCTATAATTTGGTAACGAATTCAATGAATTCTGATAAATAGAAGACTATATATAATGGTTTAAAGTTTGATGGTATTTGAAAACCTCTAAATTTTTACCTTCAATATCTCAGTAACTATTACCACTGAAACATTGCTGTTTATGTTAGCTATAGAGTTTAGTTTTCTCTACAATTTGGTAAAGAATTCAATGAATTCTGATAAATAGAACAAGAGATATAATGGTTTAAATTTTGGTGGTATTTAAAAACCTCTAAATTTTAACCATCAATATCTCAATAACTATTACTACTGAAACATTGCTGTTTATGTTAGCTATAGAGTTTAGTTTTCTCTACAATTTGGTAAAGAATTCAATGAATTCTGATAAATATAAGAAGAGATATAATGGTTTAAAGTTTGGTGGTATTTGAAAACCTCTAAATTTTAACCTTCAATATCTCAATAACTATTACTACTGAAACTTTGCTGTTTATGTTAGCTATAGAGTTTAGTTTTCTCTACAATTTGGTGAAGAATTCAATGAATTCTGATAAATAGAAGAAGAGATATAATGGTTTAAAATTTGGTGGTATTTGAAAACTTCTAAATTTTAACCTTCAATATCTCAATAACTATTACTACTGAAACATTGCTGTTTATGTTATCTATAGAGTTTAGTTTTCTCTACAATTTGGTAAAGAATTCAATGAATTCTGATAAATAAAAGAAGAGATATAATGGTTTAAAGTTTGGTGGTATTTGATTTCCTCTAAATTTTAACCTTTAATATCTCAAAAACTATTACTACTGAAACATTCCTGTTTATGTTAGTTATAGAGTTTAGTTTTCTCTACAATTTGGTAAAGAATTCAATGAATTCTGATAAATAGAAGAAGAGATATAATGGTTTAAAGTTTGAAGGTATTTGAAAACCTGTAATTTTTAACCTTCAATATCTCAATAACTATTACCACTGAAACTTTGCTGTTTATGTTGGTTATAGAGTTTAGTTTTCTCTACAATTTGGAAAAGAATTCAATGAATTCTGATAAATAGAAGACTATATATAATGGTTTAAAGTTTGATGGTATTTGAAAACCTCTAAATTTTAACCTTCAATATCTCAATAACTATTACCACTGAATCATTGGTGTTTATGTTAGTTATAGAGTTTAGTTTTCTCTACAATTTGGTAAAGAATTCAATGAATTCTGATAAATAGAAGAAGAGATATAATGGTTTAAAGTTTGATGGTTTTGGTTTCCTCTAAATTTTAACGTTTAATATCTCAATAACTATTACTAATGAAACATTGCTGTTTATGTTAGTTATAGAGTTTAGTTTTCTCTACAATTTGGTAAAAAATTCAATGAATTCTGATAAATAGAAGAAGAGATATAATGGTTTAAAATTTGGTGGTATTTGATTTCCTCTAAATTTTAACCTTTAATATCTCAATAACTATTACTACTGAAACATTCCTGTTTATGTTAGTTATAGAGTTTAGTTTTCTCTACAATTTGGTAAAAAATTCAATGAATTCTGATGAATAGAACAAGTGATATAATGGTTTAAATTTTGAAGGTATTTGAAAACCTATAATTTTTAACCTTCAATATCTCAATAACTATTACCACTGGAATATTGCTGTTTATGTTAGTTATAGAGTTTTGTCTTCTCTATAATTTGGTAACGAATTCAATGAATTCTGATAAATAGAAGACTATATATAATGGTTTAAAGTTTGATGGTATTTGAAAACCTCTAAATTTTTACCTTCAATATCTCAGTAACTATTACCACTGAAACATTGCTGTTTATGTTAGCTATAGAGTTTAGTTTTCTCTACAATTTGGTAAAGAATTCAATGAATTCTGATAAATAGAACAAGAGATATAATGGTTTAAATTTTGGTGGTATTTAAAAACCTCTAAATTTTAACCATCAATATCTCAATAACTATTACTACTGAAACATTGCTGTTTATGTTAGCTATAGAGTTTAGTTTTCTCTACAATTTGGTAAAGAATTCAATGAATTCTGATAAATATAAGAAGAGATATAATGGTTTAAAGTTTGGTGGTATTTGAAAACCTCTAAATTTTAACCTTCAATATCTCAATAACTATTACTACTGAAACTTTGCTGTTTATGTTAGCTATAGAGTTTAGTTTTCTCTACAATTTGGTGAAGAATTCAATGAATTCTGATAAATAGAAGAAGAGATATAATGGTTTAAAATTTGGTGGTATTTGAAAACCTCTAAATTTTAACCTTCAATATCTCAATAACTATTACTACTGAAACATTGCTGTTTATGTTATCTATAGAGTTTAGTTTTCTCTACAATTTGGTAAAGAATTCAATGAATTCTGATAAATAAAAGAAGAGATATAATGGTTTAAAGTTTGGTGGTATTTGATTTCCTCTAAATTTTAACCTTTAATATCTCAAAAACTATTACTACTGAAACATTCCTGTTTATGTTAGTTATAGAGTTTAGTTTTCTCTACAATTTGGTAAAGAATTCAATGAATTCTGATAAATAGAAGAAGAGATATAATGGTTTAAAGTTTGAAGGTATTTGAAAACCTGTAATTTTTAACCTTCAGTATCTCAATAACTATTACCACTGAAACTTTGCTGTTTATGTTGGTTATAGAGTTTAGTTTTCTCTACAATTTGGAAAAGAATTCAATGAATTCTGATAAATAGAAGACTATATATAATGGTTTAAAGTTTGATGGTATTTGAAAACCTCTAAATTTTAACCTTCAATATCTCAATAACTATTACCACTGAATCATTGGTGTTTATGTTAGTTATAGAGTTTAGTTTTCTCTACAATTTGGTAAAGAATTCAATGAATTCTGATAAATAGAAGAAGAGATATAATGGTTTAAAGTTTGATGGTATTTGTTTTCCTCTAAATTTTAACGTTTAATATCTCAATAACTATTACTAATGAAACATTGCTGTTTATGTTAGTTATAGAGTTTAGTTTTCTCTACAATTTGGTAAAAAATTCAATGAATTCTGATAAATAGAAGAAGAGATATAATGGTTTAAAATTTGGTGGTATTTGATTTCCTCTAAATTTTAACCTTTAATATCTCAATAACTATTACTACTGAAACATTCCTGTTTATGTTAGTTATAGAGTTTAGTTTTCTCTACAATTTGGTAAAAAATTCAATGAATTCTGATGAATAGAACAAGTGATATAATGGTTTAAATTTTGAAGGTATTTGAAAACCTATAATTTTTAACCTTCAATATCTCAATAACTATTACCACTGGAATATTGCTGTTTATGTTAGTTATAGAGTTTAGTCTTCTCTATAATTTGGTAAAGAATTCAATGAATTCTGATAAATAGAAGAAGAGATATAATCGTTTAAAGTTTGGTGGTATTTGAAAACCTCTAAATTTTAACCATCAATATCTCAATAACTATTACCACTGAAACATTGCTGTTTATGTTAGTTATAGAGTTTAGTTTTCTCTACTATTTAGTAAAGAATTCATTGAATTCTGATAAATAGAAGAAGAGATATAATGGTTTAAAGTTTGGTGGTATTTGATTTCCTCTAAATTTTAACGTTTAATATCTCAATAACTATTACTAATGAAACATTGCTGTTTATGTTAGTTATAGAGTTTAGTTTTCTCTACAATTTGGAAAAAAATTCAATGAATTCTGATAAATAGAAGAAGAGATATAATGGTATAAAATTTGAAGGTATTTGAAAACCTGTAATTTTTAACCTTCAATATCTCAATAACTATTACCACTGAAACATTGCTGTTTATGTTAGTTATAGAGTTTACTTTTCTCTACAATTTGGTAAAAAATTCAATGAATCCTGATGAATAGAACAAGAGATATAATGGTTTAAAGTTTGAAGGTATTTGAAAACCTATAATATTTAACCTTCAATATCTCAATAACTATTACCACTGGAATATTCCTGTTTATGTTAGTTATAGAGTTTAGTTTTCTCTACAATTTGGTAAAGAATTCAATGAATTCTGATAAATAGAAGAAGAGATATAATGGTTTAAAGTTTGAAGGTATTTGAAAACCTGTAATTTTTAACCTTCAATATCTCAATAAATATTACCACTGAAACATTGCTGTTTATGTTAGTTATAGAGTTTAGTTTTCTCTACAATTTGGTTAAAAATTCAATGAATTCTGATAAATAGAACAAGAGATATAATGGTTTAAATTTTGAAGGTATTTGAAAACCTATAATTTTTAACCTTCAATATCTCAATAACTATTACCACTGGAATATTGCTGTTTATGTTAGTTATAGAGTTTTGTCTTCTCTATAATTTGGTAACGAATTCAATGAATTCTGATAAATAGAAGACTATATATAATGGTTTAAAGTTTGATGGTATTTGAAAACCTCTAAATTTTTACCTTCAATATCTCAGTAACTATTACCACTGAAACATTGCTGTTTATGTTAGCTATAGAGTTTAGTTTTCTCTACAATTTGGTAAAGAATTCAATGAATTCTGATAAATAGAACAAGAGATATAATGGTTTAAATTTTGGTGGTATTTAAAAACCTCTAAATTTTAACCATCAATATCTCAATAACTATTACTACTGAAACATTGCTGTTTATGTTAGCTATAGAGTTTAGTTTTCTCTACAATTTGGTAAAGAATTCAATGAATTCTGATAAATATAAGAAGAGATATAATGGTTTAAAGTTTGGTGGTATTTGAAAACCTCTAAATTTTAACCTTCAATATCTCAATAACTATTACTACTGAAACTTTGCTGTTTATGTTATCTATAGAGTTTAGTTTTCTCTACAATTTGGTAAAGAATTCAATGAATTCTGATAAATAGAAGAAGAGATATAATGGTTTTAAGTTTGGTGGTATTTGATTTCCTCTAAATTTTAACCTTTAATATCTCAATAACTATTACTACTGAAACATTCCTGTTTATGTTAGTTATAGAGTTTAGTTTTCTCTACAATTTGGTAAAGAATTCAATGAATTCTGATAAATAGAAGAAGAGATATAATGGTTTAAAATTTGGTGGTATTTGATTTCCTCTAAATTTTAACCTTTAATATCTCAATAACTATTACTACTGAAACATTCCTGTTTATGTTAGTTATAGAGTTTAGTTTTCTCTACAATTTGGTAAAAAATTCAATGAATTCTGATGAATAGAACAAGTGATATAATGGTTTAAATTTTGGTGGTATTTGATTTCCTCTAAATTTTAACCTTTAATATCTCAATAACTATTACTACTGAAACATTCCTGTTTATGTTAGTTATAGAGTTTAGTTTTCTCTACAATTTGGTAAAAAATTCAATGAATTCCGATGAATAGAACAAGTGATATAATGGTTTAAAGTTTGAAGGTATTTGAAAACCTATAATTTTTAACCATCAATATCTCAATAACTATTACTACTGAAACATTGCTGTTTATGTTAGCTATAGAGTTTAGTTTTCTCTACAATTTGGTAAAGAATTCAATGAATTCTGATAAATAGAAGACTATATATAATGGTTTAAAGTTTGATGGTATTTGAAAACCTCTAAATTTTAACCTTCAATATCTCAATAACTATTACCACTGAATTTTGCTGTTTATGTTGGTTATAGAGTATAGTTTTCTCTACAATTTGGTAAAGAATTCAATGAATTCTGATAAATAGAAGAAGAGATATAATGGTTTAAAGTTTGATGGTATTTGATTTCCTCTAAATTTTAACGTTTAATATCTCAATAACTATTACTAATGAAACATTGCTGTTTATGTTAGTTATAGAGTTTAGTTTTCACTACAATTTGGTAAAGTATTCAATGAATTCTGATAAATAGAAGAAGAGATATAATGGTATAAAGTTTGAAGGTATTTGAAAACCTGTAATTTTTAACCTTCAATATCTCAATAACTATTACCACTGAAACATTGCTGTTTATGTTAGTTATAGAGTTTAGTTTTCTCTACAATTTCGTAAAGAATTCAATGAATCCTGATAAATAGAACAATAGATATAATGGTTTAAAGTTTGGTGGTATTTAAAAACCTCTAAATTTTAACCATCAATATCTCAATAACTATTACTACTGAAACATTGCTGTTTATGTTAGCTATAAAGTTTAGTTTTCTCTACAATTTGGTAAAGAATTCAATGAATTCTGATAAATAGAAAAAGAGATATAATGGTTTAAAATTTGGTGGTATTTGAAAACCTCTAAATTTTAACCTTCAATATCTCAATAACTATTACTACTGAAACATTGCTGTTTATGTTATCTATAGAGTTTAGTTTTCTCTACAATTTGGTAAAGAATTCAATGAATTCTGATAAATAAAAGAAGAGATATAATGGTTTAAAGTTTGGTGGTATTTGATTTCCTCTAAATTTTAACCTTTAATATCTCAAAAACTATTACTACTGAAACATTCCTGTTTATGTTAGTTATATAGTTTAGTTTTCTCTACAATTTGGTAAAGAATTCAATGAATTCTGATAAATAGAAGAAGAGATATAATGGTTTAAAGTTTGAAGGTATTTGAAAACCTGTAATTTTTAACCTTCAATATCTCAATAACTATTACCACTGAAACTTTGCTGTTTATGTTAGTTATAGAGTTTAGTTTTCTCTACAATTTGGTAAAAAATTCAATGAATTCTGATGAATAGAACAAGTGATATAATGGTTTAAAGTTTGAAGGTATTTGAAAATCTATAATTTTTAACCTTCAATATCTCAATAACTATTACCACTGGAATATTGCTGTTTATGTTAGTTATAGAGTTTAGTCTTCTCTATAATTTGGAAAAGAATTCAATGAATTCTGATAAATAGAAGACTATATATAATGGTTTAAAGTTTGATGGTATTTGAAAACCTCTAAATTTTAACCTTCAATATCTCAATAACTATTACCACTGAATAATTGGTGTTTATGTTAGTTATAGAGTTTAGTTTTCTCTACAATTTGGTAAAGAATTCAATGAATTCTGATAAATAGAAGAAGAGATATAATGGTTTAAAGTTTGATGGTATTTGTTTTCCTCTAAATTTTAACGTTTAATATCTCAATAACTAATACTAATGAAACATTGCTGTTTATGTTAGTTATAGAGTTTAGTTTTCTCTACAATTTGGTAAAGAATTCAATGAATTCTGATAAATAGAAGAAGAGATATAATGGTTTAAAGTTTGATGGTATTTGATTTCCTCTAAATTTTAACGTTTAATATCTCAATAACTATTACTAATGAAACATTGCTGTTTATGTTAGTTATAGAGTTTAGTTTTCTCTACAATTTGGTAAAGAATTCAATGAATTCTGATAAATAGAAGAAGAGATATAATGGTTTAAAATTTGGTGGTATTTGATTTCCTCTAAATTTTAACCTTTAATATCTCAATAACTATTACTACTGAAACATTGCTGTTTATGTTAGTTATAGAGTTTAGTCTTCTCTATAATTTGGTAAAGAATTCATTGAATTCTGATAAATAGAAGACTATATATAATGGTTTAAAGTTTGATGGTATTTGAAAACCTCTAAATTGTAACCTTCAATATCTCAATAACTATTACCACTGAATCATTGCTGTTTATGTTGGTTATAGAGTTTAGTTTTCTCTACAATTTTGTAAAGAATTCAATGAATTCTGATAAATAGAAGAAGAGATATAATGGTTTAAAGTTTGAAGGTATTTGAAAACCTGTAATTTTTAACCTTCAATATCTCAATAACTATTACCACTGAAACTTTGCTGTTTATGTTAGTTATAGAGTTTAGTTTTCTCTACAATTTGGTAAAAAATTCAATAAATCTGATGAATAGAACAAGTGATATAATGGTTTAAAGTTTGAAGGTATTTGAAAACCTATAATTTTTAACCTCCAATATCTCAATAACTATTACCACTGGAATACTGCTGTTTATGTTAGTTATAGAGTTTAGTCTTCTCTATAATTTGGTAAAGAATTCAATGAATTCTGATAAATAGAAGAAGAGATATAATCGTTTAAAGTTTGGTGGTATTTGAAAACCTCTAAATTTTAACCATCAATATCTCAATAACTATTACCACTGAAACATTGCTGTTTATGTTAGTTATAGAGTTTAGTTTTCTCTACTATTTAGTAAAGAATTCATTGAATTCTGATAAATAGAAGAAGAGATATAATGGTTTAAAGTTTGGTGGTATTTGATTTCCTCTAAATTTTAACGTTTAATATCTCAATAACTATTACTAATGAAACATTGCTGTTTATGTTAGTTATAGAGTTTAGTTTTCTCTACAATTTGGAAAAAAATTCAATGAATTCTGATAAATAGAAGAAGAGATATAATGGTATAAAATTTGAAGGTATTTGAAAACCTGTAATTTTTAACCTTCAATATCTCAATAACTATTACCACTGAAACATTGCTGTTTATGTTAGTTATAGAGTTTACTTTTCTCTACAATTTGGTAAAAAATTCAATGAATCCTGATGAATAGAACAAGAGATATAATGGTTTAAAGTTTGAAGGTATTTGAAAACCTATAATATTTAACCTTCAATATCTCAATAACTATTACCACTGGAATATTCCTGTTTATGTTAGTTATAGAGTTTAGTTTTCTCTACAATTTGGTAAAGAATTCAATGAATTCTGATAAATAGAAGAAGAGATATAATGGTTTAAAGTTTGAAGGTATTTGAAAACCTGTAATTTTTAACCTTCAATATCTCAATAAATATTACCACTGAAACATTGCTGTTTATGTTAGTTATAGAGTTTAGTTTTCTCTACAATTTGGTAAAAAATTCAATGAATTCTGATGAATAGAACAAGTGATATAATGGTTTAAATTTTGAAGGTATTTGAAAACCTATAATTTTTAACCTTCAATATCTCAATAACTATTACCACTGGAATATTGCTGTTTATGTTAGTTATAGAGTTTTGTCTTCTCTATAATTTGGTAACGAATTCAATGAATTCTGATAAATAGAAGACTATATATAATGGTTTAAAGTTTGATGGTATTTGAAAACCTCTAAATTTTTACCTTCAATATCTCAGTAACTATTACCACTGAAACATTGCTGTTTATGTTAGCTATAGAGTTTAGTTTTCTCTACAATTTGGTAAAGAATTCAATGAATTCTGATAAATAGAACAAGAGATATAATGGTTTAAATTTTGGTGGTATTTAAAAACCTCTAAATTTTAACCATCAATATCTCAATAACTATTACTACTGAAACATTGCTGTTTATGTTAGCTATAGAGTTTAGTTTTCTCTACAATTTGGTAAAGAATTCAATGAATTCTGATAAATATAAGAAGAGATATAATGGTTTAAAGTTTGGTGGTATTTGAAAACCTCTAAATTTTAACCTTCAATATCTCAATAACTATTACTACTGAAACTTTGCTGTTTATGTTAGCTATAGAGTTTAGTTTTCTCTACAATTTGGTGAAGAATTCAATGAATTCTGATAAATAGAAGAAGAGATATAATGGTTTAAAATTTGGTGGTATTTGAAAACCTCTAAATTTTAACCTTCAATATCTCAATAACTATTACTACTGAAACATTGCTGTTTATGTTATCTATAGAGTTTAGTTTTCTCTACAATTTGGTAAAGAATTCAATGAATTCTGATAAATAAAAGAAGAGATATAATGGTTTAAAGTTTGGTGGTATTTGATTTCCTCTAAATTTTAACCTTTAATATCTCAAAAACTATTACTACTGAAACATTCCTGTTTATGTTAGTTATAGAGTTTAGTTTTCTCTACAATTTGGTAAAGAATTCAATGAATTCTGATAAATAGAAGAAGAGATATAATGGTTTAAAGTTTGAAGGTATTTGAAAACCTGTAATTTTTAACCTTCAATATCTCAATAACTATTACCACTGAAACTTTGCTGTTTATGTTGGTTATAGAGTTTAGTTTTCTCTACAATTTGGAAAAGAATTCAATGAATTCTGATAAATAGAAGACTATATATAATGGTTTAAAGTTTGATGGTATTTGAAAACCTCTAAATTTTAACCTTCAATATCTCAATAACTATTACCACTGAATCATTGGTGTTTATGTTAGTTATAGAGTTTAGTTTTCTCTACAATTTGGTAAAGAATTCAATGAATTCTGATAAATAGAAGAAGAGATATAATGGTTTAAAGTTTGATGGTTTTGGTTTCCTCTAAATTTTAACGTTTAATATCTCAATAACTATTACTAATGAAACATTGCTGTTTATGTTAGTTATAGAGTTTAGTTTTCTCTACAATTTGGTAAAAAATTCAATGAATTCTGATAAATAGAAGAAGAGATATAATGGTTTAAAATTTGGTGGTATTTGATTTCCTCTAAATTTTAACCTTTAATATCTCAATAACTATTACTACTGAAACATTCCTGTTTATGTTAGTTATAGAGTTTAGTTTTCTCTACAATTTGGTAAAAAATTCAATGAATTCTGATGAATAGAACAAGTGATATAATGGTTTAAATTTTGAAGGTATTTGAAAACCTATAATTTTTAACCTTCAATATCTCAATAACTATTACCACTGGAATATTGCTGTTTATGTTAGTTATAGAGTTTTGTCTTCTCTATAATTTGGTAACGAATTCAATGAATTCTGATAAATAGAAGACTATATATAATGGTTTAAAGTTTGATGGTATTTGAAAACCTCTAAATTTTTACCTTCAATATCTCAGTAACTATTACCACTGAAACATTGCTGTTTATGTTAGCTATAGAGTTTAGTTTTCTCTACAATTTGGTAAAGAATTCAATGAATTCTGATAAATAGAACAAGAGATATAATGGTTTAAATTTTGGTGGTATTTAAAAACCTCTAAATTTTAACCATCAATATCTCAATAACTATTACTACTGAAACATTGCTGTTTATGTTAGCTATAGAGTTTAGTTTTCTCTACAATTTGGTAAAGAATTCAATGAATTCTGATAAATATAAGAAGAGATATAATGGTTTAAAGTTTGGTGGTATTTGAAAACCTCTAAATTTTAACCTTCAATATCTCAATAACTATTACTACTGAAACTTTGCTGTTTATGTTAGCTATAGAGTTTAGTTTTCTCTACAATTTGGTGAAGAATTCAATGAATTCTGATAAATAGAAGAAGAGATATAATGGTTTAAAATTTGGTGGTATTTGAAAACCTCTAAATTTTAACCTTCAATATCTCAATAACTATTACTACTGAAACATTGCTGTTTATGTTATCTATAGAGTTTAGTTTTCTCTACAATTTGGTAAAGAATTCAATGAATTCTGATAAATAAAAGAAGAGATATAATGGTTTAAAGTTTGGTGGTATTTGATTTCCTCTAAATTTTAACCTTTAATATCTCAAAAACTATTACTACTGAAACATTCCTGTTTATGTTAGTTATAGAGTTTAGTTTTCTCTACAATTTGGTAAAGAATTCAATGAATTCTGATAAATAGAAGAAGAGATATAATGGTTTAAAGTTTGAAGGTATTTGAAAACCTGTAATTTTTAACCTTCAATATCTCAATAACTATTACCACTGAAACTTTGCTGTTTATGTTGGTTATAGAGTTTAGTTTTCTCTACAATTTGGAAAAGAATTCAATGAATTCTGATAAATAGAAGACTATATATAATGGTTTAAAGTTTGATGGTATTTGAAAACCTCTAAATTTTAACCTTCAATATCTCAATAACTATTACCACTGAATCATTGGTGTTTATGTTAGTTATAGAGTTTAGTTTTCTCTACAATTTGGTAAAGAATTCAATGAATTCTGATAAATAGAAGAAGAGATATAATGGTTTAAAGTTTGATGGTATTTGTTTTCCTCTAAATTTTAACGTTTAATATCTCAATAACTATTACTAATGAAACATTGCTGTTTATGTTAGTTATAGAGTTTAGTTTTCTCTACAATTTGGTAAAAAATTCAATGAATTCTGATAAATAGAAGAAGAGATATAATGGTTTAAAATTTGGTGGTATTTGATTTCCTCTAAATTTTAACCTTTAATATCTCAATAACTATTACTACTGAAACATTCCTGTTTATGTTAGTTATAGAGTTTAGTTTTCTCTACAATTTGGTAAAAAATTCAATGAATTCTGATGAATAGAACAAGTGATATAATGGTTTAAATTTTGAAAGTATTTGAAAACCTATAATTTTTAACCTTCAATATCTCAATAACTATTACCACTGGAATATTGCTGTTTATGTTAGTTATAGAGTTTAGTCTTCTCTATAATTTGGTAAAGAATTCAATGAATTCTGATAAATAGAAGAAGAGATATAATCGTTTAAAGTTTGGTGGTATTTGAAAACCTCTAAATTTTAACCATCAATATCTCAATAACTATTACCACTGAAACATTGCTGTTTATGTTAGTTATAGAGTTTAGTTTTCTCTACTATTTAGTAAAGAATTCATTGAATTCTGATAAATAGAAGAAGAGATATAATGGTTTAAAGTTTGGTGGTATTTGATTTCTTCTAAATTTTAACGTTTAATATCTCAATAACTATTACTAATGAAACATTGCTGTTTATGTTAGTTATAGAGTTTAGTTTTCTCTACAATTTGGAAAAAAATTCAATGAATTCTGATAAATAGAAGAAGAGATATAATGGTATAAAATTTGAAGGTATTTGAAAACCTGTAATTTTTAACCTTCAATATCTCAATAACTATTACCACTGAAACATTGCTGTTTATGTTAGTTATAGAGTTTACTTTTCTCTACAATTTGGTAAAAAATTCAATGAATCCTGATGAATAGAACAAGAGATATAATGGTTTAAAGTTTGAAGGTATTTGAAAACCTATAATATTTAACCTTCAATATCTCAATAACTATTACCACTGGAATATTCCTGTTTATGTTAGTTATAGAGTTTAGTTTTCTCTACAATTTGGTAAAGAATTCAATGAATTCTGATAAATAGAAGAAGAGATATAATGGTTTAAAGTTTGAAGGTATTTGAAAACCTGTAATTTTTAACCTTCAATATCTCAATAAATATTACCACTGAAACATTGCTGTTTATGTTAGTTATAGAGTTTAGTTTTCTCTACAATTTGGTTAAAAATTCAATGAATTCTGATAAATAGAACAAGAGATATAATGGTTTAAATTTTGAAGGTATTTGAAAACCTATAACTTTTAACCTTCAATATCTCAATAACTATTACCACTGGAATATTGCTGTTTATGTTAGTTATAGAGTTTTGTCTTCTCTATAATTTGGTAACGAATTCAATGAATTCTGATAAATAGAAGACTATATATAATGGTTTAAAGTTTGATGGTATTTGAAAACCTCTAAATTTTTACCTTCAATATCTCAGTAACTATTACCACTGAAACATTGCTGTTTATGTTAGCTATAGAGTTTAGTTTTCTCTACAATTTGGTAAAGAATTCAATGAATTCTGATAAATAGAACAAGAGATATAATGGTTTAAATTTTGGTGGTATTTAAAAACCTCTAAATTTTAACCATCAATATCTCAATAACTATTACTACTGAAACATTGCTGTTTATGTTAGCTATAGAGTTTAGTTTTCTCTACAATTTGGTAAAGAATTCAATGAATTCTGATAAATATAAGAAGAGATATAATGGTTTAAAGTTTGGTGGTATTTGAAAACCTCTAAATTTTAACCTTCAATATCTCAATAACTATTACTACTGAAACTTTGCTGTTTATGTTATCTATAGAGTTTAGTTTTCTCTACAATTTGGTAAAGAATTCAATGAATTCTGATAAATAGAAGAAGAGATATAATGGTTTTAAGTTTGGTGGTATTTGATTTCCTCTAAATTTTAACCTTTAATATCTCAATAACTATTACTACTGAAACATTCCTGTTTATGTTAGTTATAGAGTTTAGTTTTCTCTACAATTTGGTAAAGAATTCAATGAATTCTGATAAATAGAAGAAGAGATATAATGGTTTAAAATTTGGTGGTATTTGATTTCCTCTAAATTTTAACCTTTAATATCTCAATAACTATTACTACTGAAACATTCCTGTTTCTGTTAGTTATAGAGTTTAGTTTTCTCTACAATTTGGTAAAAAATTCAATGAATTCTGATGAATAGAACAAGTGATATAATGGTTTAAATTTTGGTGGTATTTGATTTCCTCTAAATTTTAACCTTTAATATCTCAATAACTATTACTACTGAAACATTCCTGTTTATGTTAGTTATAGAGTTTAGTTTTCTCTACAATTTGGTAAAAAATTCAATGAATTCCGATGAATAGAACAAGTGATATAATGGTTTAAAGTTTGAAGGTATTTGAAAACCTATAATTTTTAACCATCAATATCTCAATAACTATTACTACTGAAACATTGCTGTTTATGTTAGCTATAGAGTTTAGTTTTCTCTACAATTTGGTAAAGAATTCAATGAATTCTGATAAATAGAAGACTATATATAATGGTTTAAAGTTTGATGGTATTTGAAAACCTCTAAATTTTAACCTTCAATATCTCAATAACTATTACCACTGAATTTTGCTGTTTATGTTGGTTATAGAGTATAGTTTTCTCTACAATTTGGTAAAGAATTCAATGAATTCTGATAAATAGAAGAAGAGATATAATGGTTTAAAGTTTGATGGTATTTGATTTCCTCTAAATTTTAACGTTTAATATCTCAATAACTATTACTAATGAAACATTGCTGTTTATGTTAGTTATAGAGTTTAGTTTTCACTACAATTTGGTAAAGTATTCAATGAATTCTGATAAATAGAAGAAGAGATATAATGGTATAAAGTTTGAAGGTATTTGAAAACCTGTAATTTTTAACCTTCAATATCTCAATAACTATTACCACTGAAACATTGCTGTTTATGTTAGTTATAGAGTTTAGTTTTCTCTACAATTTCGTAAAGAATTCAATGAATCCTGATAAATAGAACAATAGATATAATGGTTTAAAGTTTGGTGGTATTTAAAAACCTCTAAATTTTAACCATCAATATCTCAATAACTATTACTACTGAAACATTGCTGTTTATGTTAGCTATAGAGTTTAGTTTTCTCTACAATTTGGTAAAGAATTCAATGAATTCTGATAAATAGAAGAAGAGATATAATGGTTTAAAATTTGGTGGTATTTGAAAACCTCTAAATTTTAACCTTCAATATCTCAATAACTATTACTACTGAAACATTGCTGTTTATGTTATCTATAGAGTTTAGTTTTCTCTACAATTTGGTAAAGAATTCAATGAATTCTGATAAATAAAAGAAGAGATATAATGGTTTAAAGTTTGGTGGTATTTGATTTCCTCTAAATTTTAACCTTTAATATCTCAAAAACTATTACTACTGAAACATTCCTGTTTATGTTAGTTATATAGTTTAGTTTTCTCTACAATTTGGTAAAGAATTCAATGAATTCTGATAAATAGAAGAAGAGATATAATGGTTTAAAGTTTGAAGGTATTTGAAAACCTGTAATTTTTAACCTTCAATATCTCAATAACTATTACCACTGAAACTTTGCTGTTTATGTTAGTTATAGAGTTTAGTTTTCTCTACAATTTGGTAAAAAATTCAATGAATTCTGATGAATAGAACAAGTGATATAATGGTTTAAAGTTTGAATGTATTTGAAAATCTATAATTTTTAACCTTCAATATCTCAATAACTATTACCACTGGAATATTGCTGTTTATGTTAGTTATAGAGTTTAGTCTTCTCTATAATTTGGAAAAGAATTCAATGAATTCTGATAAATAGAAGACTATATATAATGGTTTAAAGTTTGATGGTATTTGAAAACCTCTAAATTTTAACCTTCAATATCTCAATAACTATTACCACTGAATAATTGGTGTTTATGTTAGTTATAGAGTTTAGTTTTCTCTACAATTTGGTAAAGAATTCAATGAATTCTGATAAATAGAAGAAGAGATATAATGGTTTAAAGTTTGATGGTATTTGTTTTCCTCTAAATTTTAACGTTTAATATCTCAATAACTAATACTAATGAAACATTGCTGTTTATGTTAGTTATAGAGTTTAGTTTTCTCTACAATTTGGTAAAGAATTCAATGAATTCTGATAAATAGAAGAAGAGATATAATGGTTTAAAGTTTGATGGTATTTGATTTCCTCTAAATTTTAACGTTTAATATCTCAATAACTATTACTAATGAAACATTGCTGTTTATGTTAGTTATAGAGTTTAGTTTTCTCTACAATTTGGTAAAGAATTCAATGAATTCTGATAAATAGAAGAAGAGATATAATGGTTTAAAATTTGGTGGTATTTGATTTCCTCTAAATTTTAACCTTTAATATCTCAATAACTATTACTACTGAAACATTGCTGTTTATGTTAGTTATAGAGTTTAGTTTTCTCTACAATTTGGTAAAATATTCAATGAATCCTGATGAATAGAACAAGAGATATAATGGTTTAAAGTTTGAAGGTATTTGAAAACCTATAATATTTAACCTTCAACATCTCAATACCTATTACCACTGGAATATTCCTGTTTATGTTAGTTATAGAGTTTAGTTTTCTCTACAATTTGGTAAAGAATTCAATGAATTCTGATAAATAGAAGAAGAGATACAATGGTTTAATGTTTGGTGGTATTTGAAAACCTCTAAATTATAACCTTCAATATCTCAATAATTATTACCACTGAAACATTGCTGTTTATGTTAGTTATAGAGTTTAGTTTTCTTTACAATTTGTTAAAGAATTCAATGTATTCTGATAAATAGAAGAAGAAATATAAAGGTTTGAAATTTGAACTAATGTAAACACCTCCAAACCTTCTATATCTCAATAACTATTATCAGTTATCACTAAAGTAATAATAGCTAATAACATCAGCTATTGAGCTTACTTTTCTCTCAATTTGTTACAGAATTCATTAAAATAGGTACAATATGAAGTGAGAACATGAATATTTTTTGATAAAGCTGTTTTGGCTCCTCAAATTCTATTTTTTTTTTACGTAGTTACGGAAAATTTACTCTTATAAAAGGGGATTAGGAAATTTTATCTTTTTATAGTAAAAGAGAAAAGAAATTGTCAAATTTGGGTGTTGTTCAACGTTACGCTTTTTCGTGCAGTTTTTGATGGTCAACCCTTATACAGCTGTCCTACCGGACAGTTTTAATTTTTTTGTAAATCTGTATAGCCTGATTTTGATAAAATTTCACAGGAAATAGGATTTTAAATTCAAACATTACCATTGCATTGCGAAATACATTTCCATTTGTGAACTATTTCCTGAACAGATTTATTTTTTAAAAAAAGATAGAAGTTAAAAGGAAGTTAAATATGTGCTGAATGCTTGGAAAAAAAAAAAAAAGATAGCAATATGACTACTGTAAAGAGTGCAATGACAACGGTTTTATACAGAGAAAGAACCGTAATGTAAAAAAATTATTTGGCCGGTGTGAAATTCTTGTAATGGCCGTCGTAATGGGTTTCATTATGCTGGTATCGGCGTTTCCCATCGGGCACACTAAAATAGCATTCCTGTTTTTATTGTGTGTATATTATAAGGTTATAGGTGCCATTAAAAACCGTTTATGCGAACGTTTGAAGCGCGTCGTCTAGGACATTTTATTCTTAATATTTACTTTCTTGCTCCTTTTTCCTTTCAGCTACATGAGTCATTGGTGATGTCATTGTTCGCCAATCATAAACATTTACCTGATGAACTCTTTGACTAATCAGTTCAAATTAGATTCTTTTTTTTTCCTTCTTCCTCTGTTAAATCCATCGATTCAAGTCTTTATTTCTCGAAGAGCGTCTCTAAATTCCAAAAAATAATTATTCCTAACTGGAATTCATTGTTTTAAAGGATTACAGATTCGGAAAATAAATAATTTTAGCGAATGGCTTTTACGCCCAAGCTGGTCGCTGGGATTAGAGCGATAAGTAAGTTCTCGGCTTATTCATTAGCTCTTCACAACCTCCTGTTCTCGGCTTATTCATTAGCTCTTCACAACCTCCTGTTCTCGGCTTATTCATTAGCTCTTCACAACCTCCTTTTCTCGGCTTATTCATTAGCTCTTCACAACCTCCTGTTCTCGGCTTATTCATTAGCTCTTCACAACCTCCTAGTTCTAAAAGTTTATTGTGTAGTTCAAGAAAATCTGTGTTTTATTCACATATTTAGCATATTTTTTAATTAACTAAAGAAAAACACACAGATCTAAACTCGTTAAACGAAAATCCTCTCTTTCGAAATTTGTACCTAACACTCTTATGTTTTGGCCATAATTTGAAATACTTGATATTATTATTTTGGAATATAAATTAGTTTATTTAAAAGGAAATTTAACCTTCTTTCTAATGAGCTTATTGAAATTGCTTCATCTATAATAGTTTGAGAAATATAGGTAACTGTTTGCTAAAAAGTAGTAGTACCTTGAAAAAAAACTAAAATTAAAAATATCTATAAAACGGAGCCGAATCGAGCCATAGTTTATATGGATTTTTTTTGTTGCAAATGATGCTCAAAATCGCCTCCCGAAGTTACGGGTAGTCTTATGCTGAACACCCTGTATAATATTTAAACACCACGAAATGGCACAAACTTTCCAAAACTCTTGACTAGATATTTTACCAGCCTCCGAGCAGTGTATTATCTCGTTACAGACAACATTGTTCATTTCCGGACAGTAGCTCATCGGTCCCTTTTAACAGCTGGTAAGAAGGCTTTCTAAGGGATGCAGCTGGATTCAAAGCCTGGAAAACTCCACGTTTCGAATCCAATATACCGTTATTAAGCGCCAAGCTAATCTCCTAAGCCTAGAGTTTCAAAAAAAAAGTAATTCGTAATAGAACCTCGAGAATTTTAGAGACACTCTTGTGAGAAGGGGGAGGTGAGTTGTACGTGTTATTCTTGGTAGGAGAGCTTGTTATTCTTGGTAGAAGAGCTTTAGCTCGAGATTATTTTAATTATTCCAAGATGAATATTAATATTACCTGTCGCAAGCTTTAGAAATGAGTTCACAATAGTTTGGAGGTCGTAATCAATCTGAAGAAGTTGTAAAGAAAAGCTAGTGTACATATCGATTATATTTAATCCATCTTTTTATGTTAGTTTTATTAAAGAAGTCGATAATGATTAATCAAACTGTAGCGAGCGTGTGCACGTAGAGGAGAGACATCGATGTGTATAGATTAAAATTGAATTGCCCTCTGGATACATAGTTAATAGTATTTGTCCAGCTAATAAAAACCTCCATTCATTGTGTCCGTTTGTATGTGCGTAGATATACACATGAAGATGATTCCCCTCTCTACCCACTTCTACACCTGCCACTAATTACCTTCTTTTTTCATCAACTTCTGACCTTCACACCCAGTGTGCACTAGAAAAAGGGAAGAAAAAAATATCCCTTTTATTGTTTGCCTATTTATTCTCATACTATGTATATGTATATCTTTATATATTTACCTGTACTACCCATCTGCTCCACAAAATGACGTCATAAAATCTAAGTCAATTGCCTTAATAATGAGATCTCTTTATTACACTTTGCGGGTCCATACTTTTGGCCATGGGCTTATATTGATCATGGCCAGGCTATGCCGAGAAGAATGGTATTCTTATTGGGTAGACAATAGAATCCTGTGAACAGACCACAGGCACTATTCTGAGGAGTAGATGGAGGATCACTTAAAAAAAATATCGAGAGCAGATCAAGTCCCTCCTCCCCCTATAAAGGTATTTCTTAAATTAAGTTTATGTCGTACTTAGTAAAAACATTGGCCATGCTATTCTGCCTTTAGCTGTCATTTGTTGGTCACAGCCTGACCACTTGACGTCATAACAACTCTTAAGGCAACAGTGGCGCTAAAAAAGTTAAGTAAAGTAATGCCTATTTTTTCAGGCGAGCTCTATGCCAAAATACCGAATTAGGTGTCGTGGATGGAGGCGACTAGCAAACATACTTTACTATAAATTCCTCATATTAACACATTAAATAAAATGCAAGGCCTATACTAGTACCGCAATACATCTTAGCTTTGCGAGTCTAGCCTATAACCGCCTAACATACTTTACTATAAATTCCTAATATTAAAACATTAAATAAAATGCAAGGCCTAGACTAGTACCGCAATACATCTTAGCGTTGCGGGTCTAGCCTATAACCGCTCGACTATCTAGGCGCCTCAATAGTGCTAAATAACTGTCTATTTATTAACTTCTTTAGTTTAATAATTGTTTCAAATCGATAAATTGGTTTATCTGTTTAAGCTTAATAATTTTCATTAAAAATTAATAAAATATATTAATTTCTCGTCTTCCGGATGGGAACCATCTTTCCCTGATCACAAAACTCCGTTGAAAAACTGAACATTCGATGGTCGCCCATCAAACAACTGCATCAGTGACCGCATGGATCCTTCCAACTTAGAGGAACTACCTAGAAAGTAGGTTTCTCCTGTAAGTTGTATTTAAGTAGACAAACAGCAGAGAACATAGTATTTTCATCATCATTATGGCTATTTAATGGTTTAGTAAAAACTTTAAATTTGTAAATAAAATGGAAAAAGTCCTTTTTAAGTAATAAAATTATTATTATCCTTAAAAATAAGTATAAAAACTATTAAAGAACTGATGACAATCATTTTTATTGCGACATGTAGAACATCATGTCTAATTTTTCTTTATATAACCGTTAGGAATTTTTTATTAACTTTGTACGAGTATATTTATAGTTTTTAGTATTTAATATTTAATAATAATTATTATTGTAATATAATTACTAAATATTATTCCGTTTTAGCAGTGAACAGTCCCGTTTCTCTAAGTAATTTTAATTGACTTGCAAACGCCTAATAAAGCTAAATAGGTCGTACATATAGGGAACTGAGGATAACGTGTCCTATTTTCTATTAGATAACATAAACTAAGGAGCTTCATCACAGTTGGGAACATAAAGTTTTTAAGTACCATCAAAGGATTGGCACTTTTTGTCTAGCCGGTATTTAATGGTAATTTATGTCGGCAAGGCAATGTGGTGTGCCACTTCTTCATGTTGGTGGTCTATTAAATAGGAAAAGGGATTGTCATTGAGCGGAAATGGTAGAAATTGGCTTTGCCTTCATTCAAGTTGATTTGCTGATCGGCTTTATTACAGATAATCGGCAAAATATACAGGGTGAACCAGTAAGTATTGTCAATAGGCCTACAGTGTGTAGTACATCTAAAGTGGAGTTCAATGACGTATTGGCCAACTTCATATTTTCCACTGTTCTTGAGTGACGTCACTTTAAATTTTTTTTAAAAAAACATTACTTTTTTTGCAATAAAAATGTTATTACTCAGAAAGTTTTAGTCCGAATTCGATTCTGATGACACGATTAGAAAGACAAGATAAATTTCCTAAAAATTGACACCATTTTGAAGCATAAATTATTCTCCAAATAGGCTCAATCTTCCTCCGAATACTGGAAAAATAAAAGTAATCGAAATTTTTAAAGAAAACTCATTAGGCCCTCATGTGATCATTATCAGACCCTAGGTGCTGGCCACTTTTTAGTAAAAGTTTCCTTGTTTAATGTGGGCTTTCAAATGGTATATCATTTTCCAGGATTCCTTTTATCTTCGTACGAGAAATTACGTTTGTTTTTACAAGAAAACTTGTTCACGAGCACTCAACAGTATTAGTTTATCAAGTTGATTAATTCATTGAAAACTCTTTCAGGTGGACCAGTACTTCAATTTTTGGAGTAATGACACTTTCTGAGTAATAACACTTTTATAGCAAAAAAATTAAAGTCACGTCACTCAAGAACAGAGGAAAATATGAAGTTGGCCAATACGTCATTGACCTCCACTTTAGATGTACTACACACAGTAGGCCTATGGACAATACTTAGTGGTTCACCCTGTATAGCATTTTGGGGCCGGGAGAATCGAGAGGAGGTGGAGGAGCATTCCAGACAGCTTCCTTCCGGTTGAAAGTTTCTCTTCTTCAGAATATCTTGAAGGGTGTAGGAAGGAAATGTACTTTGCTGCTGTTATAGCGGGTGGTGAGCTCTGTCTTTCGGCTCTAGCTTTCAACATCCCTGGAGAAGAGTGATTCCATTGCCTGTAATTGCTATAGTCGCCACACGAATATAGCGCTCAACAGATCTAAAGTATCCCCTCCTCCCACGAAAAAATATGCCTCCAAGATTTTTTTTGAAAATGCGTGTTCTAAAATGAACAGGAAACTTTATGGAGTTTCAGAGAAAATTGGGCATACCGCGGATTGGAAATTGTTGATTAACATGAGATCACTGAATATGCATAGTTAAGATACAAGAAAAATTGTAAGAACCATTTTCAAAGAAAAATTTCAAATAAAGTTGAAAAGTCCTTTCAATAAAATGGTACTTCCGGTTGAGTAATTTTGGTCGATACTTTACAATCGATAGCCCCTATTAGAACGCAATCGAAATATATAAAACTTCCAGTTTCCTGAGATTTTTTCACTTCATGAGAATATTTTTGCGCACACACATACAAACCTACTTCTTAGTGGATCTGAAAACGGAAATTTCCGGTGTTACATACGCAATCGTAAATTTTGACATTACGTAGTAAGAGAAAGTAAAAAAAAATAAAAAAAAAGTAGGTCGCTTTTAAAATTTGTTTTGTCGCCCAACCTGTGAATGAGTCATCTAATGTTCTAAACAAGTCTTTACTGCTCTCTGTGATTAAGTTAATAACATCTCTGGTTATACAAAAAAAAACAATATCCGGTTCAAAAAAAAATAAAAAATAATTATAAAGAAATAGAAAAAAAATATATCGTATTAAAAGAAAGTCCTTATTTATTCAATGTTAATGAGCTTCGAAGCGATATCACAGGGTTTAATAAGAATAGACAATAGTAAAGCAGAAGAAGAATGAAATAGGTAGATGGTTAAGTTTAGAAATAGATAATTGGAGTCAGTATTGTGAAGAAGAAAATGGATGTAAATGTAGACATTATCCTTCTAATGATGACTAAATCTATTAGGTAGGCCTTTCTCAAGAACTGAATGGACGTATACTAAGCGTGTATTGTCAAGTGTGAAGGGTGTAGTCGACTAAAGGCTATAGATATTAGAAGTAATGTAAGGGGTCTTTAACCCTAGGGTTCCCTGGAACTTCAATAGGGGTTCCGCAAGTGATCACTATTTGCTCAGCAAAAACTCACGTAAAATGGAAATCATCGGTACAAGGAATTTTTCATGTAGGAACAGGGTAGCGGACTGTCTTATTAAAATATTAGATTAATATAATGGTAGGCGCCACGATAGCCGAGCGATTATAGGCTAGACCCGCAAAGCCAAGATGTATTGCTGTACTAGTCTAGGCCTTGCATTTTATTTAATACAATAGTTAATATGAGGAATTTATATTAAAGTATGTTTGCTAGTCGCCTCCGTCCACGACACCTAATTTGCTAATTGGACGTAAAGCCCTCCTATAAAAATAGGCAATTACTTTACTTCATATTAAAGTAAATATTGCAATATTAATATAAATTGGATATAAAAAGGTAGTTGATAGTAAAAAATAAATATAAATAAATATTTTATAGATAAAATAAAATCTTGCAATTCGGTAAAAGTCAATTATTTATTTAAAAGTTAATTATTCGTAAAATGTATTCTAGAAAATAAATAAATCAATAAAAGTAAAACCTGATTTGCTACCTCACTATTCATTGTCTTATTAAAATGTTTGTGTTAAATTTAAACAAAGACACAAGAATAATTTTGCGAATTTGAGTAGAAAAAAAGCTTTGATAAACTGTTTTATCTGCTACATAAACATGAGGTTCCTTCAAGAAAGACCATGAGCTCGAAGGGTTCCTTAAAAGTGTAAAAGGTTTGAAGACCCTCCATACATTTCCATTTTTCCTTTCAAGTAATCGAATTTTCCAGGAATTAATCTTTTATTGTAGATTGTAAATCGCAAGTTTTGGAAAATCTCCAATATCTTCGAGTGCATGAGAGTTTTTCTTGCCTGGAATATCTCAAAACTAGATTTTCTTGTGGAAACTGAATTTTAGGAAATTAGACATGATCTTTTGAAAGTGAAAGTAAAAATGCATGCCTTGCAGGAACCACTCTCTAGACTATTATCTCATTGGATTGTACCCAATTAGCCTGTTCACCTTCAGGTCTTGGCGGATGCGATTCTACTGATGCTGTTACCAATCTAAATTTTGTCCTCTGATAAAGAGGCTTTATATTTGATTTTTAAAAAAAAAAAAAAAAAAAAGTTTGTTTAGACGACAAGTTGACTTTTTGTTTAAAAGATCAATCCATGATAATACAATAAACTGGATCTTATGCTGAAAAAAAAAAAAAAAACGCAGATATCACATTTAAAACGGTTACAAGGTAAACAGGCAGTTGCTTGTGGTAACCGGTCTGTGAGTTGCTGAAATATCCATACGGTAACTATAATGATTCTCCACTTTTTTTTTGTACCGTTATAATATGGAGTAATATTCTTAATTTACTACTTTTACGTAATAATTTTATTTAATTTAAATTTGATTAACAATTTGCAGACTTTAAAGGTTCTTAAAATATTTATCACACTCCCTTGCAAATTTACTTGCTTTCGTGCTACAATTTTCCAAATCGAGTTTCCAAAGAGAAAACTTGAACGATATGAGGAATGGTAAATAGACGGGATTGAGATAATCGTCAACCTAACACCTCTTCTTTTGGTAATTATTTTTTGAATAATGGAAAGGATATTTAAAGAGAGATGCTAGGGAGTGACATATCCCTGACTGCTGATCCCCTGGGCCCAAGGATTTTCGATACAAAGGTGACTGGATCGAGAACGGGGATTTTCCTGGATTTTCGTGAGAGACCCTGGAGGCTATAGGGTTGGAGGATTGTAAACTACCCTCCTTATAGAACATTCCCTACTAATTTGTGGGCCCTCGTTCCCGGCTCATCTCTTTTCCTAGAACTTAGTTCAAAGATAACCTGCTGATTATCACTAAAGTTAAACAGAGCTAGCTCAATTGCATTCCCGCTCATAAATCTTATCCAGAAAATTGTAATTACCGTCCCAAAATTGCACATTGCAGAATTGCACACGATTACGTTTAGTTTAGAATACAGCAATTACAATCAGAATAATGTGTGAAATTACGTATTCAATTTTTCCCCCATTTTCCTAAAACCATAAGAATAAAATTTAAATAAAATTTTATTATTCACCATGTTAATGAACCTAAAACATTTCATATTGATAAATTTATTTCCAGTATGACCTCATTGTGTGAATACGATTCCCATAACGGTAGATTCTTGAGAAATAATGTACATAACCTGTAACATAATGATGTTATTACAAAGAGAAGTTTACAATGTTTGTTATACTGTGTGAACTTATACTGTTTGTAACGGACTATTTTTGTATATTATAAAAGAAAACATTTTATTTGCTATTAAATTAAAATAGAATAAACAACTATTAAGGGATCTCTTTAATCATACTTCTTGTTAAAAATGATTAGTAAATAAAACTGGTGTGAACGATCAAGATTTTTCTTCCTAAAACTGTAAGTATTAACTCATAAAATTGTCTTTAAACTCAAACATTTTAGGAACATACTACTTACTAATTTACAGATTCAAAACACTACAATCTACTAAAATGGAACTTTAGAGTGAATGGTAATCACATTATGTCAATCATTTTTCCAGAATTGGGAGAATTTATGACGATTACAATTAATACTTTACTTGTGCCCAACTAAGCATTTAAAAAAATTAAATTTGAAATGCAATAATTGAATTTTAAAAAAAGTTGTGAGTGTACACATCAGTATTTATATAAAATACTTGTTTTCTAGCAAAAATAAATTGAAGAAATGTCTTTTTGACTTAAATTTTGATAGTTTAAAACGAGTTCTAAAAAACAAATCTATATTTATTACATAAATCGATTGAGTACAAGGAATGTTACGGTCAATGCTCACATCTAGCTAGACTATTTATGTAAATAGTCTTAATACAGATCTACATACTATAATCTACTATTCTAAGATTACAGTAAACTTGTTTGACACTAAGAGCAAGGGTTTTAAACTTTAGAAATAAATGTATGGATCTTATGTAAATTAGATTTCTATTTACTTTATTATTTGTTCTCTTTTTCTGTTTCCTGTAGGCGGACTGCCATGGCATTGGTTTCGGAATCAAGAAGGAGATTTTCTTCCTCAACTTAGAGGATGGATATTTCGGATGCCAGGTTAATAAATCAACGGACTTCCTACAACTGTATGAATTATCTAGGCTTTGTGATGGACAGAACGATTGTTACATGGGTTCTGATGAACTAGCTAGGGAACTGAAATGTACACGTAAGTACTTGCCATTTAGTGATTTATAGATTTTTGAATTATATCAAGAGATAAGTCCTCTAACAGTAGTGTTTGACATTTTAAGATCATCACATAAGAGAATCAGTTTCGCTATCATGGACAAAATTATTAAAAATCGGTCGCATCTTTTATATAGTACATTAAATTTGAGAAATTCCCAGAACATTTAGAGTAATAAATTCAAATCTAATCCAATTTACTACAATTCTGCCTTGCGGTGTAGGAGGTACTGGTGCTAATGTTAATTTAAAATTATTAGGGCTAATTCTAACGTTATCTGCCTTTTAATTTTAATAGGTAATCTTTAATATAAACAAAAATACGGAAATTTGTACTAGGATGTAAAAGCTCGTTCTGTTCCACCTACAGTTTGTGCAACTTTTCGACTAATTTCAATTTACAACTTTCAGTACTTATTAACAAAATATTTAGATTTATGTATGTAGCAAGAAATATATATAACTTTTGATATAGCTAACTTTGTGTTTAAAGAAGTTGACGCTAGAATATTTCATCTACACTTACATTTAAATTCAATGTGTAATCTTTAACATATATGTACAATATTGCAAGCTAAGGATCTCCTTTTGTTCACGTTGGGTTTACAGAATTCGCCGCTAGAGTTCTCCACCTACTGGTCTATATAGTAAAATAACCTTCCTCCTAATTTCAAATGATAACCATTATTCAAAATAAAATATTCAGTTTTGAATTTAGTTACAAAAACTACCAGTAGAGTTCTTCAGCTACTGGACAATAAAGTAACCTTCGAACTGTACATAATTCAAAATATTAATTAACATCTTTACCTTTCAGGTGATTGCAATAAACCTGGTTCAGATGGCAAATGTTTGAACGGTGCCTGTCTGGATTCGCAGTGTCATTGTAACGACGGGTATGGTGGATGTTCCTGTGAAGTACCTGGTAAATGTGTATTCCAAATTTTTTGTAGCAAATAAATGCAGCCTAATTAAATAGTATTAATGGTCATTTTACTTTCCTAATTGTTGGCTAAATTCAATGTTTTAATTAAAACTACTTAAAAAATTTCAGATGAGAATGAATGTAAATCGAGACCATGTGATGTATTCGCCCATTGTACAAACACACTAGGAAGTTTTCATTGTTCTTGTTTTCCTGGGTACATAGGAGACGGCTTCCACTGTCAAGGTATGTTTTGAATGTTGAAAGAAAAAAAAATTAAAATAAGGTTTTTAATTAAGGCAATTAGAAAAAAAATAATAATAATTTATATTCTGTAAATAGATATTAACGAATGCGAAGACCCAATCATAGCTGCAAGATGCGTACCTAATTCTGAATGTTGTAATCTGCCGGCACATTTTCTTTGTAAATGTTTACCAGGATTTCAAGGCGATGGAGAAGAGGAATGTATAGGTAAAGCAACCATTTAATTTCTTTCTATATTATTTTGTTAAGTGCGTACTCCAATGGAAGTAATGTGATCGTATACAATTTTTAATAAGATTATCGATTTCACCGGAAATATACGAGTATGTTGAGGTTACACGACTCCATCCTACACTAGAAGTCACAACCGTTATTGACTATATACTGCGGATTTTTTTAAAGAAATATTGAATTAGAGAGGTAATATATAGTTTGTAAACATAAGTTTTGTAAAATCGAAGAATTTAAAAAAAAAATGTACACTTAAAAGGGTAGTCTAAATACCTTTACTCCATGAAACCCTCTGAACAAGATTTCGAAAAAGCCCTTAAATAAGTATTTTGTATTAATTCAGCTCAATTGATTCTCGAAAAAACAAAATCGAAAACTAAATTTCAAGAAAGCCCCCCTTCGGAAATGCTATTATCTTCAAACCAGAAATTTTGGTACCTCTTTAACTTTATAACCTGTATCAATTTATACTTCCCACAAAAACAGTAATTTTAGAGGGAAGCACAATTAGAAGAAGAAGAAGAAGTTTTAATCGAGTTTTACAAAAATTCTATATTTAGAACATTTAAACAACAATGTAAAAGTTTGAAGTTTTTAAGAAAAATTTATTGAGTTAAAGTTTTCGAGTAATATCTGATGTTGTATTATTGATTTCGCTGTAAAATTTGCTTTTGTTTTGTGATAAATAAGAAAATCTTTTAAATATTTTGAGAGTTAAAGTTGGGTAATTGAAAAAATTCGCTCTCTAGTTGTTGGTGATTAAAAGTATCGATAAATAATACTTTATGTATATTTATTGACAGATATCGATGAATGTTTACAACCTGGTGCATGTGGACCAAACTCTCTCTGTCAGAACATTCCAGGAAATTATACATGTACCTGTCAACCCGGCTATGAAGGGAATCCACTCACTGGGGTAATTATCTGTTTTAAGAAATGAATCTTAATTACTAGGTAGTTATAAAGGTTTTATTTATGAAAAAGATGATATCCTTTTAAATCATTTTACAATCAGTGATTTTTGGGGAATATCGAGGTGCGGTCTTAAATAAAAACAACTTTTTTGCTTTATACCAACGTTTCGGTAATTTTTACTACCTTCTTCAGTGTCTGTACAAAAATAATATTACACTAATATAGATATAAAATATATGTTAATACTATAATAAAATACAGACCAAAAAATAAATAAATAAAAAGAGCTCTACATTAAACTTCACAAACTTTTTTTTTTATAATGTAAGTCATTCCGAAAAAGTAGTAAAAATTACCGAAACGTTGGTATAAAGCAAAATAGTTGTATTTATTGATGACCTCACCTCGATATTCCCCAAAAATCATCCATCAACAACGGTCGAAATAAACCAAAAACCATCATTACAATCAGTCCTAGTTTTGTGGGCTATTGTTTTCATTCGCGTTTGCATAATGCTAAGAAACAAAAATTACTATTCCTTCTTTTACCTTCTTTTAGTGTACCGATATCGACGAATGTACATATCATGGAGCTTGTGGTCCGAACGCTATCTGCAGCAACACAGACGGTGGTTATACGTGCGCTTGTCCGATAGGATCTACTGGTGATCCATTTCACGGTGCCTGTCTGGATATAGACGAATGTTTGACAAATCCTTGTGGACTAGGCGCCATCTGTACGAATACACCAGAAAGTTATACATGTATTTGTCCGCCTGGTTTTGTTGGAGATCCATATAATACATGTTCTGGTAAGTATTTTAAAAAATTCTTTGGCTCCTTTGTGGTAAGTACAAATTGTACAAAAAGAAAAAAAAGAGAAGAAAATCAGCACAAAAACCCCTTTTTCCATCCAAAATGTATTATAATTAAAAAGTTATCTTCCAAAAATAATTTATTATTTTTTTGGATTAATGTATAATAATTGAACAGTATTAAAATTAATAATTTTTTTGTAAAGTATTGGTTATGGTAAAATAATATAAATATTATTAACGCTTATTATAACTAACCACCCTTATTAAGATGTGAACGAGTGTGAATCATCGCCGTGTGGTAAAGGAGCCGATTGTACAAACACTGATGGCAACTATACCTGCAGCTGTCCAAGTGGTTATACAGGAAATCCGGCCGAAGAATGTACAGATGTAAATGAATGTGGTGGCCTCAGCGTAGCATGCGGAGTGAACGCCAAATGTACAAATAGCCCAGGAAGTTATCAATGTACCTGTCCAAATGGATTCACTGGCGATCCGCATATCTTCTGCCAAAGTCAGTGGATAACACTAAAAGAAAAAGAAAATATAAGCACACAATTTGTCAGAATTGATTTTCTGACAAAAAAAAAAGAAATATGGATTGAATCCCACTCTAAATCTAGTCAAATATATTTGTAAAAACTTTAATAAACAGCCCAGTTTTTTGTCCCTTAAAAATAAGTAAATGTAAAGTTTTTAAAGATCCATATTTCAATCTCGAAGAGCTTTGTTTGTTACTTGCTATTAACGAGGAATGCTTAATGTGGCAGAAAGCATGCTTTTGTACAATATTTCTTGAATTTTTTTTTTTAATTTTTTCTTTTTCAGCTGTAAATAAACTTTCTTCTTTTAGATTATTTTATTTCTATTTTTTGTAATTTTATTTTTCAAAATTTACTTGTTTTTCTCTTATTTATAATTTTTTTCTTTTTTTTCCATGTATAGATTTGAACTTTTCAGGGCGAAAAAGCAAAATATTTTCTCATTTCTTCATGCTTTTTATGTGTTTTCTCTTCTTAGCATGTTCTGTTTCCAACAGTTTCCTAGTTCTTTTCTGGAAGGTGCTATACTTCTCTATTTCTATTAAAAAGGTAATTCTTTCTCTATTATATTTTTATTTTTAGAAATTAGTACTTTTGTTTTACTTCAATTTTCCTCTATCTCTCTGGCCTTTTTTCTTGGTTTTCTCTCTTTCCAAGCTTTCTCCTTTCTCCAGCTTCTTTTTTTTGGGGGGGGGGGGTGTTCCCGTTTTTCTTCTACCTGAAGCCTGTACCGGATCATATTATCCAATCGAATCTTTCCTCGTTCTTTATAGTCGTCTGATGTCATACATTCATTCATTGTCAGGGGTAAAATTGTTTTAACTTTTTTTTGGGGGGTGGGGAGAGGGGATTGATAACCACTGGCCTCAGTTTTCACGCCTTCACGTTTTGCACCCTCTTGGTGGTGTCAAGCAAGTTCATAAATTAGCTCTCCAGTCTCATATGTCTAGTAAATCCCAGTTGCTGACAGGGGTTTTCAGAGCGGAGTAATTCTCCTCCAGCACCTGGAAGTTTCCCAGGTGTCTGAATTTTCCTTACGTAACGGAATCAGTTAGGAAGATGTATTTGGAATTTTTGTCAACTTCCCCACCAAAATATGCCCAGTATCATCAAGTCCTAGACCCCCCCATCCCAGCTTTGAGGGAATCTGTTAATTTACGACGTTTATTCTTTATACAGGGTAAGACTCACCTTAGCTGTGTTAACGAATATTATTACCCAAGCAGATCTATGCTTGCCTCAGACCAGGAAGAATACTTCAGAGCGTACCTCAAAGTACCTCTCTTCAACTCTTCTCAAAATAAAAACTTAGTGTATGCCACAAAAAGGTTCAAGCACGCCTTAAGCCACCCACCTTATCACTGTGATCTTTCACTTATTTTCAGTAGTGGTTTCTTTATCATTTTTTTTTTTATCTTTTCTACCATTGAGCCCAGGACATAGAAGGCTAGATATTTTCCCAAAATGTGCTTCATCCTCCTCAAAATTAATCATTAGTCACCATAATTTACTTGGTAATTCCATAAACGTTTAGCCCTATTTTTCCCCATAATCCTCTCCAAGCTTCCTCAGCCATAAATGTCCCAATTTTTTTTTCCTACTTTTAAATAACTACGCACAAAAAACATATTGCATCCACGTCTTTCATCTTTTATATGTGTCTTTTGCACAATATCTAACGTATATACTTATTTCACTGCAATTGGTGCAAAACAGCATTCTTTTTCAAGCAATAATAGTTTAAATAGAATAAATAAAATGAGTTACTTTTTTTTTTTAACCCCAAATTTTAACAACAGGGACGCAATAATTGTTTTGTTCTGGCTAATTTTAGATATCAATGAATGTGAAAGTAATCCATGTGGTAAAAATGCCGAATGCAAGGACAGTGTTGGCAGTTTTGTGTGCAGTTGCAAAGAAGATTATGCAGGAGATCCATATAGAGGCTGTGAAGGTGAGCAACATTAAACCAATTTTTTTCACATATCAGTGTATCCCCCTCCAAATGAAGTTAAAAATAAAATAAAAAAAATAAAATAGAAACTAAATTCGTGTGGGCCGAGTCTGAAAGTGTTAGAATTATTTGAAATTTTCAAAAGAACTGTTTTTGTTTAAATTGGTTTTTAAGTTTTTCAGTATTTTCAAGATTTCTCGTTCCGCTGAGTGTGAAAACACAATTGCTTTCTCTCTCTCTGCCCTCTCTCTTACTTTCTCTTACTATAGAGCTCCATGTTTTGGTACTACTGCATACATTTCTTCAAAATATTGTAATGATCACCTTAAAAAATCAAGCTACACGATTTTAGTTGATGTAATTGTTGCTATCAATTATTGGAGGTAAATTAATATTAACCATTTGTTTTGTGTTTAGATATAAATGAATGCGAAACTTTGGAAAGACCATGTGGTTCGAATGCAAAGTGTGAAAACGCTGAGCCAGGATACAATTGTTTATGTCCTCAAGGATATGAAGCTAAGCCAGATCCAAGCATTGCTTGCGAGCAAGTAAGCAAGCATTATTGGTGTTTTTTTATTGCCATTATTGTGAATCATATGATTCAATAATTTTGTTTCTTCCATTTTAATAGGTTGACGTAAATGTTTTATGTAAAAGTAAATTTGATTGTGTAAACAATGCCGATTGTATCGATGGCCAGTGTTTCTGTCAAGATGGTTTCAAAGCTGATCGCTCAGTTTGTAATGATATTGATGAATGTGCTGGTGATCCGTGTGGACAATTTTCAGTTTGTACCAACACAGCTGGTGGTTTTCAATGCGAATGCCAGTCTGGATATATTGGAGCTCCACCAAGAATACTTTGTAAAGGTACAAAGCTGTTGATTTTTTTTTTTTGTTTTTTCACGATATCCTTATCGTGAAACATGTTTCCTGATGGATATCTGGAACTGCAAATCATTTTTTCTTTCCTATATTAGCTCCCTGCGACGATGTAAAATGCGGTGAACATGCATACTGTAAGCCAGATGGCCAGGAAGCTTATTGTATTTGTGAAGAAGGATGGACTTTCAATCCTAGTGACATTGCTGCTGGATGTATAGGTACGTTGTAATTCGCCCTTTTACAAACAATATATTGATCCAAAAAATTTGAAATAATAATGTTTCTTATAATACGACTATGCCCAGATATAAATGAATGTGACGAGTCCAATGGACCTAACGGTCGATGTGGAGAAAATGCAGTTTGTTCGAACAGTCCTGGAACGTTTAGTTGTATGTGCGAACCAGGATTTTCGGGAAATCCTTTTCAACAGTGTAAAGGTAAACACTTTTCTTTTTGTTTGAAATTTGGTTTAATCAAAACTTTGTTTCCATTGAACGGATTTTCGGTTCACATCTTTTTTTCCATTTTCCACATCTTTTTCCATTAATTATTTTATTACAAAATCTTTAAAAATTGCTACATATGAGTTGTCTGTTAATATAAAATAATTAAATTCTTTGAATTTTTACAAATTTTCAAAAAGAAACTTCAAATAAATGAATAATGGAAAACAAAGGGATAATCACACTTTGGTGCGGCTCTACGCTCCCCAGATGTTTTGAGAACGAGTGCCTTAAATGACTAGGCTCTTCAGAAAAGTTCAAGGAAGCGAGAGAAGCTCCAAAGTCTGGAGATTACAATCCCTGGTGTCCAATTCCAGAATTACCAGATCTTACAAAATTGAATGAATATTTAAATGATATTCTTAAATTGTATCATTTCAGACATAGATGAATGCAATAATGGAGGACATTGTGGTGAAGGAGCTATTTGCACGAATACTGAAGGTTCCTATAAATGTACTTGCCCACCTGGGACAGCGCCCGATCCAGATCCTTCCGTTAAATGCATAAGCGTGGTGACATGTAGCCGTGACGATGAGTGTCCTGGCAATTCTATTTGCGATCAACAGGGACGTTGTTTTTGTCCTGAGCCTAACATTGGAAATGATTGCAGGCGTAAGTTTTTTCTTTTTTTCTTTTTGTGTCTTCATCTGTGAGCTTATTGTAAAATGTTCAATAATTTATTGTAATTATAGATCCCTGCGAAACTATATCATGCGGACCAAATGCTGAATGTATGTTGTTGGGAGCGAAGGCTCAATGTCTTTGTTCAGCCGGCTATACTGGGACAATTACCGGATGTACTGATATTGATGAATGTAATCAGACGCAACCTTGTGCTAAAGGAGCTGCTTGTCATAATACAGCTGGCGGTTATACGTGTCAGTGTCCCAGAGGATCCGCTGGAGATCCTTATAGGTTGGTTACTTACTGCAGCGCAGGACTTGTTTTCCCCCTCAAAACATCTTTACTATATTTTTGTAATTCTTGATTTTTTTCATCTTTCTTTTTTTAGAGAAGGATGTTCTAGTTTGAGAAATGCTGATTCATGTGGTGATAGTAAACCTTGTCCAGATCAAGAAATTTGTGTAACAGATCCTGCGCTTGGTGCAAGTGCATGTATATGCCCATCTGGATATGCGAGAAATGGTAGAGGCGCCTGTGTTGATATAGATGAATGTAATGAGCCTGCAGGAGATAGAATACCTTGTGGTACGAATGCTGTTTGCAAAAATTTGCCAGGAAGTTATGAATGTACGTGCCCGTCTGGATTTCATGGCAATCCTTACAGTTTATGCGAAGGTAACTGCATGGTTTTTAAATCATTCAGCTTTTAGTAATTATTTTACTATGAAGAATGTATTTCAAATTTTAAGTAAATCAAAGTTTATTTATTGTACATTTTAATTTCCTATAATAAAAATAAAATGAATTTGTGTTAACTAGTCACTAGTTGAAAAACAAATCAGAAAAAGAGCTCTCGGAAATTATTTATTACTAACCTAGTAGTTTACGCAAATACTATTACAATAACACGCAGTAAATTTCAAGAATTCCTTAATAGCATGTATCTTTTATAATGACTAAAGCTTTTAAATTTCCTTTCAGAGTGCAATACCAAAGAATGTCGCTGCAGACCGCCTTACAGAATTGTTAACAGTGAATGTGTTCTTGCGGAATGCACAAAAGATGGTAAATGTCCTGGTGAAGCTGAATGCGTTACAATCACTGGTGGTGTAAGCTATTGTGCGTGTCCAAAAGGGTTAGAACCTGATGATAAGGGAATTTGCCAAGGTATTAACCAATTGTTCACTGATATTTAATGAAATTGTATCTTTAATTGGTGGGAGTTAGTAATGTTAACGATGTTTTTTTTTTTTTTTTCATTTTATCTCCAGATGTTGACGAATGTAAGGAAATCGGCATTTGTGGTTATGATGCTCAATGCGCGAACAACCATGGCTCTTTTGTGTGTGTCTGTCCAAAAGGCTACGAAGGAGATCCCTACAAATTGTGCAGTCAAAGTCAAGTACAGTGTCTCAACGACTTAGAGTGCGGTCCCAATGAAAAATGTGTACAACCCGGAGAATGTGTGTGTCCTCCGCCTTTCTATAATGACCCTACAGATGGTCATCGATGTAAAAGTGAGTAAAAAAATGTTTATCTAATCGATTAAGACTGCCTCAGCGTTCAAAACATTTCGTTCATGTTTTCTGGCGATTGTCTACTTCATTTTATGGGCTGTCACAAGGAAGAGAGTATTTTGTTCAGTTCAAGGTTCTGTAGTTACTAACCGTTTTTTTTCAAATCAGCTTGAAGAAACTGTAAAGTAATCTCGGAAAAGCTATGTAATTTGAAAATTAGTCTTTCCCAAATTTTAACAAATGCAAACTTAGTTTGCAAATGAATATTTACTTGATTTTTTTAAAGTTAATTAAACTGTTTTCCTCCAGATCCTTGCGACAGATTTGTCTGTGGTATAAATTCCAAATGTACACCAAGCGACCCACCGAAATGTCTCTGTACGGCTGGTTACAAGGAAGATCCAAACACTGGAGGATGTGTGGATATTGATGAATGTGAAAAGAATCCCTGTGCAGCTGGCGCAAAATGTGTCAATCAAAGAGGAAGTTTTAAGTGTTTATGTCCTGCAGGAACTCAAGGAAATCCTTACCAGACGGGATGTAAGTACTGGCTTTTTGGTTAAAAATTTGTTTACCAAGTTCAATTATTCTTACTAAACTTCATTATTCTGCTGAATTCATTTGAAATTCTCAAAACAATTATTAACGGATGAAAATTATTAATCCGCTTATTTCGTACCTACCTCGAGAATAAAAAAGTTATGATAAAAGGAATAAAACGGATGCTAGTAGTTATTAGCAGGTGATAAACTTGTAATGTATTATGTCTGTAGTTTTAGTGGTATCTTATAGCGGCGATCGGGTGCCTCGTGCGTGGCTGAATATATCATATGTAGTGTTATGAAATACTACTAGATCGCCTTCTTGTCTCAGTTAGAGGCGCTGCTCGTCGCGTGCGGGAATATTTCAAATTAAGATCTTACACCTTTGTATAAATAGTGCATAAATAATAGGAATAGGAATAATAATAATAGTTTAATTTTGTAAAAATCACAAAAAACTAAAAACGCACAGAAAAGGCGAAATTCCAGTTGGTGTTTCATGAATAACTAAGTTCTAAAGCGTAGGCGTATCCAAACGGATAATGAAATTTGTTATTTCCTGACAAATATACACTCCAAATCATACCAACATTTACCGGTATTCAGTGCGCCAAAAACTTCTTCTTTTCTCCAAATATAAGATCTTAAATCAATAATTCTTTGCTAAAATCTCTATTATATAAAGTATGACAAGAAAGCGGAACGTTATATGAAGTAAAAAGATCGTAAAAAATGAATCTTAAGACTTCCTTTTTTTCTTATAGGCACAGGCATTATTGTTGGAAAAACGGAATGTTTAAAGGATAGTGACTGTCCTGGACAATTGGCCTGTGTGCATGGTTCCTGTTTAAATCCATGTAATTTATTACCTTGCGGCCGAAATGCATTTTGCGAAGCTGAAAATCATGCAGCATGGTGCCGTTGTTCTACTGGATATGTGGAATCACCAAGTGGTGATTGTTTATCTCGTAAGGAAATTAGCTACATTATTTTTTTTGTAAAAATTATTTTTTTTAATTAAGATTAATATTACAATAGTTTAATTAATTTCTAGCATGCAGTGGAGTTGTATGCGGACGAGGTGCACAATGTATTGTAACAAACAGTGGGCCTACATGCAAGTGTCCTGAGGGCAGATTGGGTAATCCATTTCCAGGCGGAGAGTGTAAATTAGATGTATGCTCACCAACCAGTCAGTGTCCTTCACCGTTGGTCTGCATTTCTGGCAGATGTAGAGAAAAGTGTGCTAATGTTGTCTGTGGTTTGGGTGCTACTTGTGATCCGGCCACAAGCCAATGTGTTTGTCTGCCATTGTTCATTGGAAACCCACAATTTGTCTGCATGCCTCGTAAGGATGATTGATTTCTTTTTTGATTTGTAGTTTAAAAAAAAAAAATGATTTCAAGCCTATCTGCTGATAATATGTGTTTAATTATTTTCTTTGTAGCTATCTCCATGCCGGCTTGTTTCCCCGGCTGTGGAACAAATGCTCACTGTACTTACAAAGCTGAAGGCAATACATGCACATGTAATCCTGGAACATCTGGTAATCCTTATGAAGAATGTTCAGTCCAAGGAAAAGCGAACACTTGTACTCCCTTATCCTGTGGGAAAGGAGCTGTATGTCAAGTTGCTGCTAATAATATAGAATGCTCTTGTCCATCTGGTTACCGAGGAAATCCATACATCTCTTGTGAAGGTCAGTTAGTTAACAATAATTATGCCCATCATTTATCACACAGAGGACTATCCAGTTCAAATAAAAGCACAACAAACTTTCAGATATTGACGAGTGTATTGGTGACGCTTGTGGGAAAAACGCTTTGTGCATCAATACGCCAGGAAGTTATGATTGCCAATGTAGAGAAGGTTTTATTGGTAATCCTTTTGCAAATTGTATGCCGTTAGCTCCGCAAGTGTGTCAAGATCCAAGGACTTGCGTTTGCAGCGAGAAAAGTCCATGTCCAAGCAGGTATTTGTAGTTAATAATTAAGAATTTCAAACAAAAGTAATCTATCTTTATCTGAGTAAATAGGTGTACTACCAAAAAATCGTTTCCACACTTCCAGGCAATCAAATTTGTTCGAAGAGTGGGTGGTATAATATCTTAGAATTCGGGTAAACCGTTTCCTCGTCCCGATTCTCTACAAGAACTCTTTAAAAGAAATATTCTTTGAATCCATTTTCAAATGTGGTTAACGGCTTTCAGTTAAATAAAAGACAAAATAAATAAATTTGCTTTTATGGGTACCTCGATTTTTCTAACCTTGGAAAGTATTGTTTACCTTGATAATATAGTTTTAGATCACTTAAAATTGCTTTTTTGATGGAATGTAATCTCTTTTCTCTGTTCGTCTTCAAATGAATTGTCTTAGATAAATGTGTCATAAAAGTTGTAACTCTAACGCTTGTGCAACTAGTGATTAAAATTTAAAGAAAATTATTAAAACCATCTTCATCTTCGAGAAAAATTCAAATTGCGATTCAATAAATTGGAACTTGTGAACCACCTATTATGATTAAAGTTTATTACTTATGGCATAGCAGTCATAAATAATTTATGGCTAATTATTACTATTATTATTTTCAGTTTTACATGTAAAAGAGGTAAATGTAAAAGTCAATGCGAAGGTGTAAAATGCGGACCTCGTGCAGCCTGTGTGAACGGAAAATGTGTATGTCCTCCAGGACTCTCAGGAAATCCTTCAGATCTTACCAACGGCTGTATGGTACAAGGCCAGTGTCTGAATGATTTGGATTGTAAACCTTCTGAAATATGTTTTCAACAAAGTAGAGGACAAAGAAAATGTCTTGATGCATGTAAAAAAATCCAGTGCGGTCCTAACGCACTTTGCATAGCAGACAATCATCGATCGTCCTGCATTTGTGTAGATGGATACAGTGGCATTCCTAGTGACTTAACAGTTGGCTGCCAACCAGAGAAAGTAGCCCCAAGAGAAGAATGTGTAACAGATAAAGACTGTCCAGTGGGCTTGATCTGTGAAGTGAACGTCAACTTTCTACATACCTGTGTAGACCCTTGTTTGAGTGTCGCCTGTGGTAAAAATGAAGTGTGCACCAAGGATAAAAAAGGCCAACCTGCGTGCAAATGCGCTGACAGTTTCGCTTGGAACCCTGTTACATCAGAATGTGAAAAACCTTCGCTTCCAGATTGTAAAAACGATGGCGATTGTAAATCAAAACAATCATGCCGAAAGGACGCACTAGGCGTATTGAAATGTATGTCAGTTTGTTCGGATTTTACCTGTCCACAGAATGCAATATGTATTGCATCATCTCACAAAGGGTATTGCCAGTGTATACCTGGTTTTACTGGAAATCCAAATGATCGGAACGGATGTGTTCCAGCTTTGAGAAACACCTGTACACAGGATGTACAGTGTATGGAGACGGAGAAATGTGTAAAAGGAAGAAATGGTGCCAAATCTTGTAGACCAGCGTGTGATAGTTTAAAATGTGGTTCTCATGCGATCTGTGTGGCAAATAATCATGTTGCTCAATGTCAATGTCCTCCGGGACCTTACACTGGGGATCCGAACACTTCCGGCTGCAAACAAGTTCCTTGTGTCTATAACTCTGACTGTCCACATCATCAGTTGTGCAACAGACTCTCCCACACTTGTTACGATGTCTGTGATGACTTCAAGTGTGGTGAAAATTCTATTTGCATTGGTGAAGCTCATCGTGCGATTTGCCAGTGTCCACCAGGTTTCAAGCCGAATCCATTGCCAGACATAGAATGTGTACCAGAAAATGAATGCGAACCAAACCCATGTCATTCTACGGCTATTTGCGAACTTTCACCTACTCTAGGTGGCCAAATCTGTAAATGTCCGCCAAATCAAGTCGGCGATCCATTTACTTATGGCTGTAAAGCTGAAGGCAGTTGTCCAAATGGAGATTCAGACTGTCCGGAACAGTCGGTTTGCATGAACGGCCGTTGTTCAAATCCTTGTGAAATAAGTTGCGGTTTGAATACACTGTGCACGGTAACCAGACATAAACCTACCTGTGCTTGCCCACCAAGATTTCAGTTAGCAAAAACAGGCGCTAAACCATCTTGCGTACGTACGGCTACAAAATGTACTACAAATGCCGAATGTTATGGTGATATTTGTATCAATGGGCAATGTGAAGGTAAGGAAATTTCAAATAAATTTAAATGAAGTTGGATTTGAAATGTGACAATTATTTTGAATTGAACCGTTAAATTTCAGCTGCATGTCGTACCTCCAAAGACTGTCTTTTAGGCGAGCGTTGTGTGCAAAACAGATGTCAGACCCCTTGCATTGGTCACAGCCAGTGCTTGGAAACCCAAGCTTGTGTGAATGGACGATGTGTAATTGGCTGTCGTAGTAACAAAGAATGTCTTAACAATGAAGCTTGCATCAACAATAAATGTCAAAGTAATTAAAGTGTTTTATCTTCTAAATTTCTGTACTTAATAAAAAAGTTTACTTATATCTTCTTTTTTTCTAATTTGTGACAATCTAGATCCATGTGAAATTGAAGGAGCCTGCGGCACAAACTCATTGTGTAAAGTAGAAAATCACACTTCTGTCTGCTATTGCCCTGAAGGATTCCGTGGCAATCCTATACCTGAACAAAGTTGCAATCGTGCGCCAAAATCATGTGTGAGGCCACAGGATTGTCCTGATGGTCATACATGTGTTGGAGGTCGTTGTTCGAAAACTTGTAGCGGATCTCATGAATGCGCTCAGGGTGAGCGATGCAATGATGGTCTTTGTGTCAATTTCTGTTATGGAGGTAGCAATTGCATTCAAGGATATGTTTGCATCAACAGTGTCTGTGTGCCTGGTTGTAGTCTCGACTCAGATTGTGGACCAATGCAAATTTGCATCGAAAAACAGTGCAGGTATGTTTTATTTATGTAAATTTTTTTCTAAACCTTTTCTTACCAAATTCGGAGAAACCTTTCTTTTATATTACTTAGAGTCCCTATCCAAGCTTCTTCCTGAGACAGATCCTAAATAACCATGATGTTGGATGCCCAATTAAGCTCTAGCCTTTTCACGTCCATTCTTTTATGTAAAATTTCAAAATAACTTCCTTTACTTAGAGTACCAAAGAACTAGCAGTTCTAAGCTGTAAAGTACCACAGATTGGAAGTGTTACAAGTAAACAGTGTACCTTTTCTGAATCAAAAGTATTTATAAAAGAGATTTGAGCGTCTTTTCTATTTGCAGATGCAGTGATGGATTTGAACAAACTGCAAACGGATGTAAAGATATAAATGAATGTCTATCCTCACCGTGCCATCCTTCAGCAACTTGCGTCAACACACCCGGTTCGTTTCGTTGCACCTGCGAAGGACTTACTGTTGGCGATCCGTACGCCGAGCCTGGCTGTGCCAATCCAAATTATTGTACACGAGATTATCAATGTGCAGACACACTTTCCTGTATCAAGAACGTGTGCACAGATCCTTGTGCTGATAGTTCACTTCCTTGTGCTGCTTCCGCTTTGTGCCAAGTTAAGGATCATGCACTGCAATGTGACTGTCCGGCAGGTCATCTTGGAGATCCGTACGATCTGTTACTTGGGTGTTTCAAAGTGGAGTGTACAACTAATGATGACTGTCCTTCTGACAAGAGTTGTGATCTGAATTCTCACAAATGTTTAGGTAAGTAATCGTATAGATTTAATTAAACATTATATTTTACATTCTTGTTTAATACTTTTTCATACCCTGTGAGTTCAATATTTAGATTTGAAAAGAAATCTGTCGCCAAACAAATAAGAGAGAAAAAAAAGCAAATAATGTTTTAAAAGGCAGCTCTGAGAAGAGGTTGCATGAAAAATGAAATAATGATGTGAATTCTTACCTCGGTCAAATAAAACTCTAAAGTTTACAAGTGATAAGTTAATATATTTAAATTCTTAAACTATTTTCTCATCTAATGGAGTTCTCTAAACTTAACTGTGGGGAAATTGATTCTTAACATAAACCTAAATGATTCAACCTCCAAAGTTAAATGAAAATCCGAAACCGGGCACAATGAAAGAAAATCACAAAAAAACAACAAAAGGCCCACTTCCGTTTCCCAAGTAAACTCAGTAACGGAAGTGACGTTTGTCGCATAAGTGGAATATTAATTCAAACAGCCTTCTAGAGTTTTTTTATTTTTGGTATCTTTTGTTTCTACAAATAAATTCATTCGCTAAAAATATTTTTTTGTATGCAGTGAGCCTCAAAGCAAATCGTGCAAGATTTTGGCTTGAAATCGATTTTATTTAATGTTATCAATCAATCATTTTTATTTCATAAAAATATAATATAAATTTCAATATTCACAGATCCTTGTGAGAAGTTGAATTGCGGACAAGGAGTTTGTAATCCAGTGGATCATAAAGGAATATGTACCTGTTTTGCAGGGTATATGTCGGACAATAACCTCTGCGTTGATGTTGATGAATGTAGAAATAATCCTTGCCATTCAACTGCATTGTAAGTACCTAGGTACTTATAGGTGTAAGTGATAAAACAGTATATTTAAGACAATCACTAACTTAATTTTTTTTGTTTCTCAGGTGCCGCAATATAATTGGTAGTTATAAATGTACTTGTGAAAACGGTCTAGTAGGTGATGGAGAAAGTGGTTGTCGAAAACCGGGCGATTGTCTGTCAAACGCTGATTGTCCTTCAAGTGCAACATGTATAGAAAATACTTGCAGAGATCCTTGTTTTGTTCCGGATACATGTGCAACAAACGCTATTTGTTCTTCAGTGGAACATGCTCCTATTTGTTCTTGTCCTCCAAAAACTACAGGCGATCCAAAGGTAAAAAAAAAAAAGAAAGGCAAAGCTTTTATAGGTATCTTGTTTGTCTAGCACCGGACTATTCTGATATCTGATTTGATCAGTTATAGTTATCTCTCAAATTTCATTTAAAGAGATTAAACAAAATTCATGGTAAAATTAAAAAAATTTATATAAATTAAAAACTTCTCTTACAGATCAACTGTAAAAAATTGGAGTGTGCAGAAAATGCTGATTGTCAGCCAGGACTTGCGTGCATAGCCGGAGCTTGTATAGATCCATGCCAATTAGGAAACGTTTGTGGACAGAATGCTGAATGCTATACCATTGGCCATGATACCATCTGCTCTTGCCAGCCGGGCACTACTGGAGATCCACATCTTGGATGTGTACCCTTACAGTATTGTAGTTCTGATTCACAGTGCCAAGCTGGTACTGCTTGTCATAATGGTATTTGTCTCGGTAAGTAGTGTACTGGCTGCTTTAAAAAATTAATGATCCATTTTTTTAAAAAAAAATATCTGCTTCGAAAATCACTAAAAAATTAAATTATTTCTATAGCTGTTTGCAGCAGCACAAGGGAATGTATTTCTGATCAACTGTGTATCGCAGAAGTTTGTCAACCTACTTGCCAAAGCAATACCACTTGTCCAGATTTCCAGTATTGTAGTAATAACATTTGTCTGAGAGAATTAAGATGTTCTTATGATAGAGACTGTGAGGAGCATCAACATTGTACCACGAACTCTTTGGGACAGGTAATTTAGCAAAAAAAAAAAAACAAAAGTTAATAGAAGTAAAAAAATAATTATAAAAAATAAACTATTTTCTTAACAATTATTTCAGGCATTCTGTGAAAACATATGTGAAAGTAACGTCATTTGCGGCAGAAATGCAGAATGTTCTGCTAGAAATCATCGAGCGATTTGCAAATGTAAAGCCGGATATCATGGTAATCCGGCGATAGCTTGTTCAAAGATCGAATGTCAAACGAATGATGATTGTTCAAATGATAAAATGTGCGATGATTATATGTGTAAAATTTCTTGCTTGGTGGCAAATCCATGCGGAAATAATGCACTATGTTCTGCGGAAAGTCATAAACAGGTAAGAAATAGTTTATTGGTTTAGGTTGTAGATGTTAGAAAATACCTTTTCCGCTTTAAGTTGTCAAGCGAAGCTTAAAACCTATTGTCACAAAATGAATACAGGCTGTCAAAGAAATGATCTACTTATTTCTTACTGATCTATTTATTATATGTAAAAAAACGAAACAAACAAATTGTTTACTTGTTTTCAGGTCTGTTATTGTCAACCAGGCTATACTGGCGATCCATATGAAGGTTGCACACAATTAGACTATTGTTCATCGAATCCTTGTGGGGTTGGAGCAACTTGCGCCAATTCGCGGGGATCTGCCAAATGTATGTGTCCTATCGGTACTGTTGGAGATCCTTACAAGGAAGGTTGCAGTCAATTAGTAGAATGTAACGCCGATAATGATTGTCCCGAGACTGCGGCTTGCGTACAGGAAGGTCCACTTACGAAATGTAGAGGTACTTAGTGGTTATTATTTTTCCATTGTGTTAGTTTCAGTGATGCTACCGAATGTATTGGCTTGAGCATAGTTACATTTAGTATAGTAACTTTAATTAGTTAAAGTATACGGATATTTGCGCAACTTTTAACAAGCAAAAATTCTTCTAATTCATGTCAATTTTAATGATAAAATCTATTGTGTGTGTGAACTAAATACAATAAATAATACAAATAATAATATATAAATTAAACAATAAAAAATATTACATCTTACACAGGTGTATGTGAGAGTAAGAAATGTGGAACAAATTCAGAATGCGTTGGCAAGGAACATCATGCTATTTGCCAGTGCCACACTGGATATACTGAGATTGAAAAAGATGGCACCGCGGGTTGTTACCTATCACCTTTACCTTGTCAGAACAACACCGACTGTCCAAATGATACACGTTGCTATGGAGGTCTGTGTCGTACGTCGTGCCATTCGCACGCTGAATGTCGTCTGGATGAACAATGTTTGCTTGGCCATTGTACAAATGCTTGCCTGGATCCTAGCGTTTGTGGAGTAAACGCCTTATGTTCAATTTCTAATCATATCAAACAATGTTCTTGTCCGCCAGGATTCACTGGCGATCATCTTATAGAATGTGTGAGAAGTAAGCATAAATTTTATTTAAGCTTATACAAGTATGTTTGCTATACAGTGAAATTCTTACTTCACTTACTTACATATCGATATTTTTTTTTTCAAGTTCCATCATCCTGCTATAATGATAATGAATGCCCTGATAACAGTTTTTGTGAAGACAATATCTGTAAGCTACAATGCAGAACTGATAATGAATGTGCATTGAATGAAAAATGTCTTAAAGGAACTTGCAAACGTAAGTAAATATCTCTATTCTTTTACAAATAAATTAAATTGTTATTTTTTAAAGAAATATGTACCACGATATTGACATAGCGAAGTTTGTGTGGTCCAAAAATTGGTATTTGAGGGTCCTAAGTGTGGTTTAGGCTAAACGATTTATAAAGTTTATTTATAAAGCTAGGTTTTCCTTTACAAGCCCTAGAAGTTCATCCTATGGCCTATAGGATCCTGCTTGATACAAGTTAGTTTACTGAAAACTCCTATAGGAAAAGCAATTGGATGATGCAAGTAATAAATTATCTCATCTCTCTCTCCTCTGGGTACAGAAGCACTTTAGAGGCAGAAAAGAAGCCCAACCATTCCCGAGTTAAAAGTCTTATCTTTTGCGGTTGCGAAATAAGGATGTCCTGCTGGCAGGGAGCTGTAGGGTATCTTGCTGACCAAAAAATCATTCATAATTAAAGTAATGTATATTTGGATTCAGCAAAAATGAAAGGATTGAAGATACAATCTTGCTAAAATCTTAGGCTAAAGATATCTTAAAATTATCTAAAAGTGTTACTAGCAGTGAAAGTACTAGATTTTCAAAAAAATTTATTTAAGTGGCTGGATAACTTAATCTTATGGTTAATTGGAAAATGCAATTTAAGGAAAAGCATTTCATTAATAAAGCTATTTGATTTTTACACTGATTTTTATTTATTATTATATTTTACAGTGACCTGTCGGGTTGACAATGATTGCTTCTTGGGACATATATGCTTGCAAAACTTATGCATGTACGGCTGCCGTTCTGATGATGATTGTTCAGCGAGTGAATCATGCCGCAACAATAAATGTATAAATCCATGTACAGATTCATTGTGCGGACCGAACGCCATGTGTACGGTGACCAATCAAAGAGCGGTATGCTCATGTAAGGAAGGACTAGTTCCTGCACCATCGGCAAGTGTAGCCTGTGTTAGGGCACCTCCATTAGAGTGTAACACAAACCGAGATTGTATTGTAAATGGTGAAGGCATGGTATGCCTAGATGGTTTATGCCGGCCAGTATGTGGTAACAGTGCTGGTTGTTTATCTAATGAAAGATGCGATGCAGGAGTATGTACACCGGTATGCCATAGGGATGATGATTGTAGATCTGGAGAGCTTTGTCAAGGTTTCATTTGCGTTCAAGGATGCCGCAGTGATGCCGCTTGTCCAGCGGACAAAGCTTGCGTCAATTCCAAGTGTATCAGTAAGTAACATCATTTAGCCATACTAAATTAATAATAATTTAGGGCAACTCTAGTCTTGAATGATAATTTTTTTTAAAAAAATATCTGGTGTAAACGCTCTCAGGAGTTTTTCATACTGTTATTTTCCAAGAATAACTAGAAATTTTCTTTTAGAAATTATGTTTGTTACCACTATATGTAGTTCAAAAGCCGTTTGCGGTAAATTCGCTCAAAATACGTACTATAAATCTATATTGTAAAGTGGCATTTCACAGGTTAAATTTTTATTTGGAACTTCCTAGGAAAATTCTATTAAGGGCATTTCTAGAAGAGGGGATGGTTAGGCTTTCCCCTAAAATTCTATGAAGGGCATTTCTAGAAGAGGGGATGGTTAGGCTTTCCCCTAAAATTCTATGAAGGGCATTTCTAGAAGAGGGGATGGTTAGGCTTTCCCCTAAAATTCTATTAAGGGCATTTCTAGAAGAGGGGATGGTTAGGCTTTCCCCTAAAATTCTATGAAGGGCATTTCTGGAAGAGGGGATGTTTAGGCTTTCCCCTAAAATTCTATGAAGGGCATTTCTAGAAGAGGGGATGGTTAGGCTTTCCCCTAAAATTCTATGAAGGGCATTTCTAGGGGATGTTTAGGTTTTCCCCTAAAATTCTATGAAGGGCATTTCTAGAAGAGGGGATGGTTAGGCTTTCCCCTAAAATTCTATGAAGGGCATTTCTAGAAGAGGGGATGGTTAGGCTTTCCCCTAAAATTCTATGAAGGGCATTTCTAGGGGATGTTTAGGTTTTCCCCTAAAATTCTATGAAGGGCATTTCTAGAAGAGGGGATGGTTAGGCTTTCCCCTAAAATTCTATGAAGGGCATTTCTAGAAGAGGGGATGGTTAGGCTTTCCCCTAAAATTCTATGAAGGGCATTTCTAGAAGAGGGGATGGTTAGGCTTTCCCCTAAAATTCTATGAAGGGCATTTCTAGAAGAGGGGATGGTTAGGCTTTCCCCTAAAATTCTATGAAGGGCATTCCTGGAAGAGGGGATGTTTAGGCTTTCCCCTAAAATTCTATGAAGGGCATTTCTAGAAGAGGGGATGGTTAGGCTTTCCCCTAAAATTCTATGAAGGGCATTCCTGGAAGAGGGGATGTTTAGGCTTTCACCTAAAATTCTATGAAGGGCATTCCTGGAAGAGGGGATGTTTAGGCTTTCCCCTAAAATTCTATGAAGGGCATTCCTGGAAGAGGGGATGTTTAGGCTTTCCCCTAAAATTCTATGAAGGGCATTCCTGGAAGAGGGGATGTTTAGGCTTTCCCCTAAAATTCTATGAAGGGCATTTCTAGAAGAGGGGATGGTTAGGCTTTCCCCTAAAATTCTATGAAGGGCATTTCTAGAAGATGGGATGGTTAGGCTTTCCCCTAAAATTCTATGAAGGGCATTCCTGGAAGAGGGGATGTTTAGGCTTTCCCCTAAAATTCTATGAAGGGCATTTCTAGAAGAGGGGATGGTTAGGCTTTCCCCTAAAATTCTATGAAGGGCATTTCTAGAAGAGGGGATGGTTAGGCTTTCCCCTAAAATTCTATTAAGGGCATTTCTAGAAGAGGGGATGGTTAGGCTTTCCCCTAAAATTCTATGAAGGGCATTCCTGGAAGAGGGGATGGTTAGGCTTTCCCCTAAAATTCTATGAAGGGCATTTCTAGAAGAGGGGATGGTTAGGCTTTCCCCTAAAATTCTATTAAGGGCATTTCTAGAAGAGGGGATGGTTAGGCTTTCCCCTAAAATTCTATGAAGGGCATTCCTGGAAGAGGGGATGTTTAGGCTTTCCCCTAAAATTCTATGAAGGGCATTTCTAGAAGAGGGGATGGTTAGGCTTTCCCCTAAAATTCTATGAAGGGCATTTCTAGAAGAGGGGATGGTTAGGCTTTCCCCTAAAATTCTATGAAGGGCATTTCTAGGGGATGTTTAGGTTTTCCCCTAAAATTCTATGAAGGGCATTTCTGGAAGAGGGGATGTTTATACTTTCCCCTAAAATTCTATGAAGGGCATTCCTGGAAGAGGGGATGTTTAGGCTTTCCCCTAAAATTCCATTTCTGTTTATTGTATTGTATTGCCGCATGTACAGAATTAGTAAAAACCAATTGTGAGACTGGCAGCTGAACGGAAATGCCATTTGACCGTAGAGAATTTCTCGAATTTTATGATTTTCTTTGCAAATACCTCCTAAAATTTCATTTAAACTTCTTATATTGCTATCTATTTATATTGCTTATTTTTTCCCTTGAATTAGAATGAGGGTATTCTTGCGAGTGAATGGGAAGATTTAGTCTAAATTATGACTTATACGTACGAAATTTGAAGAAAATTTGTAAGAAAGTTAGGAATTAAATTGAAGGGTGACATTTATAAGGGGAATTCGTGAGGGTATTTGTTTAACATTAACTTAACTGTGTAAATATTTTCCTTATTTTATTTCAATTTTTTTTTTCTCGAATTGCAGATGAATGTGATTCACCAACTGCCTGCGGAACGAATGCCGTCTGTACAGTGCACAATCATCAGAAGCAGTGTGAATGCAAGGATAGCCTAGTTGGAGATCCTTATATTTCATGCCGTCCGCCATTACAGTTTTGCATCAAAGATACGGATTGTCATGCTGGGAAACTTTGTCGTCACAATATGTGCATATCAAGATGCAGCATGTAAGGATCTTAATTTTTTATCTTTTTTTTGTTTTTTTTTTTTTTGTCTTAATTTCACTTTAAGTTACAAGAAATTATCTTTACTTATGTTTGTCATTATTTCAGTGACAAAGACTGTCTGTCAGACGAAAGATGTCTGAAAGGAATTTGCAAAACTGTATGCAATAATGATGAAAAATGTGGAGATGGGCAGATATGCGAAAATAGAATTTGTGAAATTGGCTGTAGAAGTGATACTATTTGTCCCGAAAATCAAGCTTGTATCAACAAACAATGTCGAGGTTGGTAAAAAATTAATTGGTGGAATAATTTTTTCATTTCGATGTTTTAATGTCCCTCGTAAACAAAATAGGATATATGTACAAAATATCCCAAAATTTAGAAATAGCAGGAAGCTCAAAAAAGTGGTGTTCCTTTTAGATGGCCATTTTGTTCGGGACTTTCTTGAAAATTGTTATTTTAACGATCGCCAACTGTAACTACTTAATAACAATTCATTTGTATCTATCTCCTGGGAAATCCTTCAGGACAATTTAATCCTGAGTTCCACTTTTATCAAATATTAATGTCAAATAAAAATTTTTCTGTGTGTACAAGTTAGAAGAGAACTGGGTTCCGGAAGGAAATACACTATATGTGTACATATTTTAAATTCTTCTTCATCAATTTTCTAATTATTTTTCTGTAAACTTTGGATATTACGACATGAATACGGATCATATTTTCATTCGAAAATTTTCTTTGGAAAAATTAACTCATAAATAGAAGTTTTTTGAGGAAGCCACACTTATTCTACTGCAGTTCTAAAGCAGTGGACTTTACTGCTCCCCGAATACTGACTTGCATGAATTTTCAGGGACAATGTTCAAAATAATAGTTATAGTTCTATATTAAAGGAATAAGTACATGAAGTTGGAACCATTTCGGGGAAAACTTTCAAAAGTTTAAAGAATCCCTTACGAAGGTTTTTTCCCCAAAAATCACTTCTTCGGGTCCCAGGTCTCAACTTAGTACATATTACGCATGAAAATTATATTGTACATCATCCCATTCCTTCTCATACAAAACAATGTCAAACATGGTCACCTCAAGTTAATCATTTGCCTCATTTCTGATTATTTTTCAATCAACATTTTACTTTTCTTCTATATTTATTATTACTATTTTTTATAGATCCTTGTGAGACTTCGTCAAATACTTGCGGACTGTGCGCTGAATGTTCAGTAGTAAATCATGGAGTTCAGTGTTCTTGTTCATCTGGAACTGTTGGCGATCCATTGAGTGCTTGCATCAAACCGTCTAATAAATGCGATGGGAAATGTCTGTGTGACCAGTCCACAGGGCTTTGTTTTAAGAGATGTAACAGTGAGAAAGAATGCCCTTGTGGATACGCTTGTAATAGAGGATTATGTTCGCAGATCTGCGCTACGAGCAGTCAATGCCAATCGGTTAGCTTAGTTGATAATATTCATTGTTAAGTTCATATTTTTCACTTCATTGGAAAATTAATTTGGTCAACATTTTTGTGGTGTGCGCTAATTTACGCCAACTTTGTTGAACATGTTGGGTATGGGATTAATCCAATTTAAGGATTATTCGAGTGACTTATCCTTGGGAATTAAAATGAAAAGAAATGCCTCTTGGAACCTCCAAGTAATTTTATATATTCAAAACCCAATGGGACTTATTTTTAGGAATTGTTCCCCTGGGAGGGTGTATTATGTAACTTATTCACTTATTTCTCTATTAAATCCTTTTACTCATACAATATAATTTTTTTCAGGGGCAACAATGCAAGGAAGGAAGCTGCGTTAGCGGCTGTAGTAAATCAACAGATTGCCCACTAGATCGTAGCTGTATTGAAGGAAAATGCGTTAATCCGTGCGGCAAAAAGTACAGTCCTTGTGGCAAGAATGCTGAATGTAGAATATCCGATCATCGGCCGGTATGTCTGTGTCCAGCAGGTACTGCTGGCGAACCAACGGTAGCATGTACAAGAGCCTCTATGTGTACTACGGATTCCGAGTGCCCTGGCGACAAGTCATGCGGTGTAGACGGTGTCTGTAGAAATCCATGTCTTCAGAGCAGGCCGTGCGGCGTGAATGCACAGTGCAGAGCCATAGACAGACGGCCATCGTGCTCCTGTCCGCCAGGCTTTTATGGCAATCCTTTGGTTGAGTGTAAAGCAGGTAATACTCTACAATTTTAATTTTAGCTCTTAAAATTATTTCATTTTTATCACTTTAGATAATTATCGAAGAATAATATGTAAAAACTCGGTAACTAAATTCTTATTCCCACATTTCAGCTGGAATTGGTGAATCATGTGCTAAAAATCCATGCGGCATAAATACTGAATGTCGGGATGTGTCCGATGGTTATGAATGCCGCTGTAAGACGGGCTGTACTGGAGATCCAAATAGAGGATGCGTCTGTGAAGATACGCTTCGCGCAGATTCTTGTGGTGCACATAAATGTGGTGTGCATGCTGCTTGTAAAGTGGTTTCCGAAGATACCTTCCAATGTTACTGTCCACCGAAATATCCACTTGGTGACCCAATGGTTAAATGTAAGTGGTTCTTTGTTTTTTATTTCTTATATCTATTTTATTTGTATTGTTTTCTTTTATTTAGAGTTAAATACAGAGTTCTCAGTTCCTCGTCCAACCATAAGGGAGTAACGTTTTCAGTCGTCTGGATGGGTTATTTGGAAGAGCAGAGGTACCAAATTGGCGGGTTTAGGTTGATGCATCAACAATGAGAGTCAAATGAAACTTTATTTGGTTTTAATCACTAATTCATAAATTAAAAAACATTGACACCTTTACAGGGAGATAATATTTACTTATGAAAACATTCGTTCTTTTAAAAATTAAGATCAGTTAAACTTATATAAGTGAACATAATTAAGATCAGTTAAACTAATATAAGTGAACATAATTAAGAAAAACAAAAGATGCAAATAACTATTAAATTAATGAACAAACTGTCTTCACAAAGAGAAACAGTAACTTTAAAAAAGACAAATAACTATTAAATCATTGAACAAATTGTCTTCAGAAAGAGAAACAGTAACTTTACAAGAATCCAGAGAAAATCGTAACTAGGAAATACCATACTAATCTGAATACACGAATATATGTAAACTAAAAGCTCTCAGTAAAACTATTAACGAAACTAATAATCTGAAGAATTGATTGAACTAAAAGTTCTTAAATATTCACAGATATACTAACACTAATTTATAAGAATTCGTACTCTTAATGGAATGAAGTACTTATTAACCTCAGCCGAGAGATAAAGAATTTATTTTAGAAGTAAATTTAAAAAAAAAAAAAAAAAAAAATGACCTTACCAATAATTTAATGTTTGGGTTCTTAAAAAAAAAAGTAAAAACCAATCACTCAAACCTCACAAGTTACAATACAAATAATTTTAAAAAGAGTATAACATACTACTCTCGTCATAACCTTCCTAATGTATTCCCTTCCCAACCACATTTCAGTATAAATATCGATATATCTAATTGCATTTCTTAATTTCATGTTGAATTATAAGTGTCATTTCAATCAAGATGCTATCTGAATTCTTTTTTAAGTTCTCTTATGAAGAATTTTTTATACTAATTTAACATTTAAGGCATGTATTTTATTTTTGTTCCATAAATATTTTAACCTTTAAACAAATTACAGGTATTAAGAGAGGTGATTGTCGTACAGAAGGATGTGGTGTAGGCGCAGAATGCACCGAAAGTGGTGACAACTTTATATGCAAATGTCCTTTTGGAACTAAAGGAAATCCACAAGTACAGTGTAAGCCAGGTAAGAAAAAAAAAAAAGAAACAACTACTCTAAATTCTAATAACTATTTAAATATTTAATAAAACATTTTCGATCAAGCGATATCACCTAATAGTTGAAACCTAATCGATACTACTGACTCAAAAACTTTTGTGATAAAAAAAACAAACAAATACAAAACAAAAAAAACGGTTGCCCAAAATATCTGGTAAAGTACGTATTTTTTTTCTTTTTCGTACATTTAAAATATGTTTTTACATATTCATAATAATGGTGCATGGAAATCATTTTAAAAATTATAATTATTCAATTTGGGATTTACAAATAAGCATGTTCGAATTTTTGTGTGTACAGTGTACATTTTTTTTTTTTTTTTCTTTGGGATATGGGCAAAGGTAAATTGTAACATAGTATGATTGGAACTGTATATACGTATTTGTAAAATCTTTTAAATGTTTTGTACTTTTTTATTCTTTATTTTCAAAACATTTAGTTAGCTTACCTATGTGAGATAACAGAAAGAAAAATAGTAATAACAAAAGAAAAACAGTATTCCAATCTGACCCTTTACTTTACTTTAAAATTATAAAACAATATATTTAAATTTAAATTCGTTTCTAAGGGTGAAACAAAAGTCTGTGCATTAGAAAGTAAGCTTCTTTTATTAACTCCAAGTCGAATAAGCTTACTGGTCAAAATGTTGGCCGCCATTTTATTAACCTATCAGCCAATAATTCCATACTCTTCTTGGGGTGCGTTCCACTAAGCGACCACAACAATCAAAACATACCTTCAGGCGTTCCACTTGGCTACCGCGGTCGTTGTGGTCGTGGCGAAAACGTCACTAATGACGTCACTATTTTCGCTTGCGCGAAGCCCACAACGCTCTATAGAGCGTGGGTCGAAGTGGGCGTTCAGAAATATGGCGCAATTTTTAAAACAAAAGATGGCGACCGAAAAAATTATCTCATGTAAATGAAAGTATTATTTCATGTAAACAATAGAATGTGTTTCTCGAAAGTCTACAAAAAATAAATAAATAAATAATTACTTATCCCTTTAATAAATCACTGAATAACACAAAATCATTTACCTGAAATAACTTTTTAATTCTTCATCTGAATAAAGATCAATTACACTGATAGCTAATAATAATTGGCCTAAGTTTTCGCTTTTTATCATTGCGATTTTGTAAAATTGCATTCCACTCTTCATCGGAACTAGATAAAGAACTTTCTAAAGCATTATTAATAAATATCCAACTGTTGCCACAAAAGACATTTTAATTTTATTTAAACGTAAATTTTATAAATACTCCACTAAAATGTAATATAAAAAATTGAATTATATATATTTTAAATATAAGTCAACTTTACCAATAATTAATAAAGTTTATTATAACTGCTTATAAACGGGGTTAATATTAAAAAACAACCTTTTCAAGCTTCTGACTTATTTTCGAGGCCGCCATTTGTAATGTTTACATGAACGGTTAAAATGCCCATAGACCATTCCACTTGGGTTTTCGATTGCAACGCTCGCAAGCAAGTGGAAATCGCGGTCGTGAGCGTGGTCGTTGTGGTCGCTTAGTGGAACGCACCCTTGATGTAAGGAATTAACTTTAAAGGAGAAACTGCAAACTTTCTATTTTCAACTCCTCTGTAGTTCTATTTTTATTTATTTACTTTCCCTTAATAGAGAACTGTTTCACGATTATTCTATCGAGAGCTGTGTATATTTGGGATTCCCTTTTGCCTGAATATCCGCACAATATAGTTCACATCTGATCTTTCCTTATTGCAACCTGATTGTAAAATTGGTATGTTTAAGAAGTGTGTATTCGAAACAGTACAAAATACGGTTGGAAGTACAGATAACCAAGTGCTCAGACTTCTGTTACACCTTGCTATTTCAAACATAAGCATGTAAATTGGTGGAATATTTTTCAAAAATATATATATATATTTACTTTTTTTATTCACCAATATGTTTATGTTTAAAACTAGAGAAAATAACTTTTTATTTTAATAATTAAATTTATTATTATTGCTTTTAGGTTATAATTTAAGTAGAAGGCAGATTGGGAACTGTGAAAGGTAGAAATCTCACAATTTAGTTCTATTTTTTGTTCTGTTTATTTTTTTGGTAATTTAAAAGGAATTGGGAACTGTCAAAGCTTTCTATTCTGTTCACAGCACATACACACGTAATCTGTACATATTTCGTTGCCTTTTTCTCCTCTGTTTTCGTGGTTTGTAACTTTTTTTGTGTAAATAAATATTATTTAGTGTTTTTCTTGTTATTTAAAAAAAAAAAAAATAATGAAAGCATGTGTGAGTTACGATTCATCTTTCACAGTTCTTTCAGAAATCTGTCCTCTTCTTCACAATTTAAAATTAATATTTTGAATTAGCTAAAAAAACAAAAACAAAAAAAAAAAGTAAAAATACACTGTATATTGTGATGTGGTGACGTAGAGAGCGAGTGCAAGAGGGATGTAGACTGCCCAGTTGAGAAGGCCTGCATCAATGAGGAATGCATTGAGGTATGCAGTATAAGAGGGTCGTGCGGTCTGAATGCTCTCTGTCAAGCGGTGTTCCACAGGGCAGTCTGTTCTTGTCCACAGTGTCATAACGGAGATCCAACGGTATCATGTCTACCTGAACCAAACTGCCAGCCGTCTACGCCAAAATATCCAACACTTTTTTGCAAAACGAATACAGACTGTCCGGGCAGTTTGTCCTGTTTAAATGGTGAATGTACAGATCCATGTTATATGATGGGCCATACATGTGAGCCGAACAAAAAATGTCAAGTACGAGAGCATAGGCCAACCTGTGTATGTAAATATGGGTTCTCGTTGAGCGACACTGGTGAATTAAGATGTGCACCAGAACGACTAGAGTGTAGGGAAAACAATGATTGTGCATCGAATTCAGCCTGCAAAAATGGCCTATGTACAAATCCATGCAATATGGCCGTCTGTTCAAACAATCGTACATGCCTCACATTAGACCATAGACCGGTCTGCGTTTGCACCAAAGACTGTAATCCATCAGTCTTTATCTGTTTAAGAGATAACGGCTGCCCAGCACACTTGGCTTGTATGAACTTTCAGTGCGTCGACCCTTGTCTAAATGCTAGCTGCCCTCAAGATGCTCCTTGCTTTGTTGAAGACCACAAACCTGTCTGCAAGTTTTGTCCTCTGGGATTTATCGCAGACCATAAATATGGATGTCTGAAAGGTAAAATTAAAAACTTGTTACATGATATTAAAAAAAATAAAAATTAACTAACTTAAACGACAAAATCGTTGTTGTAATTTGAATAATTTCGTAAATCTTCCACCTTGAAGTTGAATTAAAAATCATTAATTGAGAGTCGATTTTTTCAACTAATATTTTTCTAAATACTTACTAATAATAAAGTTTCAAATTTTTTGTCCGTTTTGTACAAAACCAACTTATTGCATGTTATATTGTAAATATTTAGTATTTTAAGGGCTAATGGACACTTAGAGCAAAAGAAAAAGGTATTAAGTAAGGTATTGTATTTTGTAAATATTTATATTAAAGTATTTTTGTTTTGTTTATATTATATATTCACAGAAAATTGGTTGACCAATGTCAGCTGCATTGTGGATAGCCATTGCACAGACACACAAAACTGCATAGATGGGGAATGCACTGATCCCTGCACAACAGGCGACAAATGTGGAGTCAATGCTGACTGCACGGTACAGGCACATAATGTAATTTGTGAATGTAAAGACGGACTATCAGGGGACCCGTTAGTTTTCTGTTCAAATACGACTGATTTCTATGATTTACGCACAACCCATAAATCAATACTTGAACTAACTACGTACTCGGCATTATTTAATGAAACTATTACAGAAAATCCAGAAAATATAACAGATATTCAAGGGCGAAGGGTTAAAACGAATACCACATACCCTTTATATTTAGAAACTACAGAGAAATATAACATAACATCAGAAGCTAAACCACCTATAGTTACACAACTAATACCATCAGTTACGACAGAACGAACCAAACAGTACAATACATCATACATTGATGATAAAAACTTATTAACAGAAATCAGTATACCGTATATAACTGTAACAAAATTAGCAAATAAAACTTCCATATCGCCACCAAGCACTACACTAAAAGATGAACATTTGACAACACAACTAAGTGGTGATTTAGTCACAGAATCCATCCTTCCCACAGATTCTGTTCCAAAAGTACCAATCCAAACCACCACACGCACAGTTGAAACGATAATTCCAGAAAAATCCACGCCTATCTTTACAACTGGAAAAACTTCAAGCACTAAAATGCCCATGCTTTCTGGAGAAGCATTATTAACAGAAAAAACACCATCAATAAGCGTAAGTCTAACTAATGACACTGCAATAACATCTTTTAATACGACTCAAAGCTCAATGACTTACTCAACTGCAAAAGAACTATCAACAGAAACGCCAAAACAGAAAACAGAATTTCCAAAGCCAATGTACACGACAGCAGAACTGATTACGGTAAGAGTATCACAAAAACATACCCAGACTGAACATCCCAAAAACATAGAACAGACCACAAAAACTAGTAAACCTCCATTAACTACTCACCTTCCAACTGAGGGCACATCAAGATCCTTACAAACTGAGACTGCAGAGACTAGAGTTCCTTCGAAATACACTACCCTATCTAGTGAGGAGACTACTGGGACACCGGAATATTTTACTACAATACATCCGGTCACAAAAGAACATGCCGTAGAAACTAGTATGCCTTTATTAACTACTCACGTTCATATTACTGAAGGCACATCGAGGTCATTACAAACAAAGACTACTGCAACACCGAAATACACAGAGGAGACTACAGGGATACCAGATCAGTTTACTACAATACATCCGGTCACAAAAAAACATACCGTAGAAACTAGTATGCCTTCATTAACTACTCACGTACCATCTACTGAGGGTACATCGAGATCTTTACCAACAGAGACTACTGTAACTCCCAATTACACTGAGGAGATTACTAGGACACAAGAACAATTTACTACAATACATCCGGTCACAAAGAAACACACCGTAGTGATAAGTACACCTACATTTACTACTCACGTCCCAACTGCTGAGGGTACTTCGAGATCTTTACCTACAGAGACTATGTTAACACCGAAATACACTACCTTACCTACTGAGGAAACTACCGGATCACCGGAACCGTTTACTACAATACATCCGGTCACAAAAGAACATGCAGTAGAAACTGGTATGCCTTCATTAACTACTCACGTTCCATCTACTGAGGGTACAACGAGATTTTTACCAACAGAGACTACTGTAACTCCGAAATACACTACCCTATCTAGTGAGGAGGCTACTGGGACACCAGAACAATTTACTACAATACATCCAGTCGCAAAAGAACATACCGTAGAAACTAGTATGCCTTCATTAACTACTCACGTTCAAACTACTGAAGGTATATCGAGATCTTTACCAACAGAGACTGCAGAGACTACTGGAACACCGAAATACTCTGAGGAGTCTACTGGGACGCCAGAACAATTTACTACAATACATCCGGTCACAAAAGAACATGCTGCAGAAACTAGTATGCCTTCATTAACTACTCACGTTACATCTACCAAGGGTACATCAACATCTTTACCAACAGAGACTACTGTAACTCCGAAATACACTGAAGAGACCACTGGGACACCAGAACAATTTCCTACAATACATCTGGTCACAAAAGAACATGCCGTAGAAACTGGTATGCCTTCATTAACTACTCACGTTCCAACTACTGAAGGTATATCGAGATCTTTACCAACAGAGACTGCAGAGACTACTGGAAATCCGACATACTCTGAGGAGTCTACTGGGACACCAGAACAATTTACTACAATACATCCGATCACAAAAGAACTTGCTGTAGAAACTAGTATGCCTTCATTAACTATTCAGGTTACATCTACCGAGGGTACATCAACATCTTTACCAACAGAGACTACTGTAACACCAAAATACACTACTCTATCTAGTGAGGAAACTACTGGAGCACCGGAACACTTTACTACAATTCATCCGGTCACAAAGAAACACACCGTAGTGATAAGTACACCATCATTTACTACTCACGTTCCAACTACTGAGGGTACTTCGAGATCTTTACCTACAGAGACTATATTAACACCGAAATACACTACCCTACCTACTGAGGAGACTACTGGAACACCGGAACCGTTTACTACATTACATTCAGTCACAAAAGAACATGTAGAAACGAGTATACCTTCATTAACTACTCACGTTCTTACTACTGAAAGCACATCCAGGTCATTATCAGCAGAGACTACTATAACACCGAAATACACTGAGGAAACTACTAGGACGCCAGAACAATTTACTACAATACATCCGGTCACAAAAGAACATGCTGTAGAAACTAGTATACCTTCATTAACTACTCACGTTCTTATTACTGAAAGCACATCCAGGTCTTTACCATCAGAGACTACTGTAACTCCGAAATACACTGAAGAGACTACTGGGTCACCAGAACAATTTACTACAATACATCTGGTCACAAAAGATCATGCCGTGGAAACTAGTATGCCTTCACTAACTACTCACTTTCCAACTACTGAAGGTACATCGAGATCTTTACCAACAGAGACTGCAGAGACTACTGTAACTCCGAAATACACTGAAGAGACTACTGGGACACCAGAACAATTTACTACATTACATCCGGTCACAAAGGAAGATGCCGTAGAAACTAGTATGCCTTCATTAACTACTTTCGTTCCATCTACTGAGGGTACATCGAGATCATTACCAACAGAGACTACTGTAACTCCGAAATACACTACTCTTTCTAGTGAGGAGGCTACTGGGACACCAGGACAATTTACTACAATACATACGGTCACAAAAGAACATGCCATAGAGACTATGCCTTCAATAACTACTTCCGTTCCATCTACTGAGGGTACATCGAGATCTTTACCATCAGAGACTACTGTAACTCCGAAATTTACAGAAGAGACTACTGGGACACCAGAACAATTTACTACAATACATCCGGTCACAGAGGAACATGCCGTAGAAACTAGTAGGCCTTCATTAACTACTTTTGTTCCATCTCCTGAGGGTACATCGAGATCATTAACAACAGAAACTACTGTAACTCCGAAATACACTACCCTTTCTAGTGTGGAGGCTACTGGGACACCAGAACAATTTACTACAATGCATCCGGTCACAAAAGAACATGCTGCACAAACTAGTATGCCTTCATTCACTACACACGTTCCAATTACTAACGGCACATCAACATCTTTACTACCAGTGGCTGCAGAAACTACTGTAACACTAAAATACACTACTCTATCTAGTGAGGAGACTACTGTAACACCGGAACAGTTTACTACAATACATCCGGTCACTAGTAAACATACCGTAGTGATAAGTACACCATCACTTACTACTCACGTTCCAACTACTCTGGTTACTTCGAGATCTTTACCTACAGAGACTATATTAACACCGAAATACACTGAAGAGACTACTTGGACAACAGAACATTTTACTACAATACATCCGGTCACAAAAGAACATGTTGTAGAAACTGATATGCCTTCATTAACTACTCACGTTCCATCTACTGTGGGTACATCGAGATCTTTACCAACAGAGGCTGCAGAGACTACTGTAACTCCGAAATACACTACCCTTTCTAGTAAGGAGGCTACTGGAGCACCAGAACAATTTACTACAATACATCCGGTCACAAAAGAACATGCCGTAGAAACTAGTATGCTTTCATCAACTTCTTTCGTTCCATCTACTGAGGGTACATCGAGATCTTTACCAACAGAGACTGCAGAGACTACTGGAACACCTAAATACACTGAGGAGACTATTGGGACGCCAGAACAATTTACTACAATACATCCGGTCACAAAGGAACATGCCGTAGAAACTACTAGGCCTTCATTAACTACTTTTGTTCCATCTCCTGAGGGTACATCGGGATCACTACCAACAGAGACTACTGTAACTCCGAAATACACTACCCTTTCTAGTGTGGAGGCTACTGGGACACCAGAACAATTTACTACAATGCATCCGGTCACAAAAGAACATGCTGCACAAACTAGTATGCCTTCATTCACTACACACGTTCCAATTACTAACGGCACATCAACATCTTTACTACCAGTGGCTGCAGAAACTACTGTAACACTGAAATACACTACTCTATCTAGTGAGGAGACTACTGTAACACCGGAACAGTTTACTACAATACATCCGGTCACTAGTAAACATACCGTAGTGATAAGTACACCACCATTTACTACTCACGTTCCAACTACTCTGGTTACTTCGAGATCTTTACCTACAGAGACTATATTAACACCGAAATACACTGAAGAGACTACTTGGACAACAGAACATTTTACTACAATACATCCGGTCACAAAAGAACATGTTGTAGAAACTGGTATGCCTTCATTAACTACTTTCGTTCCATCTACTGAGGGTACATCGAGATCTTTACCAACAGATACTACTGTAACTCCGAAATACACTACCCTTTCTAGTAAGGAGGCTACTGGGACACCAGAACCATTTACTACAATACATCCGGTCACAAAAGAACATGCCGTAGAAACTAGTATGCCTTCATTAACTACTTTCGTTCCATCTACTGAGGGTACATCGAGATCTTTACCAACAGATACTACTGTAACTCCGAAATACACTACCCTTTCTAGTGAGGAGGCTACTGGGACACCAGAACCATTTACTACAATACATCCGGTCACAAAAGAATATGCCGTAGAAACTAGTATGCCTTCATTAACTACTTTTGTTCCATCTACTGAGGGTACATCGAGATCTTTACCAACAGAGACTACTGTAACTGCGAAATACAGTGAAGAGACTACTGGGACACCAGGACAATTTACTACTATACATCCGGTCACACAAGAACATGCCGTAGAAACTAGTATGCCTTCATTAACCACTTACGTTCCATCAACTGAGGGTACATCGAGATCTTTACCAACAGAGACTACTGAAACTCCGAAATACACTACCCTTTCTAGTGAGGAGGCTACTGGGTCACCAGGACAATTTACTACTATATATCCACTCATAAAAGAACATGCCGTAGAGACTAGTATGCCTTCATTAACCACTCACGTTCCATCAACTGAGGGTACATCGAGATCTTTACCAACAGAGACTACTGAAACTCCGAAATACACTACCCTTTCTAGTGAGGAGGCTACTGGGACACCAGAACCATTTACTACAATACATCCGGTCACAAAAGAACATACCATAGAAACTAGTATGCCTTCATTAACCACTCACGTTCCATCAACTGAGGGTACATCGAGATCTTTACCAACAGAGACTACTGAAACTCCGAAATACACTACCCTTTCTAGTGAGGAGGCTACTGGGTCACCAGGACAATTTAGTACTATACATCCCGTCACACAAGAACATGCCGTAGAAACTAGTAGGCCTTCATTAACCACTCAAGTTCCATCAACTGAGGGTACATCGAGATCTTTACCAACAGAGACTACTGAAACTTCGAAATACACTACCCTTTCTACTGAGGAGGCTACTGGGACACCAGAACCATTTACTACAATACATCCGGTCACAAAAGAACATGCCGTAGAGACTAGTATGCCTTCATTAACTACTCACGTTCCAACTGCTGAAGCTACATCGAGATCATTACCAACAGAGACTGCAGAGACTACTGGAACACCTAAATACACTGAGGAGACTATTGGGACGCCAGAACAATTTACTACAATACATCCGGTCACAAAAGAACATGCCGTAGAGACTAGTATGCCTTCATTAACAACTTTCGTTCCATCTACTGAGGGTACATCGAGATCTTTACCAACAGAGACTACTGTAACTGCGAAATACAGTGATGAGACTACTGGGACACCAGAACAATTTACTACTATACATCCGGTCACACAAGAACATGCCGTAGAAACTAGTATGCCTTCATTAACCACACACGTTCCATCAACTGAGGGTACATCGAGATCTTTACCAACAGAGACTACTGAAACTCCGAAATACACTACCCTTTCTAGGGAGGAGGCTACTGGGACACCAGAACAATTTACTACTATACATCCGGTCACACAAGAACATGCCGTAGAAACTAGTATGCCTTCATTAACCACTCACGTTCTATCAACTGAGGGTACATCGGGATCTTTACCAACAGAGACTACTGTAACTCCGAAATACACTACCCTTTCTAGTGAGGAGGCTACTGGGTCACCAGGACAATTTACTACTATATATCCACTCATAAAAGAACATGCCGTAGAGACTAGTATGCCTTCATTAACCACTCACGTTCCATCAACTGAGGGTACATCGAGATGTTTACCAACAGAGACTACTGAAACTCCGAAATACACTACCCTTTCTAGAGAGGAGGCTACTGGGTCACCAGGACAATTTACTACTATATATCCACTCATAAAAGAACATGCCGTAGAGACTAGTATGCCTTCGTTAACCACTCACGTTCCATCAACTGAGGGTACATCGAGATCTTTACCAACAGAGACTACTGAAACTCCGAAATACACCACCCTTTCTAGTGAGGAGGCTACTGGGACACCAGAACCATTTACTGCAATACATCCGGTCACAAAAGAACATGCCGTAGAAACTAGTATACCTTCATTAACTACTTTCGTTCCATCTACTGAGGGTACATCGAGAGCTTTACCAACAGAGACTACTGTAACTGCGAAATACAGTGAAGAGACTACTGGGACACCAGAACAATTTACTACTATACATCCGGTCACACAAGAACATGCCGTAGAAACTAGTATGCCTTCATTAACCACTCACGTTCGATCAACTGAGGGTACATCGAGATCTTTACCAACAGAGACTACTGAAACTCCGAAATACACTACCCTTTCTAGTGAGGACGCTACTGGGACACCAGAACCATTTACTACAATACATCCGGTCACAAAAGAACATGCCGTAGAAACTAGTATGGCTTCATTAACTTCTTTCATTCCATCTACTGAGGGTACATCGAGATCTTTGCCAACAGATACTACTGTAACTCCGAAATACACTACTCTTTCTAGTGAGGAGGCTACTGGGACACCAGAACCTTTTACTACAATATATCCGGTCACAAAAGAACATGCCGTAGAGACTAGTATGCCTTCATTAACTACTTTCGTTCCATCTACTGTGGGTACATCGAGATCTTTACCAACAGAGACTACTGTAACTGCGAAATACAGTGAAGAGACTACTGGGACACCAGAACAATTTACTACTATACATCCGGTCACACCAGAACATGCCGTAGATACTAGTATGCCTTCATTAACCACTCACGTTCCATCAACTGAGGGTACATCGAGATCTTTGCCAACAGAGACTACTGAAACTCCGAAATACACCACCCTTTCTAGTGAGGAGGCTACTGGGACACCAGAACCATTTACTGCAATACATCCGGTCACAAAAGAACATGCCGTAGAAACTAGTATACTTTCATTAACTACTTTCGTTCCATCTACTGAGGGTACATCGAGAGCTTTACCAACAGAGACTACTGAAACTCCGAAATACACTACCCTTTCTAGTGAGGAGGCTACTGGGTCACCAGGACAATTTACCACTATATATCCACTCATAAAAGAACATGCCCTAGAGACTAGTATGCCTTCATTAACCACTCACGTTCCATCAACTGAGGGTACATCGAGATCTTTACCAACAGAGACTACTGAAACTCCGAAATACACGACCCTTTCTAGAGAGGAGGCTACTGGGTCACCAGGACAATTTACTACTATATATCCACTCATAAAAGAACATGCCGTAGAGACTAGTATGCCTTCATTAACCACTCACGTTCAATCAACTGAGGGTACATCGAGATCTTTACCAACAGAGACTACTGTAACTCCGAAATACACTACCCTTTCTAGTGAGGAGGCTACTGGGACACCAGAACCATTTACTACAATACATCCGGTCACAAAAGAACATGCCGTAGAGACTAGTATGCCTTCATTAACTACTCACGTTCCAACTACTGAAGGTACATCAAGATCATTACCAACAGAGACTGCTGGAACAACTAAATACACTGAGGAGACTATTGGGACGCCAGAACAATTTACTACAATACATCCGGTCACAAAAGAACATGCCGTAGAAACTAGTATGCCTTCATTATCTACTTTCGTTCCATCTATTGAAGGTACATCGAGATCTTTACCAACAGAGACTACTGTAACTGCGAAATACATTGAAGACACTACTGGGACACCAGAACAATTTACTACTATACATCCGGTCACACAAGAACATGCCGTAGAAACTAGTATGCCTTCATTAACCACTCACGTTCCATCAACTGAGGGTACATCGAGATCTTTACCAACAGAGACTACTGAAACTCCGAAATACACTACCCTTTCTAGTGAGGACGCTACTGGGACACCAGAACCATTTACTACAATACATCCGGTCACAAAAGAACATGCCGTAGAAACTAGTATGGCTTCATTAACTTCTTTCGTTCCATCTACTGAGGGTACATCGAGACCTTTACCAACAGATACTACTGTAACTCCGAAATACACTACCCTTTCTAGTGAGGAGGCTACTGGGACACCAGAACCATTTACTACAATATATCCGGTCACAAAAGAACATGCCGTAGAGACTAGTATGCCTTCATTAACTACTTTCGTTCCATCTACTGTGGGTACATCGAGATCTTTACCAACAGAGACTACTGTAACTGCGAAATACAGTGAAGAGACTACTGGGACACCAGAACAATTTACTACTATACATCCGGTCACACAAGAACATGCCGTAGATACTAGTATGCCTTCATTAACCACTCACGTTCCATCAACTGAGGGTACATCGAGATCTTTGCCAACACAGACTACTGAAACTCCGAAATACACTACGCTTTCTAGTGAGGAGGCTACTGAGACACCAGAACCATTTACTGCAATACATCCAGTCACAAAAGAACATGCCGTAGAAACTAGTATACCTTCATTAACTACTTTCGTTCCATCTACTGAGGGTACATCGAGAGCTTTACCAACAGAGACTACTGTAACTCCGAAATACACTACCCTTTCTAGTGAGGAGGCTACTGGGACACCAGAACCATTTACTACAATACATCCGGTCACAAAAGAACAAGCCGTAGAAACTAGTATGCCTTCATTAACTACTTTCGTTCCATCTACTGAGGGTACATCGAGATCTTTACCAACAGATACTTCTGTAACTCCGAAATACACTACCGTTTCTAGTGAGGAGGCTACTGGGACACCAGAACCATTTACTACAATACATCCGGTCACAAAAGAACATGCCGTAGAGACTAGTATGCCTTCATTAACTACTCACGTTCCAACTACTGAAGGTACATCGAGATCATTACCAACAGAGACTGCAGAGACTACTGGAACACCTAAATACACTGAGGAGGCTACTGGGACACCAGAACCATTTACTACAATACATCTGGTCACAAAAACACGTGCCGTAGAGACTAGTATGCCTTCATTAACTACTTTCGTTCCATCTACTGAAGGTACATCGAGATCTTTACTAACAGAGACTACTGTAACTGCGAAATACAGTGAAGAGACTACTGGGACGCCAGAACAATTTACTACTATACATCCGGTCACAAAAGAACAGGCCGTAGAAACTAGTATGCCTTCATTAACTACTTTCGTTCCATCTAGTGAGGGTACATCGAGATCTTTACTAACAGATACTACTGTAACTCCGAAATACACTACCCTTTCTAGTGAGGAGGCTACTGGGACACCAGAACCATTTACTACAATACATCCGGTCACAAAAGAACATGCCGTAGAAACTAGTATGCCTTCATTAACTACTTTCGTTCCATCTACTGAGGGTACATCGATATCTTTACCAATAGATACTACTGTAACTCCGAAATACACTACCTTTTCTAGTGAGGAGGCTATTGGGACACCAGAACCATTTACTACAATACATCCGGTCACAAAAGAACATGCCGTAGAGACTAGTATGCCTTCATTAACTACTCACGTTCCAACTACTGAAGGTACATCGAGATCATTACCAACAGAGACTGCAGAGACTACTGGAACACCTAAATACACTGAGGAGACTATTGGAACGCCAGAACAATTTACTACAATACATCCGGTCACAAAAGAACATCCCGTAGAAACTAGTATGCCTTCATTAACTACTTTCGTTCCATCTACTGAGGGTACATCGAGATCTTTACCAACAGAGACTACTGTAACTGCGAAATACACTACCCTTTCTAGTGAGGAGGCTACTGGGACACCAGAACCATTTACTACAATACATCCGGTCACAAAAGAACATGCCGTAGAGACTAGTATGCCTTCATTAACTACTTTCGTTCCATCTACTGAGGGTACATCGAGATCTTTACCAACAGAGACTACTATAACTGCGAAATACACTGAAGAGACTACTGGGACACCAGAACAATTTACTACTATACATCCGGTCACACAAGAACATGCCGTAGAAACTAGTATGCCTTCATTAACCACTCACGTTCCATCAACTGAGGGTACATCGAGATCTTTACCAACAGAGACTACTGAAACTCCGAAATACACTACCCTTTCTAGTGAGGAGGCTACTGGGACACCAGAACCATTTACTACAATACATCCGGTCACAAAAGAACATGCCGTAGAGACTAGTATGCCTTCATTAACTACTCACGTTCCAACTACTGAAGGTACATCGAGATCATTACCAACAGAGACTGCAGAGACTACTGGAACACCTAAATACACTGAGGAGACTATTGGAACGCCAGAACAATTTACTACAATACATCCGGTCACAAAAGAACATCCCGTAGAAACTAGTATGCCTTCATTAACTACTTTCGTTCCATCTACTGAGGGTACATCGAGATCTTTACCAACAGAGACTACTGTAACTGCGAAATACACTACCCTTTCTAGTGAGGAGGCTACTGGGACACCAGAACCATTTACTACAATACATCCGGTCACAAAAAAACATGCCGTAGAGGCTAGTATGCCTTCATTAACTACTTTCGTTCCATCTACTGAGGGTACATCGAGATCTTTACCAACAGAGACTACTATAACTGCGAAATACACTGAAGAGACTACTGGGACACCAGAACAATTTACTACTATACATCCGGTCACACAAGAACATGCCGTAGAAACTAGTATGCCTTCATTAACCACTCACGTTCCATCAACTGAGGGTACATCGAGATCTTTACCAACAGAGACTACTGAAACTCCGAAATACACTACCCTTTCTAGTGAGGAGGCTACTGGGACACCAGAACAATTTACTACTATACATCCGGTCACACAAGAACATGCCGTAGAAACTAGTATGCCTTCATTAACCACTCACGTTCCATCAACTAAGGGTACATCGAGATCTTTACCAACAGAGACTACTGAAACTCCGAAATACACTACCCTTTCTAGTGAGGAGGCTACTGGGACACCAGAACCATTTACTGCAATACATCCGGCCACAAAAGAACATGCCGTAGAAACTAGTATACCTTCATTAACTACTTTCGTTCCATCTACTGAGGGTACATCGAGATCTTTACCAACAGAGACTACTGCAACTGCGAAATACAGTGAAGAGACTACTGGGACACCAGAACCATTTACTACAATACTTCCGGTCACAAAAGAACATGCCGTAGAAACTAGTATACTTTCATTAACTACTTTCGTTCCATCTACTGAGGGTACATCGAGATCTTTACCAACAGATACTACTGTAAATCCGAAATACACTACCCTTTCTAGTGAGGAGGCTACTGGGACACCAGAACCATTTTATACAATACATCCGGTCACAAAAGAACAAGCCGTAGAAACTAGTATGCCTTCATTAACTACTTTCGTTCCATCTACTGAGGGTACATCGAGATCTTTACCAACAGATACTTCTGTATCTCCGAAATACACTACCCTTTCTAGTGAGGAGGCTACTGGGACACCAGAACCATTTACTACAATACATCCGGTCACAAAAGAACATGCCGTAGAGACTAGTATGCCTTCATTAACTACTCACGTTCCAAATACTGAAGGTACATCGAGATCATTACCAACAGAGACTGCAGAGACTACTGGAACACCTAAATACACTGAGGAGGCTACTGGGACACCAGAACCATTTACTACAATACATCCGGTCACAAAAACACATGCCGTAGAGACTAGTATGCCTTCATTAACTACTTTCGTTCCATCTACTGAAGGTACATCGAGATCTTTACCAACAGAGACTACTGTAACTGCGAAATACAGTGAAGAGACTACTGGGACACCAGAACAATTTACTACTATACATCCGGTCACAAAAGAACAGGCCGTAGAAACTAGTATGCCTTCATTAACTACTTTCGTTCCATCTACTGAGGGTACATCGAGATCTTTACCAACAGATACTACTGTAACTCCGAAATACACTACCCTTTCTAGTGAGGAGGCTACTGGGACACCAGAACCATTTACTACAATACATCCGGTCACAAAAGAACATGCCGTAGAAACTAGTATGCCTTCATTAACTACTTTCGTTCCATCTACTGAGGGTACATCGAGATCTTTACCAACAGAGACTACTGAAACTCCGAAATACACTACCCTTTCTAGTGAGGAGGCTACTGGGACACCAGAACAATTTACTACTATACATCCGGTCACACAAGAACATGCCGTAGAAACTAGTATGCCTTCATTAACCACTCACGTTCCATCAACTGAGGGTACATCGAGATCTTTACCAACAGAGACTACTGAAACTCCGAAATACACTACCCTTTCTAGTGAGGAGGCTACTGGGACACCAGAACCATTTACTGCAATACATCCGGCCACAAAAGAACATGCCGTAGAAACTAGTATACCTTCATTAACTACTTTCGTTCCATCTACTGAGGGTACATCGAGATCTTTACCAACAGAGACTACTGTAACTGCGAAATACAGTGAAGAGACTACTGGGACACCAGAACCATTTACTACAATACTTCCGATCACAAAAGAACATGCCGTAGAAACTAGTATACTTTCATTAACTACTTTCGTTCCATCTACTGAGGGTACATCGAGATCTTTACCAACAGATACTACTGTAAATCCGAAATACACTACCCTTTCTAGTGAGGAGGCTACTGGGACACCAGAACCATTTACTACAATACATCCGGTCACAAAAGAACAAGCCGTAGAAACTAGTATGCCTTCATTAACTACTTTCGTTCCATCTACTGAGGGTACATCGAGATCTTTACCAACAGATACTTCTGTATCTCCGAAATACACTACCCTTTCTAGTGAGGAGGCTACTGGGACACCAGAACCATTTACTACAATACATCCGGTCACAAAAGAACATGCCGTAGAGACTAGTATGCCTTCATTAACTACTCACGTTCCAACTACTGAAGGTACATCGAGATCATTACCAACAGAGACTGCAGAGACTACTGGAACACCTAAATACACTGAGGAGGCTACTGGGACACCAGAACCATTTACTACAATACATCCGGTCACAAAAACACATGCCGTAGAGACTAGTATGCCTTCATTAACTACTTTCGTTCCATCTACTGAAGGTACATCGAGATCTTTACCAACAGAGACTACTGTAACTGCGAAATACAGTGAAGAGACTACTGGGACACCAGAACAATTTACTACTATACATCCGGTCACAAAAGAACAGGCCGTAGAAACTAGTATGCCTTCATTAACTACTTTCGTTCCATCTACTGAGGGTACATCGAGATCTTTACCAACAGATACTACTGTAACTCCGAAATACACTACCCTTTCTAGTGAGGAGGCTACTGGGACACCAGAACCATTTACTACAATACATCCGGTCACAAAAGAACATGCCGTAGAAACTAGTATGCCTTCATTAACTACTTTCGTTCCATCTACTGAGGGTACATCGAGATCTTTACCAACAGAGACTACTGAAACTCCGAAATACACTACCCTTTCTAGTGAGGAGGCTACTGGGACACCAGAACAATTTACTACTATACATCCGGTCACACAAGAACATGCCGTAGAAACTAGTATGCCTTCATTAACCACTCACGTTCCATCTACTGAGGGTACATCGAGATCTTTACCAACAGATACTACTGTAAATCCGAAATACACTACCCTTTCTAGTGAGGAGGCTACTGGGACACCAGAACCATTTACTACAATACATCCGGTCACAAAAGAACAAGCCGTAGAAACTAGTATGCCTTCATTAACTACTTTCGTTCCATCTACTGAGGGTGCATCAAGATCTTTACCAACAGATACTTCTGTAACTCCGAAATACACTACCCTTTCTAGTGAGGAGGCTACTGGGACACCACAACCATTTACTACAATACATCCGGTCACAAAAGAACATGCCGTAGAGACTAGTATGCCTTCATTAACTACTCACGTTCCAACTACTGAAGGTACATCGAGATCATTACCAACAGAGACTGCAGAGACTACTGGAACACCTAAATACACTGAGGAGGCTACTGGGACACCAGAACCATTTACTACAATACATCCGGTCACAAAAACACATGCCGTAGAGACTAGTATGCCTTCATTAACTACTTTCGTTCCATCTACTGAAGGTACATCGAGATCTTTACCAACAGAGACTACTGTAACTGCGAAATACAGTGAAGAGACTACTGGGACACCAAAACAATTTACTACTATACATCCGGTCACAAAAGAACATGCCGTAGAGACTAGTATGCCTTCATTAACTACTCACGTTCCAACTACTGAAGGTACATCGAGATCATTACCAACAGAGACTGCAGAGACTACTGGAACACCTAAATACACTGAGGAGGCTACTGGGACACCAGAACCATTTACTACAATACATCCGGTCACAAAAACACATGCCGTAGAGACTAGTATGCCTTCATTAACTACTTTCGTTCCATCTACTGAAGGTACATCGAGATCTTTACCAACAGAGACTACTGTAACTGCGAAATACAGTGAAGAGACTACTGGGACACCAGAACAATTTACTACTATACATCCGGTCACAAAAGAACAGGCCGTAGAAACTAGTATGCCTTCATTAACTACTTTCGTTCCATCTACTGAGGGTACATCGAGATCTTTACCAACAGATACTACTGTAACTCCGAAATACACTACCCTTTCTAGTGAGGAGGCTACTGGGACACCAGAACCATTTACTACAATACATCCGGTCACAAAAGAACATGCCGTAGAAACTAGTATGCCTTCATTAACTACTTTCGTTCCATCTACTGAGGGTACATCGAGATCTTTACCAACAGAGACTACTGAAACTCCGAAATACACTACCCTTTCTAGTGAGGAGGCTACTGGGACACCAGAACAATTTACTACTATACATCCGGTCACACAAGAACATGCCGTAGAAACTAGTATGCCTTCATTAACCACTCACGTTCCATCAACTGAGGGTACATCGAGATCTTTACCAACAGAGACTACTGAAACTCCGAAATACACTACCCTTTCTAGTGAGGAGGCTACTGGGACACCAGAACCATTTACTGCAATACATCCGGCCACAAAAGAACATGCCGTAGAAACTAGTATACCTTCATTAACTACTTTCGTTCCATCTACTGAGGGTACATCGAGATCTTTACCAACAGAGACTACTGTAACTGCGAAATACAGTGAAGAGACTACTGGGACACCAGAACCATTTACTACAATACTTCCGGTCACAAAAGAACATGCCGTAGAAACTAGTATACTTTCATTAACTACTTTCGTTCCATCTACTGAGGGTACATCGAGATCTTTACCAACAGATACTACTGTAAATCCGAAATACACTACCCTTTCTAGTGAGGAGGCTACTGGGACACCAGAACCATTTACTACAATACATCCGGTCACAAAAGAACAAGCCGTAGAAACTAGTATGCCTTCATTAACTACTTTCGTTCCATCTACTGAGGGTGCATCGAGATCTTTACCAACAGATACTTCTGTAACTCCGAAATACACTACCCTTTCTAGTGAGGAGGCTACTGGGACACCAGAACCATTTACTACAATACATCCGGTCACAAAAGAACATGCCGTAGAGACTAGTATGCCTTCATTAACTACTCACGTTCCAACTACTGAAGGTACATCGAGATCATTACCAACAGAGACTGCAGAGACTACTGGAACACCTAAATACACTGAGGAGGCTACTGGGACACCAGAACCATTTACTACAATACATCCGGTCACAAAAACACATGCCGTAGAGACTAGTATGCCTTCATTAACTACTTTCGTTCCATCTACTGAAGGTACATCGAGATCTTTACCAACAGAGACTACTGTAACTGCGAAATACAGTGAAGAGACTACTGGGACACCAGAACAATTTACTACTATACATCCGGTCACAAAAGAACAGGCCGTAGAAACTAGTATGCCTTCATTAACTACTTTCGTTCCATCTACTGAGGGTGCATCGAGATCTTTACCAACAGATACTTCTGTAACTCCGAAATACACTACCCTTTCTAGTGAGGAGGCTACTGGGACACCAGAACCATTTACTACAATACATCCGGTCACAAAAGAACATGCCGTAGAGACTAGTATGCCTTCATTAACTACTCACGTTCCAACTACTGAAGGTACATCGAGATCATTACCAACAGAGACTGCAGAGACTACTGGAACACCTAAATACACTGAGGAGGCTACTGGGACACCAGAACCATTTACTACAATACATCCGGTCACAAAAACACATGCCGTAGAGACTAGTATGCCTTCATTAACTACTTTCGTTCCATCTACTGAAGGTACATCGAGATCTTTACCAACAGAGACTACTGTAACTGCGAAATACAGTGAAGAGACTACTGGGACACCAGAACAATTTACTACTATACATCCGGTCACAAAAGAACAGGCCGTAGAAACTAGTATGCCTTCATTAACTACTTTCGTTCCATCTACTGAGGGTACATCGAGATCTTTACCAACAGATACTACTGTAACTCCGAAATACACTACCCTTTCTAGTGAGGAGGCTACTGGGACACCAGAACCATTTACTACAATACATCCGGTCACAAAAGAACATGCCGTAGAAACTAGTATGCCTTCATTAACTACTTTCGTTCCATCTACTGAGGGTACATCGAGATCTTTACCAATAGATACTACTGTAACTCCGAAATACACTACCCTTTCTAGTGAGGAGGCTACTGGGACACCAGAACCATTTACTACAACACATCCGGTCACAAATGAACAAGCCGTAGAAACTAGTATGCCTTCATTAACTACTTTTGTTCCATCTACTGAGGGTACATCGAGATCTTTACCAACAGATACTTCTGTAACTCCGAAATACACTACCCTTTCTAGTGAGGAGGCTACTGGGACACCAGAACCATTTACTACAATACATCCGGTCACAAAAGAACATGCCGTAGAGACTAGTATGCCTTCATTAACTACTCACGTTCCAACTACTGAAGGTACATCGAGATCATTACCAACAGAGACTGCAGAGACTACTGGAACACCTAAATACACTGAGGAGGCTACTGGGACACCAGAACCATTTACTACAATACATCTCGTCACAAAAACACGTGCCGTAGAGACTAGTATGCCTTCATTAACTACTTTCGTTCCATCTACTGAAGGTACATCGAGATCTTTACTAACAGAGACTACTGTAACTGCGAAATACAGTGAAGAGACTACTGGGACACCAGAACAATTTACTACTATACATCCGGTCACAAAAGAACAGGCCGTAGAAACTAGTATGCCTTCATTAACTACTTTCGTTCCATCTAGTGAGGGTACATCGAGATCTTTACCAACAGAGACTACTGAAACTCCGAAATACACTACCCTTTCTAGTGAGGAGGCTACTGGGACACCAGAACCATTTACTACAATACATCCGGTCACAAAAGAACATGCCGTAGAAACTAGTATGCCTTCATTAACTACTTTCGTTCCATCTACTGAGGGTACATCGAGATCTTTACCAACAGATACTACTGTAACTCCGAATTACACTACCCTTTCTAGTGAGGAGGCTACTGGGACACCAGAACCATTTACTACAATACTTCCGGTCACAAAAGAACATGCCGTAGAAACTAGTATGCCTTCATTAACTACTTTCGTTCCATCTACTGAGGGTACATCGAGATCATTACCAACAGATACTACTGTAACTCCGAAATACACTACCCTTTCTAGTGTGGAGGCTACTGGGACACCAGAACCATTTACTACAATACATCCGGTCACAAAAGAACATGTCTTAGAAACTAGTATGCTTTCATTAACTTCTTTCGTTCCATCTACTGAGGGTACATCGAGATCTTTACCAACAGATACTACTGTAACTCCGAAATACACTACCCTTTCTAGTGAGGAGGCTACTGGGACACCAGAACCATTTACTACAATACATCCGCTCACAAAAGAACATCCCGTAGAAACTAGTATGCCTTCATTAACTACTTTCGTTCCATCTACTGAGGGTACATCGAGATCTTTACCAACAGATACTACTGTAACTCCGAAATACACTACCCTTTCTAGTGAGGAGGCTACTGGGACACCAGAACCATTTACTACAATGCATCCGGTCACAAAAGAACATGCCGTAAAGACTAGTATGCCTTCATTAACTACTTTCGTTCCATCTACTGAGGGTACTTCGAGATCTTTACCAACAGAGACTACTGTAACTGCGAAATACAGTGAAGAGACTACTGGGACACTAGAACAATTTACTACTATACATCCGGTCACACAAGAACATGCCGTAGAAACTAGTATGCCTTCATTAACCGCTCACGTTCCATCAACTGAGGGTACATCGAGATCTTTACCAACAGATATTACTGAAACTCCGAAATACACTACCCTTTCTAGTGAGGAGGCTACTGGGACACCAGAACCATTTACTACAATACATCCGGTCACAAAAGAACAAGCCGTAGAAACTAGTATGCCTTCATTAACTACTTTCGTTCCATCTACTGAGGGTACATCGAGATCTTTACCAACAGATACTTCTGTAATTCCGAAATACACTACCCTTTCTAGTGAGGAGGCTACTGGGACACCAGAACCATTTACTACAATACATCCGGTCACAAAAGAACATGCCGTAGAGACTAGTATGCCTTCATTAACTATTCACGTTCCAACTACTGAAGGTACATCGAGATCATTACCAACAGAGACTGCAGAGACTACTGGAACACCTAAATACACTGAGGAGGCTACTGGGACACCAGAACCATTTACTACAATACATCCGGTCACAAAAACACATGCCGTAGAGACTAGTATGCCTTCATTAACTACTTTCGTTCCATCTACTGAAGGTACATCGAGATCTTTACCAACAGAGACTACTGTAACTGCGAAATACAGTGAAGAGACTACTGGGACACCAGAACAATTTACTACTATACATCCGGTCACAAAAGAACAGGCCGTAGAAACTAGTATGCCTTCATTAACTACTTTCGTTCCATTTACTGAGGGTACATCGAGATCTTTACCAACAGATACTACTGTAACTCCGAAATACACTACCCTTTCTAGTGAGGAGGCTACTGGGACACCAGAACCATTTACTACAATACATCCGGTCACAAAAGAACATGCCGTAGAAACTAGTATGCCTTCATTAACTACTTTCGTTCCATCTACTGAGGATACATCGAGATCTTTACCAATAGATACTACTGTAACTCCGAAATACACTACCTTTTCCAGTGAGGCGGCTATTGGGACACCAGAACCATTTACTACAATACATCCGGTCACAAAAGAACATGCCGTAGAGACTAGTATGCCTTCATTAACTACTCACGTTCCAACTACTGAAGGTACATCGAGATCATTACCAACAGGGACTGCAGAGACTACTGGAACACCTAAATACACTGAGGAGACTATTGGGACGCCAGAACAATTTACTACAATACATCCGCTCACAAAAGAACATCCCGTAGAAACTAGTATGCCTTCATTATCTACTTTCGTTCCATCTACTGAGGGTACATCGAGATCTTTACCAACAGAGACTACTGAAACTCCGAAATACACTACCCTTTCTAGTGAGGAGGCTACTGGGACACCAGAACCATTTACTACAATACATCCGGTCACACAAGAACATGCCGTAGAAACTAGTATGCCTTCATTAACCACTCACGTTCCATCAACTGAGGGTACATCGAGATCTTTACCAACAGAGACTACTGAAACTCCGAAATACACTACCCTTTCTAGTGAGGAGGCTACTGGGACACCAGAACCATTTACTACAATACATCCGGTCACAAAAGAACATGCCGTAGAAACTAGTATGCCTTCATTATCTACTTTCGTTCCGTCTACTGAGGGTACATCGAGATCTTTACCAACAGATACTACTGTAACTCCGAAATACACTACCCTTTCTAGTGAGGAGGCTACTGGGTCACCAGGACAATTTACTACTATATATCCATTCATAAAAGAACATACCGTAGAAACTAGTATGCCTTCATTAAGTACTCACGTCCCATCTTCTGAGGGTACATCGAGATCTTTACCAACAGAGACTGCAGAGACTACTGGAACACCGAAATACAGTGAAGAGACTACTGGGACACCAGAACAATTTACTACTATACATCCGGTCACACAAGAAGATGCTGCACAAACTAATATGCCTTCATTAACTACTTTCGTTCCATCTACTGAGGGTACATCGAGATCTTTACCACCAGTGGCTGCAGAGACTACTGTAACACTGAAATACACTACTCTATCTAGTGAGGAGACTACTGTAACACCGGAACAGTTTACTACAATACATCCGGTCACTAGTAAACATACCGTAGTGATAAGTACACCATCATTTTTTACTACTCACGTTCCAACTACTCAGGTTACTTCGAAATCTTTACCTACAGAGACTATATTAACACCGAAATACACTGAAGAGACTACTTGGACAACAGAACATTTTACTACAATACATCCGGTCACAAAAGAACATGCCGTAGAAACTGGTATGCCTTCATTAACTACTCACGTTCCATCTACTGAGGGTACATCGAGATCTTTACCAACAGAGACTATAGTAACTCCGAAATACACTACTCTTTCTAGTGAGGAGGCTACTGGGACACCAGAACAATTTACTACAATACAACCGGTCACAAAAGAACATGCCGTAGAAACTACTATGCTTTTATTAACTACTCACGTTCCATCTTCTGAGGGTACGTCGAGGTCATTACCACCAGAGACTGCAGAGACTACTATATCACCGAAATACGCTGAGGAGACTTCTGGGACACCAGAACAGATTACTACAGTACATTCGGTCACAAAAGAACATGCCGTAGAAACTACTATGCCTTCATTTACTACTCACGTTCCATCTACTGAGGATACATCGAGATCTTTACCAACAGTGACTACTGTAATTCCAAAAAACACTACCCTTTATATTGAAAAGTCTACTGAATCGCCGGTACAGTTATCTACGGAACATCCTGTCGCAGTAGAACATGGAATAGATGCGATTATACCGGAATTCACTACAGTCATTCCACCGACACATATTCCCCTATCTTTTATTACTTTTAAATCGGTGTCGCCTGGTACTTCGATATCTCCAAACTTTACAACCTTTTATAGTCTTATTTCGGAGTCTCCAATTACAACTTTTGGGAGGAGCTCAGAGGGGACGACATCGTTTTTTCCGGTCACGCTTAATGCGACTGATGATATTGACAGAATTACTCAAACGCCTATTTCTCAGATTGAGATTACTTCCAAAAGGGAGCCTACAAAAATTATGATTGACTCTAATGGAACTACTATTATCCCGACCGAGGTTACAACTGTTTATCCTGTTACGTCTGAAATTATGGAACATACTTTACTCACGGCTGAAACAGTAATTCAACAATCACCAGTTACTATAATTTCTACAAAATATCCAGTTACTTCAGGTAGTGATATTACTAAAACTACAGAATCTTCCTCGTCGGAGTCAACAACTGCTGTATCTTCTGATACAGCTACTGAAACATCTTCGCACATTGCCGTGGCTGATTTTACTAGAAGTTCGAAACCACAGTTAACCACTAAATTAAGTGTGGAATTTACCGAAATGGCGGAAGCAAGTAAAACAGTTCATCCGGTCGAAGATATTACTATTTTGATTGACGATTTGGCTAAAACTGAATCTTCTTCTCCAGTGACAACGAAAATTCCATTAACTCGAAATTTTACTGAACTCGTACCGTTCACACTTGCTGAACCACACTTCAACGGTCAGACATTTCCTGATGGTATGGAAACGTCTATTCATGAGACACTTCTGCCAATAAGCACTACACCATTTGATCTAATTACACAGACACCAGCGACAGTATTTACTAGTAAAACTGAGATAATCATTCATGATAATATAACTACAATTGTTCCTAGTACTATAGCTGAGGACTTGACTGGCATTTTACCATCATCATCATCGTGTAGACTGTTGACTGATTGTTCAGCTTTCGAAGTTTGTTTTATGGGTATGTGTCGATCACTTTGTCAAATTTATGAACCTTGCCCGTTAAACGTTAAATGTGTTAGTAATCAAACTGAGATAATGTGCCTGTGCCCAGAACAAGTTAACAAGACGTCAGACACTGTTGATTGTATCTCATATCCAGGTAAACATAAGTCAAGACGGTTTAAAAGAAAAAAAAAAAGAAAATATGGGAAAAACAATTTCCATCAAACCCTCTTCTACTACTGAGAATGATTCTTTTTTTTATTACAAAGGAAAACAAAAAAGATAATTGGGTTTGATTTTGGAGTGATGACTATTCTATCATTGGAGTTTATTCTCTTACGTTCTTTTAAAAGGAAACAGTACACCTCAACCATTTCTTACACACACATTTACATGACTTTAGTGTGTATATAAAACTGCTTGAATACTATAACGTTTACTCTGGATTTGAAGGTCACATAAATCAGACTATTTCATTTCCTGTATTGTATATAAGATATTTATTTATTTATTTTCTTTTATTTATTTATTATTTTCTAAAAGTAAAAAAAACAAAAAACAAAAACCACTATATTAACTCATGTTTTTGTTTGTTTCGATTTCAGCAAAAAAATAAAAATATAAATACTACGATGAACAACAGAATGCAGCATGTGCTTCTTCTTATTTCTCTTCACTTCTTGGTTTCCTGATATTTTCAAAACTGTGCAGAACTTCTACTTATTTTTTTCCTCAAAAATTTTCAATTTTTGTTGGTTTTGTTTTATATATGTATTATTTATATTGTTTTGTGCATGTCTTTTTTTGTTTATTTAAGTATCTTGATTTTTCTGGCATTTTTTAAGAATCATGTGTTTCATAATATTTTTGAAAATTGTTTTTTTATGGCAGTGGCCAAAGTTGAGAGCATAATTCAGTTTTACACCAATTTTTTTTCTCACTTGACTCGAGATGCTTACTCGAGATACATGTTAACTTAGGCGCCACGGTAGCTGAGCGGTTAGAGGCGAGACCTGCGAAGCTAATGTGTATTGTTGGTTTAGTGGGTTCGATTCCCCTAGTCTAGGCCTTGGATTTTATTTAATGCGTTAATAAGAGGAATTTATAGTAAAGTATGTTAGGCGGTTATAGGCTAGACCCGCAAAGCTAAGATGTATTGCGGTACTAGTCTAGGCCTTGCATGTTATTTAATGCGTTAATAAGACGAATTTATAGTAAAGTATGTTAGGCGGTTTTAGGCTAGACCCGCAAAGCTAAGATGTATTGCGGTACTAGTCTAGGCCTTGCATTCTATTTAATGTGTTAATATGAGGAATTTATAGTAAACTATGTTTGCTAGTTGCCTCCGTCCACGACACCTAAATTGGTAGTTGGACGTTAAGCCCCGCCTGAAAAAATAGGCGATTACTTTACATGTTAACTTATAACTCAGAGTGTCCAAAAACACTTTTTTGCCAGATATCAAACTTATTAGATCTATATATGGAAATATTTTTAGAGAAATTGATTTTGGACATTTTCGAGAACTCATAAGGTTGGGTATACACGGAGACACTTTAGAGTAGCTGGAGCGTCTAGCAGTTGTCGCAATGTGGACGGTTTCTAGATCAGCCTCCTAGACCGAGTTGCACCACCCTCACCACCAGTTTCGAGGAAGTGTCGACTTTTTCCTAGAGTACGCACGCGTATAGACACTGACCAATAAGTGTCTTGAGATTAGTGTCTCCTAGTTTCCCACTTCAAACAAAAATGCCCCCCACCTGCATCAATTTTTCGATCCGGCAGTGGACGAAAGAGGTAACAGAGCTCCTCATCCCGCGGCTTGATGGAAGTCCTCCCTGAGTTGTGGTGATTTGTGAAAAGTATCGCAGTTGAAAAGCAATTGTTGTTGCCCAACTCGCAACAGCGTTTAATAGAAATCACAAGGAGGGTGACGAGGAAATTACCCAAATTTTTTGGTGTTCAATTCATCAACGAATTGAGGAAAAGTTAGAAAGAAGAGGAAGAGCGGAAAATGGCGCTGACCAAATCTTTTCCCAAGTCCTGTTTTTGGATCAGTGGTGCCACTTTTTTTGGCAGAAGTTCATGAAAATTGGAGGTTGACTTCCGAAGAAAACTGTGAAAAGTCTATTTAAACTTTTTTTGGAATTTTGTCAATACTTTTTCACCCATTTTCTTGTATTACTAAAATGACACGAATCCGTTCATTGCAGTGAAATGGAAATTATATTCTTAATCCCTGTCCCTAAAGTTTCCCTAATCAAGTGAAAATGGAATCCTAAACTTTATCACCTTCAGTGGTACCAACACTCTTCAGTGCCAATGCTACAGAAACGTGACTACTTTCCGCCAACGACTAGCTCATCATGGCACCAACTACCGAGTTTTAACCTTATAGCCCAACATTAATTTCCCAAACTTTTTTATTAGGTTACATATGTTTTGCGCTGTTTATTGGATTTATTTAGTTCAAATATTGTTTGTTTTAACTCTAACGTGCATTATGAAACACATTGTATTTTATTTTTCTCGCGTATATATTTTGTTTTTTATGTTTGGTGTTGGGATTTCCCATTTTCTTATTGCACTTTATTACCTTTGCATGCTTTTTCCTTATTTTTTTTTGTGCTGATTTATATTGTTCTTTCTTTAAAAAAAAACAAATAATTAATTTTATTGTCAGTAATGTTTTTTTTTAAATTTTGTTAATTATGTTACATTATTTTATTTAAGTAAATGATAATATTACATGACATTTATTACATATTAAAATAAATTAATAAAAACATCAACAACAATATGATGATAAATTTCAGTAATTGGATGTGTTGATGAAAATGATTGTCCAAATCATCAATCATGCTATGATCATACCTGTCAAGATCCTTGTGTCATATCAAATCCTTGTGCGCCCAATGAAGAATGTCAAGTTCATGAACATCATCCAGCTTGTGTTAAAGGTAATGCAATAATAATTTGTAAATAAGTAAAAATCTGTTCTGTTTTATTCATAACTTTTTTCTTTTATCATGATTTTTTGTGTACATAGTTTGCCAATGTCAAAAGGATTTGGATTGTCAAGTAAACTCTGTTTGCGATGGATGTCAGTGTATTCCTCAAGGTATGTAAAAGATAAAAAAAATAAAAGACACTAAAAGAAAAGTAAATAACAAATAAGTTTAAATGATATGTAGCATTATTTCTTATTTCTTAATCAATGCTGATTGTTTCTTTACATTTTAATTTGATTTGCCCTGATGATTTCCCTTAAGTCATCAAACACCTATTGATGATCATTCCTGATCTGAACCCTGTAAAACAGGGCAGAAACGATCTTAAAAATCAAGCCTTTGAGCAACTTCCCATAATTCCAGTAATAAAAAGAATAAATCCTGAGATTAATCCATTTTACTTTCTTGTTCAAACACCTACATTGATGATCAGATGATTAATTGTAAAACAGGGCAGAAACGATCTTAAAAATCAAGCCTTTGAGCAACTTCCCGTAATTCCAGTAATAAAAAGAATAAATCCTGAGATTAATCCATTTTACTTTCTTGTTCAAACACCTACATTGATGATCAGATGATTAATTGTAAAACAGGGCAGAAACGATCTTAAAAATCAAGCCTTTGAGCAACTTCCCGTAATTCCAGTAATAAAAAGAATAAATCCTGAGATTAATCCATTTTACTTTCTTGTTCAAACACCTACATTGATGATCAGATGATTAATTGTAAAACAGGGCAGAAACGATCTTAAAAATCAAGCCTTTGAGCAACTTCCCATAATTCCAGTAATAAAAAGAATAAATCCTGAGATTAATCCATTTTACTTTCTTGTTCAAACACCTACATTGATGATCAGATGATTAATTGTAAAACAGGGCAGAAACGATCTTAAAAATCAAGCCTTTGAGCAACTTCCCTAATTCCAGTAATATTTTTTTTTTTTATATATTTATTTATTTCTGTATTTATATTATACAATGTTGCATATTACAGAAGGAGTTAACCTTTTACTGTACTGTAAGAATTAAGAATTAAAAATAATTGAAATAGACAAACTTATACAGAAGTTAAACGTAATTTAGCTGCAGGTGAACTTAAAAAGAATAAGGAAAATGAAACATAATAGAATATAAACTGTTAGTAAATGGGAATCTAGGTGGAACTAAATCATAAATAAAACCTTCGTATTACTGACTGAAATAATAACATTACACATAGTTGTAATAGGCACAGATTGGACATTACTCTTGTAACAAAGTATTACGTAATATCATTGCCTTAGTAATAAAGTTATACACGTTAAATACTTGAGCTTTGTTTGTACATACAAGAATGTTTATTAAAGAAGTATCTGACTGACTGTTGAGGTATCTATTTCTATATGAACTGTAGTACGGACATTTTAAAAATATGTGATCGAGAGATTCCTCGCTTGCTCTGCATAATTTACAAGTTTCAGATAGTTCAACGCTATAGCTTATCCTTTTTTGCATAAATGGTACATTTTTTTAGCAGAACTAATCCTGAATTGGCTGTACACCCTGACTGCTTCCAAACCAATATTATAGAACAAGTAAAATCAAGCCTTTGAGCAATTTCCCGTAATTCCAGTAATCCATTTTACTTTTTTGTCCAGGTGAGGATCGAGTGGTCACCCAAGGATGTGCACATTGTCCGCCAGGTTCAGCGTGCGACCAGCTTACAGGTGCTTGTATCAAAGGTATGATTAGTGAATTCATAAAACCTCTTATTTAAATAATAAATAAAACTACTAATGTGACGTGTGTTGCTGTTTTGATATATGTTCCAAAAAAAAAAATAGTTTTATTATTTTTTTTCTAATATCCCTTGAAAGACTAGCATAGGTGTCGAATTTATAAAAAAAAAAAATAGATAAACCCTAAAATGGCGTCCGGATGCAGGATCTCTCCGCAGAAGGGTTACAGTTACACTATTCTTTTTCTTAAAAAGGAAGTAAGTGAGAGAAATTTTTTTTACTAAATCTTCGAAAAACTTCTTTCTCTCTTTCTCTTACGAAAATGGGCTTAACTCTTTTAAATGACATTGTCCCATTTTCATATTTTTTTTCACTGTACAGAAAAAAAAACCACAATTTTTTTCCCAAAATCTTTTGTATTATGATGATCTTTCAAATTCTATTTTTTTATTTTTTTTTGGCTTCCTTTTTATAATCATTTCTGTTACTATATACAAATTTTTCATTTTGGGCCAATATTTTGTACAAAACTTTTGGTTATATTTGTACAAAGCTTTTCAGGAAAAACAAAGGTTAACGAGGTTTTCCTCTTGCGGTTTCTAAATAAATTTTTCTCTTTGTTTTTTGTTTTTTTTTGGGTCGCCTTATTTTATGAAATGGCGTGGACTTTTCTAAATCTATTTTCATTGTTTATTTCTTTTTTTTTTTTCCTTTTTCTATCCACAAAAGAAAATTCGACTTTCAATTTATTGACATTCAATATAATATGACAATTGAGTGTTTTTATTTATTTATTTATTTCTTAGCATGATTTATATTTATGCAAAATGGCAACACCTTTTTGTTTACTTTGTAATATTATTCATGTGTACAAAATATTTTTTTGCAACAAGTTATAAAAAAAATGTCTAATTACTCCTTTAGAAATCAGTGAAATAATTTAGTCCATATAATTATTTATTATAGAATTATTGAACAACAAAACAAGTGCTAGGAAAATATCTTCTTCTTCTTCTTCTTCTTCTTGCTTGGCACTACAGTCCATGCAGGACCTTGGCCGCCTCAATAATATCGTGCCATTCACCTCGCTCTTGGGCCGCTCTTCTCCATCTTTTTACGTCCAATTATTTTAGATCTTGCTCCACAGTGTCCAAGCCATCTCACCCGGGGCCTCCCTCTCTCCTTCTAGCCCCTCCTGGATGTCCAAGAAATAGTTTTTTAGCTATCCTTTCCTTGCCAGGAAAATATATTGATTGAAATAACAATTTTTTTTTTTTTTTTTAATTTGTAGGGAGAGGAAAAAAAAAGTACAATTTAAGTATTTTTTTCAAGCGAGGCTTACTGATTAGGGTTATGGACGAGGACAGATTTTTCCTATTAAAAGAAACAAGATGGCGCTTTTCTCATTCTTATTTAATGTGTTCTTTTCTAGAGCACTTGCCCCATGCGCCGACTGAACCAAAGATTAGATTAGATTAGAGTGGGGCGGGACGGGACCCAAGCCACACGGCACCGGAGTCACCAAGAGGTTTATTGTGCCTTTCCCTTCTAAGTCTAATAGATGAAACCTCCCCTTCTAAGAAGGTTGAGGGCTTTCCCTACCAGTTCCTTTTTCTGCTATAATCTCCTTTGGTCTCAAAAGTTCCAAAGATATAGGTAGCGCAGTCGGCTCGATTGCAAGGCAATCGAATAACAGGTGAAAGGCCGTTTCCTCCCTCTTCCTGACCCACAATCTGCACAAATCGGTTCCGAGCTAATAAGCCCCCCACCTTGTGCAGATGCTTTCTGAACCTTCCGTGCCCTGTGAATTGGCCTGTAATCAGAGTGATCTCCTCCCTGGCATGATAACCTCTTCTTTCACTAAGAGACCTGCGTTTTTCATACGCTATCCATAAAAGGGTTCAACCAATAGTAGGTTATCTACAGCTGTCTTGTCCATTTTCGCTGATTTTTCCTTCAACTACTTTTCACAGCTGATAATTCAGAAATTTAGCTTGGCAGATTCTACCTTTCGTGTAGAAATTCGCATTCTAACTTTCCTATAAAATCTTTTTCAGACGCCAAATGCTGCAAAAAAAATAATGAATGCTCGTACTGTTTACAAGTTGACAATTTTACCAATACATACATATACACATACTTTATAAATTACTATTGACTAAATGTACACCCCGATATGCATTGATTTTAGAGGATTAATTATTGATGCAGTAATTGTTGCAAAAAATCCCATTTTTTTTTATTCTTATAATAATTTTTATTATTATTACCATTCATTAATTTATTAAATAGAAACTTGAAACTACTTCTTATTTTCTCACATTTCACTCAGATGAGAAAACATTGTAAATTATTATGTAGATAAAGAATTTTTTTATTAGAAATAAATTATTTTTTGACTTGTAAGAAGGATGTAAAAAAAAAAATAAAGAATTGAGGGGGCGATAAAATTTGCAAGCACAGACTGCAGCATGGGGTAAATTGCAGGCATGTTTTCCTCAGAGAATTATGGTAGATATTTAGTATCATAAAAAATGGTAAAGATCCATGTCTGTTGCTTCAAGTATATGGATGGTATAACATCATGTATATGGATGGTATAAAACATCAAGTATATGGATGGTATATCATGTATATTGATGGTATAACATCAAGTATTTGGATGGTATAAAACATCAAGTATTTGGATGGTATAAAACATCAAGTATATGGATGGTATAACATCAAGTATATGGATGGTATAACATCAAGTATTTGTATGGTATAAAACATCAAGTATTTGGATGGTATAAAACATCAAGTATATGGATGGTATAACATCAAGTATATGGATGGTATAAAACATCAAGTATTTGGATGGTATAAAACATCAAGTATTTGGATGGTATAACATCAAGTATATGGATGGTATAACATCAAGTATATGGATGGTATAACATCAAGTATATGGATGGTATAACATCAAGTATATGGATGGTATAACATCAAGTATTTGGATGGTATAACATCAAGTATATGGATGGTATAACATCAAGTATATGGATGGTATAACATCAAGTATTTGGATGGTATAAAACATCAAGTATTTGGATGGTATAACATCAAGTATATGGATGGTATAACATCAAGTATTTGGATGGTATAAAACATCAAGTATTTGGATGGTATAACATCAAGTATATGGATGGTATAACATCAAGTATTTGGATGGTATAACATCAAGTATATGGATGGTATAACATCAAGTATTTGGATGGTATAACATCAAGTATATGGATGGTATAAAACATCAAGTATATGGATGGTATAAATGAAAATGGTTGAAGTTTTTTTATTTTTTTTAAAAAAAAGGTTTTTTTATTTTACATTACATATAATGATCAAACCATAAAAACCTTGCAGATCATTTATCCATTACTTATTTTAATTGGCTGCACTGTGACATTTAGTGGGGTAAAAATAAATTATTAAATAAAATAAAGGTGTTTAAAAAAGACTATAGCAAATGTAGTATTTAATTTAGATAGCAAGCCATTCCAATAAGACAGTAATGGTTTGTTTTATTTTGGTTTTTTTTTTTATGAAGGTGAACATATTGTTTATTTTATTTTTATGTATTTTAAAAATTTTACGCACGATTATGTATTTTCAGTACACCCCTCAAAATCATTTTTATACACGTTTTTGAACTTACTTTGTATTTTTTTATATATATATTTAATGCACGCATGATTTCTGATTTGTGCATGATTATTAACTTGTATTTTATTTTTGGTGGATAGTCTAAAACAACGGAAACAATGGTGGTGTTTGGATAGGAAGTTATATTATAGCTGTACTAATGCTTTATTATATGATCCTTCTCCACAAGTCTGTTATTGAATCTTTCTGTTTTTTTTTTTCAAATTAGTATCAATTTCTCTTTCTATCTCTTCTCTCCTCTCTCTCTCTCTCTCTCTCTCTAAAGAGAACCTGTTCATTTAGCTGTCTATATTGATATTATGTATGTTCGAATAATAGTCCGATCTATTTGATTGAACTGTGAGTATAGCGGTAAAATACGATAACAATAACTCCTCATCCCATTATCCCTGTATCCTATCGACGTTGTAGAACAGAGCAGTGGAGCAGTGAATTTTGAAGGAACATCGGAAACAGTGGAGATCCCGACGAGCTGACTGCCGTCAGGCTAAAGAAATTCTTTAGCCTGTCAAAAAAACGGCTATAGTTGGTTTTAGCAGGTCCTAGGGGATCCGCCAGTTGGTTCAGGTGTTGTTGAGTGTGCATGCGAATTTAGCGTACCCATCTTTTCAAATGCGGCCTTATCCAGTCTCGCCAATCTGCGCCGCCGGCTGTGGTGAGTCAGATGAAACTGTGCGGCACTTTGTAGGAGGTGTGTCCAGTTTATTCTAAAACTAGGATTTCTCGTCTTCGGAAGGTCAAATGTCTCCCTACCGGAGATTGTGGCATCTGGTAATCTTTGCCAGAACTTTCTAGGTTTATTCCAGTGCACTGTAGCGATTGAGTCGCCATGCTCCTCTAGTGTCCTGTGACTACTTTATTAGTTTATTGTATTGACATTTGGCAACCTTTAGCCGGATTTGTTTCTAAAGCCCCGGTATCTCTTATGAGATGAGGGGTGGGCGGGGAACAATGGGAACCATTTTGGATTGCCTGCGTTCCTTCCCATTTTTGGTGGAACCGCCCTTTTAATACAATCTACAATCTACAATCGCGGTAAAATAATTTCAAAGATATATCTATATTTGTGTTCATTTTTTTTTTTTTTTGCTTTTAGCAATATCTTTTGCTATAAAAATAAATTCACTGATAGGGTATAAATTTTAAAATAAAATTACATTTATTCTATTCATTGGCAGATCTACAGGAATAGCGAGCGTCTTAATACTAAGTAAAATCGTGGTAATTGAAAAAGGACATCTATTAAACTTTTCTAACATAGTAAGCCATTGGCTCAGTAACTGCAGCAGTCCATTCTTCAATCTTACATTTGTAAATGACTAGCCACCAAAGTTTATATCCTAAATCCCTCATTGGTTGGAGTCTACGAGAACGTTGATCATAATAACGCAAAACAAACTTCGAACTACTTCCCGTAAATCAACTTAATTGCTTCCTTTTTTTCCCCCTGTATTTAAGATACAAATCCACGTGTATTATTAAAATTTGATTCAACATACATTTGTCGATTTACACTTGAAAATGAAACAGTGTTTCTCAAGTAAATAAACTATATTTAATTACTTTTTTGTATAGATTTGTGTATACATGTATATTTAGTTATTTACTATGAGCACATGTACAATTTTTTCACTAACTCTTGCTTTTTGTTTTTCTTTTTTTTTTCCTCTTTGACTCCTGTTTTACCATTCAACCTCACCTGGCAAATGCTGTTTAGATGCCGATGCTTCAACACCTTCGCACACTGATTCCCCAATTAATTTCACTGACGTTACCATAAAAACTGACACTACGATTACTCCTCCAACAACTACGTCTGTTAGTAGTACTGATGAAACTGATGTTCCTGAAATAACGACTGAACAATCATCTTCAAAATCTGCGACTGATGAAATTGAAGAAACTACCTCAGAAATGGATCGTACTACAGTTGTTAACGATAAGACTGAGTCGAATATAGTTACCACTGAGAGCGAGATGCATCTTACTGAATCTAGTCAAAGTTCTACAGAAAGTACTACTGTAAATAATTTTGATCTCACTGAAGGTGATAATATTGAGACTACTGCCAGTTCTGTTGGTACTACAGTTAGTAGTACTGAATCTTCAAGTGATGAAACGGAAATGCCATTGCCAACCACAGAGAAATCCGCTGAAACTGAAGAGACTAGTGCAGCACCAGAAGTGCCACAGACTACTGAAACAGTTACCAGTGAACCGGAATCAGCTACTGAACATTCCGAAGAAACTACCACTTCCAGAAGCACTACGACAGAGTTGACCACTTCAAAGGTGAGTACGGAAATTACAACACATGCGGCTGAAACAGAGGAAACATTCTCCCCAACAGAGGCAGAAATTATAACCACAACTCATAGAGTAACCACAGTTGGTTCGGCAACTAGTTCAGAAGAAAGTGAAACCACCACAATGAAGCCATTGTCTACCACCACCACCACCACGTCATCACAAACAAGTGCCACGACGGAAGGTGTTACTGAAGTAACATTAAGTATGCAGACCACGTCAGCGCCGGAATCATTTGAATTTGATGCTGAAACAACTACAAAGGGCACAACTTCTGGGACAGAGGCAAGCAGTGAAGCTGAAACTACAGCCACTGTTGACATTGGTGTGGAATTTTTGGGCACCACTACCCAAACGCCAAGAACAACAACTCAGACTCCTTCCACTGAAAGTCAAACGGAAGAAGTTCCGTCTGCTACTACTTCTAGCGATGAAGGAATTGTAACTGAAAGTGTTACAACAAGCACATCGACAGAAGAGGAAACAACCAAAATGGATGAAACAAGAAGTGAAACTACCACAGTCGGAACAACAACTAGCGTTCCAGAAGAAGTCACAGAACCTACCACAGAAAGTTTTACAACTATGATCACAAAAATGTTAACAGATATTCATAGTTTAACAACACACATGTTTACCACCACTGAATCATCTGAAATTACTACTGAATCAGCAACAACAACAACAAAAGAAACAACTGAAAAAGAAACTGAAAGTACAACCATTGATGAATCAACAACAACTATTGGAACTACATTAAGCACCAAGTCAGAAACAACAGAACAAAAAGAAACTGAAGGCACAACTGTCGCTTCAGAAGCTGCAACAACTGTTGCTTCAGAAGCCACAACGGTTGCGTCAGAAGATACAACTGTTGCTTCAGAAGCTACAACTGTTGCTTCAGAAGTCACAACGGTTGCGTCAGAGGATACAACTGCTGCTTCAGAACCTACAACTGTTGCTTTAGAAGCTAGAACTGTTACTTCTGAAGCCACAACGGTTGCGTCAGAATATACAACAACTGCTGCTTCAGAAGCTACCACTGTTGCTTCAGAAGTCACAACAGAAGCCACAACTAAAGTTACAGAAGCTACAACTGAAGCCACAGAAGCCACAACTAAAGTTACAGAAGCTACAACTGAAGCCACAGAAGCCACAACTAAAGTTACAGAAGCTACAACTGAAGCCACAACTGAAACATCTGAAGCCACAACCACAGAAGGCCATGAAACTACCACTGAAACGCATGAAGCCACTGAGAAACAAGAAACTACAACAAGTAGTAAAATGTCAACAATTGAGATGGAAACTGAAAGTACTAGTGAATCTGGTGAAACTACTACACAGGAAATGACTACACCTTCTGGTGAAACTGACGCTACAACAGTCTCTGGCGAAATGACTACCGTTACAGATAGTGAAACAACTGAAGCGACTACTTTACCTACTGAAGGAACAACCATAGAAGAAACTGATATGATGTCAACTACAGAATCTGAAGGTACTACCACTGAAGAAACTACCATGACTACTAAAACAGAATCTGAAGGTACTACCACTATTACGACGACCACTACTGAATCCATTCCAACTACTACTAAAAAAATGTCCCATAGAAAGACTGTATTAATTCAGACAATCTTTGGTGACCTAATAAAATGTAAAGACGATTCTGACTGTGAAAAGAACGAGATCTGTTCAAATAGAGTGTGCAAACCATGCCCCCTTGGAACCAACACAGTGGATTGCCAAAGAGGTATATACGCAAAATACACCTTTTTTTCACTAGGTAGTAGGTTTTATTTAGGTTATACTTTTTATTTGTTATTTATATGATTTTTTTTTATTACTATACAATGACTTAGTTGTAAATATTTTAAAAGCATCTATTTCTTTTTCATCAGTTATTTAATTATAATTTCATTTTTCTTTCAAAAATAACAAACTTGCTGCTAATTGGTACTTATGATGTATTCAGTATTCGTAGGCACACCTTTAAAAGTATCTGCACTGCAGTGTTTACCTTCGCTGATTCCAAATACTCTTGGTATGCCATTGAGGCAACTGTTTCTGCATAAGTGTTTAATAGTTTTTGCTTAATCTCATTTTTACATTACAAGTCGTAATTCTTTAAACTAGTAATTCGCCTGTTTGGGAATTTATTTGTAGTATTAAAAATCGAATGCCATTTGAATTTCTTTCTTAGGTTCTTCATTTCCACTTCAAAACTGTATCACCTCAAAGGTAGGTGTCAGTTCTTCAATTTTTTTTTGAACAGTATTTTGAATGAACAGATAGCAATAAATTCTTTCAGCATCGGGGTATTATACCTAGAATTATGTTTCCACTAAATATCTTGAGCAGTTGCAGTTTTCCCGATCTTTTAATAATCAGTCTTCTACATACACCAGTCCAGTACATAAACATTCAGAAATCATTAAAGAAAAACAAAAATTACTTTTTTGAAACATAGAACTTGTGAAACTGGAGTAAAGGACATCGAAGAAGGTAAACAAAGAGAAGATGCTGTGAAAATGGTAGTGTCTTCGGTCACGCTGGACCGTCATGTCTTACTATTAGTGCAGACTTTTCTTTCCTTTAACATGTTAATTTTTTTTCTTTCCCTGTATGTAATAATTTTTCTTCTTCATTTTCATTTTTTCTTCTTTAAATAGAGGAGACAGGATCATGTACAGTGTAAAAAAAAAAATGGGTATATTTATATTAATAGTTTCATAAGATTTTTTTTTTGTTTAACACAAACTAATAAGTAATTTTTTTAACCCTAACCCTATTCCTTAACTTCCTTTGCTCCAAAACACAACTGTCTATGTAAAATGGAGAACAGCACCAATTGGACGACCAAAAAAGCCACAGCCTTGCGAAAAGGACAGTGAATGTTTGGAGAGTGAAGCTTGCTACAACGGGATGTGCGAAGATCTATGCGGATTGGCGAATCTCTGTGCGCCGACAGCTAAATGCCATGTAGTGAAACACAGACCTGTCTGTACATGTCCCCCTGGACATCAGGGCAATCCTGCTGTTAAGTGCTTTCTCCCAAAAACATGTAAGATTAATTATTAACAAACATTAATTCCTCTTAAAAAATGTTTCTCCTCCTCCAAAGTTAATCTTCCCCCTTTTTTTATATATATATATATATATATATAATAGTTAATTGTATGAATTTAATTAAACAAGTTAACTAATCAAGACAAACTAAAATAGTTTTATAAATAATTCTAGTGTTAATTAATTATTAAAAATAATAACCCGCTTTAGAATAACTGAAAAAAATTATTTTTTTTAAAACAATCAGCTAATCACTGTACATTAAAAGTACCACAAGAACATCTAGAAGAAACTCCAGCTGGACGACAGATTATTAATCCGCTAAAACAAAATGCGAACCATCCAGGAGAAATGAAGTTACAGATGTGAAACTTTCACAGTTAATTTAAATTATAAGTATAAAATGATTCCAATTGGGGAATTTATGACATCATTTAAACCAGAGGTTTTAGTATATATATCTTATTTCTTTGTCTTCAATTTTATGGGAAAGCTTTGTGATTACATTGAAGTTCCTCCACGCAAAGTTAGCCCAGGAGATGAAAGATATATCATTGATTCAACTGATGGAGTTATATTGTCTTAAGTCTTACATTGTCTTAATACATTAATGATCCGTTTTTATATCTGTGATGATACGATGGATGATTGACGGTGCCAAGGTACCGGTTTTAAAGCACAATTTAGAACTCAAGGTCATAGTAAAAGTAAAGTTGCATCAGGTGATTTCTATCTTTATCTAGAGGCAAATTAGCAGAATCCTCCTCCCCCTCTCAACATACAATTTTGAGGAGTTTCAAGCATGAAATGAGAGATATCAAATTATGTTTGAACAGCTGTATTAGACGGCGTAAAAACTTTTTCGCAGAACGTCATTTTTACCCAATTAAAACCATTTATTATTTAAGTTACTGTAAGTTGTGAAGAAAGTTTCAATCTTGTTACTTGTTACTCCTCATGTTTAAGGCAGTTTATTTATTTTTTAACCCATCAATTTGAATCTTTAAAAAGAAAAAAATCACACATTTATCATTAATTTTCTTCTTTTTTTTTGTTTTCTGTTGAAAATTTTATAGTGACATGCCTAAAGAACGAAGATTGTGGAATAACAGAAGCTTGTATAGGTCATACATGTCAACATCCCTGCGATGTGCACAACCCATGTGCACAGAATGCAGTTTGCATTAACACTAATCACGGTTGTGATTGTGTCTGTTCAGAGGGTTATTATGGAAATGGTTATGTTGGATGTATCCCAGGTAATTTTTACCATTTTTTTTTTCGTGTACATTTTCTTATTCATAGTTTTAAGGGAAATAGTGTACTCGTAATTCTGTGAAATTTTTAATTTTGGGAGCTTTCATCGGAAGTAGTTTGTAGTAAGCGGTTTGTTCATATGTTTTATCTAAGTTCAAACATAGTTCCCCCCCACATTTTTTGCGGTTTTTTTACCATAAAAACAGGAAAACTCTTATTAGAAATATTTCTTTCTAGGAAAGTTCCTTTAAATGCACTTTTATGGGAAAGAATTTTCTTAGGCCTTCCTATAAAGTGCCACTTCAGTAAATAGTGTATGGACTTATAACCTACTTTGCGTTAATAAGGATTAAATAAGTAACAAAAATTGAAAATTAAAAAAAATTGCCTAATTGGAAGGACCATCCTACTAAATAGATTTCTTGTAATTTTTATATAATTTTATCTAATGTGAATATGTATAATAGTAAAGTAACCTTCTTTTTAGTACCAATTGAAGGTTATAGAAATTTTGATTACGTAATCTGCTGTAGGAAAAAGTCGTGTCTTTTCAAATAATTTTGGCCAAAGTAAATCTCTGCACAACAGTAAAGAATGTAAAATATAAAGATCTCTTCATTCGCCTTAACTTTTGCTCCACTTTATTAACAATAAGAATGGGAATAGTTCAAAAATATCGTGAAATTATTGATTTTGAAATCTTAAGTTCCAAACATAACCTTTAATTTTCATAACAGGTCTTGCTCACAAGTCAGTTTGCCAGTATAATGAAGATTGCCCTAAGGACAAATTATGCGATCGATTAAATCGAGTTTGTATTAATCCTTGTTCAGAGGATTCATGCGGTGAAAATGCTCAATGTATTCCAGTGAACCATGGCACGGATTGCAGATGTTTACCTGGTTTCACTGGCAACGCTTATCTAGTATGTGCTCCTGGTAAGTAAAACAGAAAAAAAGAGGTCTTGAGATTTCCATATTCTAGTTTTTTATATTTCAAAAAGAGAAATTGATCATTTTCATTGTAGTCGCAGGATGTCGTAGTGATCTGGAATGTTCCTCAAATGAAGCCTGTATACGGGGAAGTTGTGGAAATCCTTGTAATTGTGGTCCGAATGCTATCTGCGATGTCATCAACCATAAACCTATTTGCAAATGTTTACCTGGTTATGGTGGAAATGCAAAATTAGGATGTACAGGTATTTCTTCTTTTTATACGTAATCATGTTAATTCTAACTCATAAGATTCTATTTCTGACAAGGCTATTTTAAATTATTGGTTTATGTTGATCTATTTAGGACCGTTGAATCCTTGCGATCCAAATCCATGTGGTGTAAATGCGCATTGTGAAGTAGATGCTGGCGGACCAATTTGCTTTTGTCCGAAAGGAATGACTGGAAATCCGTTTAAAAATTGCAGTAAGTATGGACAGTGCTATCAGTGAAAATAATGTTGACAGTTGTGTTTTGAAAGTTGGCCCAACAATATTTATTTTAAATATTAATAATCTATACAAATATATTTGAATATATTCTTAGGATACCCATTAAAGACATTGTAAATAACATATAATTTCTATTTCCAGTACCTGAAGGAAACGAATGTACACCAAATCCATGTGGACCAAATTCTGGCTGCCGTGTGGTCCATGGTTCACCAGTGTGTTTCTGCTTACCAGAATATGAGGGTAATCCTCCCAGACAACCTTGTGCACTGCCCAGACATCCATGTAATCCATCACCATGTGGTCCAAACACTCAGTGTTCAGTTTTGGATAATGGATTTGCTAAATGTACTTGTCTGCCTGGCTACATTGAAAGTCCAAATACAATTAGAGGATGTGTGGAAAGGACTAATCCATGCTATCCTAATCCTTGCGGGCATGGCGCACTATGTGATAGAGATCGGAATCCACCATGTTATTGTCCAGATCCTTTGGTTGGAAATCCATACCGTACTTGTGCAGGTAAGAGAATCCTTTTTATTTTAGTGCAAATTATTCAAATTAATGTACTGGAGGAAATAGATTTTATATCTATGGAAATTATGTTCTAGAACCAATGAAATCTCTTTGCCAACCCGGTCCTTGCGGATTGAATGCAGATTGTTACATATCTGGCAACACAGAACAATGTTACTGTCAAGCTGGCACCACCGGAGATCCATATACTATTTGTAATCAACCGCCACGTACTGCCTGTTGGCCCAACCCATGTGGACCTTTAGCAGTATGTACCGTAACACCTAACGGCCATCCTATGTGTCTATGCCCGGATGGTATTGCCGGCGATCCAACTACTGGTTGCGGAGGTCCGCAGTGTGTGACTGATGATGATTGTCCGAATACACAAGCCTGTGTTGGACATCGTTGTATAGATCCATGTCCAGGTTCTTGTGGTTTTGGAGCCAATTGTAGAGTGGAAAAGCATCATCCAGTTTGTACTTGTAATCACGGCTTAATTGGAAATCCATTGTGCAGATGCTATTTGATACTTGGTAAGATTAAGTTTTTTTTTTTTTAATTTTGAAGATTTCTGAAATTCTCACATCTGAAATTTCTTTTTTGTTTTTAGGCCTGGAAGGAGCCAGTAGAAACCCTTGTGAACCATCGCCATGTGGTCGTTTCACAGAATGTCGCGTGGCAAATGGACGGCCAGTATGCTCATGCCTTTCACATTATCTGGGAGATCCGAAAACTGGCTGCCGACCAGAGTGCGTCCTTAATTCCGATTGTCCATCAGATTCAGCTTGTGTTAACCAGCGTTGTATCCAGCCTTGTTCTTCGGCAAATGTTTGCGGTTTAGGGGCCATCTGTACATGCTCAGATCATACTCCATTTTGTAGTTGCCCGCCTGGATATCTTGGCGATCCCTATATACAGTGTATACCTGCGCGTAAGTATTTTAGTGTAAAGTAAAAAATGTTTACTCATCTTTTGTTTGTATAATTAATCTTTGTTATTAACTAGATTTTTATAAACGTACATTTTTGTCAATACAGCTATTACTGTGGGCCCCAACACCACACTTCCTTGTGCGCCATCACCGTGCGGACCAGAAGCAATGTGCTCAGTTTACGGACAAGTGGCTATGTGCAATCCATGTGGCAGGCCAGAATCAGCTTGGGACCCTAGATGTCGGCCAGAGTGTCTTGCTGATTCGGACTGTCCATTCGACCGGGCATGTCTCAACTATAGATGCATCAGTCCTTGCCCTGGTTCTTGTGGAGTGAACGCTCAGTGTACATGCGTGCATCATAAACCTGTTTGCAGTTGTCCGCCGAATCATCTTGGAAATCCGTTTGAACATTGCGCACCACGCCCGCCAGGTATGGATAATTTTAGGTTTACTCCTCTCGATAGCCTTTTTTTTTCTAGATGATAGGTCTCTTTAAATAGTAAAATATAATAATGTATTTTGGTTTTTAGATTCAGCTGACCGAGTTAATACTTGCGATCATGTACGTTGTGGCTCTAATGCTAGATGTCATTTTGAAAATGGAGTCAACGTTTGCCGATGTCTACCAAACTTCTATGGAGATCCTTACATTGGCTGTCATCCTGAATGTGTCATTAATTCTGATTGTGGCTACAGTAGAGCGTGCATCAATTACAAATGTGTGGATCCTTGTTCCGGCGCATGTGGCGTCAACGCTCTTTGTACTTGCGTCAATCACATACCGGTCTGTCATTGTCCTGATCAAACAACTGGTGATCCTTTTGTCACTTGTTATCCAGTTAATCCTGGTAAGTGATGATTGATTTTTAGTGGTTTACCTGATTTTTAAAACTGAGTACTTGTTCCTTAACCTTGGTATTTATTTATTTTTTTAATAATAGCATTACCACCGAGTCTCGGACATCCTGGAAACCCTTGTGATCCTTCGCCTTGTGGTCCCAACAGCCGTTGCATTGTCTCACCACATGGTTTTGCTGCATGTTCTTGCCTGCCAGGCTATCGGGGAATGCCTCCGGTCTGTCAGCCAGAATGTCTTGTTAGTTCTGAATGTCTTCCTGACAAGGCGTGCATTAATCAGAAATGTTCTGATCCTTGTCCTGGATTGTGCGGCATTGGCGCAAGATGCTTAGTAATGAACCACAATCCTGTGTGCAGTTGTCCTCCTGGACAAGGAGGAGATCCGTTCATCAGGTGTCATCCTACAGGTAATATAATTTTTCATTTTTTACTTATGTTATTATCTCTTAATAGATAGATAGATAAACAAAATATTTAAGTGTCACGGTTGAATACGATACTAAATTAGTAACAAAATGTCTTAGAGGTAGAAGTATTTTTTGGTGAAAATCACTTGATCAGACTTGAAAATTTCCTATTTTTTCGTCTTTTAGTTTTCCGTAATTTCCTTTGAAATTACTTCAGTTTATTTCTTAATTTTTTCAACTAACTAGACACACTAAATTTATTAAATTTGGAGAGCTCTTGTCTTGTATTAAACGAGTGTTTTTACGAGTAACTTTTTTGTAAATCTCTCTGATACTTAAAAACACGCTGCTTTTGGTTCACGTTCATTAGTTGAACATTGATTTTAAGAGGCATTTTGTTTATTAGGGCCACAAAAATATTTTGCATTTATACTGGACCCATTTTGAAACATTTAATAACTGAGAGGTTAATCAAATAAGCAATTTGTATGTTTGGTATTTTTTTCCCCCAGGAATAGAAGAACCCAAAATTCCAGGCAGAAATCCATGCGTACCAACCCCATGTGGACCAAATTCAATATGTACAATAAGAGAAGGAAGACCTGTATGCTCTTGCAGTGCTAACTATATCGGCTCACCACCATATTGTCGTCCAGAATGTCTAATGAGTCAAGAATGTCCACACCATCAAGCGTGCATACAAGAAAAGTGCAAAGATCCTTGTTCTCACAATTGTGGCTCAAATGCCCAATGTCATGTGGTCAATCATACGCCATTCTGTAGCTGTTTACCTGGATATCAAGGGGATGCTTTTGTTCGATGTTATCAAATACCAGCAAGTAAGAGATCTGTTCCGTTTTTCATTTTTGGAAATGAATAAGTAACTAGTCAAATAATTTTTTGAATACGTTTTAACAAATCTTATTTGTTTTTTAATACTAGCTGTCGTACCAGAAAGACCTAAAGATCCATGTGATTTGTGGCCTTGCGCTGAGAATGCCCAATGTTCTAACGTCAACGGTGTAGCAAGATGTACCTGTATACCGCCGTATGTTGGTGATCCGTATAGCAGTGGCTGCCGACCAGAATGTCTAATAAATGCAGATTGTGCTCCAACGTTGGCATGCCTATCAAGCCATTGTAGGGATCCTTGTCCTGGAGTTTGCGGTAACAATGCACAATGCAGTGTAGTCAATCATATAGCAATTTGTACATGCTTCGATGGTTATATTGGCGATCCGTTCCAATCATGCCGACCTAAACCAGTGGAACGTGAGTATAATTATGTTACTTTGTTTTTACCCTTGCTGCAAAATTGAATCCTTTGAAAAACAACACCACACACATTATTGACAAAAATGTTATTGTAGATTTTGTTTTGTTGTAAATGCGAACAACGTAGTAATAAGACAAAATAGCAGAGGATCCGACTAGAAATTTGGGTGTAAATCCTCTAAATGGAAACAATTTCATTGAATATTTACAAGTATGTTTTTCGGGTCGTTTTGGAGAAGCTTAGGCATATAATTACCTCTCACCCTGGTATTAGCCATCCATTTTTTGTTGCTTATATTCTTCTTCAAAAACTAAGCTGTAGTTAGGTTTATCTCTAGACTACTTTAATCATATCAGGGATCTTAAATTGGGTGGAGAAATTTTAGGTTTTTTTACCGATAGAAAATTGCTGGTATATTCATTATTTTTGGCAGATATCAGTTTTGAGGTCTCCTAAATCCGTAAAAGAGATTTTTAGAATTTTTTTTGTCTTTTTGTGAGTTCATTAAACAACGAAGTAAGGCAATCAGCTCAAACTTAGTATTTCGATTTAGTACCATTTGGGAACCCCATCAGTTACTTGAGTGCGATTAAAATCTCTCAGCTGGAAGGATCAATTACTGAACGGTCTTGTCAGTATTTTGAGATTTTCTCGCAAATTGTTAAAAAAAAATCTCAGAACAGATTAAAGGCAGTTCTGTGAAAGAGCAAAAGATCTCATGTAAAATGCTGTTTACATTCTTCTCTCTGTGGCAATGAAAACAAAAAATAAACTATAAAATTTTAAACTTTGTCGATTTTTATCGATTAAATGAAATTTGCAAAGAGAAAAAAATTCTTCAGAAAACATGTTTACTGCAATCCAATTTAATTTCATTTATTATCTTTTCAGCCGTTAAACCAATCAACCCGTGTGATCCAAACCCTTGCGGCGCAAACAGCGTTTGCCGTGTACAGTCTGGAACGGCTGCTTGTTCTTGCATTGAAGGCTACATTGGCGTACCACCCGCTTGTCGACCAGAGTGTATTGCTAGTTCAGAATGTAACCAGAATAAGGCCTGCATCAATCAGAAATGTATAGACCCGTGTCCAGGAACTTGCGGCCTGCATGCAGTTTGCCATGTCATCAATCACAATCCTATTTGCAGTTGCCCACCGAAGACTGTCGGTGATCCTTTTGTACGCTGTATTCAAGAAGGTATTTGCTTGTTTTTGTAATAAGTCTTAGTTTCACGTAATAATTTTTCCCGTATCAAACCAGTAGGTTTATTATTCCAACCAGAATTTTCCTTATTTTTTAATTGCCTCATTTAAAAAAAATGCATGCAGTACTTTTTGTTTAGTTCATATGTCTTAGAGGTTATGTTGTTATTGTAGGAAATCAATGTTACTTTTGGTTACTAAAGGCCTTACAATTGATACAATTATTTTATTTATTTTCTTTAAACAAAAATAATAAATATATCTTGACTGTTTTACAGTGCCAAAAGTGCCAGTAGAAGTGGAAAACCCTTGCATGCCTTCACCTTGTGGCGGCAATTCCCAGTGCCGAGTAGTGGACCATCGGCCAGTCTGCTCCTGTCTGCCAGGCATGTTAGGTGCACCGCCAAATTGTAGACCTGAATGTCTGATACACGCAGACTGTCCAAATCGGCTGGCATGTATTGGCTCAAAATGCAAAGATCCCTGTGTTGGTTCTTGTGGATTCAATGCTCTTTGCAATGTTGTCAATCATCAGCCGGTCTGTTCGTGCCAGCAAGGTTACCACGGAGATCCATTCTCGGGATGTTCTTTAGGTAAGCTTTCCTATTCATTATGGAATACATTTTTAGGATATTTAAATGGAAATTGGAAATTTGTTTATCAATTGTTTATGTTTTTTGTGATAACGCATAAAGTATAATGCGTCACTTCCTGTTTTTTTTTAAAAAAAAAAACAGATATTCTTTTATTGTTTAAAATAATTCAGAAACAGTATTTTGACTTAAGTTTAAAAAACATTATTATTGTCGCCTAGTTTTGACTTTCTCAAGCTGAGACTTTGAAATGTTGCTTTATTTAGCGATATTCAGATATTTATTTACTTTAAGAACATAAATGCATACAGGCACTACAAAATGAACATCTTAGTTGCAAGAGATACATTTTAATGACTTCTTTTGGATTTTTATTTATATTTTTCGAAGTTTAGCATTATTTCGACTAGTTTTAAGCTTGTCTTTGTTTGCTGATAATTAAATTATCAAAGTTTAATTCATCTTCTGCAGAAAACGTTTTATTTAGTCTTGTAAAAACATGAAGAGTTCCCATTTTAAAGTAGAACTGACTTGTTAGACCTTAATCGCAACAAGACCTTCCATACCTGTAGAAAGGGGAGTACTCAAGATCCTGCTTTTCACGTGTTAAAATCATTTCATAAGGTTATTTCTGAGACATTATTTTTCCTTTCAAAGAGATAAATTCAAATAATGTTTTGTGTCTGTAAGATCTCTAAGGTAATAAATTAAACTTATAAGGGATGCACATTGTTTCTTTTCATATCTCTTTAATAAAGTCGAATTAGTGGTACTAGAGGTCGGAAGTGAGAAATGAACAAACAAGAAATTTAGCGGAAGTTATTAAAATGATATATCTCGAATAACCAAGAGCGTTCTTTGCTCCTTCTTAAAAAAATCTAAGAAAATTTTTCTATTTTGGAAAACCTCTTAACTTTTCCTGATTTTATATACAGCATCTAGAAACATCACCAAGCTACCATCCTCTTGTGGCACTAATACGAAACTCAAGCAAATTTCTGGCATGAAAAAATGCATTTGTCTAGCAAACTATACTGGAAATCCAGAGATTGGTTGTAGGCCAGAATGTGTTCTGAACACAAATTGTCCTCAATCGTTAACCTGCAGTAGAAACAACAAATGTGTCGACCCATGTATTGGTTCTTGTGCTATAAACTCCAGTTGTCATGTTATCAACCGCCGACCTGTGTGTGTTTGTATTGATGGTTACACTGGCAATCCTCAACTTTCTTGTCGTCTTATTCAGCCCAGTAAGCTTTCCTTTTTTTACTAACTGCTAACATTTCTTTAATTAATGATTTCTTGAAAGTTATTAACAAAACAAAAAACTTTTATTAACAAAAAATAATAAAACCAATTACCCAGCTAAGAGGAATGTAAGTACTCCGTGTTGGCCGAGTCCATGTGGTCCGTACAGCTCTTGCAAAGTTGGAGAAGGAATCGCTGTTTGCTCTTGCCAACCAGGATATCTAGGCACTCCGCCAATGTGTCGTCCACAATGCCTCGTCAACTCTGATTGTCCTAACAATCGTGCTTGCATCAAGGAAAAATGTGGTGATCCTTGTTTGGGAATGTGTGCAACTAACGCTAACTGCCGCGTAATCAACCACATTCCTGTTTGTAGCTGTAATCCTGGATTTACTGGAGATCCATTCTTTCGATGTCTAATGCCTGACAGTAAGCATGAGCATGATTCCTCTATATATATTTTTATACTCTTATTTTTTTCTAAATTAAGCATTTAACAATTGGTTTAACTGCATTTACCTATGATAATTCTTTCATTTATTCCTAAATTTAACAATTGAGTGATATTAATAAAAATCTAATGCGATTCAAACTACAGTCTAAGCAGTTTAATGACTTTTTTCAGCTTTAGAATTTTTATTTAAAACTAGTTGACCCCCACCCCCCATTAAATACTTTTGAGGAAAGCGTAACGTTTCATCTACTCACAGAACACTCCAAAGTTCAAACAAAACTTTTCGGTAAAAAACGGTACAATCCACAGTCCGGTAAACAGATTTTCTTCTAATTCGAAAAGTTCATGTTCAATTCTAATCATTTTAGTAACGAAAATAGAATAATTTATTAATTATTTAATCCGTAAATAAATTTGCTTCTAGTATTAAATAATAAATAGAGTTTGTAAGCGCGTAAAGCTTTCACCCAGATGCGGGAGGGGAAGATGACGTAAACGCAATTTAAAATCGATATGTGACCGGGGTTGACACTGCGACAAAGTAATAAAAATAAGATAAATGAAATACTTAGAAGAAATATAGAAAAGAGAAGGGTAAGATGACACTTACCTTGGAGGTACTGGAAATGAAGGTACTCAGTCTCAGCTAGATGGTGAAGATGATGCTGTTGAAGGGTTGGCAAAGGAAGAAAATGGAAGGAAAGTGAGTGCTTGCCTGATTGTGTACTTAAGTATGTATGGGTGTGTGTTTCCAGCACAGAATTGCGTAGTGGGAAGAAAGGGCCAATTAAGCGGAAACAGACCGGAAGTGGTCCGTAGGTACCTAGGAAGCGAGGATGGGTAGCGGTACAAGGTAAGGCGAAGCAGGTATTGAGCCCAGAAGTGCCAGAAGCGGAAGTGCGGTAACAGTACTTGAAGCGAACAGCTGGAGCGTGCAGGCAGAGTAGTGCTGTTGAGCGGTAGAATATGCAGAACGGCGGAAGCGTACTAGATGCGTTTTAAAGCAAATCCAGAAGCACCTGACAAACTTACTCGATCAGTGTCAAAGGCGTACTGGTGCACCAAGTGCACTACATGCGGATGAAGCGAAGTGCTAGCTATCAGCGGAAGTGAAATCGCAGTAGGCTGCGATGCGGAAAGAAGTACACCAAACAGGCAGACTCGAGTCTGAAGTAGTGCCAGAAGCAGCTAACGATGAAGTTTTGCGGTAGTACGAGAAGCTGTACTTGAAGCGGTATATACAGCGGACACGTATTAGATGTAAAGCAGAGCAGGGCCGGACGTCGACTAACTGACAAACGGATATGACAACTCCGTTTAGAGTGAGTAGAGGAGGGGAAGGGTTTGATAACGAGGGAACCTTAAAGAAACAAACATAAATACAAAAGTAGAAAAATTATATATTTAGCGGCGACAAGAAAGGAACGGATTATCGCTTTTAACGGATTATCGGAGATAACGCGTAGTGCGAGAAAGGGAAAAATGAGAAAGAGACAGAAGCAGAAAAAGGTGAGAGGGAAAAACCGTCAAGTCAAGAAAGGGCGGCACACGCCTTAACAGAATTAAACCCATAAATAATATACTTTCCGTAAAATTATTGTACGAGTAGAAAAGGAAATTAGACAGTTTCTAAGTTTTCTTTACTTAAAAAATTTACTTCTACAGCATCCTGTAATTATGTGGACTATTAATGTTAAAAAGAACTAATAAAATTTAAGTGAAAAGATTTTTAAAGATAATATTTACTTAAAGATGGGAAGAAGTGAAACGTAAAAATAATTTTTTGAAGAAACGTTTTTGGCCCGAACCTTTTGGATAGAAGGAAGTTAAGATGCTACTCCTGAAAAATCGTAATAACTACGTAATACTTTTATTACTCCCGAATCAGCCCCTGATAAATCCCTTATTTTTATTGATATCACTTAATAAATTTATTGCTATTAACCAATAAAACGTTCTTAAAATTCTAAAGAAATTATTCTACTCTTTTAACAGTTTCATCTTGCTGCCTTAAATTTTTAATCTGAATTGCATGACTCTATATTTCTTATTAATTTTTAACAATAGCATGTACTTTAAATAATCTTTGTAGAATGTGAAGTCGTACAAGGAAGGAATGCTTGTAATCCATCTCCATGCGGACCTAATTCTGAATGTAAAGATTTCGATAGCCAACCAGCCTGCAAATGCCTGCCAGATTATATTGGAAAACCACCAAACTGTCGTCCTGAGTGTACTAGTAATTCAGATTGTCCTGGAAACACGGCTTGCATCAGATCCAAGTGTGTGGATCCTTGTAGAGGATCGTGTGGTGCGTTCGCTTTATGTGTTACTGTGAACAGTGTGCCGATCTGCACTTGTCCGTCTGGCTATTCAGGAGATCCTTTTAGAGCGTGTGTCCTACAGTGTAAGAAAAAAAGTTAAATTTGGGTTATCTGAAGTGAATTTTTGAGATGTTGCTTACCCAAAGTTTTTTTATTGTTAGGGAATCATATCGGGAATCAAATTCTTATGAATTTCATTTTTTATATCTTCCTTTTATCGTCCACAAAGTTATTGCAGTAATTTGATCGTAATTTTTGTATCAATGATTTCCAAATAAGTGGCTTGAAGAAGTGATAGGCAATTGGCGACTAATTATGTAGGTCCAAAAAAATAGAAAGAACGAGATTAAAACTTCGTAGCCCTATTCCTGGTCCTGCAACTAATGAATTGTTAATAGTACTTGTGATCGAGCGCTTTTAGTGAAGAAGATTCTGAATCCTAATGTTAGCCGACGAATGTTGGAAGTTCTTTATAGATCTTACCAATTATGTTGGATTTTCTGCTGAGCTGTGACGATTTTTTTGCCAGGTTTCATAAAGCTATTGAGGATATATCCTGTTTCAGAAGATCAACACTAAGTCTCCCAGTTAGAATGTAAGGTTGCCTTTTCTCGGTCCAGCTTTTTATATATAACGTTACTAGTTGTCTTAGAAACCATCGAAATGCGCAGTATAAGGGGACGTCCATAAATGACGTAACGCTAAAAATCTCCTTTTTTGACCCCCTGTCCCCCCCTTTGTCACACTGAGTCACAATTTTTTCCTCCCCCCCTAAAAATTACGTCACAACTTGGTTTTCCCCCCTTATACATTTGCATTAAAAATTTTCCTAGTATTGAAGGATACGCTACTCTTACAGCTTTGTAAAAACGTTGATAAAGATTTTCTGACATTATATAATATAAATTTCCGATCTTATTGTCAACAAACGGTAGAATCAATCGTGATAATTTTAGTTCAACGAATTCACTACGGGCAGCCATAAAAACCAATGCAAAACAATAGTCTTTGAGTAGCGCTCTTGTATATACCGACATATCGATAACCCAGTCGATGAAAACGAAAATCATATGGTACACAAAACGCGCGCTATTCAAAAAAAAAAAAGGAAATGAAAAAGTGATTTAAAAAAGCGTGACATAACGCTGATTCTATCTCCCTAACCCTCTCTTGTCACAATGTGTCACAATCTTTCTACCCCTCCACCCATAGTGGCGTTACGTCATTTATGGATGCCCCCTAAGAAGACAAAAAATTTCATCAACATATTGGCGCCCATTAAACGTGGATTTCCACCATTCCAATTCGCATTAAACGCTAAATAATTTCTATTGAGAATTTTCAGGGATGAGTGCTGTAATGAATCTCATGATTGGACGTTATCAATTTCTATTATTTATCTTTAGGGATTTCTCTTACTTCGCGAAATCTGTTTACTATCCCACCGCTCCATTTTGGATTCCCAAAAAATTAAGCTTCAATATGGCTGCCTATTCTCTTCTTACATCACTTCTCTAGTCAGAAATGAACATAAAATTTTTGGATATCAAAAAATTAAGCTTCAATATGGCTGCCTATTCTCTTCTTACATCACTTCTCTAGACAGAAATGAATATTAAAATAAACGCAATTAGTTCAGGAATATTTTTCAATGCAAATTCCGCAGTAACTTTCTGGACAAACTATATTTTCTTTTGTTTACTTTCTCTTTTCCTTAGTTCAAACAGGTGTTTATGATTTTTCTACTTAGTATCATTTTTGCTTTTTTGTTTCATTATTAATGCATGTTTTTTTTTATTATTTATTATAAGATATCTTATGCATGATTTTACAGTAGTGATTGTACCAGAACTGAAGGATCCTTGTCTACCATCACCGTGTGGTAGTAACGCAGTCTGCGAAGATAGAAATGGAGCTGGTGCATGTATTTGTGCTCCAGGATATTTTGGCGATCCATATATTGGTTGTAGACCTGAATGTGTACTGAATACTGATTGTCCATGGGATAAATCCTGTCAGAATAATAAATGCAGAAATCCTTGTTCGGGAGCTTGTGGCAGTAACGCGGAATGTCGAGTAGCTCATCATTCGCCGTATTGCACTTGCATTTATGGATATACTGGAAATCCACTTGTGGCTTGCCACATCTTAGTGCATGTGCCGCCTTGTAAGCTATTTTTTTGTTATATATTTTATTTTTTCTCTCAAAACAAAAAGTTTTTCGGCTTTCATTTAAAAGGAGTGCATTAAAAAAAAAAATGACTGTTTTTCATCTGAATCCTTTTTGTAGATTAAAGACCCATCCACTTCCGTCTGGGATTATGGAGGCGTTAACTCTTAGCTCAATCTCCAAGGATGGCCAAGGGTTGTTCGGTTTTTATCAGGCTTCTGGGAAGGTAGTTGTCCAAGAATCTGTCCTGTACAAGATGTGGCTATTAAATTACGAGACTATTGCTATAAAACATTTTATTTTAAATTTATACATATTTAGTTATCACCTTCCATATACACCCCACCCCTATCCCTACAACGCTCCATGCGAATTTACCATGGTTCGAACACAGTGCTGGAAGTCTTTTTCTGTCTGAGCTCCTGCATGACGCGTGCCGCTTTTTCTTTCACAGCTTCAACGGACTGCTGAAATCGTGTTCCTTTTATTGCAGATTTGACTTTGGGGCACAGATAAAAGTCACATGGGGCCAGGTCAGGCGAATAAGGCGGATGGCCTAGAAACTGGGATGTTGTACTTGGCTAGGAAACGTCTTGTGACAGACAATGCAGTGTGAGCCGGCGTTGGTTGTCTTGATGGAGAACCCCGTGACTTGTTTTTCCACAAATCGGGTCGTTTTTTCCCTTACTCTTCCAAGGAGTTGAGCAAGCACCTCACGGTAGTAATGTTGATTAATTATAATCGATATTTTGCATCCGTTTTGGATGTGGAAGGGCGACCCGGGTGGTCATCATCTCCGACGTCTTCTCCCGGCCATCTTGGAAACGCTTGAACCACTCCAAAAACTCACGCACATGATGAACATTCATCGCCATAAACTTCTTTTAATAAAAGATAAGTTTCAGTTGCGGTTTTACCAAGTATCATGTGAAATTCCACGACAATTCGTTGCTCTACTACATGTGTAGTATTCATGTTTTCGGCAAAACGAAACTTAACACCTCTTACCCAAACGACGGTTCCGGTTAGACAGATTTCTCTAAAAAACACGTGAGACGCTGCAATCGAAAGAGAGAAGGCTTTACGCTGCTGCACAGCTGTCGCGGTCGTTAGGATTTGGCACATGCATAGTTATTCTGTAGCAGCATCAGTCTCTCGTTATTTAATAGCCACACCTCGTATTTGTCATTTTTTAAGTTTGTGGTTCTGACGTCTTGTGCTCTTTGAGTAGCTCAGAGTACCGAGCTGGTACATTTGGTATTGTTTTACTCAAGATAATATGGTTGATTGGTTCAACCTCCTCTATGCGTTTCTTAGCCCAGATGGCGCTCAGCTTTTTATCGTTAGGCTGGAAACATAGAGGAGTGGCGAGCAAAATTGGCGATGATAGCTGCTTCAGATCAAAGAGACCGACGAGCAGCGAACAAAGAGTCGCATGCACATAGAGACCGAGTTTAGTCGCGTTCTCCTTTCGACGAGACATGATGGAGGAATTATTTCTATAAAAAAATTCTTTCTTGAAAATTTGGTATTTACAGCAGCTTAGAAGCAGGAGCTGCAGTGTTCATGATATAAACAGGACCAGACAACAATTTCGGGAGCATCCTGCAAGGTTCATTCGTATTTTCAAATGTCTATTTCAACATTTAATTACATACTAGCCAGTGTTGAAGGCATGTTATTCAAGAAAAGGACCAATTTCAATTTTTAAACCCATTAATCCTGTCCCATTTCTTATCCAACACAAATCGGTTGTGATGTAGAAGATCCTCTGGTCCCACAGAGGTTTCTTTAAAAAAAAAAAAACCACCAATAAATGCAGCAATATCCATCTTAACCTTTAAAAATTGAGCGCGATGAGAGCGAAGAAATCAAACATGTCATAACGCTTTGCTCTATCTTCGCTTTGCTCCCCACTATGCGCGGTCCCATACAGTTAACTTGTGTTTGTTTTCGCCTCTTTGCTCTTCGCTATCATCGCCGCTTTGCTCGCCGCTCCACTATGTTTCTAGCCTTAGGCAGCTGACGCCACTTCTGGTGTATCCATGGCAGAATCATTATTATTCCAAGTTATTAATATTATCGTGTTTTATTATTATTTTTATTGCCATCTTTGATTATACACAAATTTTTTTACCAATTTAAGCGCTCTACGCATCCTCAGGAATGTTTTCTTCTGAGCCATCGACTTTTTTTATAACTTTTACTTACACTAGAAGAATTTTTATACTTATCCATGTCCGTGGACCGCAGATTCCCTGTTCTTGCGAGTTGGATCAACCATTAATATGACCAAGGGTGTCTACCTTTTTTTTTTTCTGGGATTCAAGTATTGTTGATGATCATTTTTGCACTAAATTTTATATAAATTTATTGTATGTAAGTTTTGAATAAATAAAATGGCCTTACGGAGAATCATAATGGGCTTTATTGAACATTATTAGAAAGTAATTCTTGAAAAACCTTTACTTTTCTTTTCTTCGAAATCGAAAAATTGTCATTTTAATTTTAGTCCACTCCTGTGTGTTTGTGTATTTTTCAATTCGGGCTTTTAGACTATTGTAAGTATTGCATGTTAATTTTATTTCTTAGTGGTGGAAGAGGAAGCGAGAAATCCTTGTATGCCCTCACCATGTGGGCCTTACAGTGAGTGCAAAGAGAACAATGGTTATGGTGCATGTAGCTGTTTGCCGGGGTACATAGGAGTACCGCCTGCTTGTAGACCAGAATGTGTAGTCAGTTCTGAGTGTGCTCTAAACAGGGCATGCGTGAACAAAAGATGCACAGACCCATGTCCAGGTACATGCGGTATCAATGCTCGATGTCAGGTTATAAATCATAATGCCATTTGCTCTTGTTTGCCCGGCCATACTGGTGATCCGTTTGTCAGATGTATTTTGGAACAGAGTAAGTATTTATTGCTTTGAGTATGCTTTTTAGTGAATTTTGGTTGCTTTTAAGTATTCAACTTTTTTTTATTATTATTATTTGCTTGCTGTTTGTCATCATGCATGTTTTTTAAATTGGCTATTGTAGAACCTACGGAAGTAAAAGTACCCAGCAGGAATCCTTGCATTCCGAACATCTGCGGCCCAAACGCATTGTGCAAAACTGTGGGCAGAACGCCAGTCTGTTCATGTTTGCCAAATTATATTGGCCGGCCGCCCAACTGTCGACCAGAGTGCACAATAAATGCAGACTGTTCTGGTAATCAAATATGTCAGAATGAACATTGTACAAATCCTTGTCCATCGTCTTGCGGAGTGCATGCACTTTGCAGTGTTTCTAATCATGCACCACTTTGTTCATGTTTATCTGGCTATAGTGGAGATCCTTTCGTTGAATGTTCGCCAATTGTTCAGTGTAAGCAGCATCTCCTTACATTATTTAAATTTTGTTGGAAAAAAAATAAAAAAGATTTAATCATCGTTTGACCAAAAAAATAAAACTTTTTAACATATTTTATCATTTGAATTGTAGCTATACAGCCAGAATTGCCAAGAGATCCATGCAATCCTTCGCCGTGTGGACCGAACGCTATATGCAAAGAGAGAAATGGTGCTGGATCATGTACATGTTTGCCTGAATATTCAGGCGATCCGTACAGTGGTTGTAGGCCTGAATGTGTGTTGAACACAGACTGCCCTCGAGATAAAGCTTGCTCGAATAATAAATGCAGAAATCCATGTCCTGGAATTTGTGGTTCAAACGCTGAATGTAGAGTAGTAAATCATGCACCATCTTGCAGTTGTCTTCCAGGATTTACGGGAAATCCACTCACTTCGTGTCATCGACCACCCCCAAGTAAGATTCCTTTAAAAGTTCAGAAAAAAAAAAATGCAGAAACTTTAAAATATTTTAAAAAATTAAACTAAATTTCTTTGTTCCTAATTGTATAGTAGAACCTCAGAGACCAAAGAATCCTTGTATTCCGTCACCTTGTGGACCCTACAGCGTGTGTCGGGTTACTGATAATCATGCAGTTTGCTCATGCCAAGCCAACTATGTAGGCTCGCCGCCTGCGTGTCGACCTGAGTGTATGATCAGTGCAGATTGTGCCCAGGACAAGGCTTGTCTTAACCAGAAATGTGCTGACCCATGTCCGGGCACATGTGGTTTAAACGCACGATGTCAAGTAGTTAATCACAATCCTATATGCAGCTGTCCGCCTGGATTCAAAGGAGATCCATTCGCCAGATGTTTGAAAGAAGAAAGTAAGCTGAGTAAATGTATTTCTTTTGAAGTATCGCAAGGTTATTCCTTTGTTCAGTGGTTCCTTAAAAAAAAACAAAAATTCGTAACTTTTAGAACGACCAGTGGCTCCAACACCTAGCGGTAATCCGTGTGTACCTTCTCCTTGCGGTCCAAACTCACAATGTCGTCCAGTTGGCAACACTCCTGCATGCTCTTGTTCACCAAACTATGTGGGCAGACCGCCGAACTGTCGTCCAGAATGTACGATCAATGCAGAATGTGCTGGTAACTTGGCATGTCAGAATGAACGCTGTAGAGACCCATGTCCAGGCTCATGTGGTCCGCAGGCAACATGTCGAGTTGTTAAGCACAATCCGCAATGCTCTTGTCTTCCTGGTTATACTGGAGATCCTTTTGCAGGATGTTCTCTTGTGCAACAAAGTAAGCATGGTCTTTCTTTTCTTTCATCTATTTTCTTAATTTCAATTTTTTATATCTTTTTAAACTTTGACTATACTTTATATCTTATTTCCGTTTTTTCAAATTTTCTTACTCTTCACTTCCTTTCTATCTATCTCTTTTCTAGTTGCACCTACTGAAGGGCCTAAAATGCCTTGTAATCCTTCGCCTTGCGGCGCTAATGCCGTTTGTAAAGAACGCAATGGAGCAGGTTCTTGTGCATGTCTACCAGAATACTTTGGCGATCCATACACAGGTTGTAGACCTGAATGTGTGGTGAATACTGACTGTGACAGAAGTAAAGCGTGCATGAACAATAAATGTAAAGATCCATGCCCGGGTACGTGTGGGCTGAACGCTGAATGTAACGTAATCAATCATGCACCTTCTTGCACATGTCTACCTGGTTTTGTTGGAGATCCTATTTCATCTTGTAGGCCGACGCCGCCTCGTAAGTTTTAATTTTTTTGTTTTCTTTGAATTACTAATTATTTAGTTGAAACCAATATTTATTTAAGAGTTAAGTTTTATTAAGTAGAGAAGGGCAGTTTACCCAAAATGAAGTCTTATTAAGACCATCGATTTCTGATAAAGATACAAAACTTAGTGGTAATACTGGGCTGAAATTATACTTGATAGACTTCATTGTTATTTAGATATATTCATCTTGTCAGCTGCATCTAGTCAAGTTCCTCAAGTTATTGACTATTTTCCTTGAATAAGACATCTCATTCAGAATACTTAGCTTAAAATATATTTGCATCTATGATATGTTGGGAGATTAATGGTGATCATTGCTTCTATAGTTTCATAAGAATACTCTTTGACTATTTATTTTATTATATTTTAGTGAAAGATATCAAATACAAAGAGTGAAAATAAAGATACATTTCTTCGATTACAATTCTCTTTTTTCATATTTTAGGTAGAAATTTAAATTCTGGTATTTTAAATAAAGTCAGAATTATTTCTAATTATGTTGAGTCTACATCTTTATTTTTAATTTGATCTCTTTTATTTATTTATTTTATTTTATTTTTGTTTGTTGTGTGTGAGTTTAAAAACTTTTATTTGTCAAAAGTTTCAACAAGGGCTCTGAAATAAAACGGATTTATTATTTTTGAGAGGTTTTGAGAGGCTTCCTATATTCTTAGTTTATGAAAAAAAATTACAAAAGTTACCAATTTAATTACAAAATACAACAAATTATATAACAAGCACACAAAATTTGAACCAAATAAGAAAATATGTTATACAACAAACATTGTCTCTAAGGCATTGTCATTTCAGTCACTTAATTGTTATCATAACAGTGCATAACCTAACCTAACCTAACGGATTTTAGGTTAATTTCGTTTACCGTTAGTTGTTTTGAATCTTCGTGAATTTGGAAGTACGAACATCCTCGCCTAAACTTTGACAAATTTAAAAAATAAAAAGATGCATCCAATAAACAAGTGTTCATAACGTTTTATTTTATATGAAAGTTTTCTATCGCACACCATTTATTTTTAATTTTTCCTGAACTTATTATTTACCTATTGAGTCTATGAAGGGAAACTTCTAAATTATTATTCTTAATTACGAAGTTGACTATTTAAGAAAATGTTGTATTTAATTAACAAAGAGCCAAAAAGTGTGGTAAAGCTTGATCCAGTGATTGATTCTTATTCTTTAATTAAATAATTTGTAAACTTTTGCAACTTAGGAGAGAATGTCACAGTAAGTAAAAAATAAATTCTGTTAAAAAGCATTATCATAATATTCACTAATAGGAATTGACATTATTTTAATACTCTAACTTTCTACAAATTAGTCCACTTAAGCTTAGCGTTTAAAAGTAAATATTTATTGAGACCGGAAGAGTCGAGCAAAGTACTTAGGAGTAAATAGCTTAAACACCTCCAACGTCAACCGTTCTGAGTCAGTTACCTTCACATACCTCAAACAAGACGTAATAGTTTCTTCCTCTGTCTTCAAAAAAAAGGGGCTGATACTATACCCTATTTGAAAAGGAGTATCTGTCATCATCGCCATCCGCAGTACAGCCTTTACTGTAAAGAGAGATCCATGCAGGACCTAACATCACTATCAGCCATGGGCGTTCTTTCTATAAATTTTAGCCGGCTTAGCAATCCTTTAAACTCTTAAATATTTTGAAGAAATTTAATGCTGAATAGTCCATCAAAAAACAAATAAACTAACCAGTCTTGTTCAGCAAACACGTCGAAACACATATTTGTCCACAATGTTACTTTAGCATTAATTTTTCGATTAAAAAAAACTATTCCGTACGTCCTTTTTTCTATCTCTTTTCCACTAACCATTTTTTAGTTTAAACAATTACTTAGGCTCAATATTTCAAAAACTTCTAACTTATAAAATGTTTGTTATCATTACGAAACCCGTATATTGTATATGTAAGTAGGGTCAGGTAACTTCAAATTTTTATGACCATAGTTAACAAACTTCATGAATACTTTAAAATAAATTACCTTTCCTAATCACAGCTGAACCAGAAAAACCTAAGAATCCATGCCAGCCATCACCGTGTGGACCCTACAGCATTTGTCGGGTAACAAACAATCATGCAGTATGCTCGTGCCAAGCCAACTATGTAGGCTCGCCGCCTGCGTGTCGACCTGAGTGTATGATCAGTGCAGATTGTGCCCAGGACAAGGCTTGTCTTAACCAGAAATGTGCTGACCCATGTCCGGGCACATGTGGTTTAAACGCTCGATGTCAAGTAGTTAACCATAATCCTATATGCAGCTGTCCGTCTGGATTCAAAGGAGATCCATTCGCCAGATGTTTGAAAGAAGAAAGTAAGCTGAGAATATGTTGTATTTCCTTTGAAGTATCGCAAGGTTGTTCCTTGTTGAGTAGTTTTTTTAAAAAAAAACAATCTCGTAACTTTTAGAACGACCAGTGGCTCCAACACCTAGCGGTAATCCATGTGTACCTTCTCCTTGCGGTCCAAACTCACAATGTCGTCCAGTTGGCAACACTCCTGCATGCTCTTGTTCACCAAACTATGTGGGCCGACCGCCGAACTGTCGTCCAGAATGTACGATCAATGCAGAATGTGCTGGTAACTTGGCATGTCAGAATGAACGCTGTAGTGACCCATGTCCAGGCTCATGTGGTCCGCAGGCAACATGTCGAGTTGTTAAGCACAATCCGCAATGCTCTTGTCTTCCTGGTTATACTGGAGATCCTTTTGCAGGATGTTCTCTTGTGCAACAAAGTAAGCATGCTCTTTCTTTTCTTTCATCTATTTTCTTAATTTCAATTTTTTATATCTTTTTAAACTTTGACTATACTTTATATCTTATTTCCGTTTTTTCAAATTTTCTTACTCTTCACTTCCTTTCTATCTATCTCTTTTCTAGTTGCACCTACTGAAGGGCCTAAAATGCCTTGTAATCCTTCGCCTTGCGGCGCTAACGCCGTTTGTAAAGAACGCAATGGAGCAGGTTCTTGTGCATGTCTACCAGAATACTTTGGCGATCCATATACAGGTTGTAGACCTGAATGTGTGGTGAATACGGACTGTGACAGAAGTAAAGCGTGCATGAACAATAAATGTAAAGATCCATGCCCGGGTACGTGTGGGCTGAACGCTGAATGTAACGTAATCAATCATGCACCTTCATGCACTTGTCTACCTGGTTTCGTTGGAGATCCTATTTCATCTTGTAGGCCGAAGCCGCCTCGTAAGTTTTGGCTTTCATAAGTTGTAAACGTCTTGTAAAATAATAATTATGTAGTAAAATAATTTTGTTTGTTCAAAGCTAGCAACAATCAACTTCCAAAGTTATTAAAATTTTTATTTAAATCGGTACAAATGAATAATTTGCTACATTTCTTCTTTTTTTCCTAATAGCTGAACCAGTGAAGCCCGGAAACCCTTGCCAACCGACTCCTTGTGGACCGTATAGTGCGTGTAGAGTGATAGATAATCATGCAGTATGCTCTTGCCAAGCTAACTATGTAGGCTCGCCGCCTGCATGTCGACCTGAGTGCATTGTCAGCGCAGATTGTGCCCAGGACAAGGCTTGTCTTAATCAGAAATGTGGTGATCCTTGTCCAGGCACTTGCGGTTTGAATGCACGTTGTCAAGTTGTTAACCATAATCCGATATGCAGTTGTCCGCCAGGATATAGTGGTGATCCTTTTGCTCGTTGTCTCAAAGAAGAAAGTAAGACATAGAATCCTGTTTGTGATTAAAGTAGAAATGTTAAATGTTTTTTTTTTTGTAAATTTTACTTTAAAACTATTTAGGATTTCCACTAAGTTTTTGTAGATTTTGCCTAAGTGAAATTTAGATTTAATAGTCCTGACAGTAATGGCTTAGTTGTCCAATTTAAAGTGAATTTTCCACTTGGTTTACTCTTTATTTCTTCGGACCTTACAAGGTGCTTACTTTGTCTTAATTTACGATATTACAAATAATGTTTGACAAACTTCAAGAAGAATCCCCAAAGTAATTGCTTAAAAACAGATCTAGCCCAGTGTTTAGTCAACTAATCAACTGAAGGGTTCAACTGTTCTTACTGCAATGCCCGCCCGTGAACTAATTGTGGATATCCTAAAACATTTTGCTTTGAAAAACTCTTTTTTCTTATAATTTTCACTTCTTGATTTATCATTTCTACTTATTATTTCTTTTCTGCTAACCTTAATTTCCTTGTACCCTTAAAATCATTATTTATTATTATTATTAGAACCAGTTACTCCTGTACCAAGCGGCAATCCATGTGTACCTTCTCCATGCGGTCCAAATTCAGAATGTAGAAGTATTGGCAACACTCCTGCATGCTCTTGTTCACCAAACTATGTGGGCCGACCGCCGAACTGTCGTCCAGAATGTACGATCAATGCAGAATGTGCTGGTAATATGGCATGTCAAAATGAACGCTGCAGAGATCCATGTCCAGGGTCTTGCGGTCCTCATGCGACTTGCCAGGTTGTTAAACATAATCCGCAATGTTCTTGTCTTGCTGGCTATACTGGGGATCCGTTTGCTGGTTGTTCTCTCGTACAACAGAGTAAGATTTTCTTGGATTTATTTTCATTTTCTTTTTTTTCTTCTTATAGAATAAATATAATTTTTCTTCAACACTTCTTCTTTTTTTCTATTACTTCTAGTTGCACCCACAGAAGGACCTCGAATGCCTTGCAATCCTTCACCTTGTGGTGCAAACGCTGTGTGTAAAGAACGTAACGGTGCAGGATCTTGTTCTTGTCTTCCTGAATATTTTGGTGATCCGTACACAGGATGTAGACCAGAATGTGTAACTAACACTGAATGTGATAAGAGTAAAGCCTGTGTCAACAACAAGTGCAAAGATCCATGTATTGGAACGTGTGGACTAAATGCAGAATGTAGAGTGATCAATCATGCACCATCTTGCACTTGTTTACCTGGTTATTCAGGAAATCCTTTATCTTCATGCTCTCTTATACAATCTTGTAAGATATTCTCTTTTTTTTTTCTAATTTACTATTTTATTGTATTCTTGCACTTAAAATGGGTTTGTCAGAAAGTTTTGTGATGTGAGAATGTAGTTATCTTTTTACGAAAAGCGGTAACTGCATTGATAATTTTTGTTTATCACAACTTATAAAGCTCTTGCTGTTTGCCCTAAAACCATATCTCAAAACTTTCTGCAAGATATTATAATAATTTTCAAACTTTTTCACATTTTCTTCTTTATCTAATTTTATTTTCTTTCTCTCTTTTTTTTTCCTATTACTATCACTAAAGCTGTAACAGAAAAGCCACAAAATCCGTGCGTGCCATCGCCTTGTGGTCCGAACAGCATCTGCAAGCAGATAAATAATCATGCGGTATGTACTTGTCTGCCAAATTTTATTGGATCACCGCCGACCTGCAGACCAGAGTGTATTGTCAGTTCAGAATGTCAACAAGACAGGGCGTGTATTAATCAAAGATGTTCGGATCCATGTCCGGGTACGTGCGGTTTGAATGCACGTTGTCAAGTATTAAATCATAATCCGATCTGTAGCTGTACACCAGGATTTACTGGCGATCCGTTTGTCAGATGTTTGAAGCAACAAAGTAAGAAATTTTTTTTTTTTTGTTCTTTAAATATTTCACATTTTTTTAAACTTTCACTTTTATTTCTTTCTTCTTTACTGCGTGAAGAAATTAATTCTGTGACTTACTTCATTTTGTGGAATTTTAGGGAGCAATTTGTTTTCTTTAGATTAGTTTGCATTTCACCTTTCGAGATCAAATTTTTATCTGTTTTTGTGGATAAAAAATAATTTGTTTCTTCCATTGTTTCAATAAATCACCATTTTATTTTACTGTTTTTAAATTAAGTTTAAAATATTTACAAGAAGATAAAACAGTTTCATTTCTTCAAAAACTGCAGCCCAAAAAAATGGTGCTGTGGGAGGAAACCTCTCGTTTCGCAAAGATTCCGAGTTTCGCCACCAGTTGTATTATCTCTTATGATCACCGAGTGCCCAAAGAGTCGAAGAGTGTATTCTCTTCCAACACCTGAATAGTTTTCAAAGAACCAACTCTCATTGCCTACAATTCGAACTATAGTCCATCAACAGGACTTAAAATTGTGGTTAAAAATTGTACGTAAAAGTTATTGCACATAATATTACTCAACACTAGAAAAAAAACAAAAAACTATTGCTTTAATTTTTCTATCCAAAATCTAAGATGCCTAAATCAGTACCATAATACGAGAATGCTATTTCGGATAAAATCTTAAATATATGGAAATAAATGTTTAAAAAAAAGTATAAGAAAGTGTTCTATAAAGAAATGTAATTTTCTAAAACGGAAAACATGACCTGCAAAAATTTAGCATCTTATAATTGACGTATCTATTTAAATTTCTGGCTGCAGCACCTTCCCAGTTCCAAACTTTCTATTTTTTTTTAAATTACCTTTAAAAATATAACAAAAATAGTAGATGCTATAAATGGAAACGAGGGGTGATGAATCAGAATGATCTAAAACGTAAAGGTGAGAGCGAATCTAATTAAACGATTGCATCTAAAATTCTAGATGATAAGAAAGTTATCGTTTTTTTTCCGGAAAGCGGAAGTAACTACTTCTTATTTCCTTTTTTTATACTTCTTAATTTGGTGTTTTGTTTATTTCATCTTTCTACTTTTTTTCTTTTCACTTATAGCACCAACTACACCTACACCTCCGACAGATCCTTGTCAGCCTTCACCTTGCGGTCCATATTCTCAGTGTCGTTCTGTAGGAACAACTCCTGCTTGTTCTTGTCTTACTAATTATATTGGTCAACCGCCAAACTGTCGTCCAGAATGTATTAGAAATGGAGAATGTGCCAGCAATTTGGCCTGTCAAAAAGAAAGATGTGTTGATCCTTGTCCAGGATCTTGTGGATATCTAGCACAATGTAAAGTAGTCAATCACAACGCGATATGTACATGCCCACAAGGTTATGTGGGTGATGCTACAACTTCTTGTCAACCAGCGCCTGTTGCAAGTAAGCTCTCAGCTAAACCAGTAAAACAATAAAGGGATCACAACCAAACGTAATAAAGCTTGGTTAATGTCTAATTTTGAATTCTATCTCTTTTTCTTGCCAGCAACTGAACGCACACCTGAAAAAATTGATCCTTGCTTTCCATCACCTTGTGGAGCGAACGCTGAATGCCACAATCGAAATGGAGTTGGTGCTTGTAGCTGCCTGGCCGGCTTCCAAGGAGATCCTTATACTGGGTGCAGACGTGAATGTGAATCAAATGTAGACTGCGCTACTGCTCTAGCTTGTATCGGCTTCAAATGCGTCAACCCTTGTCCAGGAACATGTGGTGCTGGAGCCGAGTGTACCGTAGCCAATCACATACCCATTTGCTCGTGTCCAGCAGGATTCACAGGAGATCCATTTTTCTCATGTCATCAGGCACCGCCGTCTCGTGAGTATAACTTAAGTAATACTTAAATACCCATTAAAAGTTTTCCTCATTAAAACTTGAGTGTGAGGTTTTGTTTTATTTCAGTTTCCCAAAATTACCAAAACTGAACAAATTATTGATAATTTTTTTGTCTCTCGCCTATTTCTTCAAATTTCATTTTTTGCAGTTCATAATTATTTTTGCAATAATAGTTTTAAATTAAATGTGTGCTGCTAATCTACTAGGAATCTAATAGTTTAAAATTAATTTTGTTTTCCTCTTAACAGCTCCACCAAAACCACAGGATCCTTGTTTTCCATCACCGTGCGGACCAAACAGTCAATGTAGAACAGTAAACCAACAGGCAGTGTGCTCATGTATGGCCAACTATATCGGAAATCCACCTACTTGCAGACCTGAATGTGTGGTGAACTCTGAGTGTACCCTGGATAAAGCTTGCGTCAACCAAAAGTGTGCTGATCCTTGCCCGAATACCTGTGGTCTGCATGCTCAATGTACTACAAAGAATCATAACCCAATCTGTGCATGTCCTCAAGGTTATACCGGTGATCCATTTTCACAATGTCATCTGATACGTAAGTAAAGTTTATTTTAGCTGCTCAATTTTTTTCGTTTTCTTGTCTTCTAGACTTAAAATTTTTCACTCATATAATGAGAAAGTTGATGTTTTGTATTAAAAAAAAAATAATAATAATCTTTTCATTTCTTTTAATCAATATTGAGAATAAAGAGATCAAGGTGTTTAAAATTAAGAAAATTGATTAATTTACAATTCAGTTCCAGTGAAAAACTGAAGCTTCTTGTAATGGATCATTTTCTTTTATACCTTTAATTTTTTATAATCCTAGATTCCATTCCCTTGGTTTAGAATCTTATCTTATGTAGAGAATAGTTATTTAGGTGTATAACTGGTACAAACTGCGAACTTCTGGAGGTAATAATTACCGAGATATTGTACGTTAAATTTTAGAGTTTTTCAAAATACTACAAATTTCAAACGTTTATATCTTATTTGCTACTAATCAGATTTCAATGGCACCTTTACCGGAATATAGAGAAATCTTTGCTGTATAAGTAGCAATGTTTTAGTCACTATAGTTCATAAGATATTCAAGATTAAATTTTTGACGTTTTCATCCTCGTTTCGGATTCAGTAAAATTTCCAACGTTTATATCTCTATTCATATTTATCAGAACTCTACGGTTTCTTCACTGAAATGTAGAGAATAGTTAGGTGTATAACTGGTACAAACTGCGATGGTCTGGAGAAAATAGTTTTAAAACTAAGATCTTACGCTTTACAAAGTATATAAAGAGAACATGAACTCTTTCGTAACAGATACATTGATATCTCTGTATAAATAAATATGATAATAATAATAATAAAATAACGCACTCGGAATAACAAATTTCACGAAATATTATCGTTTTTACGAAGTGGTACAACTTAGCATGATGAGCCAAAAAAGGTTGGGAAACGCTGCATTATGCCATACGTAGGTAATGTACGTTAGGATGCCTAAACAATCCTTCACAAAAGTAAATTCATTTTTATAAGAAGGATTTGTTAGTTTTGTTCTTTATAAAATAAATAGTCTATTTAATTCGCACTTCTTATTTCTCTTGAAAGTTGCAATTTTGTAATTGCACATCATTTGTAGTAGACTACAATGATACTTTAGAGTATAATCTTATCTCCAGATTTCCTTCCAGAACTGTTCTAAAGTTAACTTTATACTTACTTTATTAAATTTAATTATAATTTCTTCTTTTTTATTTTGTTCCAATTTTCAGCTGCCACACCAGCTCCGCCTCCAACTCGAGAACCATTGTCATGCTCACCATCACCATGCGGTCCGAATTCACAGTGTCAAATAGTTCGCGATCAGATCGCTTGCTCTTGTCTGCCCAATTATCTTGGCAATCCACCTAACTGTAGACCTGAATGTGTCATCAGCTCAGAATGTTCAAGTCAGCTTGCTTGCATCAATCAAAAGTGCAAAGATCCATGTACTGGTTCTTGCGGTGCGAACGCTAACTGCCGTGTAGTGAATCACGTGCCAATATGTTCTTGTAATGAAGGTTTTACTGGAGATCCTTTCACGTTTTGTTCGCCAGTACCGATAAGTAAGTAGTCTTGTTTTCTTTGTTCGTAATTGTTTGCTGTAAAATTTAAAAACAATGAAATTACCAATTTCACACTTCCACAGCAACACCACAACCACCAGCTCCCAAAGATCCGTGCAATCCATCCCCATGTGGACCAAACGCTGTTTGCCGAGATGGACTGTGTGAATGTGTTCAAGATTACAGCGGAAATCCTTATGAAGCCTGCCGTCCGGAGTGTGTACTACATACAGAATGTTCAAGAGACAAAGCTTGTTTCAGAAACAAGTGTAGAGATCCATGCCCGGGAACTTGTGGACAGAATGCTCAGTGCGATGTGGTCAACCATATACCTACTTGTTCATGTCCGCAGGCCTTTACTGGAGATCCTTTTTCACTTTGTCGACCCTTACCAACAGGTAAGAAGCGAATTTAAAAAATAATAATAATGCAGGAAAAATAATTTAGTAGAATTAGGAAGTTCTGTTTATTTTTTAAAAACTTTTATCGTTAAAATGCTTATTAATGTGCAAAAATATTCGGATTTATTTTTGTAGGGCAAAAAACCCTCCTCGTGTCATTAGGCAATTGGTAATTGTCTCCCGAACGTTGGAATAAATATTTAAGGTTGAAAAATAAATTTAAATCAATTATTCTGTTTCAGAACCTGTTACTCCAGCAGATCCTTGTAATCCATCACCTTGCGGACCGAACAGCCAGTGTCGGGCTCCAAACAATGTAGCAGTTTGCTCTTGTCTGTCTGGATACATTGGTACACCACCCGCATGCAGGCCAGAATGTCTACAAAGTGCAGAATGTTCACAAACGCAAGCTTGTGTCAACAAAAAATGCACTGATCCTTGTTTGGGTTCGTGTGGATTGAATGCAAGATGTCAAGTGATCAACCACAGTCCGATATGTTCTTGTCCTCCAGGACAGACTGGGGATCCATTCAAGAGTTGTTATGAAATACCTAGTAAGTGGGGTTTAACGAAAGTTACCTAGTTACCTTTGTTATAAGAAAGAAAAATAAGCATTGTCTCTATAAAAAAAAAAAATCGTCTTTTTATGGTTTAATAGTCTTAGAAACTAGGCGAGACCTGCAAATCTAATATGTATTGTGGTACTGGGTTCGATTCCCGGTCATAGGCCTTGGATTTTAATTAATGGTTAATAAAAGAAATTTACAGTAGTTGGACGTAAAGCCTGCCTGAAAAAATAGGCAATTACTTTACTTACTTTACTTTAGTCTTAGCAACTAGCGGAAGTGGGTTGAGTAGGTCAAGGCTAAATAGCCTCGATTATTGTTTATTAAGTCGAGGATATGCCCTTCAATTTAAAGAAAAGTTGGAAATTTCATCTTTTATAGGAAAAGAGAAAAAAATTGTCAAAATTTGGTGTTTTTCAATGTTAAACTTTTTCGGGCAGGTTTGACGATCAACCCTTATACAACTGTCCTACCGTAAGTGTGGATTATTGCCTACGGTTTCAGGTCTTCTTCCTGAATAGTAAATAGGTATAACCCAAGCCCTTAAGAGATTTAAATCTAATCTGTTAGCATTCCAATTATAGAGAAACTCTTTATAAGAAGAAGGGAGAAACAATAAACTATCTGTAAAGATTTGTTTCCGGTCATCCGATTCCCTTCAAACTTGAAAATCATTTTGTGCTGTTGATTTCCTTAAATCTGAACAGCATAGATTGAAGATATCTTCTTTTTTTTTTTTCTGTTAACAGGACAGATACTGCACCTAGATCCGTCCATTGACACCTAATTTAGTTGGACGTAAAGTCCGCCTGAAAAAAAAAAAATAGGCATTACTTTACTTACTGCACTATATCCTATAACATCCTAGATGATGAGTCTTCTCACCCAGGATCTCTATGAAAGTTTTAGGCAGTGTGGGAAGCTAGGGAAAACTCTCCTTGGTGCCTGTTTTTCCCCAACTTTTTCCCAGATAGTTCAGATTATCTGGGATGGTTCCCAAATTAAGAGTCTGGGCAGGATTCTAGACATAGTATTCTCCTTTTGATTGAATAATTTGGTTAACTTTTCAGATGACTTCGTTTTTGTGTTATTGTAGATTTATTATGGATTTTTTGGATGTACGTATATATTTTTTTTTAAATAAAAAATATTTTATTGCCAATACTTCCTCTTTTGAGCATCATTTCATACATTAATAACTTAACTTTTTTGAAACCTTACAGCAGCACCTCCAACAGAACCAGTTGAAGCGGAAAAAGATCCATGCCAGCCTTCACCGTGCGGTCCAAATTCACAATGCCTAGCCTCGCAAAGCAGACAGCCTTCATGCTCTTGTTTGACCGGATATATTGGTTCTCCGCCAAACTGTCGGCCAGAGTGTGTTATCAATCCTGATTGTCCCAGTAACCAGGCCTGTATAAACAATAAATGTGTGGATCCATGTCCAGGCACTTGTGGAATTAACGCTCAGTGTTCTATTATCAGTCATGCAGTTGCTTGTACATGTTTGTCTGGATTCACTGGAAATGCGTTTGTCCAGTGCGTTGAACAAAAACGTAAGTTAAGTTTAATTGCCTCTTTTTTGTTTTGTTTTTTTGGTGTTTATTTATAAATAATCTGTAAAATTTCAAGAACAATAAGTTGTATTGAACGTTTGGAAGCACCAGTGCCACCTGTCTAGGAGAGGTTTAATCCTCTTCTAATGGCGTTTTAAACGTCTGTTGGGATTTCCAGCGATTTACAGAGAGGTTCATGTTGTGTGGGTGTAGTTTGTTTGTTGTTTGTGCAATATTTGGTACAGAGAAATTGTACTAGGTCTCTTAGGAATGGAATATTAACGCAAAAGTGTAAAGTCGTCTCGTATTTGTGACAATACTAGGGGCGTAAAGTATTTTTACTTTAAGGGCTTTCGATTTAGCGATTCCCTTAAAAGTTATCGCGGAAAGTTAATTGCTTTTAAAGATGTACGTTTTTCTTTTTACTGGCTCGTTGTCAAGTAAACATTTGAATAGAAACTATTCATTTTCTAAGAACGGCAAGATTTCGCTACAAGAGTGTTCCATGTTTGGTCGTCTTTTCTTAGTAGCGGACATCTTCTTTGTAATGTGAGGTTGTTAAAGTAAAAACGGTTAGACATTTCTTAGAGTGAGTAAATTGTGAGAATTTTTTGTTTCATTGATCTTCCAGAATTTGAAATAATCTTGTTTGAGATTCATCCTTTGTAAGTTTGAGGGTACTGCCATTGTGTTTTTGTGTGTTGAAAGCATTGCTATATCATCTGCTTAAATATGGTCAACTATGTATCAGTCAAGATCGGAATTTCCTGATGATGGAATCCACTAACGGTGCTTTCCTGCGGTACTCCTGCCTTTATGAGAAGAACTGTTGAATATTCTTGAATTTTTTATCTACTCATTCAATTTTTAAATATTTTTTTAAATTGATTTCAGATGAAGTAAAGAATCCATGCGAACCATCACCATGTGGTCCAAACGCAGAGTGTACGCAGAGAAATGGAGTCGGATCTTGTTCTTGCATACAAGACTATACTGGTAATCCTTATGAAGGTTGCCGGCCCGAATGTGTACTCAGCTCGGATTGTCCAACGAATAAAGCCTGCGTTAGAAATAAATGTGAAGATCCTTGTCCAGGAGTCTGTGGCCAGAATGCCCAATGTTCTGTGATAAATCACATACCCACATGCACCTGTGTTGAAGGATATGTGGGCAATCCTTTTGTGGTTTGTTCAATTCCTCCTCCACCAGGTAATGTTGACAGAAAATAACTTATTGTGTAGTTTAAAAAAAGTTTTTGCGATTTTTGAGCTTTAATTTCAAAACAGTTCAATTTATTTAATGATGTGTTTAATTATTTAATAGTGAAAATTCACGTAAAAATATCATTTTATGATTAGAGTGAAAATAAATTTGAAAAAAACGGTGGGAAAACTTAAACGACTTTCACTTTCTCCAGTTTAAGCAATGAAAATTTTCTCGGAACTTTCAATTTACTGGAAAAAATAGCCTAAATTTACCTTCAATGTTAACCACCATTTAAAAAAATCGCCAAAAAATTCCATTAAGTGAAATGCAAATTTGGTCAGCAATTTTTCCATGAAATTTGAAATTTAGGCTACACTTCTTGTTTTTATAATATTTAATAAGCGGTTAAGTCCATACATTACAGAAATGGAACATTAGAGGCAAGAGCAAACAACTTATAGAATGTTATAGAACAAGTTATAGAATTCATTTTGCACAGTTAATATAGAATGTTTACGGAAAATCGTAGGGGCCGTTTTCAAAACAAAAATCAATACGGAATATTCATTCAGTAAAGTAGCACTTCCGGTAGGCAGATCACGTAGGTCTAATGGCCGCACCTAAACTAAACGTTAAAGTTGAACTCGTTTTTAAGTTACACCAATCACACAATCCACTGACGGGACTACTTTGTAAAAAAAGACACTTTTTTGGACACGTAATTCCGGTAAAAACATGATATCTGCAATTTAACACGATCACAATACTTCCTCTTATCTATTGAAGTAAGAGAAACGTAATAATAATAGAATGAAGTAATTAATTAGAAAGGTACCTAAGGGAAATATTGTTGCAATAAATATTAATTCCATAATTACTCTCTTACCACAGTGGTAACCGAGGCAACTGTAACCGATCCATGTTCTCCATCACCTTGTGGACCTAACAGTCAATGTCGCAACGTCAACAATCAGGCAGTATGTTCATGCTCTCCAGATTTCCAAGGAACACCGCCGAACTGTCGGCCAGAATGTGTAGTAAATTCAGAGTGTCCAACTAATCGTGCATGCTACAAGAATAAATGTACTGATCCATGCCCTGGCACATGCGGATTGAACGCTCGTTGTCAAGTCATCAATCATAATCCGATTTGCAGTTGTCCTACCGGACAGACTGGTGATCCATTCACTAGATGTTACTTGATACCTGGTAAGTACTTAGTTTCTTCTTCTTCTACTACTTCTTTGTTGACTCTTTAGTCGCCTATCTTGGTTTCTGTAACGTTTCTGTATTATACAGAGCCATTACGCTTTCATTTCTTCAACTCTGTATTATATTTTATAAATTCAAGCCAGTTATTCTTCTTTTTTTAACCTTGATTGAATTTTATTTTAACTAAATAAATACAAATCTGTCTACTTTATATCTTCATCCCTAGCCGTATAATAAATTATATTAGATTCTGGCTAGGGTTGTCATGATCTTCGTTTTACCTTTAAGCCCCACCTTCCTTGCTGCCAATTCCAACGAGGTAAATGCCAAGGATCTGCCAATTAACTCGAGCGCACTAAACTGGCCAAACTGTGTACACTCAAGATAATTCGAGCGGCGTTGTACTTTATGCTGCTATAATTTTTCACACTCGAATATAATCGAGAATTGAAAATAATGTGAAAGCAAAGAAAACAATCGTTTTATTGATATTTATCATTTACATGGGATTGCAAGCTATAACCACTTACTTATTCAAGTATAAAATATAGAGTTTTATTTAAAAAAAAAACTGTGCATTAGGGGTTAATATGATTATAAGCTAAAATTTGCACGCATCTTGATTATATCTTATCTTTTGTAACTATTCGAGCTCACTGACTGTACACCTTGTGGCCCAGGTTGTTCTGCAAGCTGGCTAGGAAATCTTCTTGACTAAGACCTCGATCACTCTGAAATGTATCCTCGTATATATTCGTGCAGCATTTAGTTGTTCCTTTGTTATTTTCAATTTTGGAGGATTCCAAGTCTCTGATTATTATTCTATATAACCTCACCCTCTGTTTTATATAAGGACTGTAGAATATATTTAGCCACATGTTTTTCTTTTTTAAATTATATATTTCTCTATTTTACAGCAAGCACAGTACAAGAAAGACCATCTCAGCCAGTAAATCCATGCACTCCATCACCTTGTGGATCAAACTCTGTATGCCAAGTCACCGCCGGCAATCAGGCATCCTGTTCATGCCTTCCAGCATACATTGGTTCACCACCTAACTGTCGTCCAGAATGTGTTGTAAACACAGACTGTCCGCCGACTCAAGCTTGCATTACGGAAAAATGTAGAGATCCTTGTATAGGATCTTGTGGCCTGAATGCAGACTGTCGTGTACAAAACCACATACCTACTTGCAGTTGTATGCCAGGATTTACTGGAGATCCTTTTACCCAATGTTCACCGATACCACGTAAGTTATCATCTTTAAAGTAAACTCTCCAAGTACAAAAACAAAATAACTTGTTTATAGGTTGATTATCACTCTCATAAGTTTTGTTTAGTTCATGACGATTCGTAAATAAGTGAACTGTGCGAAGTAGATTAAAAGCTGTGTTTATCTCTCAAAGAGACCGTTAAGATGTTCCTGAAGATCTTATTCAGCGCCTGCAAGGAAAAATATCTTATTCTGAGTTAATCTCTGTTTCTGCCTCCAGTCACCACATAAGTATTTCGAGACTAAAGATTGGTCTCACAAAGCTAGGGCTTATCTGATAAAAAGTCATTTTATTAGTTTTTCGTGAATATTTCACTACATTTCTCTCTTAATTCTTTTTTGGGCTCACTGGACCTTAAAATTGTTGTTTTTGTTAGAAATATAATTTCGAAATTTTGGCGTGATCGCAATAATTCCTTACTTAGTTTGAAAAGAATGAAAAACAAGAAAATGAGGGAAAGTTATTTAAGTACATCGTCATCACAAATTAGCAATATTTTTATCATAATTTAATAGCCTATCCAAATTAGTTGTTTTATACAAATTATTCCTCTTTTAATTGGCAGCTGCACCCACTGTGCCGACTGTGAGAGATCCTTGCAATCCATCACCATGTGGAGCAAACGCAAATTGTAACAACGGCCAGTGTACCTGTCTGCCAAACTATTTCGGAGATCCATACAGACAGTGTCGTCCCGAATGTACCATGAATTCTGATTGTACACGTAATAAAGCCTGCAGCAATCAACACTGTGTAGACCCGTGTCCAGGTACTTGCGGTCAAGGTGCTACATGTGATGTCATCAATCATATACCAACTTGTTCTTGTCCACCGCAAACCACAGGAGATCCTTTCATTTCTTGTAGACCAAGACCTATTGGTAAGTGCTATATATATATTTTCATTTTACTTAGATGTTCTTAGATTTAGACCTGGCGTGAATATTGTCACGACTTACTATTAAAACTATTCTCAAGATTCAGGCTTTTAAATCTAAATAAACATATTTGATTCTTTGCCATCTACAAAGAATTTCTTTGATAACCTATTCTAATCAATTTTCCAGAACCACCTCGTGATCCTTGCAATCCATCGCCATGTGGTGCAAATAGTATTTGCCGTGTAAACGATGGCCACGCGGTTTGCAGTTGTCAAACAGGCATGATAGGATCACCGCCTCAATGTCGTCCAGAGTGTGTGGTTAGCGTTGAATGTCTGCTTACTCAAGCTTGTCTTAATCAAAAATGCCGTGATCCATGCGTGGGCACCTGTGGACTGGGAGCTAAATGCAATGTTGTCAATCACAACCCGATCTGTAGTTGTCCGCCCGGTCAGACTGGAGATCCATTTAGACAATGCTATCCAATTCCTGGTAAGAAAATTTGTTCTTTATAAATTTCGATTTTTTTTTTTGTTTTGTTACAATGAATAAATTTTTGTATTCATAATATTTTCTCCTATTTTAGCTGCACCAAAACCAGTAGAACCTGTAGACCCATGCAGACCATCACCTTGTGGTCCCAATTCTGACTGCAGGGTGCAAAACGGCAATCCAGCCTGTTCGTGTCAACAAAACTATATTGGCGCACCGCCAAACTGTCGTCCAGAGTGTACCATCAATCCGGAATGTGCGCCGACAAAAGCTTGCGTAAATCAACGTTGTATCGATCCATGTCCCGGTTCGTGCGGAAATAATGCTCGTTGTTCGGTTATTAATCATACGCCAATTTGTACCTGTAATGCAGGTTTTACGGGCGATCCTTTTACTGCGTGTTCACCAATACAAGGTAGGAAACAATTTTTTTTTTTTCTTATAAAGCATGCTTTATAGCATGATTGAATGAGCATGCGCAGTACACTGATTTATTTTTATTTGCATGCTAAATATCCTTCACATACATTTATTAAAACCAAATTAAGGATAGATATTTTTTAATCGTTGAAATAAGTTTTAAATCTTTGAAGTAAGAAGAGATCTTTTTGCCAAGTCTTATTACACAAACTAGTAATGATAAACTATTTTTAGAAATCTTAAGCTGAAAAACAAAAAAATTGAAAAATTCAATTGGCAAAAAAGATGATTTTTTTTAAAGTTGATTTTACTTTACTATCTTTTTCAATATTTATTTAATTAATAAATAGACAAGAAGTATAAATTTAACTTGCTTTAATCCAATCTTATAGTTTTAGTCCGAAAAATACTTTTTTTTGAAGATTAGTCAGAAAGTAGTGCCACACAATTGCGTCATAAAATTGTAATTTGATTAACGTTAAATCAAATATTGAAAAACAAATATATTGTTTTTTTTTATTCAAACTCTAAATTATAGAGAGCCAATGCCTGTTTATCATAGTCAATCCAGCTTCCAAAATTTCAATAATTGATAAAAATTTATTAATGAAATGAAATTTAATTTAGTTATATACTTGTATAAAAATTGAACACGTCTTATTCAAACACTAAAAATTGTTACCTCTTTATTTTTCTTTTGATTTTAAAATAAAATTTAGCTCGATAAAGAAATATTATTTAAGTAAATGCGTTGTAATGTACTACAGCTAGTTCGAATTTAAATTACAGAAAAGTAAAAAAAAATTAAGTCTATAATCTTATATTTCAGAAAAAAATCAAACCCGAATTTTGTTTTTGTTTCTGAAGTAATTCATCGAATTAGTTTTGACGTGATGCTTCGTTTTAAACTGTTGGCAGTTTCCAAAGATGAACAATTCGCTTGTTACAAGAATGTTTTTGGGATTCAATACATTGTAGACGTCTTTTTCCTTGAGGAAATGACCGGTCTTCCTTTTTATTTTTTTAGAAAGTTTATTTCCACCTTTTGATTTTACTCGAGCTACACGTATATCCAACTTCTGCGTCTTCTCTGCCTGAAGATCAAACAAGTGGCCTCACAAAAACTAAATTGTAGGACTGGCTTTTGTAGATCCTGTATGTCTTACTTTCTCTAAAGCAGTGCTTCCTTGACTTCTTTTTTCCCATTTTGATGAATTCATATTGCGCATCATCAGAAAGGTTTCCGGTCCTGTAAAAGAGATTCTATAGACTCAAGGGGAAGTTCTTGAAAGAGGCGAGGAACTCACTCACTGGTGCCAATACAATACCTTTTCAGATGTACTTAAAATATTCTTGTAGAATCTTTAGAAGAGATTCTATAGAGAGTCTAGGGAAGTTCTTGAATGAGGCGAGGAGCTAATATTCAGGAATTAGTATTGGCACTCCCTGCAATGCCTTTTCAGATATACTTAAAATATTCTCGTAGAACCTTTAGAAGAGATTCTATAGACTCTAGGGGAAGTTCTTAAAAGAGGCGAGGAACTAATATTCAGGAATTAGTATTGGCACTCCCTGCAATGCTGCCTTTTCAGATGTACTTAAAATATTCTCGTAGAACCTTTAGAAGTTTCTCCTCATCCCCTATCCCAAAATTCTTTAACTAATCAAAGTGTTATTTGATTTTACATGTTTAAAGAAGGAAACGGTTTTTTTTAAAACCAACCTTATAGCCATTTTGGGGAAATTGTGAAAAACTGAAAAATCTTTTCTTGTCAAAACAGAATTCGACCGAAACTCTAGTTAAATTAGAATTGAATAATAATTTTGAATTTCTAGTTTTGCAGTATTTTACATTCACACTATTATACATTTTTTTATTTTACAAAAATAAAGAAGAGCTAGAAACACATTTTTTTTTTCACTTTTTCAGGTGAACCTTAAAATTTATACGATTATGGAAAAACATTTTTACAGATAGAGCAGATATGTGAAGGAATTTTTTTTTTTATTGTTTTTCTAATCAGTGTACTGGTTTGTATGTTATTGCATGATCTATATTTCCATTACAGGAATCCTGTATCCCTATCCCATACCCAGCCTTACACTTACAATAAATCATATTGATCTGAATCAATTTTTAGCTTTCCTGAATTAAAGTTTAATAATCAAGTTTTGCAGAAAATTCAATATTGATCAGAACAATATGTAATCTAATATTTACGTAACAAATTAATATCAAAAACACAAAATAATAACTTTAAAATTAACAATTTTTTTTTTTTGTATTATTATTAAAAAATAAAAATAATCAAATTAAATGAAACCAAAGTATCCAAAGTAGTTATTTTTTTTTTAATTTATTTATTAAGAGTGCGATCTGAAAAAAAAAAAATATAGTTTAACAATTAAAACAAATCGTAGTTTATTTTTTTAACAAAGTATACATTTGATGAGCTTTAAAATAGATATTGTATTAGGCACTAAGTTATCTAATTAAATTGCTTTCGCTGATTTATGTATTTTTTGTTTAAATAATCGTAAAGAATTGAAGTAGTTAGCTTTAAAGTATTTTAAATAAATTAATTTTTTTGAATTAAACCAAAATTATACAATTAAATTTCGTAATTAGAGCATTAACGTTATTCAATAATTAATAACTTTAGCTTTTGTTTTAATCGTGAAAAATATTAGCTAATTTAGTAGATTTTGTTAATTTAATGTTTTACGTATTTAATATCTATTATTATTTCATTATAATAATTTATTTTGAATTTTTTAATAATCAAGCCATTTCATTTGTTTATAATGTTTTGTTTATTTGTTTAAAACAGCTGGTTTTATTTTATTTGGCTTGATATCGTTACGAGAATTTTTCATCTCTAATGTAACCTAAAGAGCAATACAAAACCTTCGAAAGTGTTGACATTCGTTTAGCATTGTTTAGGTTATCTTATGTGGTCCAGTGATAATTCCTATTGCCATGTGATTCCCTATTCTCCCCTTTTTTTTTAAGCATGAAAGCACGTATTTTCCTTATATTTATTGAGTGTATATTTTGTACAGTGTCTTTCTGGAATGTAAATATATCAAGTTGCATCATGATTATTTTTTTAAGTTGCATGATTATCAAAAGAAAAGGGGAACAAACCAAGGTAAGTACAGTTCCTCCAACGATCATCTTTGGTCTCATCTCAGCGTTGTTGTTTATTTTTTAGGGCAATTCAGTTTGATTATTTACTTTGTGATAGTTTGTACTTTCTTAGTATTCAAAACAAAACTACCCCGTAATTTATAATATACTCAGAACACTCACAAAAAAAAATTAAATAAGGTTATTTATTTGTAAATTAATCTTTTCGTACTTGTATTCGGTTATTCAAAATTCTGTTTTACATTTCGATGAGCTGAATTTTCCTATCTACTACACGCCGATGTAGTAGGACGACATCTTGATCAAGGCTGGACTTGGCGGCAACTGACATACAAGATGACACAGACTGCAGTTCCGTTGAGTAGCCCTGACAGTGAATTTCCCCATGAGAAGCCCCCGGGCAACTGGCTCGAATTCCCAGGCACTAGCTGGAGCCCCCTCTCCTTCCTTTTCTCCAGTTCTGCCAACTGGGCAATGATGCGCTATTAGCACCAACCTGGCAAATTCTAGGCCGGAGGGCCGCACATCCTTTCGTGGATCGAACACAGGCTCATACGCAACGGCACCTTCCTAGCTTAGACATCGCGTAGGTCATTTCTTGATTTAATTTCCTACTAAGTAGAACACACACACACACATCAAGGTTGGCACCGTCTGTTTGGAGCTTAACTACAGTGATTCGATGGTAGGCGCTACGAAAGCCGAGCGGTTAGAGGCGAGACCTGTTCACAGGGACTGGGTTCGATTCCCGGTCTTAGGCCTTGGATTTTGTTTAATGGTTAATAAAAGAAATTTATAGTAAAGTATGTTTGCTGGTCGCCTCCGTCTACGACACCTAATTTGGTAGTTGGACCTAAAGCCCGCCTGAAAAAAATACGCGATTACTTTACTTTTTATTAACTTACAGTGATTCGATGGAGATGCTCACCGGATATGGTCCTTAAAAAATTCGGCCAATGGGCTCAGGGCTTTTACCTAAATCTTTCCCTTTTCTCCAACAATTTTTTGTGGGGACTTCCAAATACCAAGAGCAAAGCGCATCACTCTCTATTCTCTTAATGGCAGAGTCAACGGGGAAGATGATGCTTCGGTTGCATGGTGTTGGTTCCTTCTCAGGTCGGTTTAACGACCTCCTCGTTACGTCCAACTCCACAATGTTCAATTATTAACTTAAGAACTATAACAGTGCTCCGTTTTAGCACTTGCTACTGATTTTGCTTGCACTTACCAGCATCCCGCGTATCTTCCATCTTCGGACTATTCGTGGAGACTTCGATAAAAAATTAATTTAAAAAAATTAACTTAAAATTTATTTGAAAAATTAAAAATTAACTAATTTTATTGACATTCCACTTCTAAGCTTTTCCAATACCTCAGGGACCTTTAGTTAATATTTAAGGAATTCAGTTTTGCTTATCATCCAGTCAGGCTAGACATTTCTGGTTGGAAATGACCAAGAAATCAAGACAATGCATTGCTGCAGAGTATTTTACAGCAACCTGAATTTGATCCTATTTGATCAAGTACAATTAAATACAATTTTTATTGATTACAGATTAAAATCTTTTCTTTTTTTTATACACATTTCGACAAGAACAATTCCAATTATTTAAGATCAAGTATCGAAACTATATACAAGTAATAATCAAACTGAATAACTCCGCTTGTGTTGATCTTCTGGTTCCAATTGAATATCAAGTTCTATTGGTTTCATTCATTGTCGATTTTTGTTGGCTTCGATTTTGTTTATTTTATTTTGATATCAATTCGAAGATGAATTTTTTTTCAATCAGCGAATCCCATTGTCCTTTTCGAATTTTGAGGTTGCAGAAATTGTGTTTCAATTGTGGTTCGTTATAAGATCTTGTAAGAAAGTGTAACAATAGAGGTTCGTACTTGGAAGCCAAATACTTTTTTTTTAAAGTCCAAGATGTTGATTTCTTTTTTTTACCTTTGCTGGTTTATTGATGAACATCTTTAAAAATAGATAAACATAATAATAAATATTTAAAAATGGACATATGACGTAATTTTTTTTGTCATTCACTTTTCTTCCGGTGCTCTGGATGAATTATAAATGGTAAAGCGGTCTGAAATTCGAACCTGACCTACTGGAAATGTGATCCTTATGAATCAATTCATCAAATTGCAGGATACCTGGAGAAATACTCCAGATTTCTATGAATTTATTCAAAATATTGAAATTTCCAAGTTAAAGAGGTTCCGAACAGTCAATTAATATCAAGTTTCACTCCTCTCTTACCATTTTTTTTAAAATAGATTAAACCGGAAGTCAAGTACATTTCATTTAAAAAAAAAATGTCTTTAATTAAACAAAATTTAGCGAAATAACTTCTGTATGTTTTCTACGTTTTTCATCCAATCAATAACTTATCGTGCAAAATAAGCACCAGATTTGCTTCGAATTTTTTACCTAAGATCCCTTTATAAAAAACGAAATGATCATGAGGTCAAAATCTCTTGTTTATTAAAAATACGCGATTATTAAAATGGTTATCATTTAATGATAATAACACTTTTTTTAAAAAAAATACAATCTTATCTTCAAGAATATATGAGAATAGTTGTTATTGGTAGTTATATAAGTTTTGGGGAAAATAGCAGAAAACATGAATATCTTTTCATGTATTTGTTTTTTGTTCCTAACCCGACTTTTAATAAGCTTTGCCCTTTCATCCTCAGGGAATACAAAAATTGGATAAAGATACAGTAAATAGAAATACAAAATGTTTATATGTTTGTCTTTAAAGGCATCTTTATTTATTTTATTTTTTTTACTTACTGCATCTTATATCGATCTTATGATCCTCTGAAGATGACCAAACTTATCGAAAAAGCTGGAAATAATAACAAAAATATGGTCAATCATTTATGTTTTTCGTCAGTTATTTTTTACTAATTCTCCAAAGAAAACTGCCAATAGCCAGTCAATTTTTAAGATCTCTTAAGAAATAATTCTGAAAAATCTTATCTTAAAAAGAATCACTGTTTAATAGATAAACTTCAACTATAAGGCACACATGCCTTATAAACCCAAAATTTATTTTATTTATTTTAGACTGAACATTTAGTTACGACATCTCAGGGCAAAGCTGAATCACTTTATCCACAAGCCTATTAGACTTGATCAAGAGACCTGGCAGACATGTGACAGATAATAAAAACCAAAGTTTATATGACTTAGCACAGCCTAAAAATAACTGATCGCAAAAAAAGTTCTACCAAAGATCGTTTCGAAACTGAGTAAACAATACCAACCAACCTGAGTCTTTAAAGTACAACTTTTTGTGAACGGCTTAGTATCAGTAGAAAGAGGTCTTTTTCCTTCCGGGACCCCCCGCCGCCGCCGCCGCCGTTATAACTCGTATTTCCTGCCAACAACATTCCGCACACCGCGTGAGGTGTATTAATATACAGGGTGTCCCAAGCTATATGGGTAACGTCTTTTTCTCGGAAACTAAGGTAGCTTGAAAAAAAACTAAAAAATACGCGTTCCCTTAGTTTTTTGTTAGGAATCCAAATTTACTTGGTATTTTTTTTTCGGTGCTTCCAGAAGCGAGATATAGGCACCAACTTCATTTTTTCAAATGGGAAGGTGCAATCCGATGAGTGAGGTGGCCAATGAATCGCCCCCCGTGTCGATATAACACCATCAGGCATGTAAAGAGATATCTCGATAGGCAATTTGATGGGCGTGTTATATCGACACGGGGGGCGATTCAATGGCCAACTCTCTCACCGGATTTGACACCTATGGATTATTTCCTTTGGGGATACTCGAAAAACAAGGTGATTATTCATAACTTTTTTCTTTCATTCCTTATTTCTGCCTATCTAAAAGCATTACTAAATCTAGGTGCATCAGAATCAAGTCAGGATTGCATCTGTAGATGAACTAAAGCAAAGAATAATAGATGCCTGTAACTCGGTTAAATTCGAATCTATTTCTTTGGCAGTAAGGGCAATTGGCAGGAAAGAGCATGTCTATGCATCTCTAATGGTGGAGGCCATTTCGAGCATGATCTGTAATATTAATGAGGAGTAAAATTTATAATAAAATAGTAGTTTTCTTCTTATTCAATCAAAAAACCGTTATAATATCATTTTGACATTTCTTATAAGAATCATGTTTTCATTCCTAACTTCTAAAATATCGCTCACAGAAAAAAACCTTTCAAGTAAATTTTTCTTCAAAAAAATAGAGGAATCTATTTCTGAAATAAAAACCGCACCTTCCCATTTGAAAAAATGAAGTTGGTGCCTGTACCTCGCTTCTGGAAGCACCGAACAAAATTTGCAAAGTAAATTTGGATTCCTAACAAAAAACTAAGGGAACACGTATTTTTTAGTTTTTTTCTAGCTATCTTAGTTTCCGAGAAAAAGTCGTTATCCATATAGCTTGGGACACCCTGTATAGTTTCTAAATATTTATAAGAAAATTTTTTAGATGAGCAAACGCCAATAGACTCAGGAGTAATTAAGAAAAAGCAATCAATCAATAAATAATAAAGCTTTATGATTAACGACATGCTTAAGAATATGTTCAGAGATTTTACGTAATCTTAGAGAAATGAATAGTATTAACTTTCATTATTTGAGACCTGCGAAGCTAAATATGTATTGTGGTATTGGGTTCGATTCCCGGTCTTAGGCCTTGGATTTTATTTAATGGTTAATAAAAGTAATTCGCAGTAAAGTATGTTTGCTAGTCGCCTCCGTCCACGACACCAAATTGGTAGTTGGACGTAAAGCCCCGCCTGAAAAAATAGGCGATTACTATACTTTTACTTTACTCTTTATTTGTTATAATTAAGAAAATATCATTCTCAAACTTAATCTAGTTTATAATTTATACAGGGTCAATGCCTGGTATATTTGGTCCATTTGGAAAGGAGGATGCTTTTACTCCCTAATTTGCGATGAAAAGAAGTTCATATGATCTGATACTCAACGGTATTCTAGTTGATAATCTTGTAACCCATTAACGACTTTATTTTTATTCTTGGATAGTGGACCGAACTTCTTTGGGTGTAAGATTTATCGGAAATTTAATTATTTTTAGTCGAACGAAGTTGTTAAGTTTTTCAGATACATGATGCTGTCTGAAATGTGGAAGAAATAACTTCATCTTACTCATCCCTTAGCTCTCATGGGTTCACAGATTTTTTTGGTACAAAGATATCTTTGAAATCAATAAGAAAAGAGCTCCCGGTTTTGAACAGAATTAATTGTCAAGTTTTTGTCACCCTATTACTCGTGAGATTGTTTTTTCAATTTTTTTAAATTGCTTGAATTTAACCTCACAATTGTTACCATCAGAGATGGCAACAACTTATAGGAAAATTTAATGTTCTTTCGTATGAGATAATTAAATTATTTTATACCCTCCAGGAGTTAAGATCATTAAAAAGAAGTCGAGAAAATTTTAAAATAACCCTGTCTCGAAAACTATTGAGAATCGGATCAGTTTCTAAATGTTTTTCTGGCAAATTTGATGTAGAACCACCTCTTTTCTTTGGTACACCCTGTATTAGACATTACCATAGTTATTTTAGGGAGAAGATAAACGCCATTCCATATATAAGTATGTTCAAGTTGATCCTGCGTTAGAGTCCTTCATTACATCGGCAAGGCAACCGAAATTTGCTGTAAAGGAGGCTGTAGAGTGTGAACTCGTTCTAAATTATGCGATTCAAATTTGCAATTAAAAAAAAATTCTCAAATAATCCAAAATGGAACACTGTGTGGTCCATGTTATCCTGAGAGGAGATGATGTAGATGTATGTTATGTGTTTTGTGCTGAATATGTCAAATTGCTAAATCTACTACGATTTGAATGATATAACATAGCTTCTCCAAATCTTTAATATATCAAATTGATTCAAGAGATAAGTTCATCTCTCTTAACTTAGTCTCATCATCAAAATTTGTATATTGTTGTTAGGAGATTGTTCTTTTGATTGATTGCTGACTCGTACTAAGTCCATTCAGGCACTTGTAAGAGATCCACCGTCGACTGGTTCCCATTTCGCTATATTCTATGTCTAAAGACAATTCCTTTAAATCCACAAGATTGTAGTTAACACCCTAATTTTTTCTTTTCAGTGTGTGCTTCATTTTCCTACTAGTTGTAGACATATGTTGGATATCATTGTGATGCTTAATCAATCCTATCGAGAAATTTGTTGGACTAAAACAAGCAAAATGTCTTGAAACAAAAAAATGATCTTGCTCAGAAGGTTACATAAAGATATATTCTCGTAATTTATCAAGCAATAGATGGCAAAAAATGCTTTAAAAAAAAGAAATGACTAAATAATTTAAAATTGTGGATCTCACAGCCGAACCACTTCCACAAGAAAGACCGACACCATGTCATCCTTCACCATGTGGAGCGAATGCTGTGTGTAGAGAACAAAATGGAGCCGGATCTTGTACTTGTTTGCCGGAACACATAGGAAACCCTTACGATGGTTGTAGACCAGAATGTGTTCTCAATACGGATTGTGCTCCAAATAAAGCCTGCATTAGGAATAAATGTCAAGATCCTTGTCCGGGAACGTGTGGACAGAATGCAGAATGTCAAGTAGTAAACCATCTACCGTCTTGTACCTGTTGGCCAGGATATACAGGAGATCCATTCAGATTCTGCAACATTATACCTCCACGACGTAAGAGTTGATTATTACACTAAAAGTTAACCATTAGTCTAATTCAAATTCAAAGTATTCCTATTTTCTTTAGTTACGATTAATACAAACATTAAAATTTTTCTCATTAGCCGTACAACAAGCTCCAGTAGATCCTTGCAATCCTTCACCTTGTGGAGCGAACAGCCAGTGTAGGGTAAACAATGGTCAGGCTATATGCTCCTGTTTGCCAGAATATGTGGGTGCACCACCAGGATGCAGACCAGAATGTGTTGTCAGTACGGAGTGTGCTTCGAATAAGGCTTGTGTGAATCAGAAATGTAAAGATCCATGTCAAGGAACTTGTGGTCATAACGCACAGTGTCAAGTAATCAACCATAGTCCAATTTGTAGTTGCAGAATTGGCTTTACAGGAGACCCATTCTCTAGATGTTATCCAAAACCACGTAAGGAAAAGTCACTTTTTGTTTTTCCGAAAACTTAATGTTACATTCTATCTTTTCTGGTAGCTAATTTTCATTATTTTTCCGTCTAGAACCTCTCCCACCGCCAGTATCGCAGGCTCCAATTAATCCTTGCGTTCCATCGCCTTGTGGTATGTATTCGCAGTGCAGAGACATTCACGGAACTCCTTCATGTTCTTGTCTACCAGAATACACAGGTTCACCGCCGAACTGTAGGCCAGAGTGTTCAATAAACGCTGAGTGTGCCAGCAATTTGGCATGTATGAGAGAAAAGTGTAGAGATCCATGTCCTGGATCGTGTGGCAGTGGTGCCAGATGCAGTGTTATCAACCATACGCCAACTTGCACTTGTCCTGAAGGATATACAGGAGATCCATTTACTAACTGCTTTCCGAAGCCGCCACCTCGTAAGAAAATAATTAAACTGTCGTTCTTAATAGCTAATTGTTATTTCTTGAGTATTTCACATAAAAAATGAAATTACAGCCGTGGAGGCCGTAGAAGCTGATCCTTGTAATCCAACGCCTTGTGGTTCGAACGCCGAATGTAATGATGGGGTGTGTACATGCTTGGCAGAATATCAAGGAGATCCTTATACAGGCTGTCGTCCGGAATGTGTAATGAACAATGAATGCCCTCGAAATAGAGCTTGCATACGAAATAAATGTATGGACCCATGTCCAGGAACGTGTGGAGAAGGAGCCCAGTGTGAAGTTCTGAATCACATTCCGATGTGTATTTGTCCACATGGAATGACGGGAAATGCTTTCCTACAATGCAGGCCTATCCCTGGTTAGTAATTTCGTAGTTTGTAACTAAAATACTTCTCAACTAGGTTGCTGTTAAGTTATATGTTGCTGTTCTTGCCTGTATTGCAGCTCCTGTTGAGACAAATCCATGTCACCCCTCGCCATGTGGTCCTTATAGCCAGTGTCGAGCGGTAAATGGTCAGTCTGTGTGTTCATGTCTTGCTGGATACAAAGGAATGCCACCGACTTGTAGACCAGAGTGTGTTGTTAACTCGGACTGTGGACACAATGAAGCTTGTAGCAATCAGAAATGTAGAAACCCATGTCCAGGTACATGCGGAGTAGGAGCTCGTTGTGAAGTGGTAAACCACAATCCGATATGTAGTTGTCCGGCGCGATATACTGGTGATCCGTTCGTTAGATGTCACCCAATTCGTAAGTGGAGTTAATTTTTTCTATGTATTGAATAGAACATATATTTATATATTTAGATCTAAAATTTATTTATTTACTGTAGTGCTGAACTACAAATCTGTGTGATTTTTTAATGTACATATTTGTAGAATATAAATTTCCAGTAAATAGATGTGACATCTTCACCGATGGCCACCAACTAAGTCTATTTTGTACAGATTAGGGAATAGGGGGATATCTCATGATTGTTTTGGAGGGAAAGACCCAGGATCTTTAGTCAGAACTTAATCAGAAAGGGCTTTGATCCATAAAAGAATACAGCTTGTGCTATTTCTTGTTTAGACTATTGCCCCTATTCGTACTGACTGCTGATAGTCTTAGGTTGCTTAAACCTCGTACTTGAGTTTTGTTCCAGGGTTTGTTTAAGTTACTGTCGTTGTCCATATTCTGGATAGCTTTGTAGCTTAGAGCATTGTTACTTAAATACGGAATTATCATTCTCATTTGTCGGTTAACTTTTAATTGTGCTATCTTTCGGCAGCTTGATTACGAAAAGTTTCTATCATTTTTATTTATTAAATTTTCTTAGGTCATGGGAGATTGTCAAAACATATTGTTGGTACTAAGAGATTTAAGGGGATGATTAAGATCTGGTTAACCTCCAGTGGGTATTTTAGGATATTAGGGAGCAGATAAACTGCCATAATTAGGTGTGACTCTGTTTTTTGCAGATTCCGAAGCTTTTCTTTTCATGTTTCTGGACTTTTGTCTATCAAGCTTTCCACGAATTTACACACTATTCATCCTTAAGGTTGCGCTCAGTGTTTTGTCAGCAGTCTAAACAGATGACTTTAGTTGATAGTAAAGGGATTCTTTAAACACGGTAGGACTTATCTCGGAACGGTTGATTCTGTCCATTAATAGGTATTCTTGCTTTTTAAAGACGTATTCACTGATGGCCACCAACTAAGTCTATTTTGTACAGATTAGGGAATAGGGGGATATCTCATGATAGTTTTGGAGGGAAAGACCCAGGATCTTTAATCAGAACTTAATCAGAAAGGGCTTTGATCCATAAAAGAATACAGCTTGTGCTATTTCTTGTTTAGACTATTGCCCCTATTCGTACTGACTGCTGATAGTCTTAGGTTGCTTAAACCTCGGACATGAGTTTTGTTCCAGGCTTTGTTTAAGTTACTGTCGTTGTCCATATTCTGGATAGCTTTGTAGCTTAGAGCATTGTTACTTAACCGCAAAACATAACACTTCGGTTCTGCAATTCGTGTATGCAAGAAATCGTATATTCTTTTATAATGGTCCACGCTATTGGTGAACTATTAAATTTTTATTTCAAGAGAAAGCATAAAGTTCATTCTAACTAAACTGTGCACTTTTGTACGAATAGCTCATAGAGACCAAACCAATCCTATATTCCAAGTTGAGGGTATGACAATTGAGTCGAAGGAGTATGTACTCTAGTTTACATAGTAAATCTACTTATTCCCTCCTTTCTTATTTGCTTCACAAAATCAGTCGCAAGAGGGAACGATCTTTTACGATTTTCCGCTTTAGGAAATATCGATTAGTATACATTAACATTTTCACCCTGGCAGGAGCGGTCCCAACCAGTCGATCAGAGCAAGAACGTAGGTCGTTAAAAAATTCTTTAGAAAATACTTTTAAACGATTTCAATCTTCACATGTTTTACGACTTTTCTTGATACTTATTCAGCGCTCTTTTACAAGTTTCGCATTCATCTTTATTATCAATTTAATTTTATCCTTATTTATACAAAAATTTGACGAAAAGTGTGGAGGATAGACCAATTAAATGCAAAAAAACTCACAGAATTGTTAGGCAACACTGCATAAGTAATCAACCATTTACGAAGTATTCATTTATTTCGGTAGCGGAAACACAACCAGTGCAACAGGCACCCACAAATCCTTGCATTCCATCACCGTGTGGTCCAAACTCACAGTGCAAGCTGTCTGGAGAGAGTCCATCTTGTTCTTGCTTGGAAGGATATCTAGGCATTCCACCAAACTGTCGACCAGAATGTGTGAGTAACAGTGAATGTTCCAGTCATCTGGCGTGTGTTAATCAAAAATGTCGAGATCCATGTCCAGGAATTTGTGGAACTAAAGCCGTCTGCCGGGTTGTAAGTCACACACCACAATGCTTTTGCTCGGCAGATTACACAGGAGATCCTTTCTCGCAGTGCATTTTCAAACCGTGTACGTAGTAATGACAGTATTTCTTTTTTTATTGAGGAGTAAAAAATGATAGCGTCACTGATAGTTAGTTGTGGTTTTCACAGCCGAACCACTTCCACAAGAAAGACCGACACCATGCCAACCATCGCCATGTGGAGCTAATGCTGTCTGTAGAGAACAGAATGGAGCCGGATCTTGTTCTTGTTTACCAGAATATATTGGAAATCCTTACGAAGGTTGTAGACCGGAATGTGTACTCAACACAGATTGTGCTCCGAATAAAGCATGTATTAGGAATAAATGTCAAGATCCTTGTCCGGGAACATGTGGACAGAATGCAGAATGTCAGGTTGTAAACCATCTACCGTCTTGTACCTGTTGGCCCGGATATACAGGAGATCCATTCAGATTTTGTAACGTTATACCACCACAACGTAAGCATTGATATTATATTTTGTACTGAAGCAATGCTTTTCTTAAGACTTTGTCTTCATTCATATAAAAAAAATAAAAATAATTCAGATTATCTAACTTCTCATTAGCTGTGCAACAAGCTCCAGTAGATCCTTGTAACCCTTCGCCCTGCGGACCGAACAGCCAGTGCAGAGTGAACAATGGTCAGGCGATATGCTCCTGTTTGCCAGAATATGTGGGTGCACCACCAGGATGTAGACCAGAATGTGTTGTCAGTACGGAGTGTGCTTCGAATAAGGCTTGTGTGAATCAGAAATGTAAAGATCCATGCCCTGGAACTTGTGGTCAGAACGCAAACTGTAAAGTAATCAATCACAGTCCAATTTGCAGCTGTAAATCTGGATTTACTGGCGACCCATTCTCAAGATGCTTCCCGAAACCTCGTAAGCAAACAAGACGTATGCTATACAAAACAATGAACTTTTTCCTCTATTTGGTTGTAAATTCTTGCACTTATTACTTTTTAGAGCCACTTCCACCGCCAGTATCGCAGGCTCCAATAAATCTCTGTGTTCCTTCGCCTTGTGGTCCTTATTCTCAGTGCAGGAACATTCATGGAACGCCTTCATGTTCCTGTCTAGCAGAATACACAGGTTCACCGCCGAACTGTAGGCCAGAGTGTTCAATAAATGCCGAGTGTGCCAGCAATTTGTCATGTATGAGAGAAAAGTGTAGAGATCCATGTCCAGGATCGTGTGGCAGTGGTGCCAGATGCAGTGTTATCAACCACACGCCAACTTGCACTTGTCCTGAAGGATATACAGGCGATCCATTTACTAACTGCTTTCCAAAACCTCCACCACGTAAGGAAATCATTGAAAATAGTTGTTTCTTAATCAATTAGTTATGTTTTGCTGTATAGTCACATAATGATTATTGAAATTACAGCCGTGGAGGCCGTGGAAGCTGATCCATGTAATCCATCGCCTTGTGGTTCGAACGCCGAATGTAACGATGGAGTGTGTACATGCTTGGCAGAATATCAAGGAGATCCGTATACAGGCTGTCGTCCGGAATGTGTAATGAACAATGAATGCCCTCGCAATAGAGCGTGCATACGAAATAAATGTATGGACCCATGTCCAGGAACGTGTGGAGAAGGAGCCCAGTGTGAAGTTCTGAATCACATTCCGATGTGCATTTGTCCTCATGGAATGACTGGAAATGCTTTCCTACAATGCAGGCCTATCCCTGGTTCGTACTCAGCCCATTTTTAGCCTAAATATTATATTGTTAGGAAATGTGTGAGTCAAGTCGTTATTTTTCTATAATTGCAGCTCCTGTTGAGACAAATCCATGTCACCCATCGCCATGTGGTCCTTATAGCCAGTGTCGTGCTGTAAATGGTCAGTCCGTTTGTTCATGTCTTGCTGGATACAAAGGAGTGCCACCGACTTGTAGACCAGAGTGTGTTGTTAACTCGGATTGTGGACACAATGAAGCTTGTAGCAATCAGAAATGTAGAAACCCATGTCCAGGAACTTGCGGAGTAGGAGCACGTTGTGAAGTGGTAAACCACAATCCGATATGTAGTTGTCCGGTGCGATATACAGGCGATCCGTTCGTTAGGTGTCACCCAATTCGTAAGTTAGAATTTTTTCATTTTTACCTGTAATATTAATTAATCTGTAGTCAAATCATCAATACGCTCCCCACTGTATTCAAATAGATTTTATTTCTCTCTCCTTGGCATGAGGTGAGGCAGTTCATGAGGCTATTTAGCAACGTCTTGATAACTTCTTTGTGGAAGTTTTTAAAATTTATGAATTGACGATTTACACACTGGTTCTATTCTATTTGTAAATTATTATATTTTAGAATTTATACACTTGTATAAATTACATTCGGCGATCTTATGTCACTGAAAAGTAATCATTGTCGAATGAGCTGTGTCTGTTTTTTACCCGGCAAAAGAAATATCAAATTTATCAAATTCAACATATCAAAATTTTGTGGAATTTTTTAGTTTAGTAGTTCTAATTTTCCATACTCGAGAAATCATTCAAGTAATATTAAAACTATCGTAGACTATAAAGCAGACACTTTTACTAAAAAAATAAATCATAGTAAAAATAAAGAAAATGAAAACTTTATAGAGTTCATTATGTGATAAAACAAATGAATCAACGTAATCATTAGATGTATAATGGAATACCAGCTAAAAATTAAAAGAATTTTTTGACATAGAAATCGATTCCCAACAAAATAGTCTCTAACTAATAGCCCAAGTTCGGGAAGCCATATTAATAGATGAGTTAATTTTCATTTCCGTTAATAGACCATATTAAAAAAAAAAAAAATCCACAGCGGAAGCACCACCAGTGCAACAGGCACCAACGAATCCATGCATTCCATCACCGTGTGGTCCTAACTCACAGTGCAAGCTGTCTGGAGAGAGTCCATCTTGTTCTTGCTTGGAAGGATATCTTGGCATACCACCAAACTGCCGTCCAGAATGTGTGAGCAACAGTGAATGTTCCAGCCATTTGGCGTGTGTTAATCAAAAATGTAAAGATCCATGTCCAGGAATTTGTGGAACCAATGCAGTCTGTCGGGTTGTAAGTCATACGCCACAGTGTTTCTGCTCTGAAGGTTATACTGGTGATCCATTTTCGCATTGTACTATCAAGCAATGTAAGTCACAAAAAAAAGAAATACTTTTCACTTGTTCCAAGGAATTGTGTTAATGCTACAGTTATAAATTCGCTGCCCACAGCTGAACCACATCCACAAGAAAGGCCGACACCATGCCAACCATCGCCTTGTGGAGCGAATGCTGTGTGTAGAGAACAGAATGGAGCCGGATCTTGTACTTGTTTGCCCGAATATCTTGGAAACCCCTATGAAGGTTGTAGACCAGAATGTGTTCTCAACACAGATTGTGCACCAAATAAAGCCTGTATTAGGAATAAATGTCAAGATCCTTGTCCGGGAACGTGTGGACAGAATGCAGAATGTCAGGTTGTAAACCATCTACCATCTTGTACTTGCTTTGTCGGGTATACTGGCGATCCGTTCAGATACTGCAATATAATTCCTCAAAAACGTAAGACTCATTTAAAAAGTAAACCAGATTATATCTCTGATCTTAAGTTTAGAAAAAATAATTCAGAACATCGTATTGTTTTTATTAGCTGTGCAACAAGCTCCACTAAATCCTTGCAATCCTTCACCTTGCGGACCGAACAGCCAATGTAAAGTAAACAATGGTCAGGCGATATGTTCCTGTTTGCCAGAATATGTGGGAGCACCACCAGGATGTAGACCAGAATGTGTTGTCAGTACGGAGTGTGCTTCGAATAAGGCTTGTGTGAATCAGAAATGTAAAGATCCATGTCCAGGAACTTGTGGACAAAATGCTCAATGCCAAGTGATCAATCACAGTCCAATTTGTAGCTGCAGATCTGGATTTACCGGCGATCCTTTCTCTAGATGCTCCCCTATTCCGAGTAAGTTAACAGTTTTTAATAGTGGTATCTCTATTAAAGTACAACAAAAAGTTTGCTGCAAGATTTGTTCTTTTTTAGAGCCACTTCCACCACCAGTATCGCAGGCTCCAATAAATCCTTGCGTACCGTCGCCTTGTGGCCCATATTCGCAGTGCAGAGACATTCACGGAACACCTTCATGTTCTTGTCTACCAGAATACACAGGTTCACCGCCGAACTGTAGGCCAGAGTGTTCAATAAACGCTGAGTGTGCCAGCAATTTGGCATGTATGAGAGAAAAGTGTAGAGATCCATGTCCAGGCTCATGTGGCAGTGGAGCCAGTTGCAGTGTTATCAACCACACGCCAACTTGCACTTGTCCTGAAGGATATACAGGAGATCCATTTACTAACTGCTTTCCAAAACCTCCACCACGTAAGGAATCCATTGAAAATAGTTGTTTCGTAATCAATTAGGTATGTTTTGCTGTATAGTTACATAAAGATAATTGAAATTACAGCCGTGGAGGCCGTGGAAGCAGATCCATGTAATCCATCGCCTTGTGGTTCGAACGCTGAATGTAACGATGGAGTGTGTACATGCTTGGCTGAATATCAAGGAGATCCGTATACAGGCTGTCGACCGGAATGTGTAATAAACAATGAATGCCCTCGCAATAGAGCTTGCATACGAAATAAATGTATGGACCCATGTCCAGGAACGTGTGGACAAGGAGCTCAGTGTGAAGTTCTGAATCACATTCCTATGTGCATTTGTCCCCATGGAATGACCGGAAATGCTTTCCTACAATGCAGGCCTATCCCTGGTTCGTACTCATCCAATTTTTAGCCTAATTATTATATTGTTAGGAATTGTGTGAGTGAAGTGGTTATTTTTCTATAATTGCAGCTCCTGTTGAGACAAATCCATGTCACCCATCGCCATGTGGTCCTTATAGCCAGTGTCGTGCGGTAAATGGTCAGTCTGTGTGTTCATGTCTTGCTGGCTACAAAGGAGTGCCACCGACTTGTAGACCAGAATGTGTTGTCAACTCGGACTGTGGACACAATGAAGCTTGTAGTAACCAGAAATGTAGAAACCCATGTCCAGGAACTTGCGGCGTAGGAGCACGTTGTGAAGTGGTAAACCACAATCCGATATGTAGTTGTCCGTCGCGATATACTGGTGATCCGTTCGTTAGATGTCATCCAATTCGTAAGTGGAGTTTTCTCTTTATTTTTCCCTTATTTTAGTGTGGTTTATATTTTATAATTTAAATACTTGCAACTATTTTTGATCTCTAATCTTAAATTTCTTTAATAGTTTTATAGGTTTTTTTTACTTAGTAAATACTGTTTTGCGACGTCTTTGTTTCTGAAGAGTCTGTATTCCGTTTATAATTTTCCAAAAATTTATTGCTGGACTCCTTGGATTTTCCCTCGACAAATTCAAAACAATTTTCATTTTTTCATTGTAATTTCTTACCATTTTTTTTTTAAATCAGTCACTTTTTAAAAATGAATGAAAATTAATAAATATTGTCTTAAATAACATTAAAATACTTTACATGAATCAAAACAATTTATTCCTACAAAGAAGGGAGACATAATTCTTAGACAAAATAGTAATAAATAAATAAAATTTTTGTGTATACTTACCTATCAAAATTTATGCGATCATTTCTTTAACAGGCGCACATAATAAAAATCGGAAAAAAGACATATAGATAACTAAAGTCTAAAAAATAACTAAAATTTTGTATTTATAGTAAAATTAATAATAACTACTTTTGGGTAGCCGACGCACCAGTGCAACAAGCACCCACAAATCCTTGCATTCCATCACCGTGTGGTCCAAACTCGCAGTGCAAGCAGTCTGGAGAGAGTCCATCTTGTTCTTGCTTGGAAGGATATCTAGGCATTCCACCAAACTGTCGACCAGAATGTGTGAGCAACAGTGAATGTACCAGTCATCTGGCGTGTGTTAACCAAAAATGTAAAGATCCTTGTCCAGGAATATGTGGAAATAACGCAGTCTGCCGGGTTGTAAGTCATACACCACAATGTTTCTGCTCTGAAGGTTACACTGGAGATCCATTCTCGCAATGTACTATCAAGCAATGTAGGTTATTATTGACAATAGTATCTACTTAAGGCGCAGTAAGACAAAATGTACCCATCACTTACTGTTTGTGAATTCCACAGTTGAACCACTTCCACAAGAAAGGCCGACACCATGTCAACCATCGCCTTGTGGAGCGAATGCGGTGTGTAGAGAACAGAATGGAGCCGGATCTTGTACTTGTTTGCCCGAATATATTGGAAACCCCTATGAAGGTTGTAGACCGGAATGTGTACTGAACACAGATTGTGCACCTAATAAAGCCTGCATTAGGAATAAGTGTCAAGATCCTTGTCCGGGAACATGTGGACAGAATGCAGAATGTCAGGTTGTTAACCATCTACCATCTTGTACTTGCTTTGTCGGATACACTGGCGATCCATTCAGATACTGCAATGTAATTCCTCAAAAACGTAAGACTCATTAAAAGTGTAAACCAGATTATATCTCTAGTCTAGAAAAAATCATTCAGAACTTTGTGTTGTTGTTATTAGCTGTGCAACAAGCTCCAGTCGATCCTTGTAACCCGTCACCGTGTGGACCGAACAGCCAATGTAAAGTTAACAATGGCCAAGCGATATGCTCCTGTTTGCCAGAATATGTGGGTGCACCACCAGGATGTAGACCAGAATGTGTTGTCAGTACGGAGTGTGCTGCGAATAAGGCTTGTGTGAATCAGAAATGTAAAGATCCATGTCCAGGAACTTGTGGACAGAATGCTCAATGCCAGGTTATCAATCACAGTCCAATTTGTAGTTGTAGATCTGGATTTACCGGCGATCCTTTCTCTAGATGCTCCCCTATTCCTAGTAAGTTAACAGTTTTTAATAGTGAAATCCCTATTTAAATTAAATAAAATGGTTTACTGCAAGTTTTATTCTCTTTTAGAGCCACTTCCACCACCAGTATCGCAGGCTCCAATAAATCCTTGCGTACCGTCACCTTGTGGCCCATATTCGCAGTGCAGAGACATTCACGGAACACCTTCATGTTCTTGTCTACCAGAATACACAGGTTCACCGCCAAACTGTAGGCCAGAGTGTTCAATAAACGCTGAGTGTGCCAGCAATTTGGCATGTATGAGAGAAAAGTGTAGAGATCCATGCCCAGGATCATGTGGCAGTGGTGCCAGATGCAGTGTTATCAACCACACGCCAACTTGCACTTGTCCTGAAGGATATACAGGCGATCCATTTACTAACTGCTTTCCGAAGCCGCCACCTCGTAAGAAAATAATTAAACAGTCGTTCTTAATAGCTAATTATTATTTCTTGAGTATTACCCTTAAAAAATGAAATTACAGCCGTGGAGGCCGTGGAAGCAGATCCATGTAATCCATCGCCTTGTGGTTCGAACGCCGAATGTAACGATGGAGTATGTACATGCTTGGCAGAATATCAAGGAGATCCTTATACAGGCTGTCGTCCGGAATGTGTAATGAACAATGAATGCCCTCGAAATAAAGCTTGCATACGAAATAAATGTATGGACCCATGTCCAGGAACGTGTGGACAAGGAGCTCAGTGTGAAGTTCTGAATCACATTCCGATGTGTATTTGTCCACATGGAATGACTGGAAATGCTTTCCTACAATGCAGGCCTATCCCTGGTTAGTAATTTAGTCGTTCGTAACTGAAATGTTTCTCAATTAAACTAAGTTGCTGTTAAGTTGTATGTTGCTGTTCTTGTCTGTATTGCAGCTCCTGTTGAGACAAATCCATGTCACCCATCGCCATGTGGTCCTTATAGCCAGTGTCGTGCGGTAAATGGCCAGTCTGTGTGTTCATGTCTTGCTGGATACAAAGGAATGCCACCGACTTGTAGACCAGAATGTGTTGTCAACTCAGACTGTGGTCACAATGAAGCTTGTAGTAACCAGAAATGTAGAAACCCATGTCCAGGGACATGCGGAGTAGGAGCACGTTGTGAAGTGGTAAACCACAATCCGATATGTAGTTGTCCGCCGCGGTTTACTGGTGATCCATTTGTTAGATGTCATCCAACTCGTAAGTTTAGTTTTTTATTGTTTCACTTCTTTTTAAAGAATAATGAATGTATTGGATATTAACTATGGCTGATCTTATTTTTCTTGAGCAGAAAGATATATGGGTGTCCATTCTTGGCTAAATTTCTTATTTTTTTTAATAATAAGAGATAGTAAATTCCGTCAAGATAATAGTATCTAATAGTAAAAGTAATGTTGACCAATTTTACTATCTAAGAGGACTGTTGACCATCAATATAAATTTAAATCAAATTAATAAGAACATTATATTTGTTTGTTTATTTTTTAAAATCTAATATTTTATATCGATTAGTACTTGCAAAACTTGAATTTGTTTACTGATGATTCGATTAAGAAGTATATGTATTAGGCTACTTTTCATTTTTTCTTTTTTCTTTTCTTATTATCTCGTGAAAAGTAGAGGTCAAAGTTCAGTCAAAATAGGTCTAGTAAATTCCATTATTACTAAGATTCATTTAAAACAAAAAAAAGGAAATCAATTGTTCTGATTAGCGGAAACACCACCAGTACAACAGGCACCCACAAATCCTTGCATTCCATCACCGTGTGGACCCAACTCGCAGTGCAAGCTGTCTGGCGAGAGTCCATCTTGTTCTTGCTTGGAAGGATATCTCGGCATTCCACCAAACTGTCGACCAGAATGTGTGAGCAACAGTGAATGTTCCAGTCATCTGGCGTGTGTAAATCAAAAATGTAAAGATCCATGTCCAGGAATTTGTGGAACAAATGCAGTCTGTCGCGTAGTCAGTCATACGCCCCAATGTTTCTGCTCTGAAGGTTACACTGGAGACCCATTCTCGCAATGTACTATCAAGCAATGTAAGTCATAAAACAAGAATATTTTTAATGGATCTATGGTCTTAAATCGATGCTTTAGTTATGGCTACTGCTCACAGCTGAACCACTTCCGCAAGAGAGGCCGACACCATGTCAACCATCGCCGTGTGGAGCGAATGCTGTGTGTAGAGAACAGAATGGAGCAGGATCTTGTACTTGTTTGCCCGAATATATTGGAAACCCCTATGAAGGTTGTAGACCGGAATGTGTTCTCAACACGGATTGTGCTCCAAATAAAGCCTGCATTAGGAACAAATGTCAAGATCCTTGTCCGGGAACTTGTGGACAGAATGCAGAATGTCAGGTTGTAAACCATCTACCATCTTGTACCTGTTGGCCTGGATATACAGGAGATCCATTCAGATTTTGTAACGTTATTCCGCCACAACGTAAGATATACTTTAAATTTTACCTTAAAGTATCATACAGCTTTTGAGCGTATAAAATTGGTTCTAAATTTTCTTTTTAGCGGTGGACCAAGCTCCAGTAGATCCTTGTAACCCGTCACCGTGCGGACCGAACAGCCAATGTAAAGTAAACAATGGTCAGGCTATATGCTCCTGTTTACCAGAATATGTGGGTGCACCACCAGGATGTAGACCAGAATGTGTTGTCAGTACGGAGTGTGCTGCGAATAAGGCTTGTGTGAATCAGAAATGTAAAGATCCTTGTCCAGGAACTTGTGGACAAAATGCTCAATGCCAGGTCATCAATCACAGTCCAATTTGTAGCTGCAGATCTGGATTTACCGGCGATCCTTTCTCTAGATGCTCCCCTATTCCGAGTAAGTTAACAGTTTTTAAAAGTGGTATCTCTATTAAAGTTCAACAAAAGGTTTGCTGCAAGATTTGTTCTTTTTTAGAGCCACTTCCACCACCAGTATCGCAGGCTGCAATAAATCCTTGCGTACCGTCGCCTTGTGGCCCATATTCGCAGTGCAGAGACATTCGCGGAACACCTTCATGTTCTTGTCTACCAGAATACACAGGTTCACCGCCGAACTGTAGGCCAGAGTGTTCAATAAACGCTGAGTGTGCCAGCAATTTGGCTTGTATGAGAGAAAAGTGTAGAGATCCATGTCCCGGATCTTGTGGCAGCGGTGCCAGATGCAGTGTTATCAACCACACGCCAACTTGCACTTGTCCTGAAGGATATACAGGCGATCCATTTACTAACTGCTTTCCAAAACCTCCACCACGTAAGGAAATCATTGAAAATAGTTGTTTCGTAATCAATTAGTTATGTTTTGCTGTATAGTCACATAATGATAATGAAATTACAGCCGTGGAGGCCGTGGAAGCTGATCCATGTAATCCATCGCCTTGTGGTTCGAACGCCGAATGTAACGATGGAGTGTGTACATGCTTGGCAGAATATCAAGGAGATCCGTATACAGGCTGTCGTCCGGAATGTGTAATGAACAATGAATGCCCTCGAAATAGAGCGTGCATACGAAATAAATGTAAGGACCCATGTCCAGGAACGTGTGGAGAAGGAGCCCAGTGTGAAGTTCTGAATCACATTCCGATGTGCATTTGTCCTCATGGAATGACTGGAAATGCTTTCCTACAATGCAGGCCTATCCCTGGTTCGTACACAGCCAATTTTTAGCCTAAATATTACATTGTTAGGCATTTTTTGGAGTCAAGTCATTATTTTTCTATAATTGCAGCTCCTGTTGAGACAAATCCATGTCACCCATCGCCATGTGGTCCTTATAGCCAGTGTCGAGCAGTAAATGGTCAGTCCGTTTGTTCTTGTCTTGCTGGATACAAAGGAGTGCCACCCACTTGTAGACCGGAGTGTGTTGTCAACTCGGATTGTGGACACAATGAAGCTTGTAGCAATCAGAAATGTAGAAATCCATGTCCAGGAACATGCGGAGTAGGAGCACGTTGTGAAGTGGTAAACCACAATCCGATATGTAGTTGTCCAGCCAGGTATACTGGCGATCCGTTCGTTAGATGCCATCCGATTCGTAAGTTTATACTGTTATTATAATGTTTTAGTGAGTAATGCCGATTTTGGGACCTATTGGATATCTTTTTTTGAGTTGTAAAACAGTTTTATTCGATCTATGATTACTTGTTTGGTTCTTCCTGTCTTAATTGTATAGAAAAGAGGTTCGTAGTTTTTCTGGATTTTGCCCAATTGGTGAATTTTATACAGTTTTTAAAACATTGTATCATCTAACTTGTATTTAGCTCACAAAATTCTATAAATAAATATTAAATATTTGTCGGTACCGTATGACAGTTGGTATTGTCATTATTTCAATATGTTTTTTTAACTTCAATGCTTTAAACTATGTAGGGTTATCAATATTAGAAGGTTCAATTGATCTGTTGGTTTAATTTAAAGTCTCTTTTGTAGCGTTAAATTAGTTTGCCAACTTTTAGTGTTTCTTTTAATACTTCCTAAATATTGTAATTATTCTATTTCTTCATAATTACTTGAATAATTTTTTGCGTTAATATCGCACCCATTTCTAAAAATTGCTAAAAAAAATTTTTTATAAACAATATTAGATAAAAGTGACTGATATGGCGCAGAATAATAGTTTTATTCAAAGATATCACTTTATTGACTAATATAAACAATTAATTGGGCTGCTAATTTTTTTTCTGAGTTACGTAAAAATGAGTCTTTCACAAGACAATCGCATGATAACCCAAAATTTGAGTTTGGCCTTGTGAAAACTAAGGATTGATTCACACATTTGTGTGTCAATCGTGCTTACATGCGTATGTAAGAGTACATAAGGCGTACTCAATTTTTTTTTTTTAAATTCCTACTAAATTAATGGTCATTCATATGGTTTATGCAGAGTGTGGAGGTTGAGTGAAGAGTGATTGAACTTCGGATATCCTGTCTACTTCGATGGGGGAAGGGGGGTCATTAACGACCTATTGAAGAAAATCCTCTTCTTACGCATCGTCCTCGCTCCTAATAACCACAGGTCACATAATGAACAGAAAGGCGCCACGGTGGCTGAGCGGTTAGAGGCGCAAAGCTAAGACATACTGCGGTACTAGTCTAGGCCTTGCATTTTATTTAATGATTAATATAAGGAATTTATAGTAAAGTATGTTAGGCGGTTATAGGCTAGACCCGCAAAGCTTAGATGTATTGCGGTACTAGTCTAGGCCTTGCATTTTATTTAATGGTTTAATATGAGGAATTTATACTAAAGTATGTTAGGCAGTTATAGGCTAGACCCGCAAAGCTGAGATGTTTTGCGGTACTAGTCTAGGCCTTGCATTTTATTTAATGTGTTAATATGAGGAATTTATAGTAAAGTATGTTTGCTAGTCGCCTCCGTCCACGACACCTAATTTGGTAGTTGGACATTAAGCCCCGTCTGAAAAAATAGGCGATTACACTTTACTTTACTTTTAATGACCAGAAAACCAAAATGGTCATATTGCTCGCTAAGTTTTGGAAATTTTGAAAAGAAGCGTTCAGATTTTTTACTCTAATGAAAAAATATTTTGTATAATACGGTAATGTTGAATAAAGTGTAAAACACAAGGGTACTGTTTACCACTATAAGTAAAACAAAAATAGTTTTGCTATTCACCTACCAACTCAGCTAAATACTTTGACTAGGGATACTTAAATTATTATCCTCAAAAATGGGCATTTTTAAAAAAGAATCGTCATAACCGGGATGCTGTCTGCGAAAAATAATCATATGTGCCTGTGACGTAATCATAAAAGACTATAAAAAGTAATTACTGTATACAAAAAAAGTAGTTGTAGCTTCTCGGGTCTGTTGGGTCTGTTGTACGTAGAATGCTTATTTGTGTGATTGTGGATATGTGAAGCTAGAATATGAAAGTGGCTACGCTAAACCAAAATTGGTATTCCCGAGACCAAAATATAAGATGTGAGCTACAAAGTCTTGATAGATCTTCAAATTGTAAGACAGGAAAGAACTCGTATTAGTGAAACTGAACAAGACTGTACATATCGTTAGCATTTACTTAGAATCAAATTTAGATTATGGATCCCAAAAAAGGTTTATCTATTAAGAAACATTGCTTATCTAGCTCCTCTAATGCTTGGTTTTTTCTTTGATTGTTTTTTTTTTTATGAAATAGCGGAAACACCGCCAGTGCAACAAAGTCCAACTAATCCTTGCATTCCATCACCGTGTGGTCCAAACTCCCACTGCAAATTGTCCGGCGAAAGTCCATCTTGTTCTTGCTTGGAAGGATATCTTGGCATACCACCAAACTGCCGTCCAGAGTGTGTAAGCAACAGTGAATGTTCCAGTCATCTGGCGTGTGTTAACAAAAAATGTCGAGATCCATGTCCAGGAATTTGTGGAACTAACGCAGTCTGCCGGGTTGTAAGTCATACGCCCCAATGTTTCTGCTCTGAAGGTTACACTGGAGATCCTTTCTCGCACTGTACTATCAGGCAATGTAAGTCATAAAAAAAAAGTACATTTTCACTTATTCCAAGGAATTGTATTGATGGTACAGTTATAAATTTGCTGCCCACAGCCGAACCACTTCCACAAGAAAGACCGACACCATGCCAACCTTCACCATGTGGAGCGAATGCTGTATGTAGAGAACAGAATGGAGCAGGATCTTGTACTTGTTTGCCCGAATATATTGGAAACCCCTATGAAGGTTGTAGACCAGAATGTGTACTCAACACAGATTGTGCTCCAAATAAAGCCTGCATTAGGAATAAATGTCAAGATCCTTGTCCGGGAACATGTGGACAGAATGCAGAATGTCAGGTTGTAAACCATCTACCGTCTTGTACTTGCTTTGCCGGGTATACTGGCGATCCGTTCAGATACTGCAATATAATTCCTCAAAAACGTAAGACTCATTTAAAACGTAAACCAGTTTACAATCTCTGAACTTATGTATAGAAAAAATCATTCAGAAATTTGTGTTGTTTTTATTAGCTGTACCACAAGCTCCAGTCGATCCTTGTAACCCGTCACCGTGTGGACCGAACAGCCAATGTAAAGTGAACAATGGCCAAGCGATATGCTCCTGTTTGCCAGAATATGTGGGTGCACCACCAGGATGCAGACCAGAATGTGTTGTCAGTACGGAGTGTGCTTCGAATAAGGCTTGTGTGAATCAGAAATGTAAAGATCCATGTCCAGGAACTTGTGGACAAAATGCTCAATGCCAAGTGATCAATCACAGTCCAATTTGTAGCTGCAGATCTGGATTTACCGGTGATCCATTCTCTAGATGCTACCCTGTTCCTAGTAAGTTAACTGATTCATTAGTTTTCCAGATAGTCTAACAATTTGATAGATTTTCATTTACAACGAATATTTTTTCTTTTAGAACCACTACCACCTCCAATATCTCATGCGCCGTTAAATCCTTGCGTACCGTCGCCTTGTGGTCCATATTCGCAGTGTAGAGATGTTCACGGAACTCCATCATGTTCTTGCCTACCAGAATACACAGGTTCACCGCCGAGCTGTCGGCCAGAGTGTTCAATAAACGCTGAGTGTGCCAGTAATTTGGCTTGTATGAGAGAAAAGTGTAGAGATCCATGTCCAGGATCGTGTGGCAGTGGTGCCAGATGCAGTGTTATCAATCACACGCCAACTTGCTCTTGTCCTGAAGGATATACAGGAGATCCATTTACTAACTGTTTTCCGAAGCCGCCACGTAAGAAGCACCTGCTTGCTTGGTCAATATGAAAGTTTTGTATGTTTTGCTTAGGGAATGGTTTATAATGAAGGTACCCACTGTTTTGCAGCTGTTGAACCTGTGGAAGAGGATCCATGTAACCCATCACCATGTGGATCCAATGCGGAATGTAACGATGGAGTCTGTACATGTTTGCCTGAATATCAGGGTGATCCGTACACAGGGTGTCGTCCAGAATGTATCATGAACAACGAGTGCCCCAGAAATAAGGCTTGTATAAGGAACAAATGTACAGATCCTTGTCCAGGTACTTGTGGTCAGAACGCAGTATGTGAAGTGATCAATCATATCCCCATTTGCCGCTGTCCCGAAGGAATGTCTGGTAATCCGTTCGTACAGTGTCAAACATTTGCAGGTACGCTGCTAGTAATTATTAAACATTTTCGGGACTCTCTTTATAAGAGGTCAAGAGAAAGTGATTACTACAATTCTACTTTAATATATTCCAGCCCCCGTTCAAACTAATCCATGTCAACCATCACCTTGCGGACCGTACAGTCAGTGCCGTGCAGTTAATGGGCAGTCGGTATGCTCTTGCTTGGCTGGATACAAAGGAATGCCGCCGACTTGTAGACCAGAATGCGTTGTCAACTCTGATTGTGGACACAATGAAGCTTGTAGTAACCAGAAATGTAGAAACCCATGTCCAGGAACGTGCGGAGTAGGAGCACGTTGTGAAGTGGTAAACCACAATCCGATATGTAGTTGTCCTGCACGATATACTGGCGATCCGTTCGTTAGATGTCATCCGATACGTAAGTGGTGTTTTTCTTTGTTACTTTCGAAAGATTAGAATTTTTTTGTTCTTCTTTAGGATTTCTTTGCTTAAATGCAGGGCAGAGTTTTAATTAGAACATCATAAAATGATTGGTAATGTGGAACTGAGCATATGTTCGTTTGTAGTTAGCTACTTAGTTTATCTTTTGTGATTTTGGGTTCTCAGATAAATGTTACAAAATTAAAGTGAAATGAGCTTTATTCGAATGTTGGATATAAAGTTTTCATTTGTTAAACTTTTTAGTGGATTTTGTGGAAATCGCTGAGAAAGCCGTGTAAAAGAACATCGTCTAGTACTTTGAAAATACTAATTTTTAATACCTAAAATATTGCTAATCCTTATAATCATTTCTAAAGAGATATCTTTCGCTGTCCTTTTCCTTCGGGAGAGTTTCACAAAAAAAGTGAAACCTTCTTTCTAATCAATTTTGGTTAGCTTTGGGCTTACTTTGGCGTGAGATGTGCAATGAGGTACTTTTGGACCTCGCAGGTAGCCATCCCATGTTATTTTTTAGTAATCAAATTATTTTCTTGTATGCATAAAAAAGAAGTTGTAAACATGAACAAAACATCAAAGTAACGGAACGCTTTTAGTTACTAGAACAATGATTTTTGGTCTTCTGATTTTTGTTCCTCTTTGATCAGTTTTGGGTTTTCTTCGATTAGTGCCTTGCTTCTTCCTTAGTATTGTGATATGATTGATAGAAGCTATGGAAATGAAAGTAAAATTTCTCAACATAAATTCTGATGGCACGCCAATTTTTTTGAAATTTCACACGATATTTTATCTTAATAGAAATTAGAGGAAATAAAAAATTCGAGACAGGACAAAATGATCGATAATTCCACCAATTGCGGTTTCAATGTCCAATGTTCGTTCAACGTAGAAATTCTCGCTGCTTATCTTTTTTTATATAAATACAATCGAATGCGATACTTCTTTAGCAAAAATCGATACCTATATCGATAAGTACACATCCATTTTTAATTATGTACAGTTTAGTAGTTCAATTAAAATTGCTAATTATTTCAATATAAAGCGATTAATACACTAAGTTTTAAAATTCGAATTTTTTGTCATACTATGAAATCAAAGAAATGGCCTACAACCGAATACATATGTAGTTCTTCTCCATTGGAATAAGTTAATATTAATTTTTCATTTTCTTAGAAAATTACCAAAAGTATAGCTTAACGATTTCGGTTATAGCACTATAAAATTGTACACTAATATATTGTTCTCGTTATAGAAAAAATTAAAAATATATGAAAATTTTAACTAAACGTAAAAAAAAATATTATTTTCGATAGCGGAAACACCACCTGTACAACAGGCACCCACAAATCCTTGTATTCCATCACCGTGTGGTCCTAACTCGCAGTGCAAGCTATCTGGAGAGAGTCCATCTTGTTCTTGCTTGGAAGGATATCTTGGCATACCACCAAACTGTCGACCTGAGTGTGTGAGCAACAGTGAATGTTCCAGCCATTTGGCGTGTGTAAATCAAAAATGTAAAGATCCATGTCCAGGAATATGTGGAACTAACGCATTCTGCCGGGTAGTTAGTCATACGCCCCAATGTTTCTGCTCTGAAGGTTACACTGGAGATCCTTTCTCGTATTGTACTATCAAGCAATGTAAGTCATATTACTAAATTATTATTACTAAAAAAAAAAAAAAATTACTTCAGCGTAATCACTCAAGCATAATTGGGATTTTAACAGCTGCAGCACTTCCACAAGAGCGACCTACACCATGTCAACCATCGCCTTGTGGAGCGAATGCTGTGTGTAGAGAACAGAATGGAGCCGGATCTTGTACTTGCTTACCAGAATATATTGGAAACCCCTATGAAGGTTGTAGACCAGAATGTGTACTCAACACAGATTGTGCTCCAAATAAAGCCTGCATTAGGAATAAATGTCAAGATCCTTGTCCGGGAACATGTGGACAGAATGCAGAATGTCAGGTTGTAAACCATCTACCATCTTGTACTTGCTTTGTCGGATACACTGGCGATCCGTTCAGATACTGCAATGTAATTCCTCAAAAACGTAAGACTCATTAAAAGTGTAAACCAGATTATATCTCTGATCTTATGTCTGGAAAAAATCATTCAGAACTTTGTGTTGTTTTTATTAGCTGTGCAACAAGCTCCAGTAGATCCTTGTAATCCTTCGCCCTGCGGTCCGAACAGCCAATGTAAAGTAAACAATGGTCAGGCGATATGCTCCTGTTTGCCAGAATACGTGGGTGCACCACCTGGATGCAGACCAGAATGTGTTGTCAGTACGGAGTGTGCTGCGAATAAGGCTTGTGTGAATCAGAAATGTAAAGATCCATGTCCAGGAACTTGTGGACAGAATGCTCAATGCCAGGTTATTAATCACAGTCCAATTTGTAGCTGTAGATCTGGATTTACCGGAGATCCATTCTCTAGATGTTATCCTACACCTAGTAAGTGTTCAGTTTTACTGTAAATTCCAATTCTTTTCACGTAGTGCTCAAAATGAACAGCATCAAAAATTTGTGTGTATTATTTTCTTTTAGAACCAGCTCCACCACCAGTATCTCAAGCACCGGTGAATCCCTGTGTACCATCGCCTTGTGGCCCTTATTCACAGTGTAGGGACGTTCACGGTACTCCTTCATGTTCATGTCTACCAGAATACACTGGATCACCACCAAACTGTAGGCCAGAGTGTTCAATAAACGCTGAGTGTGCCAGCAATTTAGCATGTTTGAGAGAAAAGTGTAGAGATCCATGTCCAGGATCGTGTGGCAGTGGTGCCAGGTGCAGTGTTATCAATCACACGCCAACTTGCACTTGTCCTGAAGGATATACAGGAGATCCATTTACTAACTGCTTTCCGAAACCACCTCCACGTAAGAATTGTATAATTTATTTTTATAGAAAAAATTGTGTATTTATTTGAATAAGGTTGCTTCAATATTTTTGCCCAAATATTTGTGAATTTAGCAAATTTTCTTTTTACATTTTCCAAGGCTTTTTTTTTTACTGCTTTTACAGTTTCTTGTTTATCTTAATTTTCTAACTTTTGTTTATTGTCGAAAAATGTTTTTTGGGTCGTTTTATTTATCCGGAAGTGTAAAAATCTTTAAAAATCTTTCTTTGGTTCCAGCTATAAATAATTCTAGTTATATTTCTAAAATAAAATACTTAATACTACATTCTATTGTTAACGTAAAGTCTGGGGGGATATTATTAATTAAGAGATAGATTCATATTTAAGTAAAATCATACTTTATTAACTGAAACTTTAACAGTTTTCTTACTTCTTTAGAAATATCGTAAACAATATTATGGAGAAACAAAACGTTTAGATTTAGATGAATGCTGTTACGTTAAATAATAATTTTTTAAAAAAAGAACATCGTGAAAACAGCTGATTCTTAAAAAAATAATTCATTATGAATAATCTACGTAATTCCTTCATTTAAACGGCACATGCCAGCTGTTTAATATTGGCCCATATTTCGTGTTAGTGGGGGTTTCTCTGTTTATTTCGTAGTTCTTAAACGAAATGTCAAATTAAATCTAGGGAAGGGATTAGCTATGCGGTTAGCGTGCTGGACTCACACGCGGAGGTCTCGGCTTCGAATCCAGCTGCTGACCCTTAGATTATCTCTTCCTAGGAGCTTCTTACAGCTCTCACTGGTCCGGTGATGGGCAGTGTTGTCTGTAACGAGAGAACACTGTCCGGAGGCCGGCAGTGCACTAAAAAAAAGCTCCGGGCGCCAATAACCTGAGATGTTGACGCGCCTTAAATCATTTTTAAAAAACAAATTAAATCTATCCACTTTTTTCCTGTTTTAAATTATACTACGCCCGGTCAGACTTACCTAACTATACATATCTTTGAATTTGTTTTCTTGTTAAAGTCTCCCAAAAGGTGTTTTTTTTGTTTTTTTCTTAGAAAACTTGAAAGCTTTAAAAGCTATAATTAACAAGAAATTGGACGAGAAAATGTTAATTTACGATAATAATAATAATAATATTACTTTATTCCTCTTCCTAGGAGCTTCTTACAACTCTCACTGTCTGGTGATGGACATTGTTGTCTGTAACGAGAGAACACTGTCCGGAGGCCGGCAGTGCACTAAAAAAAAGCTCCGGGCGCCAATAACCTGAGATGTTGACGCGCCTTAAATCATAAAAAAAAAAGATAATAATATTACTTTATTTAAAAATACAGAACAAAACTACATTCATGAACAAAAACAAACCAGTAATGTCCTGCGTGGAACTATTCCGTCTGCTGGAGGTCGACGTAAAAACAAATTATGTGAATCTTATTATTATACTAAAGCAGTATGCAATATAAATAGATTATAATACAAGGTAGAACATAATACGAATAGATTAATAAATGCTCAACGAGGACAAAATAAAATTAAATGTCTAATAAATTATAATATCTGAACAGAAAAAGAAATCTTGAGATTAAAACAAACTAAAATTACTACCTCGGACTGACAATAAACAGTAAAAGAAATATAAATATCTTGCAATATGAAGTGGCGAAAAGAAAATACAATTAAAAAAAAAATAAATGAATAATATCAACTTATGATAATATATAAAAATAATAATGGTATATTTATCTAATATTTAATAAAATTAGAATTATTTAAAAGTAATCGTTTAAATCTGCAAATACGAACTGACCTCAATCTGAGGCATAAAATGTTGAAAAGACTACTCGACAGACGATCAAAACTGACCCTGACGAACAAACGATCACTATATTCCTCTCTACTTGCCCCAACATGGACGTACGGAATACAACTCTGCGGAAGTGCCAAAAAATCGAACATCAACCGACTTCAGACCTGACAATCAAAAATTCTAAGAACAATAGTTAACGCTCCCTTCTACGTCTCCAATCATACTATACACTCTGATCTCAATATTCCTCTCGTCTCTGAAATAGCCCAAACTCGATATCACAAAACTCTATTCAAATCTACACAGTCAGTCACTACAACCCTCTGATCCACAACATGTCTACCACAACACTTCCTTCTAATCCACAGCGCAGACTAAAGCGGGCGGTGGCCACGCGACCATCTCAACACAACGCCGACCTCCTAGGATGGTTGCTGTGTAAGCTTGCCAATCTGGGCGAACTAACGGCTTCCATCACTGGATGGTCGTCGTTCACTCCAATCACGCCCTTGGCGCACATGCATGTGCGCGTATATGTATGGATATATATGTTATATATGGGTGCATGTGTATTTGCGCCATCCCTTATAACTCATCACTTTTGCTTATTGTACTGAATACAGTTGCAAAATAAATGAACATATAAAAATAAAAAAAATCTGCAAATAGCAAGTTTTGTAGTTTATTAAATACTTAATCAACTATTAGTTATAGTTATAGCCCAAAGAGATAACTAACTGACATACAGAATTAAAACTATTTTTTTGTCCAATTTCACTTCATTACAAAGGTATGTACAAACGGCTGAGACCGGTACAATGATTTTTACTTAGTAGCGTTATAAGTTTAATGCGGCCATAGAATGAGCAGCGAGAAAGAAAGTTATGATGGAGGTTGCGAAACCATTAATTCCGTGAAAACTTAATTACAAATATCTAACATGTAATGCAGTATTACCATCTTAAAAGAAATAAGAGAAAGAAAAGCATCAAGCGGGACCTTTAACAGATAATATTAACATCAAAAGGAATATATTTCTATGAAAAACCAATTTTAGTCCTATTTTTCGTAACATTCCACCGCGCATAAATAACCAAGTTTAACATTCTGTAATTATTTGATTACAGAATCAATAAGAAAAATCCAGTTTTCAGTGATTACTAATTCTTGTTCTTAACCCATAACTTTTCGCGAAACTGAACATCCCCAATCTGACATCACAGACTAATCTGCCCAGATAGGTAAAAAAATAAAATAAAATTATACGTTAGAAATTCGTGAAGCAGCAAAAGATAGCACTAGGAAATTAAAGTTAGGAAAGCAATAAAGGATTAAACAGCAAAATGAACCATGTCACAGGGATTGAAAAAACATTTCCTAAGAGATACTTTCCATATTACAGCTATTGAACCTGTGGAAGCGGATCAATGTAATCCATCACCATGTGGATCTAATGCGGAATGTACCGATGGAGTGTGTACATGTTTGCTAGAGTACCAGGGTGATCCGTACACTGGGTGTCGTCCAGAATGTATCATGAACAACGAGTGCCCCAGAAATAAGGCTTGTATAAGGAACAAATGTACAGATCCGTGTCCAGGTACATGTGGCCAGAACGCTGTATGTGAAGTGATCAATCATATCCCCATTTGCCGCTGTCCCGCAGGAATGTCTGGTAATCCGTTCGTACAGTGTCAAACCTTTGCAGGTACGCTGCTAGTAATTATTAAACATTTTCGGGACCTCTTTATAAGAGGACAAGAGAAAGTGATTATTATATTCTACTTTAATATATTCCAGCCCCCGTTGAAACTAATCCATGTCAACCATCACCTTGCGGACCGTACAGTCAGTGCCGTGCAGTTAACGGGCAGTCTGTATGCTCTTGCTTGGCTGGCTACAAAGGAATGCCACCTACCTGTAGACCTGAATGTGTTGTCAACTCGGATTGTGGTCACAATGAAGCTTGTAGTAACCAGAAATGTAGAAACCCATGTCCAGGAACTTGCGGAGTAGGAGCACGTTGTGAAGTAGTAAACCACAATCCGATATGTAGTTGTCCGGCGCGATATACAGGCGATCCATTCGTTAGATGTCACCTAATACGTAAGTCAATTGGATGAAAAACGTTATTATAATTATTAATTAAAAATAGTTTAAGAAAATCATACAGATGTTATTGCTCTAATATTTGCTACTACTATTTTTTTCATAGCGCCAAAACCAGTACAACAAACTCCAACAAATCCTTGCATACCATCACCTTGCGGTCCACATTCTCACTGCAAACTATCTGGTGAAAGTCCATCTTGTTCTTGTCTTGAAGGATATTCTGGCGTTCCACCAAACTGTCGACCAGAATGTGTGAGCAACAGTGAATGTTCTAGTCATTTGGCGTGTGTAAATCTGAAATGTAAAGATCCTTGTCCAGGAATTTGTGGAACTAACGCAGTCTGTCGGGTTGTAAGTCATACGCCCCAATGTTTCTGCTCAGAAGGTTACACTGGAGATCCATTCTCGCACTGTATTATCAAACAATGTAGGTTATTATTGTCAGCAATATTACCTTAACTCTAAAAAGGCGATCAAAATAGAATTCAACTTCAAATTGTAAATTTCACAGCCGAACCACTTCCGCAAGAAAGACCGACACCATGCCAACCTTCACCATGTGGAGCGAATGCTGTGTGTAGAGAACAGAATGGAGCCGGATCATGTACTTGTTTGCCCGAATATATTGGAAACCCCTATGAAGGTTGTAGACCGGAATGTGTACTCAACACAGATTGTGCACCAAATAAAGCGTGCATTAGGAATAAATGTCAAGATCCTTGTCCGGGAACGTGTGGACAGAATGCTGAATGTCAGGTTGTAAACCATCTACCGTCTTGTACTTGCTTTGTCGGGTATACAGGAGATCCTTTCAGATATTGCAACGTTATGCCACCGCAACGTAAGATTTAGTTAACACTTTTTCTTGAATTATCCTACATTTCTTATAAAGTTTGATAATATTTTTAATGTTTTTGTTAGCTGTGGAACAAGCTCCAGTAGATCCTTGCAATCCTTCACCGTGCGGACCGAACAGCCAATGTAAAGTAAACAATGGTCAGGCGATATGCTCCTGTTTGCCAGAATATGTGGGTGCACCACCCGGATGCAGACCAGAATGTGTTGTCAGTACTGAGTGTGCTGCGAATAAGGCTTGTGTGAATCAGAAATGTAAAGATCCTTGCCCTGGAACTTGTGGACAGAATGCTCAATGCCAAGTGATCAATCACAGTCCAATTTGTAGTTGTAGATCAGGATTTACTGGGGATCCATTCTCTAGATGTTACTCTATACCGAGTAAGTTCATTCCTCAATTTCGCTCATAAACACGTTCGTTGTGGATTACCATTTCGTTATTTTTAATCTTTATTTTAGAACCTGCTCCACCACCAGTATCACAGGCTCCAATAAATCCTTGCGTACCGTCGCCTTGTGGCCCATATTCGCAGTGCAGAGATATTCACGGAACTCCTTCATGTTCTTGTCTACCAGAATACACAGGTTCACCGCCAAACTGTAGGCCAGAGTGTTCAATAAACGCTGAATGTGCCAGCAATTTGGCATGTATGAGAGAAAAGTGTAGAGATCCATGTCCAGGGTCATGTGGCAGTGGAGCCAGATGCAGTGTTATCAATCATACACCAACTTGCACTTGTCCTGAAGGATATACAGGAGATCCATTTACAAACTGCTTTCCGAAGCCGCCACGTAAGAAGCACCTGCTTGATCAATATAAGTGTTTGTATGTTCTGCTTAGGGAATGGTTTATAATGAAGATATCCACTTTTTTGCAGCTGTTGAACCCGTCGAAGCAGACCCCTGTAACCCATCACCATGTGGATCCAATGCTGAATGTAACGATGGAGTATGTACTTGTTTGCCTGAATATCAGGGTGATCCGTATACAGGATGCCGTCCGGAATGTATCATGAACAACGAGTGCCCCAGAAATAAGGCTTGTATAAGGAACAAATGTACAGATCCCTGTCCAGGTACATGTGGGCAGAACGCAGTATGTGAAGTGATCAATCACATCCCTATTTGCCGCTGTCCCGAAGGAATGTCTGGTAATCCGTTCGTACAGTGTCAAACCTTTGCAGGTACGCTGTTAGTAATTATTAAACATTTTCGGGACCTCTTTATTAGAGGACAAGAGAAAGTGATTACAACAATTCTACTTTAATATATTCCAGCCCCCGTTGAAACTAATCCATGTCAACCATCACCTTGCGGACCGTACAGTCAGTGCCGTGCAGTTAATGGGCAGTCTGTATGCTCTTGCTTGGCTGGATACAAAGGAATGCCACCGTCTTGTAGACCAGAATGTGTTGTCAACTCGGACTGTGGAAGAAGCGAAGCTTGTAGTAACCAGAAATGTAGAAACCCATGTCCTGGAACTTGCGGAGTAGGAGCACGTTGTGAAGTGATAAATCACAATCCGATATGTAGTTGTCCAGCGCGATATACAGGCGATCCATTTGTTAGATGTCACCCAATTCGTAAGTGATTTGAATGAATTTTTACAGTTTTAATTTTTAATTAAAAACAATTGAGAAATTAGGTAATTTTTTTATTTATGTTGTTAGCTCCAAAACCAGTTCAACAAACTCCAACGAATCCTTGCATACCATCTCCGTGTGGTCCAAATTCACAGTGCAAACTATCTGGTGAAAGTCCATCTTGTTCTTGTATTGAAGGATATTCTGGCGTTCCACCGAATTGTCGTCCAGAGTGTGTAAGCAACAGTGAATGTTCCAGCCATTTGGCGTGTGTAATTCAAAAATGTAAAGATCCATGTCCAGGAATTTGTGGAACTAATGCGATATGTAGAGTGGTTAGCCATACTCCTCAATGTTTCTGCTCAGAAGGTTACACTGGTGACCCATTCTCACAATGTACACTAAAACTATGTAAGTTTCTAAACTAACTCTATTAATTGGTTTTTTTGTACCTTTTTTTAAGATGTGATAAGTTTTTTACGCTGATGTTGACTTTTTACAACAAGCTACAGCTTTGTTGTACCGTCAATCTTTTACTTTTCTTGCCCAGTTAACTTATTTGCAGTTTTTCGTGTTTTACGCATTAAAGCATGATAGTTAGGGTTATGTTAGGAGTCCTTAGTTATCACCATTTCATACTTCCGATACCCAGAAAGATACTCATTCGCGTCTTTATTCTGCTACCTAGTAGAAAATAATTTTTACCTGCTTATTTTTGCTGATACTTGATTCCTTCTAGAAATCGTAATATTTTACTTGACAATTCAGGAATATATTATACTCGAATTTATTTCAAACTTTGGCATTTTCAGTCAAGTAAAATAAAAAAGCTCTCCATTTACAGCCTAGTCTTATGTTCTAACAGATGAGCCTGCCCCTATCAGACCCATTCTATTGCACTCTAACTTGAATTAGACCCAAGAAAGTTGAAGTGCTTTTATTCGAATATTCCATTTTATTTCATCACCCTGGACTATTTAGTTTTTTGATTAAACCAGTTTAAGCAGTTCAAAAGCGAGTAAATCCCATTCCCCATCTAACTATCTAACGCATTATTCACTTTAGGGAGAGGAGAAAAAATATTCTTCAGTACCTTAAATTGAATCAACACTATTAGCGTTATTAGTTCCAAAAACGATTTGAAAAATGTCTTATGGAAATCACAAAAAAAGGTACCATTCTCAATTTCCCTGTTTAAATTTCTTCCAAATATTTTGCTAGCTATTTAAAAAAGAAAAAAAACCAAACTCATAAGACATAATTATACTTTCCCATAACAGCCGAACCACTTCCGCAAGAAAGACCGACACCATGTCAACCATCGCCGTGTGGAGCGAATGCTGTGTGTAGAGAACAGAATGGAGCAGGATCTTGTACTTGTTTACCAGAATATATTGGAAACCCCTATGAAGGTTGTAGACCGGAATGTGTACTGAACACAGATTGTGCACCAAATAAAGCCTGCATTAGGAATAAATGTAAAGATCCATGTCCGGGAACTTGTGGACAGAATGCTGAATGTCAGGTTGTAAACCATCTACCGTCTTGTACCTGTTTCGCCGGATATACTGGTGATCCATTTAGATATTGCAATGTGATACCTACAAGTAAGATATAGTTTCTATATTTCCTTTAAGTATCTTTAACAGTCTTAAAGTGTATATAGTTAATTCCATAATTATCTCGTTAGCTGTGGAACAAGCTCCAGTAGATCCTTGCAATCCTTCACCGTGCGGACCGAACAGCCAATGTAAAGTAAACAATGGTCAGGCGATATGTTCCTGTTTGCCAGAATATGTGGGTGCACCACCCGGATGCAGACCAGAATGTGTTGTCAGTACTGAGTGTGCTGCGAATAAGGCTTGTGTGAATCAGAAATGTAAAGATCCTTGCCCTGGAACTTGTGGACAGAATGCTCAATGCCAAGTGATCAATCATAGTCCAATTTGTAGTTGTAGATCTGGATTTACCGGGGATCCATTCTCTAGATGTTACCCGGTTCCTAGTAAGTTTTAAATAGCCAAGTTTCATTTATCCTTATTACATCGTAAAGAAATGTATAAGTGTATGGTTTTTTTCTTTTAGAACCAGCTCCACCACCAGTATCACAGGCCCCAATAAATCCTTGCGTACCGTCGCCTTGTGGCCCATATTCGCAGTGTAGAGACGTTCACGGAACTCCTTCATGTTCTTGTCTACCAGAATACACAGGTTCACCGCCGAACTGTAGGCCAGAGTGTTCAATAAACGCCGAGTGTGCCAGCAATTTGGCATGTATGAGAGAAAAGTGTAGAGATCCATGTCCAGGATCGTGTGGCAGTGGTGCCAGATGCAGTGTTATCAATCACACGCCAACTTGCACTTGTCCTGAAGGATATACAGGAGATCCATTTACAAACTGTTACCCAAAACCACCTCCACGTAAGAAACTATAGACTCTTGTTCCTTTTTGAATGTTGGACTATAATAAGAAGGCGCCCTTTAATTGTTCCTTTACTTCGCAGCTGTTGAACCTGTGGAAGCAGATCCTTGCAATCCATCACCTTGCGGATCTAATGCGGAATGTAACGATGGAGTGTGTACATGTTTGCCGGAATACCAGGGTGATCCATACACTGGATGCCGTCCTGAATGTGTCATGAACAATGACTGTCCACGTGATAAGGCATGTATAAGAAACAAGTGTACAGATCCTTGTAGAGGAACTTGTGGCCAAAACGCAGTCTGTGAAGTGATCAATCATATACCTATTTGTCGCTGCCCTGATGGAATGTCTGGTAATCCGTTCGTACAATGTCAAACCTTTGCAGGTGCGCAGTTATAAATGTAGTTCTCATTGTATTGGCAAACTAGTTCATAATCGTAGATGAATGCGTTATTTCTACTCTAATGTTTTGCAGCTCCCGTTGAAACTAATCCATGTCAGCCATCACCTTGCGGGCCGTACAGTCAGTGCCGTGCAGTTAACGGGCAGTCTGTATGCTCTTGCTTGGCTGGATACAAAGGAATGCCACCGTCTTGTAGACCAGAGTGTGTTGTTAACTCGGATTGTGGACACAATGAAGCTTGTAGTAATCAGAAATGTAGAAACCCGTGTCCAGGAACGTGCGGAGTCGGAGCCCGCTGTGAAGTTGTAAACCATAATCCAATATGTAGCTGTCCTTCTCGATATACTGGGGATCCATTCGTTAGATGCCATCCCATCCGTAAGTTTTTTGGATATGTCTTACCCAATTTCAACTTGTGTAACAATCATGCGGTTATATTAATTTCTTCAATTTTTGACAGCACCGCAACCAGTGCTGGAAACACCAACAAATCCTTGCATACCATCACCTTGCGGTCCACATTCTCAGTGCAAACAATCTGGTGGAAGTCCATCTTGTTCTTGTCTTGAAGGATATTCTGGCGTTCCACCGAACTGTCGTCCAGAGTGTGTAAGCAACAGTGAATGTTCTAGTCATTTGGCGTGTGTAAATCAAAAATGTAAAGATCCATGTCCAGGAATTTGTGGAACTAATGCGATATGTCGAGTGGTTAGCCATACTCCTCAATGTTTCTGCTCTGAAGGATTCACTGGAGATCCATTCTCGCAATGTACACTCAAACAATGTAAGCTTCTAAACCAATAATTTTTCCTACGGATGTGGAAGGAATTAAAGGATCTCTACAGTCATAATTATGGTTTTTACAGCTGAACCACTTCCGCAAGAAAGACCGACACCATGTCAACCATCGCCATGTGGAGCGAATGCTGTGTGTAGAGAACAGAATGGAGCCGGTTCTTGTACTTGTTTGCCTGAATATATTGGAAACCCCTATGAAGGTTGTAGACCGGAATGTGTACTCAACACCGATTGTGCACCAAATAAAGCCTGCGTTAGAAACAAATGTCAAGATCCTTGTCCAGGAACTTGTGGACAGAATGCTGAATGTCAGGTTGTAAACCATCTACCGTCTTGTACCTGTTTCGCCGGATATACTGGCGATCCATTTAGATTTTGCAATGTGATACCTACACGTAAGATATAGTTTCTATTTTTCCTTCAAGTATCAAACAGTCTTAAAGTATATATAGTTAATGCCATATTTATCTCGTTAGCGGTAGAACAAGCTCCAGTAGATCCTTGCAATCCTTCACCGTGCGGACCGAACAGCCAGTGTAAAGTAAACAATGGTCAGGCGATATGCTCCTGTTTGCCAGAATATGTGGGTGCACCACCAGGATGCAGACCAGAATGTGTTGTCAGTACGGAGTGTGCTTCGAATAAGGCTTGTGTGAATCAGAAATGTAAAGATCCTTGCCCTGGAACTTGTGGACAGGATGCTCAATGCCAAGTGATCAATCATAGTCCAATTTGTAGTTGTAGATCTGGATTTACCGGCGATCCATTCTCCTATTGTCGTCCAATTCCACGTAATTATTATCAATTTTTTTTAGAGTTAGTTATTTATTTTTAGTATTAAATTTTCATTTCCAAATGAATTTCAGCTCCACCAGTTGAGGCTCCTATTTATAAGGATCCTTGTATACCTTCTCCTTGTGGACCTTTCTCTCAATGTAGAAACGTTGGCGATTCTCCATCTTGCAGTTGTCTTCCAGAATACACTGGTTCGCCTCCAAACTGTCGACCGGAATGTACCATAAGTGCAGAGTGTGCCAGCAATTTGGCATGTATGAGAGAAAAGTGTAGAGATCCATGTCCAGGATCGTGTGGCAGTGGTGCCAGATGCAGTGTTATAAATCATACTCCAACTTGTACTTGTCCTGAAGGATATACAGGAGATCCATTTTCATTTTGTGTTGAAAAACCACCACCTTCTCGTAAGTAGAGTTTATTTAAAAATTTTGTTCCGAGTTAGTTCTTTTTTTCAATAGAAATCCTAGTTGTTTTAGTAGTCTTCCTTTGTTTTGTTTTGATTGTGATCCTGTTTTGACTATTAGGGTTTTTTCTTAATTTAGAATAATAATTAACATCCCTGTAATTAGTTTTTTATTAAATTAATATTCTTTGAATTACTGGATATACGATTATTTTCCTGCAAAGAACAAAACATAAATTGTAGCTATAAACGTGTCCTCTTAGGTGGATAATTGATTATCTTTGATTTTATCCGTTGAAGTACGCGTGTATTCCTGCCCGATTTTGGACTTATGTCTATCACAAGAACAGATTGATAAGTTTCATATAGAGATTTCGTCTTTACTTAAGTTCTCGCACTCCACTTGCTGATACATTCCTTTTATATCTGTTCATGTGTTCTTTTTTTTAATTCCTCTTATGGAAACGTGTCATTTCAGGATCAAAGTCAGTTAGAACACCATTCAAAGTAGGGAAATATCTTGTTTTGTTTTGTTTTTTTTGTTGGAATAGCTTCCTTCTTGTAATATTCTATTTTTGTATTTTAGCTGAGCCAGTAGAAAGTGATCCATGCAATCCAAATCCTTGCGGTATAAACGCTAATTGTAATAATGGAGTATGTACATGTTTACCGGAATATCAAGGAGATCCGTATACGGAATGTCGTCCAGAATGTATATTGAACACTGAATGTCCACACAATAAAGCTTGTATTCGCAACAAGTGTACAGATCCATGTCCAGGCACTTGTGGTCAGAATGCATTGTGTGAAACAGTAAACCATATACCAATTTGTCGTTGTCCAGATGGTATGTCAGGAAATCCGTTCATTCAATGTCAAATAGTTCAAGGTAATAACTGTAGCTTCTTTTTTTTAAATTTATTCGTAATAGATTTTTGACCAAATTGAGACATATTTAAACGATATTTTGAATATAAAATTACAGCCGCTGTTGTGACAAATCCATGTCAACCATCGCCGTGTGGTCCTTACAGTCAATGTCGTCCAGTAAATGGTCAGTCAGTGTGTTCATGTTTGGCTGGTTATAAAGGAATGCCACCAAGTTGTCGGCCGGAATGTGTTGTCAACTCCGAATGTGGACGTAATGAAGACTGTAATAATCAAAAATGTAGAAACCCTTGTCCTGGTTCTTGTGGGGTTGCTGCACGATGTGAAGTGATAAATCATAATCCAATCTGTAGTTGTCCACCACGATATACTGGTGACCCATTCGTTAGATGTCATCCAATACGTAAGACCATAATTTAAAAGAATTTAAAGAATAAAATAACTTCTTCAAACTTGTCTTATATATCACTTGATTTTTATTAATATTTTTCTTTATTTCTTCTCATTCTTTGCTATATAGCCGAGAAACCAGTACAACAGGCACCTACTGACCCTTGCACACCATCTCCTTGTGGAGCTAATGCACAATGCAAAGTATCCGGACAATCTCCGTCATGTTCTTGCTTACCAGACTATTCTGGAACACCTCCATTCTGCCGACCAGAGTGTATCAGCAACAGTGAATGTTCCAGCCATCTGGCTTGTATAAATCAAAAATGTAAAGATCCTTGTCCAGGAATCTGTGGTCCAAGCGCAGTGTGTCGCGTAATCAGTCATACCCCACAGTGTACTTGTTCTGAAGGCTATTTTGGAGATCCTTTCACTCAGTGTATTTTGAAGCAATGTAAGTTTTTTTTTTTCTTTCTACAAAAAGAAAAATCAATACTTCATAATCATGCTTATTTACAATTATTATTCGATCCATATATTAGCTGAGCCTGTTCCACAAGAAAGACCAACACCATGCCAACCATCGCCTTGTGGAGCGAATGCTGTCTGTAGAGAACAAAATGGAGCCGGATCTTGTACTTGTTTGCCCGAATATATTGGAAACCCCTATGAAGGTTGTAGACCGGAATGTGTACTCAACACAGATTGTGCTCCAAATAAAGCATGCATTAGGAACAAATGTCAAGATCCTTGTCCGGGAACGTGTGGACAGAATGCAGAATGTCAGGTTGTAAACCATCTACCGTCTTGTACTTGCTTTGTCGGGTATACAGGCGATCCTTTCAGATATTGCAACGTTATACCTCCACAACGTAAGATTTAGTTAGGACTTTTTCTTGAAGTATCGCACATTTTTTTTTACGTTAAGTTGATTCTTATTTTCTTGTTAGCTGTAGAACAAGCTCCAGTAGATCCTTGTAACCCGTCACCGTGCGGACCGAACAGCCAATGTAGAGTAAACAATGGTCAGGCGATATGCTCCTGTTTGCCAGAATATGTGGGTGCACCACCAGGATGCAGACCAGAATGTGTTGTCAGTACGGAGTGTGCTTCGAATAAGGCTTGTGTGAATCAGAAATGTAAAGATCCATGTCCCGGAACATGTGGCCACAACGCACAGTGTCAAGTAATCAACCATAGTCCAATTTGTAGCTGCAGATCTGGTTTTACGGGTGATCCGTTTTCTCAGTGTCTACCAATTCCACGTAATTTTCTTTTATAGATTTTCATTTTTTTATCTATAGTTGTTTCATGATGTTTATACATTTTCTGGAGTCTAATTAATCAGAACTAAAATTTAAAGTCTTGATGACATATATTGACTCTTTTCCTTTACAAACTTTCAGCACCTCCTCCACCAAAGGAAGTACTGCCGGTCAATCCTTGCTATCCATCACCTTGTGGGCCATTCTCCCAGTGCAGGGACATACACGGTACTCCTTCATGTTCTTGTCTACCAGAATACACAGGTTCACCGCCGAACTGTAGGCCAGAGTGTTCAATAAACGCTGAGTGTGCCAGCAATTTGGCATGTATGAGAGAAAAATGTAGAGATCCATGTCCAGGCTCATGTGGCAGTGGAGCCAGATGCAGTGTTATCAACCATACGCCAACTTGCACTTGTCCTGAAGGATATACAGGAGATCCATTTACTAACTGTTACCCAAAACCTCCACCTCGTAAGAATTCTTTTTATTGATTTGTTTTATGTTAATAGTTGTTTATAGACATTTTCTGATTTATTATAAACGAAATTTCAGCCGTCGAGCCAGTAGAAGCTGATCCATGTAATCCATCGCCTTGTGGTTCCAACGCTGAATGTAACAATGGGGTGTGTACATGCTTGCCTGAGTACCAGGGTGATCCGTATACAGGCTGTCGTCCGGAATGTGTGCTAAATACTGATTGCGTGTTCAATAAAGCGTGTATAAGAAATAAATGTGCAGATCCATGTCCAGGAATATGCGGAATAGACGCTCTTTGTGAAGTTACCAATCACATACCAGTTTGTCGTTGTCCTGACCAAATGTCTGGAAACCCTTTTATTCAATGTAGACCCTTAGAAGGTATAACATCTTTTTTTTTTCTTTTTTTTTAGTAGCAAAAATTAATTTTATTTGTTACAAAAAACAAAAAACCTTTTGCAGCTCCAGTTCAAACAAATCCATGTCAACCTTCACCATGTGGCCCGTACAGTCAATGTCGACCAGTCAATAGCCAGTCTGTTTGCTCTTGTCTAGCGGGATATAGAGGAATACCTCCAACTTGTAGGCCTGAATGTGTTGTCAACTCTGATTGTGGAAGAAGCGAAGCTTGTAGTAACCAGAAATGTAGAAACCCATGTCCAGGAACATGCGGAGTAGGAGCACGTTGTGAAGTGGTAAATCACAATCCGATATGTAGTTGTCCGGCGCGATATACTGGCGATCCATTCGTAAGATGCCACCCGATTCGTAAGTTTAGTTTTTACAAATTACGTTAAATGATGGGTCCTTTTACAATCTTAAGGAGGAAAATAAAAATTTTAAAATCATGAATCTTGTCTAGCACCAACGCCAGTTCAACAAAAGCCGACTGATTCTTGCATTCCATCACCATGCGGTCCAAATTCACAGTGCAAGTTGTCCGGAGAGAGTCCATCTTGTTCTTGCTTAGAAGGATATCTCGGCCTACCACCAAATTGTCGACCTGAGTGTGTCAGCAACAGTGAATGTTCCAGTCATCTAGCATGTGTTAATCAAAAATGTAAAGATCCATGTCCAGGAATATGTGGATCAAATGCAGTTTGCCGGGTAGTCAGTCACACACCACAATGTTTCTGTTCGGAAGGTTATACAGGAGATCCATTCTCCCATTGTACTATCAAACAATGTAGGTTGAAGGTTTTCTTTTCAATGTTTTTTATCATTGCAACTGTTGTATGTCTGTCCCTACTCAACGATGTGATTTTTCACAGCCGAACCAATTCCTCAAGAAATACCTACACCATGTCACCCTTCGCCATGTGGTGCGAACGCTATATGTAGAGAACAAAATGGAGCCGGTTCTTGTACTTGTTTGCCCGAATATATTGGAAATCCTTACGAAGGTTGTAGACCGGAATGTGTCCTGAACACAGATTGTGCTCCAAATAAAGCCTGCATTAGGAACAAATGTCAAGATCCTTGTCCGGGAACGTGTGGACAGAATGCAGAATGTCAAGTAGTAAACCATCTACCGTCTTGTACCTGTTGGCCCGGATATACAGGAGATCCATTCAGATATTGCAACATTATACCACCGCCACGTAAGAGTTGGATTTTAAAAATATTAATTCTTGGTTAGAAAGTGTCATTTTGCTAAAGAAATTGAATAAAATGTAATCTTCGTTATTTTCTCTTGTTAGCGGTAGAACAAGCTCCAGTAGATCCTTGTAATCCTTCGCCTTGCGGACCGAACAGCCAATGTAGAGTGAACAATGGTCAGGCTATATGCTCCTGTTTGCCAGAATATATGGGTGCACCACCAGGATGTAGACCAGAATGTGTTGTTAGTACAGAGTGTGCTTCGAATAAGGCTTGTGTGAATCAGAAATGTAAAGATCCATGTCCAGGAACTTGTGGACAGAATGCTCAATGCCAAGTGATCAATCACAGTCCAATTTGTAGCTGCAGATCTGGATTTACCGGTGATCCATTCACTCTCTGTCGTCCAATACCACGTAATAATTCTTTTCTCTTTTTCGTTTTTTATGATTGAGTATTTTTGCCTTGGTTTCTATTTTTCTAATTCTTAATTTCCAGCCGCTCAACCTCCACCTGCAGTTAGTGTAACAAAGAATCCTTGCTATCCATCACCATGTGGTCCATTTTCCCAATGCAGGGACATTGGTGGTAGTCCTTCATGTACCTGTCTGCCAGAATATCGAGGAGCACCTCCTAACTGTAGGCCAGAGTGTTCTATTAATGCTGAATGTGCCAGCAATCTAGCATGTATGAGAGAAAAGTGTAGAGATCCATGTCCAGGATCTTGTGGAACTGGAGCAATTTGTAAGGTTATCAATCATGTACCTGTTTGTACCTGCCAGGAGGGTTATACTGGAGATCCGTTCACTAATTGTTATCCTAAACCTCCGCCACGTAAGAATTATTTATTAAGAATTAGCTTTGGCTGTAATACACTATAAAAGTTCTTTGGCCTGATCTTTTATTTTCTTTTGGGTTGGTAGAAGTTAAAAATATGAATTTACTGCAAGATCTTGAATCATAAATCGCTGAATTATAACGGGAAATTCCAATTGTATTTATATATAAATGGAATTATAAAAACTAAGGTGATTATAAGAAGGTAGCCACATTTGCAAAACTTATGACTCTGAATGTTACGTCAACATAGTCGTAGAATATTCTGTGATCACAGTCTGCATTAATCTATTAAATGGTCATTGTAGAACTTTTATTGTGTAATGCCGATCTTATTTTGCATTCAGATCAATGCATTATGCTGTGTTTTTATGACTCCAACAGAGCTTTTTTTTTTTTTTTGTTTTAAACCTTCCAGCTGTTGAACCAGTGCAAGCAGATAATTGCAATCCGTCACCATGTGGTCCTAATAGCCAGTGTAAGGATGGTATTTGTACTTGTCTACCAGACTATCAGGGTGATCCGTATAGAGGATGTCGTCCGGAGTGTGTATTAAATGATGACTGTCCAAGAGATAAAGCCTGCATTAGAAATAAGTGTAAAGATCCTTGCCCAGGAACTTGTGGACAGAATGCTTTATGTGAAGTAATAAATCATATACCAATATGTAGTTGTCCTGATGGAATGTCAGGAAATCCATTTTTACAGTGTGTACCATTCCAAGGTAGTTTTCTTTTTTGTAATTGTTCAGTAAAAAGTTCAGAAAATTATGGTAAATTTTTGAAATTTTAATTTATTTTTTTTTTTAATTACTTTCTTATAGCTCCACCAGTAACGAAACCTTGTTTACCATCACCTTGCGGTCCGAACAGTATTTGCAAAGAGATAAACAATCATGCTATCTGCACGTGCTTGCCTAATTACATAGGAAGTCCGCCAGTTTGTAGGCCGGAATGTGTGGTCAGCTCTGAATGTCAATTAAATAAGGCATGTTCAAATCTTCGCTGTATTGATCCTTGTCCAGGCACTTGTGGTGCATCTGCTGAATGTTCTGTGATCAATCATTCTCCGATTTGTAAATGTCCTCTGTCGTACACTGGTGATCCTTTCACTCATTGTTATAAAATAAGTAAGTTCTGATGACATTTTTTTTGTAGTTTGTTTCATTTTTGTGTTAGTTTCCAGAGCTATAATTTTGTTTAAAAAAAAAAAAAATTGTATTTCAGTTGAACATCCAACAGTAATCCCACCACAAAATCCATGCATACCATCACCCTGTGGGCCTAATTCCCAGTGTAGAAGATTAGAGAATGATAGCCCATCATGTTCATGTTTAGAAGGTTTCATTGGTAATCCGCCAAATTGTCGTCCAGAATGTATCTCGAATATGGAATGTAGTCCACAACTGGCTTGTATTGCTCAACATTGTCGAGATCCTTGTCCAGGATCATGTGGGGCCAATGCTGAATGTCGTGTAATCAGTCATACTCCTAACTGTTACTGCCCGCCAGGATATACAGGAGATCCGTTTTCCAACTGTGTGTTGATGCCAAGTGAGATCATTTTTCATTTCATTTTGTTGTAGTTGTATAGTTTACTAAAAGTACTATAAAAAGTATTTTGTTGAGTTCAGTTTTTATTAAATCAACTGTTGCATGGTATACTGTGGTACATTTGTCTTTTTAGCATGTATTTTTATTGCATGGTTTTATAATTTTTATTTTGCATGATATTGATGGTGCATGAAATCAATAAGAATAGTTAATATTAATTTTATCATAATAATGTACAGTTTTAAAATATTAAAAAAATAAATTCTAATTACATTTTAAGTAATTTTTTTTAAATTTAATTTAACAAAATTGTAGTTTTAATAAAATAAGATTAAATTTTTCCTCAGAATTAGTAGAATAACAAGTTGTCTTTTACTTTACATAATCGAACTAGAGTATAATAAAAAAAAAACACGCAAACTGTTACTATTAAAAAAGATCTGGTTTTGTTGAATTAAAATATTTCACAGTTTAATAATTAAAAAAATTTTATAATAGTATTGCCAGTCAGATTCTTTGAATTTAATTTTGTGATAATGCGAACACTGATCTTAAAACATTTTCGGTGAGGCAACATTGCCATTAGTAATGTCTGATAAGATTATCAGATTATCGATAAAAATATCGAGTTCACTGTTTTAGTACTTGGGTGGAACAGTAGTCAGTTGCCTGCATTATTTAGTCAGTTGCGTGTATTATCTATTGCCCCACTAGTTACTTCGTTTCACAGTTTGTTTGAGAAGATTATAATATCCAATAAATTATGATTTCACAATCGGTGAAGCAATAATGAATTCCCAACTTATAAAGTTTGTGGCAGTAAAAATTACGAACAGGTATTACTTATTTCTTTGTCCTCCTAAAAAAGTGTATATTCCATTGAATGCTAGGCTATACATTTTAATAACAATTTGTCAATGTAAACAAATAAGTAAATAAAAAATGTTTATAACAATAATAATTCCATTGAATGCTAATAAATTAACTATACAATATTTTTGGTAGAATGAAATTACCGAAGATAATTGTCATTAAACTTTCATTGGGGCTTTTTCTAATTTCTATTTCTAGTTTTCAAAGATTACAGTGAGCCTACATTCAGATATTGTCATTTAAAACCAAATACTTTACCAATAGTATCGTGGTTTTTTCAAAAAGAAGACTGTCACAAACTGTTTTAGAATTTAATGCTGAACTTCAAGTTCCTTCGTATGTAATTCAGCACACTAGTCTGAACCAAATTTGGATTTGTATAGTTAAAGATTTATCTGTATGGAAAGAAATAATTTAAACAAAATTTTAATTCCAAAACTGTCTGTTAAGGGTCGACAATTTTTGATAAAATCAGTTGTGGGTTTGATTAAGTATGAATTGTTTCAATGACTAATCTGTGTAGGTTCGAAACGGTTTAATGAAAAAAAAAGGTTTGTGACAGGAAGTATGGTGTGTATTAAATCCTTTTTTAAGGAATTAAATTTAAACAGGAATTAAGATTAAAGATGTCGATTACAGGGAAGTAGGGTTAAGTTTAGATTTAAAATTTTAATAAACATTTTAAGTACGGACTGATCGAATTTAACAGTAATTCTCCTTTCTTATACGTCTTTAATTAAATAAAGAAGCGACGCATTGTTTTTGTAGTTATTAAATTTTTGAACTACCCAACTTAAATTGTTTTTCCTAGTACATAATTTTTTAATTACGACTATTTGATAAACAATTTTGGTAGTTATGCATGGCATGTTTTTAAAATCATATTTTTGCATGGTATGTACAACAATCAGTTTTATAAATATATACAGAAATTAAAACTGTTTTTTCTATCATGCTTTTCCAGAGGAACCACCAAAAGTTACAAAACCAGTGAATCCATGTTTACCATCACCATGTGGACCGAATGCAGTTTGCCGAATCGAAGGTACATACGCTGTATGCGAATGCTCGCCAGAATATCAAGGAAATCCTTACGAAGGATGTCGACCAGAATGTGTGGTCAGTTCGGATTGTGCGATGAGTCGAGCTTGTATACGAAACAAATGTAGAGATCCATGCCCTGGTACATGTGGACTGTCAGCTATTTGTACAGTTTCCAATCACATACCAATCTGTACTTGTCCAGAAGGTTATGAAGGAAATGCTTTCACTATCTGCACGCCAGTTACTAAACCACCACGTAAGTATTCTGTATTTATTTTTACAGTTAATTATAATTACAGTTCCCTACAGTCTACAAATAAATCGTGAAAATATATCTCAAAGTAAACTTTATTTTCCAGCTGAAGTACAAGATCCATGTATCCCATCACCTTGTGGTCCGAACACACAATGCAGAAAGGTGAACGACAACGCTGTATGCTCCTGTCTTCCGGGATTCCAAGGCGTTGCAAGTGGTACCATCGGTTGCCGTCCTGAGTGCGTTATCAGTCCAGATTGCCCCAGAAATAGGGCCTGCGTTAACAACAAGTGTGTAGATCCTTGTCCAGGAGTCTGCGGTTATCTGGCTGTATGCCATGTAGTCAATCACAGTCCAATTTGTTCATGTCCACCGCAGTACAACGGCGACCCGTTTGTAGAATGTCAGCAGATACCAGGTAAGTTATTATCTTAGTAAGTTTTCTTTAATGTAGCGATGACTTTTTATCAGTGAAATAGGAATAGAGCGAACCTGTGTGTAACTCCTAAGTGTTAGCGTCGAATCCCACGATAAAGTGCTCTTAACTATGGTGACTCTCTAAATATTGGGTTCATTCATTATTTTAAATGAAATGTAGCATTCCTATTGCCTTTCACATAAATTAGTCTAGATATTTAAGATAGTATCATTCATGTTCGTTTTGTTTGATATTTCGTTCATTTTCTGATTTACATTCTTTAAAATTGCCACACTTTTAACTTCTTATAAGGTTTCATTGTTTATTCAATTACTACGGAATTTCCATTAACAGACTGTTTAAAACTACCCATTGTTAATAGTATCCTCTTTCACGGATAGGAATCGGTACAATCTCTCAGACAAGACAAAAGTTAAGATCGGTAGAAATGAACTTCTGGAAAGATCGATTAGTTAAAATGATTGTGCTAGGATAAGAAATGAAGAAACAAGGAAAAAGAAGGTAGTATTAGTGGAATAGTCCAATCTTAGATAAGCTGTACAAAAACTGAGATGTGTAGGTAGGCAGGTGGTAGAAACAATGGCTAAGGAAAGGCTAAGAAGTGACCTAAATGAGAGGAAGTCAGCCCAAGATCGCAGAGGAGAAGTTTGAAAAACAGAAGGGTAGTGGGAAATGAATTGGTACACTTGACTGAAAAGCTGTAAAACCGTGTAATAGAATAGACATCAAACAGTAATTCAGTATTTTGTCATTAAAACTTTTAATATTAAATATCGAATAGATTCTATGACGATAATTGCGGTTATAAATCATGGCTCAATATCTGCTAGCAGTGTTGTGTCCGCGTAAGATTAGAAAAAGGATTCTGTAGATATGTGTATTTATTATAAAAATAAAATGGCGTTCTGCAAAATAGTTTTAATTTAAAATGAATAATAGCTGTCAAGAGCGTAAGAGAAAAGAGCAAGTTCGCGCTCAAAACTTGGAAACCAGATGAGATTGAGGTACAAATAAGTAAGTGAAGAAGACTCAATATCCAGGTTTTGAGGAACAATATGCCTGGACAGACCTGTGGAGATTAGACAATGAAAAATGAATAAGCTGAATAGTTTAGGAACACAATCACACTTTCTCTGGTCCCAAAACAATTTCGCGATAGGGAGGTTTAAGAATTGAACGATGAAGCTGTTGGGAAGTCACAGTTTTTATTATGAAGCTTGTTTATTTAGGCTCGAGGATTAGAGTTGTATAAAAGGATTAAATTGGTAGACTGAAATTTCTTCCCTCCAAGAGTAGGATGTAATTGAGCGTTTATAAAAACGTAGGCAGAAAATAAGCGCAGGATTTGTAGTGAAGTTGGGGACGGAGACGATGTGCAGCACTTCGTAGGTTAATATGCTCACTTAATGTTTAACCAATATTAGGTTTAGTGTATTCAGGAGAGATATGCTGTCCTTGGTACTACATAGGAGGAATCTGGATTGCTACTATTTCGCTGATGAAGGGTTGAAATAGTTACCTGCAATAAAAATTAAAACATGTATTTAAAAATACTAATTATTTCTTTCCCAAAAACAGTTGTACCCGACGATCCATGCAATCCATCACCTTGTGGACAAAATGGACAATGCCATGTGGTGAACGGTTTAGCCACTTGTATATATCCAGAATGTGTCATCAATCAAGATTGTCCTAGAGACAAGGCATGTTATTCACAAAAATGTAGAGATCCATGTCTAGGCGCTTGCGGATTAAATGCGATTTGCCAGACAGTTAACCATAAAGCAGTTTGTTCATGCCCGCGTGGTTATGTCGGCGAACCGAGGATTCAGTGTCAAGTTCAGCAACAAGGTAATTGATTTTTTTAAGTAAGAAGTTTTTTTAAATTATTTATTAGGATACTTTTTTTCTTCTTTTTTTAACATGTCTTTTTATTTTTTCTTAATCTTCGTAGAACTGCCCAAAGCGGAATGTAGTAGCGATCAGGAATGTGCCAACAACAAAGCTTGTATCAATCAAATATGCAGTGATCCATGTCAGCTGGCAACCACCAGCGTCTGTGCTTACAATGCTGAATGTCGGGTTCAGATGCACCGTCCAATCTGTGTTTGTCGCGAAGGTCTTACCGGCAATGCCCAGAATCAATGCTTTGATAGTGAGTGCAACGACGATTTACATGAAATATTTTCCTTAAATACTCGTTAGATAAAAGATTTCAACTAATTTGTTCTACTGTGTCTACTACAGTTGGCTGCCGATCAGACTCCGAATGTCCACCTTCAGAATCCTGTGTGAACAAAGAATGTGTAGACCCGTGTCGCTATACTCAATGCGGTACAGGCGCCACCTGCGTTGTGGTTGGTGGTAAGGCCAGGTGTCGCTGCCCGCCTGGATATTTTGGCGATAGTTTGGTACGTTGTGAACGTCCACAGTGTACATCGGATTCTGAATGCCCTTCACAGTTGGCTTGCCGAAATCTACGTTGTCAAAATCCTTGCTCTTGTGCAACAGATGCTTTGTGCACTGTGACAGCTCATGTTCCAACGTGCAGATGTCCGCCTGGATATATTGGAAATCCACATCAGACATGTTCTATAGGTAAGTTATTGGATAATATATTTCCATGAATTTATAAATCAAATTTTTATGCTTGAAAGCCTCTTCATAATGGAACACTAGATTTTCGGGCAGGTGCCTACAAACGTTTTACCTAATAGTTTAAAAACAAGTATTGCTTCGAATAAACGCCTATTCTTTCATAGAATTTTAAAAACGGATTAAGCACTAAATTCTCTTTGCCCGAATTGTTAGGCTAATAATCACCGTGTAATTTTTCCAACTTAAGATCGTATTTTCGTGCATCATTAGAGTTTAGTGCTACAGTTTTGCATTAATAAAAAAAATTTACTTTCACTTATAAAGTTTCATTTTAGTTTTGTAGTGTGCAGCACAACTTATGTTTCTATTATATTGATCTATTTTAATTTGTACTGATGAGAATCTTTTCCCAGGACATTCATAAGTAAAATCTATTTTCCGCTATTTTTGTTATTCCATTAAATTCTGTCTTTCAACTCCTAGATAATGAACGTGTGGTAGTTGGACGTTAAGCCCCGCCTGAAAAAAAATAGGCGATTACTTAATTAAGTTAAAGACGCATTTGAAAATATAATGTGAAATTAGTGTATGTCCATTAACATCAGATATCTATTTCTTTCACAGCACCAATTGAAGGAACGCAAAAATGTAAAATCGATGCTGATTGTTCAAGCAAAATGGCATGTTTCAGCGGTGATTGTCGTAATCCATGTATAGAAACAAATCCATGCGGTGATAATGCGGAATGTTTGGTTGTAGACACTTTACCATTGCGTACAATGTCTTGCCAATGTTTACCAGGTTTTGTAGGTGATGCCGACGTAAAATGTACCAAAGGTATTTCCCTATTATTAATTTCTAATAGATTTTGAGTTAAATAATCGATTTTTTGTTAAAATGATAATTTTCATCTTGTTTAATATGTTGACAGGTTATTTAATAAAATGCAGCTATCTACAGATACCCTTTAAATGTCCCCCCATTATTTTTGTATTTTTTTTATAATAATTCTCAAAATATTTAAATATAACAGCAACACACAAATTTCTCTTATTATAGAGTGGTTGTTATTTAATGAATCAAACTCATTAGTTTTTTTTTTTATAAAACATTTCTTTCCAAATATTTTCAGCTCCTCAAGAAGGACCTGGTTGCTCCAGTGACTCTGAATGTTCTAGCAGTGAAATTTGCGTAAATCGGAAATGTGTGAACCCATGCGAAATATCTAATCCGTGTGCTAATAATGCTATTTGTCAACCTGTAAACCACAAAGCGGTTTGTAAATGCCCTGAATTATTGGTTGGAGATCCGTTTGTTAATTGTTATAAAGGTAATTTTAGAGTTTACATTTTGATTGGTTTTTTTAAAATAATTTTTTAAAACTTTTTTTAAAATAAGATAATTCCATTTTTGTACAGTGCCAACAACATCTCCAGAGTGCCAGAGCGATTCTGAGTGTCCTTCACCGAGAGCTTGTATCAACCAACGCTGTCAAGATCCTTGCGTTGTCAACAACCCTTGTGGAACTTCTGCTGAATGTACTACCATACAACACAGACCGACCTGTACTTGTCCTCAAGGTTGGGCAGGAAATCCACAAGTACACTGTTATAAACGTAAGATTCTGAACATTAATCTTAACTAGGTACTAAGTGTATTTAGACGTTTGGCTCATGGTTACCCAAGCCATTAAAACCCTACTTCGTAGTGACATTAGTATTGAGATGAGATTTAAAATCGCTTTAAGCCTTCAGAATACAAGGAAGCCAAAAAAAAAAAAAATTACAAGATATTTTAATTTTGTGCTTGTACGGGCATTTGAAATTATGATTTATTCTCATATGTTACAGCTGAATGTAAAGTAGACACAGACTGTGTTTACGACAAAGCTTGCATCGGCGGAAACTGTATATCACCTTGTGGAAAGATTTCTTGTGGTCGTGGCGCCGAATGTATTGCTTCAGCGCATGCGGGTCGTTGTGTATGTCCGGCTGGTACACAAGGAGATCCACATGTATCCTGTATTTCTGTAGCATGTCACTATAACGAGGATTGTGCCGATCATGAAGCCTGCGACAGACTGAACCGAGTATGTAGACCCGTTTGCGAAAGGGATACTTGCGGTCGTGGAGCTGAATGCTCGGCCAGACGTCATCAACCACAGTGTCATTGCCTGCCAGGCACCCAGGGTGATCCTTACATCGAGTGCACTGGTAATTATTCATTCATCATGTGAGATTTCTTACTTCTGAGTGCTATTCAAATTTGAGTTTTAATCGAATCTTATTTGGTTTTTTATTTAATTTCCTAGATTATAGAACACCTCTGCCATCACCGGAATGTCAAACTGATAGTGATTGCCCCTCTAAGACGGCTTGCATCAGTAAGAAATGTCAGAATCCTTGCAGTCTTCCAGCGGTCTGCTCTCCAGATCAAGAATGTAGTGTGCTGGACAGTTTACCTCTAAGAACTGTCATGTGTGTCTGCCCAGCAGACACGATTGCTTCTACCGATGGTCATTGTATGCCAATCGGTGAGTTATAATTGTTTTTTTTCTCGACTAATTAGCTCGCGGTGCTTCAGCAAACTAAACCTAGTATTGGTGTAATGCACACAGTGAGCTAAGCAGTGAAACCACCTTCCCTCAACTCCCAAAACTTAATTCCCACGCTCAGGACTGATCATCCTTCTTATATTGTGCAAAAGTCTAGCCATCTAAACAGATCTAGTCTTCTCATCAACTCAAATTGTTAATTACTTCCTTACAAAACGTACACTGATAGCCCTAACACCCACTCGTACACATGTAGGGTCTGCAAGGAATGATGTGTGGAAACATTTGTGGACCCACAAGCTAAGTATCTAAGCTCATTACCGCATACTATCTCACTTCAAGAACATATTTAATACTTGAAAGTCGCAGTAAATTTGGCGTACAGCCACTCCTTTAAAATGTAAATCCTGCCTGAAGAAAGTAATTCTTTTCCTTGCTTGTTCCTTTTTTTGACAACTTTCTCCCTAATGGATTCCCCTTTGCTTCTTCCTTCATCCTGTGATCCCCACCAACATTTAATTTCTCAGACATGACAAAAATTAATCTTTTTTTGGCAACTCATGGACTGAAAAATATCTAGGCATCTCACCTTAGCCCACTTATTGTTCCTCTCTATGAAAATTATAAATATAAATCCATAAAAAACCAATCGTAACTTTATTCTTTTTTTATCTTGGTCCAGTTGCTGGAGAAGTTGAATGTAGGGTGGACTCCGACTGCAGAGATACGGATCGTTGTGTACGAGGTAGCTGTAAGGAAGCTTGTAGAATAGATCCTTGCGGATTGAACGCCCAGTGTGCTTCAAGAATACACCAGTCTGTATGTACGTGTCCCAGTGGATATGTGGGAAATCCACACATTGAATGCACATTCGGTGAGTAAAATATTTACTTCCTATTCCTGAAAATAATACATACTTTTTAAATGAATACCAATTTTTACATAAATATATATTATTTTATTTTTATATATAGAACAAATATATCCCGTACCACAACCAATTCCTGAGTGCACACAGGATGATGAGTGTTCCGATGACAAGTGGTGTAGAAATCGAGTATGTGTAAATCCATGTGCAGCATCTTCATCATGTGCTCCAGGTGCTTTCTGTCATGCGCAGAACCATCAGCCGGTTTGCAAATGTCCAGCTGGTTTCTCTGGAAACCCGCAAAGCCAGTGTATACCTCGTAAGTGATACTGGACAATACTAGTTCAAAAAATATTTTACAATGTTTTTGGTTGGCAAAATTAATCTCGATCACTTTTTTTTTTTTGTTGTCGTTGTTTTAGCATCTGAAGCGACTGTCGGTTGTACATCTAGCACTGAATGCAGTCCCAAGGAGTCCTGTGTGAACAGAATTTGTGTCAATCCTTGCAATTGCGGACCGAATGCTGAATGTAAAGTTCAAGACCATTATCCAATCTGCTATTGTCAACCTGGATATTCGGGAAATCCGCAGTTTGGTTGTGTTAAAGGTAAGAACTTTCTTATTTTCTTGATCCATACTGAAGGGACGAGATATTCCATTTAATCTGTCTATTGGATTGCGACTTTACAGTATTTTCGCCCTTTTTTCACAGAATTTTCCTTAAAATGGCTACAATGACTTTCATTAAAGGTTGTTAGACCAAAGTGTAACTCGTAGAAATTTTATTCCTAACTATTTCAAGGAACGATTTTGTTTTTAGCGGTTTGGATACTGGGAAATTAGGTTTTCGACAAAAATGTTTGGGTAGCTAAGTCGAGAAGTTGATTAAATAATAAAATTTGAATACTTTTTTCCAGTGGGCTGTGAATCAGACAACCAATGTAACAACGACCAGATGTGCTACAATGGAGAATGCATCAATCCGTGCATTGTTGGCGATGTTTGCGGTACAAACTCAGAGTGTTATGGCAGCGATCATCGTGCTAAATGCCGATGTTTACCAGGTTTTATAGGCAGTCCAATGGTGCGCTGCGATAGAGTAGAATGTAGCGTTGACGCTGACTGTCCTTCAGACAGAACTTGTTTGCACCATCGTTGTCTTAATCCATGCGTTGATGTGCCAAGTTCACCGTGCGCACAAAACGCCATCTGCTTTGTCAAGAATCATGTGGCCGCTTGTCGTTGTCCAGAGTACGCTCCACTTGGAAATCCGCTTGCCTACTGCCATCGACCTCCACCAGCAACTCCTGCTGCTCCGGAATGTGAACGTGATGTTGACTGTCCGACCAAGCAAGCTTGTATCAAAAATTCATGTAGGAATCCATGTGCAGAACTTTCGCCTTGTGCCAGTACGGCAATGTGTAACACTTTTGACACTACACCATTAAGAACTATGGTTTGCACCTGTCCTGAAGGATGGGTACCTGATAATGAAGGCGAATGCAAAGCTGGTAAGAAGATACTTCTTTTCTATGATTCGGTTTAATAAGCTCTTCATATTTCTAATTCTCTATTATTTTTGTAGTTATTGTGCCAACTCCACCTGGATGTACCATAGACAGTGAATGTTCGACGAATGAAACCTGTATCAACCGAATGTGTCGCAACCCATGCGACTGTGGAACAAACGCTCAATGTTTTGTCTCAGATCACCGGCCAATCTGTTCTTGTATTCCTGGTTATGATGGAAATCCAAATCTTGGATGTTTGGCAGGTAAATTGCTCGTTTTAGTTCTTCTTTTTTCCTGGTTTCCATGTTTATTGCCTATCAATACACTTATGATCTTGGGCTAAGATTTTATGTCGAAATTTCAGTCCTCTAACTGAGATATCCAAATCCATGAATGTAATATAACATGCCAACTGGCGTCCTGTATGTTTTTTCTTCTCACAAAATAGTTTCACAAAAATATTGGACGATTCGCCATTCCAATTAATACTCCCGATTACTGACAGCGTTAGAAACTATCTATGAGATAGTTATTGTAATCTATTCAAGCAGGTACACTGTTGGAGAGCGAGATCTACATAGACATTTATTCAGACTAGTACTCTTAAGTAATGATTAAAATTGGAATTACAAAAATATAAATAACACATATATTCTTATATAATTTATAACATGTATACATTTTAGATTAAAATTACATTACATTACATTTTAGAAGGAAGTTATCCCTTCACAGAATTCTCTAAAACTCTAAAATTTTGTTTTTCAGTTGGTTGCCGTTCTGATTCGGAGTGTGCGTCTGGCAAAGCCTGCATCAATGGAAATTGCATTAATCCATGTGTAATCAATGATCCTTGTGGACCCAATGCTGAATGTTATGCAATTGGTACACGAGCAGAATGTCGCTGTCTGAGTGGATACCGAGGCAATCCATACGATCGTTGTTTGGTAGTCGGCTGTCGTTCGAACTCGGACTGTCCAAACGATCGTGCTTGCATAAACGCACAGTGTATCAATCCATGTGTTTATGAACATCCTTGTGCTCCGTTGGCCGAATGTCAAGTGCAAAACCATCTTTCATTGTGCCGTTGTCCGTCAGGTTATGAAGGCAATCCTTACGTTTCTTGTCGTCCAAGAGTTGAACCTGAATGTAAACAGGATGGCGACTGTCCATCATTACTAGCCTGCTTCAATGGTAAATGCAAGAATCCATGCACTGTACTGGAACCATGTCAACGGCCTGCTCAGTGTGAAGTTGTACCATCTTTGCCGGTGCGCACGATGATTTGCGAATGCCCACCAGGTTATATTTCCAGCGGAAGTGGAACTTGCCAGGCTACTCCAACTGTTACAGCCATCGGGGAATGTGTAGCCGACACGGATTGCCCTGAGGACCGATCATGTATAAATGCTATCTGCAAGGACCCTTGTAATTGTGGTCCTAACGCTGAATGCAGAGTTAAAGATCATAAACCTATTTGCTCTTGTTTACGTGGCTTTGACGGCAATCCTGATCTTGAATGTGTGAAAGGTAATTTATGTTGTTTTTTTAAACACAGTTTTAAACTTAACTAACAAAACAAATTTTTTTATAGAATTTAATGTAATATTCTGTTTTCCAGCTGGATGTCGCAGCGATTCCGATTGTTCAAGACAGCATGCCTGCTTGAACCGTGAATGCGTGCCAGTTTGCTCCCCAGATGGTAGTTCTTGTGGTACTGCTGCTTTGTGCTATGGATCCAGTCATCGTGCAGTCTGTTCATGTCCACCAGGACTTACTGGCGATCCACAAGTTGGCTGTAGACAGATAGAATGTGAAAAAAATTCTGATTGTCCAAGTGACAAAGCTTGTGTTAATACTAAGTGCGTCTCGCCGTGTACAACAAACAATCGTTGCATTGAACCAGCAGAATGTACTGTGTACAATCATATCGCCGATTGTTCATGTCCACCAGGATATGTTGGAACATTGGAAGGAGGATGTACATCTGGTAAGAATTACCAATAACTTTTGCAAAAAATAAGTAGTGTTTAATTGTATTCCTCCGCGGAGATAGGCCAGGTAGGCTAGTCATCGCTACCCAGAAAAGGTACTGTGACTGCCAATCCTTGGACTTGACACTAATTAGACAGGAGATTTAGAATTTTAGACAATTAGAATTTGGAGAGAGGTTCAAGATATTTCTTGAAAGCATCGCCTTTATAACGTCTTTTCTTTTTTCTTTTTTAATTAAAACCTGCAGAGTTCTTTAAAGCTTAGATTCTCGTAATGTATCAGTAATTTTAAAATGAAAAAGCTTTGAAGAGCACATATGTTTGTTCATAATCAAATTTATGTTATTTTATTTTTGTTTTACTTTAGCATTACCTAACCTTCATGAGCTCACATTTAAGTCGAAGATCTTTCAAATATAACAACCAAGAATTTAAAAAAATTCCCTATTGTAACTTTCTTATTGTTATTTTCATTTTTTCGATTAAACTTTAATCATCCTTCAAAAGAATTTATCAAAATAGGCATTGGGATTAGTTTTAAATTGTTTTTCCTAGTTGCTTGTAAATAAAGATTGGTAATTTTACCATTTTCCTGTAGAGCTTCTTTAACGTAGTTGAATCACTATCGAATTTGAAAAAATAGTTTGATGACCAATTTACTTTTTCAGTTGAAACTAAATGCGAAGATGATTCCGATTGTCCATCACAAACAGCTTGCATTAATAGGGAATGTGTCAATCCTTGTAATGCAACTGTACCGTGCGGAATCAATACAATGTGTCAAGTATTTGATACATACCCAGTAAGGACCATGATATGCGAATGTCTCCCTGGATATCATGGAAACGCAGCCGTTCAGTGTGATAAAGGTAAGTCACTATCTATTACTGTGTTCATATTTGTTTTTTTATTGCTGAGGAGGATGGACAAACAACGAAAAGAATTGGTTGAATAGTTTTAGAAGTATTTCAGAAGATTCCAATAAACTTCATTCATGTCTCGAAGTATTTTTATAAGAATCCATTTCTGAACGATATCATTATAAGAAATTGAAACAGAAAGTCTCGATAAGTTATTCTGAAATCCCGATTTCTTTTTTTTTCTAGTCACCGAATGTCCACCAGACAAAGGATTTGTACGTGACGATGATGGCAATTGTGTCTGTCCACCCGGTACTGGACTTAACGTGAACGATGAGTGTGAAAGATGTCTACCAGAAAAAGGAATGAAAATTGACGATAGAGGACGATGTGTATGTGATCTTGACAAAGGATTCGTTATTGATGAGCGTGGCAGATGTGTTTGTCCAGTTGAATTTGGATATACCGTGGACATAAATGGAAATTGTTCACCAGGTTTGTAGAAATATTCTTTACTCCGTTTTTAGGTACGCTTGTAATTTTTATTAGAATTAATATTCTTATTCTTATTATTATTGTACATAGGAAAACCTGAATGTACCAAAGATGACGATTGTGAAGATCATCGTTACTGTAATCCGGAAACCAAAATGTGTGACGATCCATGTACACGTAGTCTGTGTGGAATAAATGCTTTCTGTAATGCTACTAGGCATGTAGCCGTTTGTCAATGCATATCTGGCTATATAGGAGATGCATATGTTATGTGCAGTAAGTTACTATTTTTTTTCTATTTGTTTTTATAGTAAAAGATTGCCCACAAAGATGATCGATAAATTTTAGTGAACGCTTATTTTTATTGGTTTGGTTTGAAATTTACTGTATCCAATCAAGAGAATTGCTTTTCAATGTTCATCAGTCAATCTCCTTTGATCTGCTGACTTCACAAACTTCATTTTAGAAAATGTATCACAATATCTCGTGTTCCATACATTTTATCAAGCAAATTCACGTACCGTCAGCGTGCCTGATAAACTAGCATTAGTTTGGGTGTTCTATGCTGCTCTGGAACATGGTGCACTACTGGGTATATGTATCTACTTGTAACAACTTGTCTTGATTTATCGAATTTAAAACTTATCTTTACCGCGTTGCGTGTTAATAATATAGATTTTCAGAGGTCAGATCAATCTGGCCTCTATTAGCACTCCTAAAGTCTAATAGGCTCCTTGAGTTACGTTTGTCTAAGAAGTATTACTTCGATATACTTGGATTTGAAAAAAATTTCTTAATGAATTCTCTATGATGCAGATTAATAGGTACTTTACAAGACTATACTTTTTTTTTGCCAGATACTACATCCAAGATGCGAACCGATTTCCCACGTCCTGATATGGTGGTCAGCTGCCTGTCGGATGGAGTTCAAGTGGAAATACACATTGAAGAGAAAGGATTCAACGGTGTACTTTATGTTAAGGGTCATTCTAAAGATGAGAAATGTAGACGAGTGGTCTTATTGCCCAACGATTCTCAGCCAAGAACTGAAATATTCAAAGTAAACTTTGGTACTTGTGGATTGATACATGTAAACGTAAGTTTTTTTAAGTTAATAATTTTATTTTTTACGTTTATTGTTCCTAAATATTTACAATTTATTTTTTTTTTTTGTGTATCACAGGGTCAAGCCAGTTTTGTACTTGTAATCCAGAAACATCCGATGTTGGTTACGTTCAAAACACAAGCATATCACATAAAATGTGTATACACGACTGGAGAACAGAATGTAACACTCGGCTTCAATGTGTCCATGTTGACCACAGCGGGTACTATAGCGAATACTGGACCGCCACCAACCTGCCTGATGAGAATCGTCACCCAGACTGGACAAGAGATTAATTCAGCCGAAATTGGCGACAATCTCAAACTGCAAGTGGATGTACAACCTGCAAGTAAGTGCATTATTCTTGTAAATAGCTAAGTAATTTGAATACCAAAAATATTTTTAAAAAATCTTGTATAAACTATTACACGATTTACTCTTACTGTATTGGTACTTCTGCTCATATTTTTTTCATATTTGGACATTTATTGTTAAAACCACAAGAAAAGAATCTGCTGCGGAGGGGGGTCCCCCTATTACAGTGTTTACATTTTGTTACCTTCCATAGGTTATTCCTAGTCTCTGCTACGAGTGTTTACAACTCACTGGCTTCATTAACTATTTTATCTTTTGTATTAAATTACAAGTTTTTGTCATCATTGTCTTGGTAAGTCTTGTTATTGGCCAATAATTGTTAACAAGATAGTTATTTTAGAAATATATTCTCAGTCACCAGTACTTATGATTGTATTGTCTTTTAGGCTTAACCAAAATTTCACGTATATTTTGTGAGTCATTTTTATTCATATATTTTAACCAAAATTTGTCTAACTTGATATTTTGAAGTATCCCGTGTTTTATCTAACTTGTGTCTTGAAAGTTAGTTGAAATTTATACTCTTGAATTTAAATTCCTACCCTTGGCCTAAATTCTAAACATTTATTGTAATTTCATTTTTTTATATTCTTACATCACTCCTTCTAAACACTTATTAAATGGCTAACATGAAAAAGGTAATAAGGTCGTACATTGCATAGAAAGGGCATTTTTCTATGATAAATTTCACAGTTAGTTTTTGATAATCTCTAATTTCTGTTATTTAGGAATTGTTAGATTATATACGAAATATTTATTTAAAAAAAATCCATTTTCCAGGTATTTATGGAGGATTTGCACGCAGTTGTGTGGCGAAAACTATGGAAGATACAGTGGAAAATGAATATATCGTCACTGATGAGAATGGTTGCGCTACTGATCCCAGTATATTTGGCGAATGGGATTATAATCCAGAGACACAGTCTTTGTTAGCAAATTTCAACGCTTTCAAGTTTCCAAGCAGTGATAATATTAGATTCCAATGTAATATTAGAGTCTGTTTTGGCAAATGTCAACCTGTAAGTGTAATTTACTGTTCATTTATTTTTTGGTGACTGAATCAAATTCTGATGAACAAGTTAATGGCAGTTTCAGTCCATGATAAACTTTATTATGCCGAGCTTACAGACTTAGGGACTAGGTCATCTTCAAGACTAATTTACAATGTACTGTTTAACATCATTAGAGAGGGATGGTATGTCTTCTGTCTTGTCTGTTCATGGACAGAAGACACGTCAACCCTCTAATGATGTAAAACAGTATATTGTAAATTAGCCCCTGAAGATGACCTAAGTCCCTAGATCGAAAGCTCAACATAATAAAAATATATCAGGACTGAAACTGTCATTAATGTTTCATCCTACTGTAAGTGTAATTTCATTGTTCTGCAACCATGTAGGAATATTCTCATTACTCAATTAAAATCAGCTGTGTAATGCCCAACTTTACCTCACTAGTGGGGAAAAATTCCCATCAGTGTCACTCTCCGCACTAGTGAGTGAAAAAACTTTATTGTGCTTCCTTGATATAAGAAGTTTTGTTATTAAATATTTTCTGTAAAACTTTAATAAGCTTATTTAACGTAACTAAATAATTAAAAAACGAATATTAAAAAAATAAAATAAAACTTGAAAGGAATATAGAAATAAAAATAATATTTTAATAAATAATTAGATATTTTTAATTATAACAGTTAAAAAGGTTATAGTGTTACCTTATAGAAATTTAAAATGGATTCTAGTGATTCCTGTTTAGTTTTTTTTTAGTTAATAACCCTAATGGTTGCAGAAAAAATATAATATTTAACTCGAGTGTAAAGTATTTTCCTCACACTCGGCAATTTGCTCTTGTACTCGCCTCGCTTCGCTCGCTCGTGCGTGCAAACCCTGCCTCGTGTGAGGAAAAGTACTACTTTCCGCACTTGTTAAATAAATAACTATTTTTTTTTTTTTTTTTTTTTTTTTGCGCATCAACAGCTGAAGTCATTAGCGCTCGGAGCTTTTTCCAGTGCACTGCCGGCCTCCGGACAGTGTTCTCTCGTTACAGATAACACTGTCCATCACCGGACAGTGAGCTGTAAGAAGCTCCTAGGAAGAGAAAATCTAAGGGTCAGCTGCTGGATTCGAACCCGGGACCTCCGCGTGGGAGTCCAGTATGCTAACCTCATAGCTAATCCCTTCCCTATATATATAAATAACTATTCTTTTTATTCCTATATTAAAGAAACTACCAAATTAATCATTTTAAGCGCCTTGTAACCTCAAAAATGTTGACGCTGATACAAAATAATAATAAATTTTATTTTTTTTTCTAGGTTAATTGTCGTGGTTATAACGCTTTTGGAAGACGTCGTAGGGATATAGATGATAGAAATAATACTGTTGTCGAAATAGCGGAATCTGTGAATGAAGGCCAGCTTCGTGAAGAGATTACAATACAGTCGAACGCTATACTAACTTTCGAAAGGCGAGGAGAAGAAAGATTTGTTGATCCTACAGAAGGTAAAATTTAATATCTCCTTATTGGTGGCATCGATGTTGGAAAATGAGGAAGAGCCCAACTATGTTAAATTTTATTTTAATTTCATTTTCTCTTTAACCCAGCTCCCTCAGTGCAACAGATTGAAGATATCTGCGTATCAATGATTGGCTTCATCATAGCCATAGTGATCACCGCTCTGCTATCGCTTGTGGCCGTAGCAGTGGCCGTATCCTGTTGGTTGATAGCGTATCGTCGACGGCCGAAAACTGGCGGACCATTGCCACATCCGCCGGAATTTCCAAATCCATTGTTCACCACACCAGAACCATTAGCTGAGCCTTCACCAGATTACCTTTCGTGAGTCGCGACAACAGTTTAGAATTTATTTAAATACAATTAATTAAAAAAAAAAAAAAAAATTACGCAAACAACGAAGAATAATTAAAGTAATCGAAAAAAAAAAAGTAACGAATAATTTTCTTTTTAGAAATTCCCTTTGGGCAAAAGTTTTTCTTTTATTTACGTTTTTAAACTAAAATTTCTGCACATAGGAAATTTCTAATAATGGACATCTCCTCAGATGGCTTTTCAGATTTTCACAATTTATTCTTCCAATTATTATTTTTTGCTTTATATATATACAATAATATTGTACATAAATTTTAACTTTAATTTTAAAGGGTATTTACTTTCTAAATCTTTCAAAATGAATTTTTTTAAAAAAAAAAAAAAAAAATAAGAAGTCTCAAAAAAATTTACTTTTTCCTGCTCTCCTTAAGGTGTTGGGAATTATTTCTTTCAACGTCATTACATTTTTCTTGATCTTTTTTTTTTCTTGTAAGCCATTGGAGGATTTGACTTGTAAAAAATAAAAATAAAATAAAAAATTCCTATCTATAAATACATATAAATATAAATATATAAATAAATTGTAATATAGTCTTCTTAATTTTATTTTATTTTTGGAATGAATGACGGGGGAAAAAAATATATATAGTCAATGTATGCTCTTAGTTAGGATCGATTTTTTTAATGATTATCGATTATTTCCTATTTGTAATTATTTTCAAAAAAAAAAAAAGGGAAATAACTATCGATTCTAATTACTAATATACAAAAAAAGAAGAAGGAAGAAGTATGAATGCTGTTTTTAGTATATTGTTATAAAATTGATATACTGTGATCGATTGAAAAAAAATATATATCTACAAATAGCTATTATTCTTTCTACGGTGCATTTTTATAATATAAAAACAAAAAATCGTTTCATCGATTACAGTATAAGACTGCCAAGCCATTCTTTTTTTTTTTCCTTTATTGTTTTTATTTATAATTTTTTTGTTTTAAGCTTTTAAAAAGCTTGTAACTCGTTATTTTATTTTATTTTTTTGTTTATTTTTGGTTAAAATGTTCCATCTTTTAAAATAAATTTCTTGTAATAAATATAACAGTCTTCTAATACTATAGCGTTAAGTGAACATTTTTGAAAATTAATTAATAAATTTCATTTTTATTATTTTTTTATATTTTGTAAGTGCTACTGCCACAGAAAAAGAAAAAAAGGAGATTGAGTCATTAAAATTATTTGTAGAGAATTTTTATTTTTTAAATTAATTGTAAATATTTAATTAAAATAAAAATTAACATAATTGTATTATAATTTAATTTAATTATTATTATTTTTTTTTTTAAAAAAAAAGGTTAGTTGAAACGCTCGCTCAATATTTAAAAATACTGCATTTAAAAAGCACTTACAAAAAACAAACATGTTATTTAAGAATGTTTTAACCAAACCATTAATGTAATAATTAAAAATAGATTTAATAAATTTTAAAAATGTAACTGTTACATTAAATAAAAAAAAAAAAGAAATAAAAAATCAATAAATTGTGATAATATTTCTGTAACTAATAATAAATAATTTACAACATATTAAATATTGTTCTTTTATTTCTTCCTTTTGACGTGAATACGTCTTTAAATTTGCTATCATATGGAGGCAATCCAAAAAACCTATAACAAAATCGGGGGATACAGTTTGGCATTATAGTTTCGAATCTATCGTCTATATCCAAAATTAAATTAGACCCAATGGATAGCTAAACGATCAAAGAATTCATAAAGATAAGCGAGGACTTTGACGCAACACGTGCGGTGGAGGGGGAAGCGCCGCCTTTTTGAGGCGTATCGAGATTTGCAATTATGTAGTATAACTTTTGATTCGGAGAAGCTACGATGTTTTCGTTTTAATCGTCAGCTGTCGGCACAATCTATCGATTGTATATAAAACATTAGTGTAAAATAGTCGACAGTGAATATAATAAAGGTGTTAGAATAAAAAAAATATTATCAAAAATATATAATGACGGCCTGCACGCGTCGTAAAGCCAAAACAAAATACAGAGATCCCGTATACGGTTGGAAAGGACTTGCCAAGAACAATCGAATGGTAATAATAAAACACCGATATGACCGAGTCAAGCTGTGCCGTCGGGAACGTAAAAGAATGAATACGGCCGAGCGGATCAACGACGGTGTCATTGTACATCTGTGCAGCTGGGGCCGGTTGAAATTATGCAAGTGAATGATGAAATCGCTTCTACATCGACAACGGGACTGTATAGGCATAGATTGTGTTCGATCGTCGATTTGTTTCCTTGATTTCATCCTAAATACATAAATAAAAATATTTTATATAAAAAATATAACCCGTTATGGAAACGTATTCACGTACAACAAACGGCCGTGTTCATGATACAGCCACAGTTTTTTTAAATATTTATAACATGAAGACGCTCTACTTTTGGAAGGGGATTCATGGATGGGCGTTGTAAAAGTTTGTCTAATCGTTTGGGGTAATCTTAAGAGGAGGTATGGGAAGACAGTAGTAGACAGGTGTGCAGTGTACTTTTATTCTGAAAGGTACCATAAAGGAGCGGACAGAGCTTTCTGGAACTGAATCTTGGTTCCTAAGGTAGGACAAAGGTAATAGTCATTAGTTAGAAAGAAGACAAAAGGTAAGAGGCTTTTGTTGGGTATAACCACGTTGATACTTCCAAACTGAGAGATCATTGGTTACTAATAAAATGCTGTCGCATGTTAGAGAAAGGAGTAAAGGAGAGATTAAAAGAGGTGAGTTACACTTTCAGAGATTCAGTTCAGTTCGGTGCCCCGCTGACGCTTAGAACTGCTAAAAGAGAGATCCAGCTCCGATTTCGATCGAAGATGGCCGAAGAACAAAGAGGAAAAGCACAAGGGAAGCAGTGGGAGGTGCTTGGAAATAACAAAGGAAGACTCCCCACCGATCTGCCTAGATCAACAGCTGTGGCATGCTTTAGATTATTGACGGGGCATGATTACCTTCAGAAGCATCACCACCGAATTGGCATTAAGGACAGTAGTATCTGTGTGCTTTGTGGAGGAGATGTTATGAACGGACCTGCTAGCATGCTCTCAACTGCAGGATGTCCGGGACAATATGCCCACGGACCCACACAAAAAAAATAATATTTTATATTGGGCTGCCAGACGTCGCATGGCCGAAGTAGCCATTGACCGTGAAGGCGTAGATAATCAATGAACACTTTCAGAGATAATTGAGGCTGCGCCTTTGAAGGTGCAAAAAACTGGCTTTCGTACAATGTTCAGTCTGTTCAAAATTGTTCGTTGTCAGGTCTAAAATGAACTTGAAATAGCCTCTGTGGATGTGTGGCTTAATTTTCTACGAACCAGTTTGGCCTGTGTATGGAGGAATATACTGGAAGAGCTATTGATGAAGCCTAGTTTAAGGATTTATTGTCCTTACTACCCTATATACCCCCTGTGAACCACGTATTTTATCACCAATTGAAAAGAAGTGCAGCAACAGAAGAATCTGGTTTATTACTGGGAAGTTCTGATGAAGAAGAAGGAAGTGGATAAGATGTGAAAAGCATTCATAAAGAATATAACGTATTGTCTTAACCCATATTACCAGATTTATAGCATTATAATATAAGCCTATCCCACATATCTTCCCAAATCAACTAAAATCGAATATTGCAATAGTGGCCCAACCCTCATGTACTAGCAAGAATTGTTTGTTTTAATGTACCAATTTATTGCATGAATGAAAACTAGGTACTACACTGAAATATATGATAATGTTTTGGAATTTACTTGAAAAATCACTGCCATAAATGAGTACAGATTTTCATCAAACTTACAAACCTACTTTCCCCAATAAGTACTTCAGTGGAGTCGGGCCACTATTGCGCTGAGCGCCATGAGGTGTGAATTAGAACGCTATGTAACCTGTTTGTAATTTAGTGAGATTATAACCTTCAAATTACCTCCGCTTAACGTATAACATGTGCAGTTTTGCAACCTTTTATTGATACGCTTGAAGTGTATAAAATTTAAGTTCATATTTTTTTGTTTAATTGAATAAGACGGTAAATACTGAAAGATGTCAGGGTAGCTTCTTATGAAGTTGTAATGATTTTTTACATTGTAGTGTGTTAATTTGAACGAAACCAATTTGACGATGGATAAACTAGCAACAGTAGGTGATATTGTTTTTCCAGGTCAAGTCCTTAAAGAAGAAGCGATAAAGAATGCCAACACAAAGAACAAAGTTATTCTAGGTCCTGGATTAAAGAAACGCGGTGAAGATATCATCGTATCGAAATGTGGTATATTGCAGAAAAAATCTAATAACTTATTTTGGGTGAACTGTTTTCAGAAAAGATACATGCCAGTAAGAGATGAAACTGTGGTTGGCGTTGTTGCGAAGAAAACTGGTGATTATTTTAAAGTTGATATTGGCTCTTGTGATCAGGCTATGCTATATTTTCTTTCATTTGAAGGAGCCACCAAAAAATATAGACCTGATGTGAACGTTGGTGATGTTATCTTTGGAAGATTGTTGGTCACTTCATCAGACATGGAACCAGAAATAGTGTGTATAAATTCAAATGGCAAGAAAGGAAACTTAGGCGTACAGGCTCCTGGTGGGTTTTTATTTAGTGTTAGTCTAAATTTAGCTCGAAAGATATTGAATCCAGATTGCCTACTCTTAAGCAGTCTTGGTAAAGTGTTTCGATATGAAAGTGCTATAGGAATGAATGGTATCGTTTGGATAAAAAGTGAAGACATCACTACGACCATTGCCATAGCGAATGCTATACTGAAAGCAGAAACAATGAGCATACCTGAGATTAAACAGTTTTCTGCACAGCTATTGAAATCATAGTACAGGCAACATTGTCACCTTAAGGACGACAGATTTATGCAATTTGATTCTCCCTCTTTTTGAGTATAAGCAAGTGATGTAAATGTAAATTCTTTGATAGTTTAAGTTTCAAATTGTGATTTGTAAAATTTCTATTGGATCTCCTAGTTTTTTTTAAGCAAAAGTACGGGGAAGAGAAATGTGAAAAATTGAGGCGTTAGGTCACATTCAAATGTATTAAGTTAAATAAAATGAAATTAATCTATTTAATGAAATAAACATTTTATTCTTTCCTATGCTCTTGTAGGTCCAATTGACTTATACAAGGTTTCAATGGATTATGTTTACTTTCCAACAAGTTTCTGGTTGGAGTGTTATTTATTTTATATATATAGCGATGAGTTAAGAGACATAAAATAATTAAAAATTTTCTCAATAACGCATGCTTGTGTTCTTCAACTCTCCGGTATTCATCCACCTTCAGAGAATGCTTTAACCAATTGAGGTAAGAGTTTTTAAATTCCATTTACTGTCACTGGAGAAGTGGCTGTTTGGACAAATTCACTCTTGTTACTTGCTTGGATCTTGAAACTATTCTTACATAAAAAGAAAATAAGAACAGTTCTTACGGACTATTATGTGTTCTTAAGTTAGTATACCTTAACCAGTCCTTTATTTTTAATAATAGCTTTTGCTAATTAAGACAGCAAAGAGTATGTCGTAAAATTCTAAGCACAAACCTGGGAGAATCAGGATGGATGAAATCATTACAACAAAGTATTTCTACTAAATTTATTTGTGCATCACAATTTTTTTTTGTTTTCAAGCACATATGAAAAAAGGTATTGTACAGATTTCATTAATAAAAGCTTTAGCATAACCACTGTCAAAAAGGTAATGAATTGCTTCTTCTGTCCGTCAGAATAGTCTGATTTCCCTAAGACGATTCGTAGAAATGCTTACGAGTTCTTGATTGCAGAATTGGACTGTTTATTTAAAAGATTACCTCTTTCAACCTAGCATGTTTAGATCCAAATTGGAAAGAACATTTTCAATGATGATTTTATCAGTATTTAAAGCTTATCTTTCACTTTGTCCTACTTTCTTCAGGTCTTTGTTGAAATTATATCGTGTTTTGACGGTATGATGTGATGGTTTAGGCACCTCAATTGATGGAATCCGAAACAAGCCAATGAAAGTAAGTAGGAAAATTGCAGGGAATTCATTGATAGGTAATAAGACAAAAGTCAGTTTTCCTAGGAAACAACTGTCTACACGAACAAATTTACTTCAGATGAAATGCAATTTTGTTTAAGTTACCAGAGAGAAGTTGTGATGTTGGTCTTCTCCTAGAGGGAGAGAAGCCTGAGCTAGCTAGCTCATCGACCTTAACAATGTTGCAGTGAATATATTCGATTACTATGTCTGAAAATTTGCCTTAAGCGAACGCTCAACTAAGCGTAACTTTCAACAGAAAGTTTTGTGTATAATATCTTAAAACAGAACTTTTTCTTCTTATCAATAAACTTACCTATTAACACAGAAATCCTCTTATTGTAGAAAATCTTTTAAGAGAAATATATTTATTTTTAGAGAGCAGAAATGCCGGAAATAGTAGAAAGTTTTTTTCCTATTAACTTGTCCTGTTTTTCTGGCACTAGTAATAAACAAACCTATCAGTTTGTTACGAGTCCTTAGAGGCATTACATTAATCTAAATGTAGGCACTCCATTTATCTAAATTGAATCCCATTTTGATTCAGTTTTTAATTATTCTTGATCCATTTTATAATTTATTTCTTGGAGCACCTTGCGTCTCTTTTCAAGTCCATTAATCCACTCAGAATTAACCCTTCTCAGAAAAGGTAAGTGATGGCTAATGCTTGTCACGAACCGCCGAACATATCGACGATCACACTCTAGGCCATATCATTAACCTATGGATGGGAAGATAAACATCTCTTTCCATTCAAAATCAAACTTACTCCGTAGTACACTCATACTACAGAAATTTAGTTCGATTTTATCTGCATTATTTACGATTGGACTGCATCTACAACCGACCTAAGTGGCGCGTACAACTTGATACAGGCCTTTAAGGGTACTTCCCTTATAACGTGGTAGTGTACAACAGTAGCAAGGAAATCAGTCTGAAGTGGTCAAATACGAGAAATCACAGAACTTCGCTTTGTAACCCCAGGTACCAAAGCTTCAGCTCTGGACAAGTTAGTTGGCTCCAGTATTGAGAACTATCAGAATAACAGTACACTGCGCCGATTACCTCCCTCTTTAGTCAACTACACCATTAACTGCATTAGGCCTCTTGAACCCCAATAGGTTCAATTTTTATTGGAATACCACACTCATGATGCAACATAATGCAAACTCACAGAAAGATAATAAAAAAAATTAAACAAAAAAAAAACATTAAAAACCAGGGAATAAACAAAACGTAATTCCAATAAAAATTGAAATACTTCTGAAATTTCACACCAATAGTATGGAGAAAGTAACGTCACAGAAAAAATGGACAACAAAAATGGGCCCAAAACGAAAACAACAGTACAATTATTTTTCTTTTTTTCATTTTTTTTACTTTTGAATTTGTTCAAGTTTGAAATGGCAGGGTATATTTAATTTTCTTTAATTATAAATACAAAGAAAAGAAGCATCTGAAGAATACAGAACCACTATCTATACACATCATAATTATGCATCAAAAAAAAAGGTGTTGTTAAAAAAGAAATGTAAGTTACTTTTTAAAGTTTTCACGAAATAAGTCAGTATTTTGATTTCATTTCTGCAAAAAGATAAATGTAATTTGTCAAGAAACTTGAAAAAAAAACGAGAAAACGACAAAAAAAGAAGACAATTTCAATTTGTTTTGTCCACTTAAGGAAATATTTTTCATCCATCGTTGTTAAAATATTTTATTTTTATTTATTATTATTATAATTAAATATATTATAGTCTTCATGCCAATTTTTTCTTTCTGTCTTACAGAAATGTATCTATTAACTAGTTTTTTTTTTTAAATTATTATTTTTCAACTTATTTTTTTTTTCCAGGTATAATTTTATATTATCTTTATTTTAAAGCGAAAGCCAACAATTTATTTATTTATTTTTTATTATTATCATTATTATAAACAGGGCGCAATATTTCTTTATTGTAATAAAGAAAATAAAGTAGCTACTTTTAAAAATTCTTTTCATTCGTACCTCAGAAGAATGTTTAAATTTCCTTTATTTCAAAAACAAGTGTAAAGATTGAAGAAAAAAAAAATACAGAATAATTTATTTTATTCAAGACAACTAATACTTACAAAACGGAAATCATATTTTTTATTCCTTTTTACAAACAACTAACTCTGTATGGGAGTTGTTATTTATCAAATGAATAATTTTGTTTTTTTAATCCACTAATAATAAAAAGATGGTATACATACAATACTTTAATTATTTTATAATGAAATATTGTATTCTTTTTAATTTTTTTTGAAATATTTATAGTTCTTACTGTTTCACAACGATGCGGGGGGGGCCGTCAACTATTAAGGGGCTCTCAGAGCCACAAAAAAACAAAATTAAATCTGGGTGTTGGTGTCTTTTATTATAAAAATTTTTGAAAATTAATAAAATTTAAGCTAAAAAAAAAAAGTTGTACTTAGCTGTCTCACCTTGAAGATTGCAAAGCATTCTACTTTGTGTGTACGCTATGTGGTAGGTACATCACATAGCAGAAATGGGATGAACCTTATTTCCAATTTATTAGAAGAATCTCTCTTTTTTAGTTTAGGCAAAGTTGTTTTATTAAAAAATAATCTACCTTTAAACCTTAAGAAGATCCAAAAGAAACCAGAAATGAATTGATTTATTAAATTTTGTTTCAATTTTTTTGATCTTTTTTAAACAAAAAAAAAACTCCAACTGAAAAACTTATTTGAAATGATTTTAAAAAAGCATTGGTGGACGTTCTCTTTATCGAACGAACAAGAAGCTCAAAACGATGGTCTCCTTCGCCAGATAACGACAGCCATAAAAAAAAAAAAAAAAAAAACGAAAGCAGCTTGGGGCTTCGCAAGGACATTACGACGAGCAGAGCAGAGGCCTGAAATTAAGCGAACCATATGATGTTTTTTGCATGACATTAAATGACGGCAATCCATTATGGGCATCATTTTTCGGCGAACAAATCGATGACCGTTTTTCACATTGTTATGCGTGACTTCAGACATCGCCTAAAAAAGGAAAATACACCTTTCAAAGATGCAACTATATAGATAATTTTATTTTTTTTTAAAAAAAAAAAAATCTAATAGAATCGCAAATGGTACTTTTGATTAAGGTCTTAAAGAAGCAAAAGTGGATGCTGATAACGGGAGGGGGGTGTACCCACGAAATGGAGACTTCTTTGAAGGTTTACATCAAATAATTTACATGTAAAAAAAACTGGTTTTTAGGTTCTATCCACCTATCAAAATTCATGCGTTTAAGACGGATAGAATCTACCTTAAGAAGTTTGCAAAAAAAAAAAAAAAAAATCATTAACAAAATTTTAACAGAATGAATTGAGTCCTTTACATTAACTAAAAATGACGTTTAAATCATTCATTAAAATCAATGGACAAGATTTACTGAAGTTAAAGAAAGGAATAGAGATATCTACAAAAAATAGTGCCCAGTAACAAAGTATGTACAACAACATTTATCTGAATGGCGATTCATTTAGATTTGTTCACAAATCGTGAAACAGTTTCATTAGGAATAAACATGCCACAAAAAAACGTTATCGATACAATTTCGTGAAGTTGAATAACAAAAAGAAATCGATAAACCTCAAGACCAAAAAAAAGAAATAGGTTCCAAAAAAAAAAATCTATTTCATACCTTTGGGACTTAAGTTCCATTTATTTTGAGCCCTGGTTACTCTGTTGACGGATACATCACAGAAAGACAATTTTATCTACGCCCCAACACCCAAAAATACTTTGTCTTAGTTGGCGCCTCTGCACCAAATTAGAATTTCAATTAATTTCACAATAAGTGCAATTTAAAAAAAAAAAAAAAAATCTTAAATGAAATTACACATTTTTTTCCTTCCATTTAAATGTATATAAATATATATATATATATATATATAATATACATAAATATATATATACGTATTAAATATATTGCAAAATACAAATATAAATTTACAAAGAGAAACTTAAAATAATAACAAAAACGGAAAAAACGAAACACTAAAAAATTCTGGGACCATCTGTTTTATTTATACGTGAAACAATTTTTAAAGGTAGTTCATTTTAATATATAAATATTTACAAGAAATTATTTTTTTTATTATTTTTAATTTTTAACTTCCAAAATTAATTTACTAATAATTTCTTTACTTGGAATATAATATTTAAAAAAAAAATAAAAATAAAATGAAATTGGCTGTTAATGCGAGACACAAAAAAATACACACTATATACGAAAAATAAAATAAAATTTGTATTCTATATCGATTTATTTTTATTCATTTTTATCGATTATATTTATTTTTTGTTTTGACAGGATGTTTTTATTTTTAATTTTGGAAACCCAACTGTTCCTACTTATCTAAATTTTATTAAATGGGTTATGTTAATTATATAATATATATATATATATATAAATTTTTAAATTATAAATTATATACGCAGGCGTGAAAAAAAATTAAAGAGATCAACAAATTTTATTTTAGATTTAAAAAAACTTTTGTATAGAGAGGGGCGTAGTTTTTATTTTTTAGTGCACGAAAATATAAAACTTAAAAAATCAAAATGAGTATGGTGTAAAAACATGTTTTTTTTATCGAATAACAAAATTTATTTTACACATTTCTTTATTATTGATTGAATTTTATTTTCTAGCTGATAATGTGAATAGAATATATTTGCTAATAAAATAAATGGGACTTGAAATAAAATTCTGCCTTTTTAATTAAATATAAAAACCAAAAACATTACGCCTGTATCCTGTTTTTTGACTTTTTCCTTTTTTTTTAAAAAAAAAAAAAAAAACTAAAAATAACAGAATTATAGACAATCATCTTTTCCTTTCAAAGTGTACATAGACAGAATATATTTTATGGTCATGTTTCGGTGTGGATGATATCTGGATGATGCAGCAAAAATTTGAGGGTTGTTTAATGTTTATGCTCTTATGTTTTAGACTTTTTTTTTTTTGTTTTTTTTATTTTTCCAAACTGAATAATATTTATAAATTGCTGAATTTATTAAATTCTTCTCTTTTCTCTCTCTTTCTATATATATATATACGTATTTATTTTTTAACGACATTCCCATATCTTCACCGTCTGATCAACACTTCCTGATATAACGTAAGGTTGTGACTTATGGAAATCTGAAAAATAAAATAAAATAATAATAATAATAATAATAATACAATAAAAGGGAAGAGATCAGCAATGCGGTTAGCGTATTGGATTCCCTCGCGGAGGATCCCGGGTTCGAATTCAGCTGCTGACCCTAGGAGCTTCTTATAGCTCACTGTCCGGCGGATGGACAGTATTGTCTGTAAAGAGAGAACACTGTCCGGAGGCCGGCAGTGCACTGAAAAAAAGCTCCGGGCGCCCAATAATCTCTTAGATGTTAACGCGCCTTAAATCAATAAAAAAAGAAAGAAAGTGGAATCCGTTAGACGTTAATTGCAAGAGAAAAGAGGCTATCTCGACATGATAACTATTTTGCTGGTCAGTCCCGAAGAAGATCTCGAACCTGTTGGGGATTCAGTCGGCATGGAGGATTGTCAGGGATGATAGGAGAGCTGATACGATATGGTACTATAGGATCAGGGCAACGAGAATCAGTAGTGATACAATAAAATTCATAAGTAATTTAGTTTTAAGTCTTGCCCGATTGCTGTTGGACTGGATTTCTTTCATAATCTAAATGTAGCTGAAATAATGAAATTTCTCAGACTTTTTACGGGTTTGAATTTGATTTTTCAAGAGCTTTTGATAAGAATCTATCTACAAACGTTTGAATATAGTTTTTTGATTATTTTGTGTGGATAAAGATATTTTAATCTACGAACTGTTGTTAACTCTAACACATTATAGTAATCAACAAATTATAAACTTCACATTACCAAATAAATTTTTTTTTTTTTCAAATTTAAAGTTAATTTCTATTGTTAAGTTATATCTAAATTCATTTAAACATCTTTTAAGTACCACAAATTATTCACTGCAAATAAATGCATATCCACTGAAGTTACGCTATCCTAACTTGGATAAGTTAAATTCATAAAAAAAAGCAGGAAAAGATTCATTATTCTAACAACCCTAAATAATTTTTAAATCATTAAAAAAATAATAATAATAATAATCAACAGTTATGATGATATACTCGTAGCTCTACGTTGAACTTCACAAACCTTTTTTTTATTACCCTGAAGAAGGTAGTAAAAATTACCGAAACGTTGGTATAAAGCAAAAAAGTTGTTTTTATTCAAGACCGCACCTCGATATTCACCAAAAATCATAATAATACAATTATTATTGTTTAATAATTCAACATTATTAATAATAATTATCTTTATTTGGATGAAATAAATATTATGCATAATAATACGAGGTGTGGCTATTAAATAACGAGACTATTGCTATAAAACATTGTATTTTAAATTTATACATATTTAGTTATTATCACCTTCAATATACACCCCACCCCTATCACTACAACGCTCCATGCGAATTTACCATTGTTCAGAAACAGTGCTGGAAGTCTTTTTCTGTCTGAGCTCCTGCATGACGCGTGCCGCTTTTTCTTTCACAGCTTCAAAGGACTGAAATCGTGTTCCTTTTAATGCAGATTTGAATTTTGGAGGGTAACAGATCTTAAGTCACATGGGACCAGGTCAGGCGAATAAGGCGGATGGCCTAGAAACTGGGATGTTGTACTTGGCTAGAAACGTCTAGTGACTGACAATGCAGTGTGAGCCGGCGCCGGTTGTCTTGATGGAGAACCCAGTGACTTGTTCTTCCACAAATCGGGTCGTTTTTTCCCTTACTCTTTCTCAAAGTTGAGCAAGCACCTCACGGTAGTAACGTTGATTAATTATAATCGATATTTTCATCCGTTTTGGACGTTTTGGAAGGGCGGTCATCATCTCCGACGTCTTCTCCCGGCCATCTTGGAAACGCTTGAACCACTCAAAAAACTCGCGCATGTGATTAACGTTCATCGTCATAAACTTCTTTTAATAAAAGATAAGTTTCAGTAGCGGTTTTACCAAGTATTATGTGAAATTTCACGACAATTCGTTGCTCTACTACATGTGTAGTATCATGTTTTCGGCAAAACGAAACTAGCACCTCTTACACAAACGACGGTTCCGGTCAGACAGATTTTTCTACGAACACGTGAGACGCTGCAATCTGTTAAGAGAAGGCTTTACGCTGCACAGCTGTCGACGAGCTGTCGGTCGTTAGGATTTGGTGCATGCATAGTTCTTCTGTAGCAGCATCAGTCTCGTTATTTAATAGCCACACTTTAGTTGAAAAACAAAATATTTTTCCTCCAAATAAAAAGCTTTACTTTTTTAATTTTCGTATAAAATAAGATATAAGAAAATGATGTTCATTATAACCATCAAAAATCCAAATTTAAATCAAATTAAAAACATTACAGCATAACTTTACAACATAAAGCATAAGTAGAGAGAGAAAAACCAATATTCTCCAAAAAATCTTCCACTTAAACAACAATACTGACCTAAAGATGTGCAAAAATGCGGATGAGCATCTAACTTCTTGGCACAACGTCGATTACGCACATCCCATACTCTTAGGGATTTATCATCCGATGCTGAAACTAGATATTTACCATGCGGATGGAAAACCACACCTCTAACCCAGTTATCATGACCTTCCAAAGTGAACAGACAGATACCTCGGCTGACGTCCCATACCTATAACAAGAAGTTACAAGAAAATCAAGGAAATGAGTGCAGTAGTTCTTATGTTTCCTATTTGGGAGAATCGTGTGGAGGAGGAAAGATTCGTAACTGATTCTCTTTCTCTTCTAACTCTTCTATGTTACTCAAATTTTTATTGGGATGTTTCGGCCTAATAAAGAGACATCATCAACAATCTATTGATCCAGCAACATAATGTTATAATAGTAATATTTATAACTACTCCGTGATAGCATATTTAGTTATGTAACAAACTTCTTACATTTCTTTTCCTTGTCCATTTCCAAAACTTCCTTACAATAGATTTCGTAATAGTGTAAAAAATATCAAAAGATTTTGGGATCTTAAAAGACACTTTCTTTACCTCCTGCTCTTATCACAAAACATACCCATCACTAATTTCAGTTTCGAAATGTTTTTAAAGCTACTATAACTAGAGAATGTTTTTTTTTTTTTCTTTAATCATTAAAGATCAATAAATTTACTCACTTTAATAGTTTTATCTCTTGATCCAGACGCAAGGAACGGCCCTTCGTAGGCTCCTTTCTTATTGTCTGCGCCGGCTGCTTCATTTACCGCTGAATATGAACTTTCAGGTGCCCAACCTATACATTCCACTACATGATCGTGTCCTCGAAGTTCAGCCTTTAAAAAGAAAGAAAGAAAGAAAATATATATCAAGCATTATTTTAAGTAGTACTGTTAAGAAAGGTGCTGAACACAGAGTGGGGACCTGGAGCGTGGAGCCACCCAAATCCAGGCGCTAATTTCTCGTACGAAGATAAAAGGAATCCTGGAACATTTTCATAATTCCCACTCAATTTGAAAATTCTACACCTTTTTCTTTTGCTCCAGAATTGCCGTCGAAATTATATACCGTTAGAAAACCCACATTAGACAAGGAAACGTTTATAAAAAAGTGCCAGCACCTAGGTCTGATAATGATCACAAAGGGCCTAATGAGTTTTCTTCAAAAATTACGATTACTTTTTCATTTTTCCAGCATCCAGGAGGAAGATTGAGGCTGTTTGGAGAATAACTTACGCTTCGAAATGGTGTCAATTTTTAGGAAACTTTCTCTGCCTTTCTAACCGTGTCATCAGAATCGAAATCGGACTACAACGTTTTGAGTAATAACATTTTTATTGGAAAAAAGTAATGATTTTAGAAAAAAAATTTAAATCGACGTCACTCAAGAACAGTCGAAAATGTGATGTTGGCCAATACATCATTGAACTTCACTTTAGATGTACTACACACAGTAGGCCGATGGACACTACTTACTGGTTCACCCTGTATATTTATAGAGAATATCCAGTCAATCGAGAGTGCTTACTCAGAACACCTACAAGAACTCTTTAATTTTACACCCAAATTAGCTCTTGTGGGATTTAGACACTTCTTCAGGGTTCCTCCTGGCAGTTTGATCTTCATAATTACAATATTTTGTCTTTTCACACAGGGTTGAGTTATTCATCCTTAATTTGTAACCAAAATTATTAGGTAGATTCTTCTGGTTTTTCCTTAAAACTTTACCGCGACCCAGGTTGAGAAATCAATTATTCTTAGGCTTAAATATGCTTCTGGCTTATAAGGAAGTCGCAGTACAGAATACCCAGTTAAAAATGCGAAAAATCTTTAAACCCATTTAACATACTTTTCGCTTCTAAGATGCTGCTCCTCTAAGTTCTCCACACCTTAATACCCCAAAAATTGAGTCCTTGTCAAAGACTACCAACAAAATCAGGTTCGATGATTTTATCTTTTTAGTTCACCTGCTTTCTCATTTCCCTGTCATAGTCTAGGTACTTGTTCCCCTTTAGAAGAGCTTCCCCACATTGCTCTCTTGGACGAAAATATTGAGTTGAATTATTAGATGATAATTAGATGATAATTCCCACTCAATTTGAAAATTCTACACCTTTTTCTTTTGCTCTAGAATTGCCGTAGAAATTTTGAAAGTTTATTTAGCTACCTACTGATACAATATATATTTACCTTGCATTCTTTGGAAGAAATTACCCAAACTCTTACAGTTTGATCGTTAGACGCTGAAGCAACAAGAGTACCATCAGGAGAGATTCGAACTTGCCTCACCCATTCTCGATGTCCACTTAGAGTTTTCACACAGTAGCTGTAATTAAGAAATGCAGTAATTATTTTCATGGTGGAAAACACTTTAAAATGGATCCACAAAAGCAGAATAAAAAATTTGAACCCTTAGGCACTTTATTTTATTTTTTTGACTCCCAACAAATTTTGAACATTCAACATTACATAGATGGTAGGTAGCCTACCCTTCTACAATTTAATTACATATATAGCACTTTAAGAGAGAAGGCCTACCACAATTCTTTACCATAACTGCAATAAAATAAATTTTCAATGAAAACGATACAAAAATTATCTAGTCTTTTTGTATTATGTTCTTTTACAAAAAAACGTTTTTGAGAAAAACGCAGTAAAATTGAAAGGATTTTCGGAAAATTCGCACTTTTTCACGTTACATTTTAACCGAGCGGGTTAAGAGGCGAGACCTGCAAAGCTAATATGCATTGTGGTACTGGGTTCGATTCCCGGTCTTGGCCTTGGATTTTATTTAATAATTAAGAAAAGAAATTCACAGTAAAGTATGTTTGCTAGTCGCCTCCGTCCACGACACCTAATTGGTAGTTGGACGTAAAGCCCCGCCTGAAAAAATAGGCGATTACTTTACTTTACTTTACTTTAATTACCACAGCAAATAACACCAGCCTAAATCCTATGTTTTTTATTTCTAAATATTAGATGCCAAAGTACGACAAGCCTCTATCTAAGGCTGCGGCGCCTTAGGAACAAGGAGCGTCCCATAGTGCAAACAATGATTAGGTACTTAAATTTTAACTGTAAATAATGCTGTCAGCAGCTCGGATGTGAAATTGAGGTGTTAAAAACGGTACTTAGGAAAATCTCTAGTGAATCGAAACAACACTGAACTACAGAAACTAACTTTTGATGAATAACTTTCTTGGCAATGCCTATTTCTTAAAGTTTCAACAAAAAAACCATTTTTACTACTCACCCAGTAGCCACTTCCCACATTTTTATAGTCTTATCCCTGGAGGCCGACATAATGTAATCACCGGATGGTAGAAATGTCACACCTGATACATTATGTTCATGGCCTCGCATTGTTTTCAAACATTGATAACTTTGTTGAAAATCCCATAACTTTATGGACATATCTGCACTGCAGGATACTGTAAAAAAAAATACTTTAATAAATAATCATTACAATAAATAAACTATATTGTATATAAAATTTAAATAAATAAATACCGAGCAGTTTTCCTGATGGATCTAGAGCAATATCTTGGACAGAATCCGTATGCCCTTTGAGCGATCGTTCGTATTCTCCCGTTTCAAAATCCCAAACCTTAACTGTAGCATCTTCACTTGCAGATACTGCCAAACTAAATACTGGATGGAATATTACCTAAAATAATAAAAAGAAAAAATAATAATAATTATCCCGTATAGAAGGAGAAAATCTTGATCTTAAATATTCTCTCCACTAATTCCTCACTTTCCAATGCTTTTTCTCATCATAAAATAATTAAATTCGAAGACTCTTCGAAGTAATATAGCTTCTTCTTCGCTGAAGGTTATTGATTATTAATTCGAATATTGACTTAAAATACGAACATTTCGACTTTCCAGGTTATCATCAGTGGATATTCAAAAAAATAGTTTTGTAACAATAGTTTTTTTATAATTATTATTTTAATATGCAATATAATTAATTAAATAATATATTAATAAACTTTCTATTCTTCTAATATTAAAGCACTTTTATTGCTTTTTACTCAATTAATTGTTTTTCTAAATATTTCTTTTTATAGTCTTGTTTATTCTCAGAGAACTTGTTTTTTAATACTCATTATTTCATGTATACATATTTTTAAAAGTCTGTTTTAGTTACTTTCTTTTACTTCACAATTACTAATATTGTATTGTAATTAATTGAAGTAATTTAATGTATTTTATTATCAATAGGATGAAAAATGAATGCCAGTTTCAGTCATTATAAACTTTATTCTGCCGCGAGCTTTCGACCTAGGGACTAGGTCATCTTCAGGGGCTAATTTACAATATACTGTTTTACATCATTAGAGGGTTGGAGGTCTGTTCATGGACTGAAAACCACCAATTGTAAATTATTAGCCCAGAAGATGACCTAGTCCCTAGGTTGAAAGCTCGGCAGAATAAAGTTTATAATGACTGAAACTGGCATTAATTTTTCATCCTATTGAAACTATGATTCAGTCACCAAAAATAATGAATATATAAAAATGAATGTGTGTCTGTTTGTCTGTACTCGATAGATTCAAAAACTGTATATCCAATCGCCGTGAAAATTTGGGAAATTATTAGGTATATCCCCGGGAAGGTTTTTGCAATTTTTTTTTAAAATCAGAGTTGGGGCTCTAGGTGCTCCCGAACAAATATCCCAAAAATATCAAAATAACATTTAATTAGTAATATTTGTTGAAAGTGTAACCATGAAAACCATGAAAAACAGTTTTTTGTAATTATTAATACGAGAATAAATTATACCGAAGATGGTGGAAAATCCATTAAACTAAAAGAACTCAACAATACTATTGATGTTGATAATCGTTGGGTAGTACCATATTCTCCATTACTACTAAAAACGTATAACGCACACATAAATGCTGAGTACTGCAATTCAGTGAAAGCTATAAAATATATTTGCAAATATGTGAACAAAGGAAGCGATATGGCATTGTTTGGAGTGGAAAATACAACTGCATCTAACGATGAAGTCACCCAATATCAACTGGGACGCTTCATAAGTAGCAATGAGGCTGTATGGCGTATTTTATCATTTTCCATTCATGAGCGATATCCAACGGTTGTTCATTTAGCAGAAAATGGACAGCGTGTGTATTTTACATCAGAAAATGTACGTGCAAGAGCAATGTCACCACCTCCAACAACATTAACTGAATTTTTCACATTATATAGAAATGCTACCTTTGCAAGGACACTACTGTACTCTGAAGTAGGGATAATTTTATTGTTAATTTTCATTTCGATGTATTGTATACATTTGATCATTAATAAATTATGTTTGAGGTATCAAAACTGCCTTTTTGTTAAACACAGCAACGTGTGAACGGGTACAGCTAGTTGTTTTATAATTACACAAAATATTAGTAAAAATTACTTTAAATTCAGAGTCGTTCATTGTGATAAAAATAAGTGATTTTAAAGTAAGTGTAACCACGTTGTATTCTCTTTGAACGTTAAAACAATTTCCTTATAACATAAAATTAAATCTAAATTTTTATTTAGAAATTTTATATAACAAAAACAGAAAAAGTATCTCAATCCATCGATGATGACGACCCCGTGGATGGAAAAGTTTGGATTTTATTAAAAACAGAAGAGAAATAAAGACTAAAGAAAACTTGCGAGAGTTTTTCAATCAATAATATTGAAAGTGAAATGGTTTGACACTAATGGGTAGTGACACCTTGGGTGTAAGGGCCGAATCAGGCGATCAGGTAAAAACTGGCAGACGAAATGAGAGTGATGAGCCACACACATATTATTTTGTAGAAAATAGAAAATCCGTGAAAATATTGAATAAATATTAAGCATCATTGTTTGAAGCTTTTCTTTACTCGTCATTATATGCGCGTCATTTGACAGTACTTCATATTTTCAAGTTGACTAAGAGAGTTTTTAGCATTATTCTGATAATACTTTCAACTTGTGATTAAAACTAGGTCTCTTAAGAGATGAAGAACCAAACAATGGTACTGGAACTGGATTTGACCGAGAACATGCACGCTCGAGTAATCATTTTAGAAGAATGGATAACATTCTATGCTACAGGAATAATAAACTGGCACTCTTTAGTACAGAATTCTGGAGACATTACCAATGGCCAGAAAAGAGAAGTCATGGACGTTCCAGTACGACCGAAATATGTCTTTGTATTGAGCCCTTTGAAATGTTAATTACACTTTGGTGAAGAAGAGAGGTTACCAATGCAAAGAGAATAAATACATAATCCATTTTAAAATAGATAATAGTTTCTCTATTTTTTTACTTGTCCTTGGACACGAACTTTAGGGCTAACTATACAAAAACATTAGACTACACTTCTTCCCCCGATATCACCAAATACAATCAACAAAGTATAATATAGATGAAGAAATATATAAATTTAAATACAAAAAATGCACTAATAGAAATAGGCCATTCAATAAATAAGAGCTAACATATTACTGGCCTAGCGTACCTTAGTTACTGGTGCCCTGTGACCATTGAGCGAGAACTTCTCAGGCGGTCGAGGAATCCAGTCGCAGGGTGATCTTTTCGCTCTTGTTGGAGCACCTTCTATGAACTCCTTTTCCGCTTCTGATAATTTCGTTTCCAACTCCATCACCTTGATAAGAGAGAAAAAGGATTACTTTTATATCAGTAATCATAAAATTTTAAGACATATTTGGGGCGATTAACTAATTGCTTTGTAGAAAAAAGAAAGAAAGATTCAATTAAAATGGATTTCTAAGAAGAAAGTCAATTCTGAAACAGAATTTAAATTGATAAGAACAGAGAAAAAATGGCACTAGACATATAATTTGTAAGTAAAGAATGATGCGATCATCCTTAAGACATGGAAATTTGAAAGATCCTAGAGGAAGGCAAGTCTGGAATGGATAGCAGGGGACGAAAATTACATAGCAGAGCTTCAGAGAAATATAAGGAATGGACTGATTGGAAATGAATAAGATATGAACAAAAGCATCACTACATATTTTATATCCTGGATCCAGTATTCGTATCCCAGCATCATAACCGATTCCTCCAGGATCCAGTATCCTAGCATCGTAACCGATTCCTCCAGGATCCAGTATCCTAGCATCGTAACCGACTCCTCCTGGATCCAGTATTCGTATCCTAGCATCGTAACCGACTCCTGGATCCAGTATCCTAGCATCGTAACCGACTCCTGTTTCAGCCGGTGGTCTACAAAGTCTTTTAGCCACCAATGAAATAAAAATACAACAAATCCAAAAATACCTTCTTCTGTAACCGTATAACGGAAGTCCATTTCTTTTCCAACAATCCGCCATACTTCCTCTCAACTTCGCCCGGCATATCTGCATCTTTCTTTAGACCTTCCAGAGCAGTTAGGTATCCATTGCTGCTCAAATAGTCAGCAACCGCTTTGTTCCTGTAATAAGGAAACAAAAATTTAATAAATTAATTTAAATAAAAACAGAAAAAAAAAATTAACTTATTAGTAACTCTGGTTTGTTTGAAAAAATCGTCTTCTCTATTTTCTTATCGTTTCGACACGGAAGTTAGTCCTCAACGGAGGCTGGTATGGTACAAAGATGTGCTTTGAGTGAAGAGTACGAATTTCGACCCAAGACATTCAAACATCCACTTTTGCCGTGCCCTTAGCTTACAATCATTGGATAATGGATAATAAGGTTGATGTAACTATCACTCTTGATAATACAGTGGAGCATTAACTGTTCTAATCGGCAGATAATGGCAGGTATTTTCAAATTCTGAACCTAGCAAACGGAACTCCATTAATTGATTTCGCCTAATATTAACAAAATATAGAAATAAGACTCCCACGTTGGAGTCCAGTATGCTAACCTCATCATAGCTAATCCCTTCCCTCAATTTAATTATTGTTAGTATTTTTTGTTTTAAACCTAGGATCGTTTTAGTTTAGTGGTTTAGGTTGTTGGTTTTAGAGTAGTTTTGAATCTTGTTTTTTTACAATATCTATTGTTTCATAAGCATAAATTATTAATGAATAGTTTTTTGAAAGGTAATATGAAAATCCTGTTTTTAAAGTCTTGCATCACAACGCTTACCCAGCAAGAGCAAAATTTGGATCCCTTAAAGAGCTCCATGTCTGTTCGAATACTACATTATTGAAGCTAAAATCGATCGAATTAAAGCCCATTAAAGCTTTGAGATCGTTAATGGTAAGCGGCTTGATCTTCGAGTCTCTTTAGATAGTAGTAATCTACGGCAAGAAAACTTCATTCTAAAAAGCTAGCCCTATGACACCACCACTATGTAAATGTAAGGGAGAAACTCCAGCAACATCTAGGGGAAAAGCTACAGCCCCTCAGGGTCCGGTTAGGGGAATAGGCTGGAATATTTCGGAGGTTATTTCAGAGTAAAGCACTCTGGTTGGAGGAATTACAGAAGAAACATCCAGCCAGGACAAAAGAAGGAAGGAAACAGGAACCCCTATAAGTACAGAGAGGCAGATGAAGCGAAGACAACTGCGGTATCAGCAACATTCATGGAACATGAACTGCTAAATACTTCACATAATACAGAACCTAATTGTTCAGTAAAAATTCAAAGAAAATTAATGTTTTAACTGCTATTTTAAATAAGTCGTTTTTTAATTCTATTTTTACCAGCAAAGTGCTATTTTTAGGGGGCCAATAGAAAGACGACAAAAGTGAAATATGCTGAGTGAGTCAATAAGAAGGCAGAAAATTATTTTTCCTCTTATATTTCCATTTTAAGGGTAAAACCTAAAACAAATTAGTAGGAAAACCAATTATAGCTAATAATTCTGTCTCGATACAACGCGGGGGACGCCCAGAATACTTTTATATATATATGTATATATTTAAGTCAGGTCAAGAGATCGGGATGACGTCACCTTGCTGCGTGCAGTGGGGGAGATGGGTGGTGACGACGCTGGATCAATACACTTGCGTCAACCAAGCGGACATCCTAGCGCCCGCGCTGTAATCACTTATCAACACGAACGCTATAAATTTTGAAGTGGTCTGCTGTTTAGCTGATAACTATCTACCTATCTACGGATTCTGGGATTAATTTTAGATTAATTTCAACAACACTTTTACCAAATTTTTGATTGTTTTATTATGTTTTCTAAGGACTGTTTGCAACCTTAAGAATATACTATTTTTCATATTCCTTGCCATCGTGCACATTTAACGTAACGGAGGGATAACTTTGTAAAGGAAGTGCGTCACTGTTCTTTTACGATGTGTTTTTGATGATTTCTTTTCCCCCCTATGGGAATCGATTTTTACGCCATTCTGAGGATCGATTTAGGACCCCCTCAAAAATTTTATTTTCTACAATCTGGACGTCGATTAAAAGAAAATGTGACTTATTCAAACCCAAAATGTTTTTTAAAATCAGCAATAATGTAAACGCGATTAAATAAAGCAAAAAAAATATTTTATTTCTGACCAATAAATAATTCAGGGGCTGGCCAAGTGCGTCATTGTTTATTCAGATGGGACTAGTCATCGGCAAGTGGAAATATATGTATAATATATTGGGGTTTTGATAGGTAGATATCGATTAATAATGCTATCCCCCAAGATACGATTTTTTTTTTTTTTTACAATCAATAATGTTTATCTTTGATTTTATCCATAGTAGCAGGTATGTTAATTGTATCCCTAATCGATTTCAGTACTCCATCCATCATCAGAGATAAATTAATCAGTTTGGTGTAGTGGTGACTATAATAATGTTTTCGTCTCACAATATAGTATACTGACGAGTGAGCAAGTGCCTTGTTCCTATGGTGTAAGCATCCAAAGTACTTGATTTCAAATGTAGTACGGAGATGTATGTCAGACTGACTAATTGACGAACGGAATATTCTCTGTTATTAAGAATCGCACTTAGATAAAGTTTGTAGCTAATACCCAAAAAAAATGATACGAAATTTTAATTAAAGTAAATTGAATTATCTTTTCCATCTGATGAGAGTTTAAATTCAAATTTAAAAAAAATTATCGATTAACAGTCAAGGACATGCGCAGTAGGCCCATTCCATTTGCCAGCTGAAGGGAAGGTTTTCAAAAGTCCGTAAAACTTTTCGGGCATGCGCAAAGTAATTCAAATCGAACTCTAGAAACTAGAAAATGGATCGCACATGCGCACTAAAAAAACAAAAACAAACACTAATCAGAAATTGCCTGACGGAACAACATTCCCCAAAAAGTGATCTTAAGAATCACTAATCTACACCAGAGGTCGGCAACGTTTTTAATGTAAAGAGTGGAATACTAAATTAAAAATTCATGGCGGGCGCCAACTATTTTTTGACCTAACAAATATATAAAAATAATATTCATATTTATAAAACATGTTCATTTATTAATTTTATAATATATAAATTTAATTACAGAACAAGGTTATTATTAATCTTAAATAAATACAGAAGAATGTTTGTAAGTATATTAAAGATGGTGGCAAGAGCAATGACATATTTTTTATATAAAATTATTTTAATGGGATATTTGGGTTGCCATATCATCTGCAATTTTTTCATAATCGATCATATACGACGAATTACCCGCTCTTAAACAGTTATCTAAATGTGCATCCGTAAGCTGTGATCGCTATTTAGATTTTAAATATGTCATATTTGAAAAAAGGGCTTCACAATTATAGGTAGTTCCACAGTATGAAAATATTTTTAGAGCATATTTTCTCAAAATAGGAAAACTTTCCTCAGTAACTAATTTCCAAATTGATTTATCAACATAATGTGATTTTAAAACAATATCATTTTGCAAATTAATTATTTCCATTTCTAAGTCCTGCATGTTAGTAACATCGAAATAATTTGAAATTTTGGAAATGGATTGACGAAAAATGGAATTACTGATTCTAACGGTAGAAAATCTTGAAATCTCGACGAAAATTCGATTATTAATGTATCAATGGTTTTTATGTACGATGAAGTGTCAAATTCATCAACACTCAAATTTAAATTTTCAATTATTCGTTTGACATTTTGAAAGTGAGACAAGGAATTTTTCAACAAATGCGCTTTTAACAATTCCAACTTACATTTGAAAGAATTAACTGCGCTAATCATATCAGCAATATGGGAATTCTTCCCCTGCAGTTTTAAATTTAATTCATTAAACTTCATCGTCATATCTACCAAAAATCCAAGATCCAGCAACCAATTTTTATTTTCCAATTCTTCGTAAACCTCGTTTCTCGAAGCAACAAATTCTTTTACTTGAGGTAAAAGGTTAATGAAGCGTTCAAGAACTTTACCGCGACTGAGCCACCTCACTTCAGTACGAAGAAGTAAGTCTTTAAATTCAGTGTTTTCGTCCTCTAAAAATAATTTGAACAACCTGTGTTGTGTCGCTTTAGCTTTAATCGAATTAATAATTTTGGTAACAATTGACATAATATGGTTAAAATTAATTTTTTTTGCAAATCACATTTCTTGGCGAATAAGACAATGATACGCAATAAATTTTGGAAATAAAGGATCTTTTCTACATAAACCAATAAAACCGTTTTCCTTACCAGTCATTGCTCGTGCACCATCCGTAGTAATCGATGATAATTTTTGTAATGGTTAACTTATTTTCAATTGCAAACTTTTTGAACAATGAAAATATGTCCTTTCCTTGGGTGCGTGCTGTTAACGGAAGAATTTTCAAAAATTCTTCTTTTGTAGAGAAGTCATCAAACACCATTTTAACGGATATTGCCAATTGTGCTGTATCGACTGCATCAGTTGATTCATCCAGTTGTATTGAAAAAAATTCACAGGTCTCCACATCATTTGCTAATTTTGCTTCCAAATTGCTTGCTATTAATTAGATTCTTCTTGTTGCGGTTCTAGCTGATAATTGTAACATGTTAATAGCTCCCAATATTTCCGTCTTGTTTTTGAAGTGGTCAAAAAGAGAATCAGCCGCTACTAGCATAGCTTCTTTCATTATTTCCGCGTCGGTAAAAGGTTTTTTTCTTCTTTGCCAATAAATGTGCAACTTTAATCGATGCTACGGTTGCTGCTTTCGATTGTTGTTTGGGTTTTGTAAAAAGAGTTTGTTGCTTTGTAATTGACGATTTTAAGGATAGCATTTTCCTTTTACGTAGTTCTGATTTCAATGGATACTCAGAATTAAATTTGCCATGTAAACTCTTAAAATGTCTTTCTATGTTACTTTTTTTAAGCAACGCAACGCTCTTATTACATAGTAAACATACGCATTTACCGTTGTATTCGATGAAAAAAAACTCTTCTTCCCACTCGGCATTGAAATAATAAGTACGTTTTCTTTTCGATCAGTCCATAATAGGGATGGCATAAACCTGTGACAAACTCTCTTGATCTATGCTCTCTTGTGTACTGACTACTACTGCTCGGTTCATTTCAGTTCAACGCGTAAGCGCGTCACCGTTGACGTACAGTAGATTCTAGGAATTTTAAAATTTACGTTTTGAATTTCTTGTCTAAATTAACAATAGTTTAAGGGCGCACTAAAATTTATTGAAGGGCGCAGTGGCGCCCGCGGGCGCCACGTTGCCGACCTCTGATCTACACTATTAAAAAAAAAAATAATAATAATAATAATACATGAAAACTAAATAGACAAAAGTCAAATCTTTGATATGAAATTGTAATATCAGTAGGAGGATAAGAGAGATATCTGGTATCACAACACTGGAACTACGAGCTCGTACATAGAGCTATCCTGTGGTAACTGAATAGACACAAATTTTTTTTGTTTATATCAGTAGTATCATGCAGGCAGTGTTGTTTAATTTAACCAGATAAACATGAAGAGATAATAATTCTGTTTTGATTATTAGAGGTTATATTTTTGTTCGCTTGGCGGTTGTTCAACTGCTTCCATTTTGTTTCGTAGAGTGGGAGAGAATAAATAAAAGGAGCCACAAAAGATTTAATAATAATTCCATTCATTTTTAACTAATTATAATATAAATTTTTAATGCGAATTATATTTAGTAATTTTTTTTTGTTTTTAATAGTTTCAACTTCATTACTTCAAAAATTGCAGGAGAGATCGAAGAACAGTGGCTGATCTGAAGAATGTCTTTAATGAAGAATGTGTCAAAATACAGTTTCCAATGCTTTATTTTGATGACTCTGTCATAGGGCATCTAAAAAGTCCTATCAATTTTAAGGCAGTCAGTCAACAGTCTTATGTCCGAATTTCCATTGGCGAATATCCGTCTTGTCAGTTGGACAGGCGCCAATACTATATCACCATATTCTGCAGGATCTTGCCCCACAATGGTTGGAACTTGATGAATCTCTCGTGACTTTCCCCAAACGGCCATTTCTCTGCACGTTCCTATATTCAAAATACTGGAACTGAATAAGCGATTTTGGTTAAAAGCGCAGTTTGTATAAAAGAAAAAAAAAAAAAAGACGTCTTTCAAAGAGTTCCATGGAGGTAATATGAGATTATTGCTGGTCAATGATGATCGCCTTGACGATTTCTGCGGATTAACATTTTTTTTTTACTAAAGAACACATTAAAGTTCTGTCCATTTAATGAAGCACTTCCGGCAGGCAGTTTTCTACATGCAAATTTCAAACATGTTAATTCAAAATCCTCCCTTAAAAAATTGCATTTTTGCAATACCATCTTGGTGCAGCAGCAACAGCATGCAGAAATATCAATTACCATTCACTAAAAAATCAATAAACTTTGTATAAAATATCACGAGGGTGGTTGGTGGTGTACAGTCCAACTGTACAATAACGGGCTAAGCATATGACCTTAAAAGGTCAAAAGTTAATGTATTCATAAAATATATCAAGAAAATAGTTGAGATTTGCTTATTATTATCTTGATTACGTGTTATGAATTATTCATTTCTTTGCAAGAATGTAATTAGTCCAATGGTCGAAATATGTGGAAGGATAGGATCTCACGGGTAATTGTAAGACAATAGCAGTAAATTTTTGAATAGTTACGGTTGTAATTTTTTTTTTGCGGCCAGTTTGTTTTCTTAACAAGGCGTAGCCTGGACGTGGAAGATGAGGAAACAGTAGCAGATAGCTCACGCAAGAGGTCTCTGAATAACCAAGACAGTCAGCATCTACCAATAAAGATCCCCTCCCCTTATACTAATCACAAAATGTTAAAAACAAAAAATGGCCCTGAATATCCCCACCCCCCCAAAAAAACCTGGAACTTCCTGGAGAACCTGTTTTTCAGTGAACCATGGTTTTGGGGGAGATCTAGCTGTACTGAGAATACTACAGGAACTTTCAAGTTAATGGGCTCGCCTCACCTTAAAGGTTAAAACGTTTTCCATTAATGGAGGTATACTGCACTGAAGATACCCTCCAACTTACTGGTTGAACGTTTTCTATTAATGGAGGTATACTGCACTGAAGATATCCTCCAACTAACTGGTTGAACGTTTAGTATTAATGGAGGTATAGTGCACTGAAGATATCCTCTCCAACTAACTGGTTGAACGTTTTCTATTAATGTAGGTATACTGCACTGAAGATACCCTCCAACTAACTGGTTGAACGTTTTCTATTAATGGAGGTATACTGTACTGAAGATACCCTCCAACTAACTGGGTTGAACGTTTTCTATTAATGGAGATATACTGCACTGAAGATACCCTCCAACTAACTGGTGGGATCCCAAAGCTCTCCCAGAAGTGCGGAGAGCTGGTAGAAATTGGGATAATCCCAACCCTTCCACAAATGCTCTAACAGAGTTTACGAGATTAGTTATGTTAAAAGTAAAATAACAACTCACACCAAGGGAAGGGATTAGCTATGAGGTTAGCATACTGGACTCTCACGCGGAGGTCCCGGGTTCGAATCCAGCAGCTGACCCTTAGATTTTCTCTTCCTAGGAGCTTCTTACAGCTCACTGTCCGGTGATGGACAGTGTTGTCTGTAACAAGAGAACACTGTCCGGAGGCCGGCAGTGCACTGAAAAAAGCTCCGGGCGCCAATAACCTTAGATGTTGACGCGCCTTAAATCATAAAAAAAGAAAAAAAAAAAAAACAAACTCACAGCTCCTCCCTCTGACGTTGGGACAGCACCATTTTCATGATCTTCGGCTTTTGGAAAAATATTTTTTCCGTACGCTCTAAAGATGGTATAATATTTCCTTATCTATCCTTCTTCTTCTTCTTTTAGGGGAATTTATCGTGTTGTTTTGCTTCTTTATTTTCTTGTCTTATTTACGATGGATTTCTAATTTTGTGATGCAGCCTTTAAAGACGGAGTGGCTCCATCATATCTGGAAAAAAAGAGAAGGAAAAAATGTGTTAGAAATTAAGGAATAAAAATATTGTAATTAACATAATTTTAAACAAAAAATGGCACAATAATTGAACATATAATCACAGCACTCTAAACCAATAAAAACTGGGCAACTATTTTTTAAAGGGGCCACTTGCAAATTCAAAAAAAAACTACCGAGCAAACCCCCCCTCTTACTTACGTAAACTGTTTCAGAAGTTATTTTTTTTTTTTTTTTAGATAAAATTCAACTATGGCTCAATTAAGCCGTCTCTTGGAGATTCAATGAATCAATCACAAGAAAATGAATACTCTTCATCGATATTTCTCTCGCCAATACCTGTGTACTATGTGAAGTAATCGATCTTTCTTCCGATGCAATTTATTCATCATTCCATATTGACTGTTGAAGGTGGCAAGTAGAAAGATGATGAAAGTTATTAAAAATTGAGGAATATAGAGTTAAAGAATTAATTATTAATTAAGAGGAATGAAATAAAGTAAAGTAATCGCCTATTTTTTCAGGCGGGGCTTAACGTCCAACTACCATTTACTAGGTGTCGTGAACGGAGGCGAATATAGCAAACATACTTTACTATTTCTCATTTAATCATTAAAAAAAATCCAAGGCCTGAGACCGGGGAATCGAACCCAGTACCACAATGCATATTAGCTTTGCAGGTCTCGCCTCTTAACCCGCTCGGCTACCTTGGCGCCTAAGGCTGGAAACATAGTGGAGCGGCGGGCAAAGCGGCGATGATAGCGAAGAGCAAAGCGGCAAAAACAAAAACTAGAAATAGATAGAGTTGCTCTATCTTCGCTTTGCTCGCCACTATGCGCGGTCCCATATGTTAACTTGTGTTTGATTTCGCCGCTTTGTTCCTCGCTATCATCGCCGCTTTGCTCGCCGCTCCACTATGTTTCCAGCCTAAGAGGAATGAGACATTAATAAAAGAGATTACCAATTATGAAGAATATTTAGGTATTTAAAATAAGAACATATTTTAGATACTAGTGAGTTTTGTTTTCAATTGTAATTCTTCCATCTTTAGCAGAATAATGTTTGGTTTCGCAAACTTATTCCAAATTATGCGCTCATTTTATTTCTATTACAAGTGCCTTTATAACCTAATTTTATTTTTCTAACGTTTCCATACAAAGAATTCTATTTACATATTTCTAAACCAAACAGCAAAGAGATAATTTCAAACAAAGAATGTTTATTTTTTTCTAAAAGATATTAATTTAATTTATATAAAAATTCCACCATAATAACAATACAAAACGCAAACTTCTACCACTATTAAATAGGAGGCCATTGAATTTTTTTACACACTTGTGAACTTGTTTTTGTAAACAATACCAACTTCTAAAAAAAAAAAGTATTTATTTTATTTCTTTTTAAGAGACAGAAAATTAACGAACTAGAGGGGTGGGGCTCCATTGAAAAATAGCCTGAGTTAAATTAATGTATAAATTGTGTAGTTTAGAACATCAAATATGACAGAAAAATTAAGAACACTCCTTTGTATTGTTTTTTTCTTTTTCTTTTTATCGATTTTATTTTATTTTTTGTCTCATTGCTTCAAAAGAAAGAAGATAATTATTGATAGAAAAAGTAATTAATTGGCACGGCGAGAAGATATGATTCCTGACATGGCCATTTTTTCAACCTTGCATTCTTATCGTAAATATGGCAATAATGTCATGAATCAGTAGAATAGATTCAGCTAGGGCGGCCTCAAGGCTTACGCCACTGCGACCCCTTTGGTTCTATTGTGGCTCCCCGACTTTAGGGCTCGCCCTCCAGACCCGTCCGTTTAATCAGACTCTTGATTCTGGAGAGTGACTCCTGGGTAAAGCTCCTCAGGCTTTGGTCTTTCCTCCTCCGAGAAGTAACATCCTTAACATCCACAACACGTGCAGTGTCATTTCCTCCTCTTCCTGACAGAAACTACAAAGGCTATCATCTGCCAGGCCCATATACGATGCATGTGTTTTCTGAGCCTGCAGTGCTCAGTTAATAAGCCTACAAAATAATCCTTATAGCCCCCACAGCCTTGACGGATTAATTCTGCAGTCAGCCTCGGCGAATAGCCTTTAATGAACTCCTTCGCCTGTCTCTGTCCAGTGGGGGCGGGGGCGGGGCGGGGCGAGCCACCACTCCTGAGACCTACTCTGCACCCACAAATTAATGGCCGCAGTCTTAACACACTTCGAAACTCCAAAACAGGGCTCCGGGCCAATAAATCTGCCAAACCAGAGACCTTATTTTAGTCACTAATTTCCTTCAGGACACCCAGACAGTCCCAAACCAGACTTGAGTTGACCTGGTAGGAACTAATAGCTCGTAGAGCTGCCTGACTGTCCGAGAAAATTACGACCTTAGAATTAATAATTCCTCGCCCCTTAATCTCGGTAGCATGAAACAGTAACTATAGATTATTTTTTTCTAGTCAGGTTTTTAGTACCTGATGAAATAAACTTAGGCTGAAATAGGGACTCACAGTTCTGCCAATTTTTCCCCAAACTGATTCATTATTAGTACTTATTCCATTAGACGTAATCTATAAAGTGATATTGATTGTTCCAACACTTCCAAGATTAGCTGATGAATCCAAGAGCGTGATATGATTTAGACTTAAAATTAGATTATGTTATTAATTGTGAAAACTTTAGCGCAATCATCTCTTAAACAAATTCATCGTTTAGATTTATATTTTACTCGTATAAAGAGGAATATAATTGGCACAGCAGTAGAAACGCAAAACATCGTCCCGTTTTAGTTCATAGTTTTGATTGAACTGGTTGGCATGATACTGTAAATGTTAAGCATCAAGATAATAATTAATAATTATAATGGGGGAGAGGGGGCACCTTTGAACAGGGGGGGCACCTTTGAACAGTTTTAATTTCGCGCCAAATATTTTTAAAACATTTATGATTGGTAATTTTCTCCATATGTTGGTGGTAGACCTGTTGTATACTTGACAGAGTTTCCCTTCGTTTTTCAACTGCTTGTAAAGTCCAGAATTGAGGAATATTATATTTTGTAAGGTGGTAAAAAGTAAAATTTTTCTTGCAGCTTTGGGAGTGTATTGGTTAAGATTGTAGGTGGACAAGGTGTAAGTATTGTTAGTCCCCATATTAACATTTGGAATTCTTATTTTTAAATCTAGTATTTACAAAAGTCTATTTGCTTGTGGAAGGAGAGGGGCCACATTTCAACATCACCAGTTAAAATGTGCCGCCCTACCGACCTGCAAGTTTGTGACTTTCTTTTTTTTTGTATAATCGCAGAGAAGGGGAAAGTGGTCCGAACCTACTGCATTATGAAGCGCAAACATACCGAATATTTTGTTCCTAAACTTCCTAAACCCATCACAGTTCGGGTACAACATCCCCGAACTGAGTCATTGAACTAGATTTCGGTGGTTTAAAAGAGAAAGTAATGCAGTAGTGAGAGAGAAATAACTGATAGAAGGTAGATTCGGAGTAAAGTAATATCATTTCTTTCTATTTTATATTGTGTTCAAAGCTACCCCACCAGTGGGGCAGATATTAACATTTGACACAAAAATTTTAAATTAAAAAAATATAGATATGTATGTAAAGTACCAACTGTTTATTGATATAGATCTGTTACTGAAGACTTGAAAGTTGTAGAAAACAAAATAAAAAGGTTCAATAATACGATTCCGTGTAATCTCTACAATGGAAAATGTAAATTCTGTTCAAATGTGCCCCCTCTTCCCTATTGTTTTCTGCAATCATCATTAATCTGAGTGTAGATAAATAGTATTTAACCCCGCCCAGATGTTGAGGAGTTCTAAATCTAAGTGAAAGGTTAAGTGCAGATATAGTGGCAGCATTACGGGGATATAACAAGGCTTGGTTCCTCTACTTCCACGCAACTACAGCGCCAGCAGGTTAGTTGAGAGAAAGAAGTCTTCGTCTTCAGCAGCGTTCCACCATGTCAGTCAGTGTCAGAAGGTCAAACCGAACCGTTATTATGGGTATTCTCCTGCAGTGTGTGTGTGTGTGTGTGTGTGTATACTAGTCCAGCGGGGCATTAATATTTTGCACATCCGGCTAAATCTCACAATTCGACTTTTACAAAGCTTATAAACACGTTTTATTGCCAACACAACTGAAAAAGAAAAAATGCAAACTTGGTATCGAACTTGGAACAAAGTTAAAGTATGATTTCTCAATTTGTGCACATGTCGTTAAAGATAGTGTTCTTACAATTATACAGGGTGAACCAGTAAGTATTGTCCATAGGCCTACTGTGTCTAGTACATCTAAAGTGGAGTTCAATGACGTATTAGCCAACTTCATATTTTCCACTGTTCTTGAGTGACCTCACTTTAAATGTTATTTATCTAAAATCCTTACTTTTTTCCTTATAAAAATGTTATTACTCAGAAAGTTTTAGTCCAAATTCGATTCTGATGACACGGTTAGAAAGACAGATAAATTTACTAAAAATTGACACCATTTCGAAGTACGAGGTGTGTTCAAAAAGTAACGGGAATTTTCGTTTTTTGAAAAAAATATTTATTTATTCATCTACATTAATATTGTCGCCTTCAAAGTAGTCCCCTTCGCATACAATACACTTGTGCCAGCGCTTTTTCCAATCCTCGAAACACTTCTGAAACTCGATCTTTGTGACAGCTTCCAGCTCTTTCAGCGATTCGCTTTTAATGTCATCTATGCTTGTAAAACGACGGCCTTTTAATGTTCTATTTATGTTTGGAAATAGAAAAAAGTCACATGGAACCATGTCTGGCGAATATGGAGGCTGGGGCATCGTTAAAGTTTTGTTTTTGGCCAAAAAATTCACGAACAAGCAATGAAGTGTGAGCAGGTGCATTATCGTGGTGCAAAATCCATGAATTGTTTTGCCACAAATCCGGGCGTTTTTTTCGGATTGCTTCACGCGAACGGCGTTGAACTTGTAGGTAGTACTCCTTATTGATTGTTTGACCTTGTGGCAAGAATTCATGATGCACTATGCCATTAAAATCGAAGAACACAGTGAGCATAACCTTCACATTCGACCGCACTTGTCGAGCCTTTTTCGGTCTTGGCGATCCAGAATGCCTCCACTGGGACGATTGAGCCTTAGTTTCGACATCATATCCGTAAACCCATGTTTCGTCACCTGTTATAACACGTTTCAGTAGATCCGCATCGTTGTCGACTTCATTGAGTGACTCTTGAGCAACTTCCATTCTCCGCTGTTTTTGTTCGAAATTCAACAATTTTGGAACAAATTTTGCTGCCACACGTTTCATACCCAAAACATCCGAAAAAATTTCATGGCATGAGCCAATTGATATGGCAACATCATCAGCGACTTCTCTGATTGTGATTCGGCGATCGTTCATAACCATTTCTTTCACTTTTTTCACGTTTTCATCGGTTGTTGATGTGCTTGGACGTCCAGGTCGTTCGTCATCTTCAACGTTTTCGCGGCCATCTTGGAAACGCTTATACCACTCGTAAATCCTTGTTTTACTCATAGCAGACTCACCATATGCCTTTATTAACATTTCACACATTTTATTACACTTTATTTCATTTTTTACGCAAAATTTAATACAAATTCTTTGATCCATTTTTTTTAACAAACAAAAATCGCCAAGCTCGAAAAACACGTCTAACCTTAACGGCTGCCACTTAAGAAGTAAACAATGAATATTACTGAAAATTTTATCGTACTTCAGGGGCATGTGTACCAACATAATAAAAAAAAAATTTTTACAATCAGACTCTCCAAACCCGCGAAATTTAAAAATTCCCGTTACTTTTTGAACACACCTCGTATATAAGATATTCTCCAAACAGCCTCAATCTTCCTCCTGGATACTGGAAAAATAAAAGTAATCGGAAATTTTTAAAGAAAACTCATTAGACCCTTATGTGATCATTATCAGACCTAGGTGCTGGCACACTTTTTAGTAAAAGTTTCCTGGCCTAATGTGGGGCTTTCTAATGGTATATCATTTTCCAGGATTCCTTTTATCTTCGTATGAGAAATTACGTTTGTTTTTGAAAAAAATCTAAACTCTCTGAAACATTTGAAAAAATGTTGGAAAATATTTTAAATGCAAATTATATGAATTTTTGTTTATAAAACTAGCACTTGTTTGAAATATTTCTTAACATTTTCTCAAATGTTTCAGAGTTTAGATTGTTTTTTTCTTTTTTAGTGCAATTTGTAACCTTTGACTTCCTTATTTAAAGACAGCCTACTTTAAAATTGACTATTTAACGGAGCGAATCTACTAAAAAAAGCATCAGACCCATGGGGCTCCATAGTTGTGATGCTGTGCAAATTGTTTTGTAATTTATGCGCTTGTACACAAGATCCTAAACCCTAGTTTAAGTGTTGTTTCTAATAAAAAACTATCTATTAGTTTGAGCGTGCCCCGTAATCTTTCTACCGACTTACTTCACAAACCTTCCACCACAGTAAGGTGGCTTAAGGTGCAATCTACTTCGCATGACTAAAACAGTTAGTACACTTGTTAGAGGTTGCTCTGATCCAATAAAAAAATCAATATGAAGTTGGTTTGGTTTTTCTTTTAAAAAAGCTATTGCACTGAATTGTACGATGGCATTGTACCACTTCTGCATCAAAGAATTACATCTTAAATACGACAATCTATTTTTTTTAAAGATTGTTTTAAGGTTGGGTCCTTAAAAGTTACTCCATTCAAGTGAAGCTTTATGAATTACGTCACATAATATTGAACAGGAAGTGGAAGAAAACCTGTTAGAGCTAAGACAATATTCACAACAGATTACCTTGTATTAACAATTAAAAAATTAAGAATTTGATGTATATTTAAGAATATAAAGAGAAGAAGAACTCCTGGATATCCCGTATTACAATTATCTCATATTTATTCATTTATGCAGAGTACCTCAAGGTCGACTACGACATTAACTAATGCTAGCATTCACTGTAAGGGGTTCGGTCAAATAGTTGTTCAACTTGGTGTGATTTTGCACTAGATCACTTATGATTCTGGCACGCAAATAACTTGCTGACAGAATGAGGAAGGTTTAATATAGTAAACTTAAAATAGTTTAAGAGCTAACTATTCTCTACAATTCGATAAAGAATTCATTGAATTCTGTTAAACACAGAGAGAGATATAAACGTTTGAAATTTGAACTAATATAAAAACCCCCAAACTTTAACCTTCTATATCTCATGAACTATTAACCCTAAAACAATGCGGTCTATACGAGTTATGGAGATTACTATTCTCTACAATTCGATAAAGAATTCTTTGAATTCTGTTAAACACAAAGAGAGATATAGACGTATGAAATTTGAACTAATGTAAAAACCTCCAAACTTTAACCTTCTATATCTCATGAACTATTAACCCTAAACCAATGCGGTCTATACGAGTTATAGAGCTAACTATTCTCTACAATTCGATAAAGAATTCATTGAATTCTGTTAAACACAAAGAGAAATATAAACGATTTAAATTTGAACTAATGTAAAAACCTACAATCTTTAACCTTCTACATCTCATGAACTATTAACCCTAAAACAAAGCGGTTTATACGAGTTATAGAGATTACTATTCTCTACAATTCGATAAAGAATTCATTGAATTCTGTTAAACACAAAGAGAGATATAGACGTATGAAATTTGAACTAATGTAAAAACCTCCAAACTTTAACCTTCTATATCTCATGAACTATTAACCCTAAAACAATGCGGTCTATACGAGTTATGGAGATTACTATTCTCTACAATTCGATAAAGAATTCTTTGAATTCTGTTAAACACAAAGAGAGATATAGACGTATGAAATTTGAACTAATGTAAAAACCTCCAAACTTTAACCTTCTATATCTCATGAACTATTAACCCTAAACCAATGCGGTCTATACGAGTTATAGAGGTAACTATTCTCTACAATTCGATAAAGAACTCATTGAATTCTGTTAAACACAGAGAGAGATATAAACGTTTGAAATTTGAACTAATATAAAAAACCCCAAACATTAACCTTCTATATCTCATGAACTATTAACCCTAAACCAATGCGGTCTATACGAGTTATAGAGCTAACTATTCTCTACAATTCGATAAAGAACTCATTGAATTCTGTTAAACACAGAGAGAGATATAAACGTTTGAAATTTGAACTAATATAAAAAACCCCAAACATTAACCTTCTATATCTCATGAACTATTAACCCTAAACCAATGCGGTCTATACGAGTTATAGAGCTAACTATTCTCTACAATTCGATAAAGAATTCATTGAATTCTGTTAAACACAGAGAGAGATATAAACCTTTAAAATTTGAACTAATGTAAAAACCTCTAAACTTTAACCTTCTATACCTCATGAACTATTAACACTAAAACAATGCGGTCTATACGAGTTATAGAGATCACAATTCTCTACAATTCAATAAAGAATTCTTTGAATTCTGTTAAACACAAAGTGAGATATAAACGTTTGAAATCTGAATGATTTGATGTGCACGATTGCAATATTTAAGAGTGAGTAATGGTAAAAACTCTTATCAACCCTATGTACGTTCAGAATTACTGTCTTAAAATAGTTTCTAATAAATATTGTGGGAACTATAAATATAATAATAACCTTAGCCTATATAGTATTTTTTTATCAAACTTCAAGGTGGGAAACTAACTTAGAGCAGCTGATATACTAATTATACTCGGTAAAACAACATTTTCAAATTTTGTGTTCTTGGAAATCCGTATTTTACGTACTAACCAATAGTCTGGGTCAAGAAATTTCTGTGTGCATATTGTTAATTACACCGATATTGTTCTTGAAGGTAACAGAATACACCTTCACCGCCATTAGTTACCATCTTCTAGGATTCAAGTAGCATATGTTTATTTACCCAAGTGTAACGCAATTCTAACAAAAGGAAAATGAATAATAGAGTTTTACTCGTCTCATGTTCACACTAGAACGGTAATAGCATGCCTTGTTTGCTAGTCATCAACTGCAATCCATTGCTTAGATGCAGCTTGCCGTCTTAATTGTTATTATTTATAGATAATTATAATGTTTGAAAAGAAATTAAGTTATGACTATTTTCCTACTGTATTGAATTACAATTACTGACGGACCAATTAATTGGATTAGTTGTGAATTGAAATAAATATTAAGTGGTGGGGATTACAGGATTAGAACGAATAGATTAAAGAGATAATTGATCTGATAGTATTGCTTGCACAGCAATTTATATTTCTTTAGCAAATATAAACTTATTCCTTGTTTTGTTTTCCAGAAATAAAAAATAAACCCAAAAATCTATATCTAAGATTACCATCAAGAATTTGGAATTGCAAGAAAACTGTTAAAAAAGTGCTTTAATGTAATTAAAGTGACAAATCATCATATTCCACGGTAGCCGAGCGGTTAGAGGCGCAGTTTAGCGTTCAGTAGGTAGTAGGTTCGATTCCCGGTGTTTAGCCTTTAGGTTTTTATTTATTTAATGGTTAATTCCTGAAATTTGTAGTTAAAGTATTGCCAGCCACCTCCGTCCACGATGCGTTTAATTTGCAAATTATATAAGAAAATGAGTGTTTCAGAAAGTTTTTGTGAGTAGTTTTGTGTGTTTCTTTCCACACTGTGAATAAAATAAAGAACAAAACCTAAAGATGTAATTACAAACAACTAATCTCATTAAAATCAATTATATTTTCACAATTACTGCTTTAGGTACTTTAAATTATTAAGATCAACAAATGAATAAAAATTTTAAGTAACTTAAAAAAACTATACCTATAGATAGATCTAGTTAACGTAATTATTATCTATGATGTAATAATAGTTCTGCAGTTACATATATATACAAGATTATTACTACTAGTAATAACTAATAATCTGGCTCCGCCAAGTTACGTAATATAACAATACTAATTTCATTAGAAGAAGGTAAAATAGGATTATGTTCCTTAGGTAATAAAACTTGTCCGTAGATAACTATTTTAAATCCTTACAGAACTGATGAGAGATCTTAAGATTTTACTTATACTATTACGAAATAGAATTGTTATTTAACGTAATGAATCCACAAAAGAAAGTAATAATAACGGAAGTTTATCATTTGTAAACAATCACGTTCTTTAATAATTCCATAATTGCATAGACATAATGTTTTTTAGCGAATTAATATGTTCGCAAAAATGTGAAAGGTCTTAGAGGTCGTTCACAAGCTTATATCTCTCAAGTTAGTAATTTCTTTGGTTTAATGTCCCGAACAGATCACCATAAACCTAGGTAACTTTAACTGAACAATTTTTTCCCCCGGAAATGGTATATCTGTGAGGAGTAAGTTAGTAGATTTCTTTTAAAACGATAAGAATTAAATGTGACCCAAATCGAATTCAGAGGCAGAAGGAAATTCGCGACTTAGAATTTTAAAAATAAACTTCCAAAGTAGTTAAGTTACTTGAAACGTAAAAAACCACGATTTGGAAAAGAAAACAGTTAAAAACTAGAAAGAAACTTTTGTTTCCCCATCTACACACGCACGTGTACTACAGGGAAAATAGTTTCAAAACCAAGTAAACAGTGATAAGAACCTTCTTCTATTTAATTAGGCTCGTTGGATTACAAGCTTATCAGTTATCACAAAAACAAAAAATTTATTTCCTTACTTTTACACACTCACACTAACACTTATCAGCCAAACATCTGATAACTTTAGTTTTAAAAACAAGCGTTACGCAGCATGCAACGATCAAACTCAACTTAGAAGTTCCACAATTCAACGCTTTCAAACGCTACTTTTCCTCGGGAGGCAAAAAAATAATAATAATCTGAAGTAAAACGTAATTCTCTGTCCAAAAATTTAAATTAAACACTGTGAACAAGGTTCATTGAAATTTAAGGTCACTTTCTAGGAATGAGTGAGTAAAGTTTAGTCGCCTATTATTATTTATTTATTTTTTTATTACGTCCAATTACCAATTAGGAGCCGTGGACTCAGGGGCAGGAGCTCATTCATTACTATTTTTTTTCTATCAAATAAAAAGTATTCATACGCAGGATTCGAACTGGTGATCTCCTGCATACGAAGCCACTATCTTGACCACTAGACCAACACATGCCCCACACTTTCTAGGTACTTATGGTTAAGTTTTTGGACGATTGCCATCTGTTGTATGGTTTTTAAACACAATAATTTTTCAAAAATTAATTAATGGAATCCAAAATAAAATTGGGACAAAGCCCATTTCAGAAATTTATCATACTTCTTTATTTTTTACAAATATAAAAAAAAAATATAATAAAAATAAAAACTGGGATGTTAAAATAAATACTTGGTTCCCTCATTAAAGAGAGGCAAATTAACGGTTTATATTTAAAAGGAAAATAAACAAAGCAATTTATTTTAAAAATACTTTCAATGTCGTTCAAAATTTATTAATTCTAATTTTGTTATGTTAATTTTTCAATGTTAAACATTTTTACTTCCTTATTTATTCCAGAAATTTATATGCCAGGAATTGTATTCGTATAATTTAAAAAAAAAACAAGAGGATTAAATATCGTTCCAGAAATCTGATAACAAAATTACTCATTTTCCCAAGGCATTTTAATTTTTTTTTTTTTTTACCGATACTAAATAGCGGAAGTAAATACGTCATACAAAAAATTTCGTTTCCAATGATTACGCTGAATATCTATGTCGTAATAGTGCGACAGAAATTGGTTAAAAATAATTATAAACGCAATTTAGAAGTAAATTTTAAAAGACACGGCTAGTCATTAGTTAAATTTAGCTCCTTTAAACTAGTTTGTGCTGACTGTATTTGAAACATAGAAAAGAATTCTTTGAAATAGATTATTAAAATTAACGTAAGGTAATGGGGCTAATAAATTTAAGACGTTGGATTCCATTGTATTTAATAAAAGAATCAATTAACAAATTAAAATTTTAAATGACTTTTTCGCTCACCAAAAATTCAGCTATTTCTAAAATGTGATTACACAATATTTGGCAATAATTAGAAATTGGAATTTGGCAAACTATGTCGACTTTGTGGTAAACATAGGGTAAATTGTATGTCGCATACAGCAGGTGTTATCTAGCAGCAAATCTTGTAACACTGCACTTTCAAATATCTGCTTAACGCTTGGCAATCGCTTATAATAGCGCCTTTTTTTTTTAATTTATTTAGTAATTTGCCATCTGTATACAATGACTGAATATGAGATATGATGAACTGGTGCGGGAAGAGCAGGAGGAGAGAAGCAGCACTCTCTATAGGAAAGAGGAGAATGTGAGGAGGAGAATACGAGGAGGAGAATGTGAGGGGGAGAATAAGTGGAGGAGAGAGGAGAGATAGTAGAATGACGTTTAGTTCTTCAGATTGCAAGGAAGTCGCGGGGCTACTGGCGATTCTGTCGGCGAGGAGTATTGATAGGGATGTCAGAGGAGGCGAGAGTCTGTACGAGAGAATTAGAGCAAGTAGAGAGAGCAGTATAGTACGGGCGATTCAGTCGGCAAGGAGGATTGTTAGGGATGTCATCGGAGGCGAGAGACAGTACAAGACGATTAGAGCAAGTAGAGAGAGCAGTATTGTACTGGCGATTCAGTCAGCGAGGATTTTAGGGATGTCAGAGGAGGCGTGGGACTGTACAAGAGGATTAGAGCAAGTAGAGAGATCAGTATAGTACAGGCGATTCAAACGGCGAGGAGGATGTTAGGGATTTCAGAGGAGGCGAGAGACTGTACAAGAGGATTAGAGCAAGTAGAGAGAGTAGTATAGTACGGGCGATTCAGTCGGCAAGGAGGATTGTTAGGGATGTCATCGGAGGCGAGAGACAGTACAAGACGATTAGAGCAAGTAGAGAGAGCAGTATTGTACTGGCGATTCAGTCAGCGAGGATTTTAGGGATGTCAGAGGAGGCGTGGGACTGTACAAGAGGATTAGAGCAAGTAGAGAGATCAGTATAGTACAGGCGATTCAAACGGCGAGGAGGATGTTAGGGATTTCAGAGGAGGCGAGAGACTGTACGAGAGAATTAGAGCAAGTAGAGAGAGCAGTATAGTACGGGCGATTCAGTCGGCAAGGAGGATTGTTAGGGATGTCATCGGAGGCGAGAGACAGTACAAGACGATTAGAGCAAGTAGAGAGAGCAGTATTGTACTGGCGATTCAGTCAGCGAGGATTTTAGGGATGTCAGAGGAGGCGTGGGACTGTACAAGAGGATTAGAGCAAGTAGAGAGATCAGTATAGTACAGGCGATTCAAACGGCGAGGAGGATGTTAGGGATTTCAGAGGAGGCGAGAGACTGTACAAGAGGATTAGAGCAAGTAGAGAGAGTAGTATAGTACGGGCGATTCAGTCGGCAAGGAGGATTGTTAGGGATGTCATCGGAGGCGAGAGACAGTACAAGACGATTAGAGCAAGTAGAGAGAGCAGTATTGTACTGGCGATTCAGTCAGCGAGGATTTTAGGGATGTCAGAGGAGGCGTGGGACTGTACAAGAGGATTAGAGCAAGTAGAGAGATCAGTATAGTACAGGCGATTCAAACGGCGAGGAGGATGTTAGGGATTTCAGAGGAGGCGAGAGACTGTACGAGAGAATTAGAGCAAGTAGAGAGAGCAGTATAGTACGGGCGATTCAATCGGCAAGGAGGATTGTTAGGGATGTCATCGGAGGCGAGAGACAGTACAAGACGATTAGAGCAAGTAGAGAGAGCAGTATTGTACTGGCGATTCAGTCAGCGAGGATTTTAGGGATGTCAGAGGAGGCGTGGGACTGTACAAGAGGATTAGAGCAAGTAGAGAGATCAGTATAGTACAGGCGATTCAAACGGCGAGGAGGATTTAGGGATTTCAGAGGTGGCGAGAGACAGTACAAGAGGATTAGAGCAAGTAGAGAGAGCGCTTTTAAATTCAAAGTTTTCTGGATGAGAAAAATTGTTATTCTAACACGACTTTTAACAGGCTGTCATGGAGAGCGCAAAAGTGGGGGGGGGGGGGTTAATGTCCTCCTTGGGTTAGCAACGGGACCCGAGGTGCCTGGGCTATAGAGGATATGTTTCACCCAAACTCTTAAGCTCTTCACTTTCCAGAGATTTCCCTCTGGAGCGCCAGAGTGCACACACAGAACGTTAAAAATTAGTCATCAAAAATAGAAATATTTTCACACAGAGAAAGTTAATCACAAATATTTTAAAGATAAAACGACGAGTCGCAGGCAAACAGAATCTTTATTCAACTTTTATGTCGATACAAGGCTTGGGTTGTACATAAAAGATTATGTTCTTCACAGTCTAATTGCTTTTAGGAGAAAGGTATGTAATTTTTGCACATACACACGTACACTAGAGCGTACTAAAAATGGCGATATATTGGCTAGAAGCGCGGCACATCTGTATACGTCGTCACAAAAAAAAAGAAAGAAAAGATGGTTGAACTGCGGCGTTTATTAACAACAAGGAGAAAGGTCAGATCGAAATTTTTATAAGTTTAAATCTTTGATGTACATTACCAGACCGACACGAACATATTTTTCTATCTAGTCTGCACAGAGTAAATGGGAGGTTGGTTAATGGAGTTGGGACTGAAATGGCTCTCTCATATAAATAAGTATTAAAATATAGTTAAGGCAATCAATTTACTTTCACCTATCTTTATTTTTTGTTTTTTTTATTACAGCAATAAAACTAGACAGATCTACCGTCAGTGACTTCCCTGTGTTGTTGTCCTTTTACGTATTAGGCAATAAAAAGTTTAACTATATTATATTAGGCAATAAATTTAACAAAATTAGGAATGTTTATCTAGCAACCAAGAATCTGTTTTGAGCACGTATACACCTTTCAAAAATTCTAACTCATATTCTGAAAATCTAAGAAAGATTCCGGTATCGAAAAGTTTGGGTCCACTGTAAAGGTAAAAAGAATTGCAATGAGAAATGGCAATTTCGAGGTGGGGTCCACTGAGTGTGGTACTTAGATTAGATTAGATTAGACTAGGGCGGCCTCAGGGCCTACGCCACTGCGACCCCTTTGGGTCTATTGTGGCTCCCCTAACTTTAAAGCTCACCCTCCAGGCCTGTCCTTTTAATTAGACTCTTAATGCTGGAGAGCGACTCTTGGGTAAAGCTCACAGGCCTTGGTTTTTCCTCCCCGAGAAGTAACATCCTTAGCCAAACAAGCCCCTCACACTGGCACAATACGTGCAGTGCTGTTTCCTCCTCTTCCTGACAGAACCTACAGAGGCTATCATCTGCCAGGCCCATGCGATGCATGTGTTTTCTGAGTCTGCAGTGGCCAGTTAATAGACCTACAATCATCCTAATAGCCCCACGGCCTTGGCGGATCAATTCTGCAGTCAGCCTCGGCGAATAGCCTTTAATAAACTCCTTCGCCTGATCTCTGCCCAGTGGTGGCAGACCACCACTCCTGAGACCTACTCTGCACCCATAAGTTAATGGTCGCAGTCTTAATGCACTTCGGAACCCCAAAACAGGGCTCCGGGCCAACGAAGTATCTCGCAGAGCCTTCCCGGGCCAATAAATCTGCCGCTTCGTTACCTTTATGTCCTGAATGACCAGGTACCCAGACCAGAAAGACCTTATTTTGGTCACTAATTTCCTTCAGGGCACCCAGACAGTCTTCCAAACCAGTTTTGAGTTAACCTGATAGGAACTAATTGCCCGTAGAGCAGCCTGACTATCCGAGAAAATTACGACTTTAGAATTAATAATTCCTCGCCCTTCAATCTCGGTAGCACAGAACCTAATTGCAGCCAGCTCAGCCTGAAAAACTGTAGCTAGCTTGTGTGTGGTACTTAGAGTAAAGGGATGCAGCAGCAAAGATGTTTTCTTGCTAAACATCCGGTTTTTTTTAACTTTGTGGAGAAAAATAGTGATGCTATGGGATAGTCCTGCCGCAGGAGGACAAGTCGACGGAAGTAGGATTTTTGGACCTCTACCCTCTGGTCGGTCGAAGGGTTTGCTGCTCCGCGCTCGAGGAAAAGTAACAAATAAAAAGAGTAACTTCTATTAGTATTGAATCATTAAAAACCAATTAACGGCAAAAGTCTTTACCATTGAAAAATAAATGGTAGTTACGGCCTTGAATGAAGTAAAAAGTGAATCATTTACAATCAGATTAATCTGACAATATATAATTGCGACCTTTTAGATGGTAATTTAATTGTTTCAAACTTATTTATTTATAATAAAATTTGCATTTTCAAGTGTACAGTTACAGTAAATGATACTCAATAACTGACTTCCTCCACTTTTTTAGTACTCAGCAGGGGCGGGGACCACAAAAACTAACGTTTCCGGTAAAAACCTAAAATCAAGTGATTCGAGTATAAATAGAAATTGGTATAAAAAATTTAAGTTTAAAACCAAAATAAAATAAAAAAAATGTACATTTTAATCGATAACAGGGTAATGTCATGAGTCATGACTCATACCATTTAGTTAACAGACTTCACGGCTGCAGCGCTTCTAACAACTCTTAGACAATGCTTGCATTACCCAGAATTCCAATTTGGTTAATCATCCTCTCACATGTCTCAACCTGAGGAGCGCCGTTAATTTCTCTATCATTCTATTATAATAATAATAATAATAATAATAATAATAATAATAATAATAATAATATTTATCAATTTTTCTGTATAGTCTGACATAATTACTACTTACTATTATTCAGCATTTTTATTAATTTATTTATACCATTTTAGGGCATGTTAGATTGATGCATAAGCTTGGGACAGGTTTTAGGCTCTCTGTTTTTGACTCTAAGGAGTGATATTTAAAAGAATTTTAGGCGCCACGGTACTCGAGAGAGGTTATAGGCTAGACCCGCAATGCTAATATGTATTGCGGTTCTAGTCTAGGCCTTGCATTCTATTTAATTTGTTAATATGAGGAATTTTGTAGTAAAGTATGTTAGGCGGTTATAGGCTAGACCCGCAAAGCTCTAAGATGTATTGCGGTACTAGTCTAGGCCTTGCTTTTTATTTAATGGTTAATGTGAGGAATTTTGTGGTAAAGTATGTTTGCTCTGTTTGCCTCTGTATACACGTCACCTAATTAGTAGTTGGACGTAAAGCCTGCCTAAAAAAAAAAAAAAAAAAAAAGGCAAATACTTTACTTTTAAAAGAATTAGGCCAGTACTTATTAAAGATCTTTACGACATTTAGGCTATTAAAGTCTGCATTTACAAGGCGAGTAGCGTGGATAGTCAAATAAGACTTCATCACGGATATCTGTTGAGACTATCAAGGAAGACTAAGGCGCGCAGAAGCAAGCAGAACTTTTAAGGCAAGAGGAAGGAGGATTTTCTTGCTCCGAGCAGAGCTAATGAACTGGCAACTATCGCAATACATTGAAGATGAATCGTTTGGTAAAAAACAAATTAATCCTAACGGATGCAAACTAATTCCAAAAATTTGATACTTACTTCGAAGTTATTTCCTGTTCAAGGAGGAAAGTAGGGCAGAGGAAATAAATGACGATTAAATCATCTGATCTTACAATCTACTGATCCTCCCCTCACAAGGGGGGGGGGCAAACACTGAAAGTACACTGATAGATGTCTTCACTAACTTGGAAACAAAAGCCGGAAACAGTCATCAGATCGTAGGAGAGGGCTTCCGCGACTTTCCACTGTATCAGACATCCAAAAACAAAACCAAATATAATGGTGAACACTCACAGGACCTTTTGTACAAGCATTTCTAGATTCTAACCTATACACTGTTTTGTTACGCCGAATTTTAAAAATTTAACTGAAAGCTTGCCTACAGCTTTCACCATCTCTACAAGATTTCTAAACATTAAAAATTAAAACAAAATAAAACCCATAACGTGTACTCCGAGGATCATAGAATTTTTTCTTCAATCTCAGAATGGGGCACAAGACTGAACTATTTGTCCTGAAATGATATTTTATAGGGAAGACATCCCATCCAACCTGCACATCCTCAGGGAGCCCTTAATCCAACTGTCCTAGTAAAATGATACAAATAAGTGGGGGAAAAGGGCCCTCCTAATTACTATGAAAGAAAACAGAACCCTTTTTTTTCAAGAAAAAAAACCCAAAAAATAGGGAAAAGAGAAAAAGTTCACGCGCAGAAAAATGCATCTAAGAAAGGGCAAGCGCAATAACGCAACTAATTATATTTTCAAACATAATTCTTATCTTAAGAACTGGCATTAATTATAAGAGATTATCAAGTCAAAGTTTATTATAAAAGATAATGTTTAATTGCATTAGAGAGATAAACGACGCATATATAAAGTGATAATACTTTGCCAACTTTAATGGCATTTTTAATTTAACTTAAATAAGCAAGATTCACAGGGGAATTTAAAAATGTTAATCTTACGAGGCTTATTATTTTAATACTTTAAAATGAGCTGTAATCTCTTAAAGAATTCTTACAAAATACCCCTACTAATTACGTGGTGCAAAATTAACTAAGTACTATTCAGTCTTGAGGATTAATGACTCATTTTATAATCAATCCACCAATATCCAAAAAGATGTGAACTTACAGAAAGGATTGTTAAAAGTTTTACAAAATGGAGTTTTATTGTCTACAATGTCAATTTTTTTTGTGGGCCTTGATGTGTCAAGTTCTTACAAGAAGTAGAGAAGTTGAAGAACTGTAGTACACATGTCTATTAGAAGTGTAGATGAGATACGTAATATAAATCTGTGGCTTGGTGCAAGAAGTGCCAATGTCAAAATTTAGCATCAATATTTCCCCCTCTCCGGTAAACCAAAGCGAAAGTACACTCGTAATCCTTTTTTTGACATTGGCACTTCTTGCACCAAGCCACGGAAATAAATGAGTAACATGAGGTGAGAATTCAGCCATTGTTGAAACTCTCAAAGAAAAACAGTTCATGTGCTGTGGCACTTACTTCATTCAGAAGATCACGTAGAAGAAGTTACTAAAATGCTGGGTTCCTTAAAAAAGAACAACTAACATATATATATAAAAAAAAAAAAAATTCAAGGACAAATTACAATTAATTGTAATGAAAAGAAAAAAGAGATCCCAACATTTTTCACTTCCTTGAAAAAGCCAATAATCATAATACAATAAAAACTATCAGGAAGCCCCCGTGAAGAACTGAACATGCCCTTGGGGATGTTCAGGACAAAAGGAGCACAAGTTTCCCCTCCTCGCGTGCACAACCCTGGAGAGAGGCCTATCTCAGGGTTAGTGGACACAATTACGACGGACACAATAACACTGAGCACCACTGTGTTCCCTCTAGACATAACAACCATCCCATAAATTCCTTGTAGACAGAAGTTATAAAAACAAAGTTAGACATAACTAATAAAATTGACTCGGGGAAGACCATTATGACGTCATACAAGAAGAGAACATCTTGGCTTCAACATCTGATCTTGAAAAATAACCAGCTAAATATCTCTTAATCAATTTTTTAAATTAATTTTACATTTAAATGTTCATTCCTGAATAATAATCATCGACATCGAAAAAAAAAAATTGAACTTTTTAGTTCATTTTTTTTGAAAAGAGAAAGTTGATTTAGTTATCTCCACCAATACATGCACAAGATGTTTGGTGTAGGTAAGGAGAGCCCCTTTCAGTTTCAGCCTTGCGTGAATGTTGGTTGTTATAGATAATAAGAAATTGTTAATTAAAATTATTAACCAGAAATTAAACAAAACAATATTCAGAAAGGAAATCATTTTTGTTTAAAGTAAATAAATGGTAAGTGTCCTTCTATTTCTACATCTGGCGCCCGGAGCTTTTCAGCAAAGTACTGCCCGCTGCCTCTTCCTCACGTTAGACACCCAAACTGTTCTATCGCCTGAGCTCCTAAGAAAGGAGAACATCTAAGAAACCCAGCAGCTGTATACCCGGGATCTCCGCAATAACAACCACCTAGCCCCTTAAATCCCTTCCGTTAAAAGTATTTTCCAAATACTTGACAGTCTAAAGTACCGGGGACATTCGTGTTTTTTAAGTGATTCACATCAGATTTCCTCACCTCAGGGAAAATATTCTACACTTATTCCCCCCCCCCCCGGTGGAAATTTTAATTTTGAAAATTTAAGGCGTACCTCATAAAATCTACAAGGAGTAATAAAAACAACATTAACAGCGTCAGGAAGTTGTTTTTTATAAAATAATAAAATGAAATCATTTGGGTTGATAGATATCCGTAATAAAATTTTAAAAGATAACCATAAAATATTGTATTACCTAACTATTTTGTAATAAACAATTTAGCTAAACAGACATGACTAATTACAACAACATTAGTCACTAAAAACAAAAACAAGAAAAAGAAAACAACATTAATTCTTGAACAACAGACATTGGTAGTTTAACATTGAGATTCCTATTGGCTAGAGTAAGTAAATCAATAATCAGAGTAGTTTTATTAAATGTGTACGCATCAAAAATATTAGCTCATTTTGCTGGAGAAATTGGACACATCCCACCAATCTCTCAGCATAGTACGCACCTAACGACTATTTTTCACGCGGGCTTTACGTCCAACTACCAAATTAGGTGTCGTGGACGGAGGCGACTAGCAAACATACTTTACTATAAAATTCCTCATATTAACACATTAAATAGAATACAAGCCTAGACTAGTACCGCAATACATCTTAGCTTTGCGGGTCTAGCCTATAACCGCCTAACATACTTTACTATAAATTCTCTCGTATTAACACATTAAATAAAATGCAAGGCCTAGACTAGTACCGCAATACATCTTAGCTTTGCGGGTCTAGCCTATAACCGTCTAACATACTTTACTATAAATTCTCTCGTATTAACACATTAAATAAAATGCAAGGCCTAGACTAGTACCGCAATACATCTTAGCTTTGCGGGTCTAGCCTATAACCGTCTAACATACTTTACTATAAATTCTCTCGTATTAACACATTAAATAAAATGCAAGGCCTAGACTAGTACCGCAATACATCTTAGCTTTGCGGGTCTAGCCTATAACCGTCTAACATACTTTACTATAAATTCTCTCGTATTAACACATTAAATAAAATGCAAGGCCTAGACTAGTACCGCAATACATCTTAGCTTTGCGGGTCTAGCCTATAACCGTCTAACATACTTTACTATAAATTCTCTCGTATTAACACATTAAATAAAATGCAAGGCCTAGACTAGTACCGCAATACATCTTAGCTTTGCGGGTCTAGCCTATAACCGTCTAACATACTTTACTATAAATTCTCTCGTATTAACACATTAAATAAAATGCAAGGCCTAGACTAGTACCGCAATACATCTTAGCTTTGCGGGTCTAGCCTATAACCGTCTAACATACTTTACTATAAATTCTCTCGTATTAACACATTAAATAAAATGCAAGGCCTAGACTAGTACCGCAATACATCTTAGCTTTGCGGGTCTAGCCTATAACCGCCTAACATACTTTACTATAAATTCCTTATATTAACACATTAAATAAAATGTAAGGCCTAGACTAGTACCGCAATACATCTTAGCTTTGCGGGTCTAACCTATAACCAGTCGGCTACCGTGGCGCCTACCAAACGTCTAAGCAAACAATTATTTTAAAGTCTCATTGCCCAACAACCAGATCAGCCCTCAACTTTATTTTGAGCATTCAAGTTTTTCATACCTAATTCTTGATGCTAAGGTGATCAGCTAAACCGATCGTCCAATGCAGAGAGTTAGTCACTTCTCCAAGTTTTTATCTGTGAACGTCTTTAATAAACAGGTCGCGGCCTGTACTAGCCTTAATCATCTTCAAAAAATAATTAAAGTTTTGAACAGAAATCATTTTAAAAAAACGAAATTGCTATTTTATTTTAGAGAATAGATTACTGATTAAATTTTCTCATAAGGTGAAAAATCTACAATTTTTTTAAGAAACATTTTTGAGGAATTCTTAGGAAGAATCAACACTTTCCTTTGTATTTTAAGGTACGTTTATGCAAGTCCCAATCAAGAGAAGAGAACACAGCATCAACTTGAAGATACGAGGGCTGTCATGGATCTCAAGGCGATTTGTGTGATCAACATTAATATCGATATGGAATAAACTTATAAAGTTTAGTATCATACAAATTTAAATTGGAAATAAAGAGAAAGCGGTTTTTAGTAAACCAGTTTTTAGAAATAGTAAACCACGAAAATTTATAGACAAACTTGGGGAGCAATAAGTGCAATCAATTCAAAGAAAATCGAAGCAGCTGATATCGGAAAAAAAAGGCATAATCGATTCATTAAAAGTTTACTTCTGTTTAAACAATTTTAGCCCAAAATTAACCCTCTGTGTTCATGTTTATTGTTAATTAACAATGAACTCACGAACTAGGTAGTTCTAAAACACCAACTTATCTCGCTACTTGTGGTGTTTGCTACTTGCCAAAGAGACCGCTCACTACACGTTGTTATTGTTGTAAAGTGTCTCTTCCCACACAACTATGGCTCTGGGACTTGTGACGCGCAGTTACTTGCATCATCAGACCCACATTTTACACATACACTCAGTAAAAAAAATGTTCACAGAGAAAAACGCTTATAGAGAACAGAAAAAATGAAACATCGTGCATATTATTATAACTAACTGGATAGTGAACTTTTAAAAACATAAGTTTTATAGTGAAATCTTCTTCTTTTCACTATAAAACTTTTAACAAGAATAAACGTTTCAGGAAAAAAAAAAAATACAACACTTTTACTTCTGGTACGTGTTGGAATATCGGAAATACTACCTGGACATTCTTAACTTCTTCAATTTGAGCTAGAGTGGATTACACAAAGGTCAAAAATGAAGAAACACATTATTATTTTATTATGATTTAAGGCGCGTCAACATCTAAGGTTATTATTGGCACCCGGAGCTTTTTTCAGTGCACTGCCGGCCTCCGGACAGTGTTCTCTCGTTACAGACAACACTGTTCATCACTGGGACAAGTGAACTGTAAGAAGCTCCTAGGAAGAGGAAATCTAAGGGTTGGCAGCTGGATTCGAACCCGGGGACCTCCGCGTGGGAGTCCAGTACGCTAACCGCATAGCTAATCCCTTCCCTAGAAACATATTATTGTTTTAAATTCGCCATTTTTGAAGAGTGCTCGCTCTTTACTAACACAGAGAGTAATCATCGACCAATTAGGTGTAGTGGACGGGGGCGGAAGCGCATACCTCACTATTATCATTTTTTCCAACAAAAAAAGAAAAATAGTTACACGCGGGATTCGAACTGGTGATCTCCCACCAACCATATTTTTTACTAATTCACCACGAAACTATTATTTCCAGTGAACGAAACTTAAAATTTGAAAAATCTCCTCCATGCTACACTTTCCCTTACGTGTGATAAGGGAAAGTAAATAATTTCATTCGACAGGTAAACAAACAATTAGTAACAACAATTAATACCTAACAAAAAAAATAGGAACCTCAAAAATCCAGTTTTGGAACTAAACAAGAAAGTAGGTCTCTGTCTGTCTTGTTTTTTTGCAACATAAAACAGCCTTGGAAATCAGATGGCTAGCAAACAGGTGTCCTTATCACATGTTTACTATACAACTAAATATGGAGAGGTTTACTGGTTCATGGCGCGTTCCTAATTTCAATAAATTCTGATCAGAATATTATATTTATTATTGTATAAAATAAAGACTGCCACAGTTCTACTGCGATGTTAAACTAATTATTATTAATTGTTATATTAATATTTTTGGGCTTAAATTGTTAAAAATTAATAAAACATAGCAAATAAATTTGAAAATGTTCAAGATAAACACTAATTTTTCTTAAAATTCGGAATCTTTACTAAATATTTAGTTCTTTTTACCTCCATCAAAAAAAAAAAGTGCCTTAACATCTCGACTTTCTAGGCGCCACGGTAGCCGAGCGGTTATAGGCTAGACCCGCAAAGCTAAGATGTATTGCGGTACTAGTCTAGGCCTTGCATTTCATTTAATGTGTTAATATGAGGAATTTATAGTAAAGTATGTTAGGCGGTTATAGGCTAGACCCGCAAAGCTAAGATGTATTGCGGTACTAGTCTAGGCCTTGCATTCTATTTAATGTGTTAATATGAGGAATTTATAGTAAAGTATGTTAGGCGGTTATAGGCTAGACCCGCAAAGCTAAGATGTATTGTGGTACTAGTCTAGGCCTTGCATTCTATTTAATGTGTTAATATGAGGAATTTATAGTAAAGTATGTTAGGCGGTTATAGTCTAGACCCGCAAAGCTAAGATGTATTGCGGTACTAGTCTAGGCCTTGCATTCTATTTGTGTTAATATGAGGAATTTATAGTAAAGTATGTTAGGCGGTTATAGTCTAGACCCACAAAGCTAAGATGTATTGCGGTACTAGTCTAGGCCTTGCATTTTATTTAATGTGTTAATATGAGGAATTTACAGTAAAGTATGTTTGCTAGTCGCCTCCGTCCACGGCACCTAATTTGGTAGATGGATGTAAACTCCACCTGAAAAAATAGGCAATAACTTTACTTTTACTTTATTTATTTTTGTACAAATCGACTTTCCAAATTTCCCGAAATATTTTACACCAAATGAAGCATGTGCGAAGGAGTTTGATGACAATTTCTGTTTTGGCAGAACATGGAACAAAAAAAGAACAAAAGTCTTTTCCGAGCTACAATGAGCACGAAACGTCGCAGAAACATTCAACCTGGTGGTGACTCTCATAAGGAAAGTTGTCAATTGGAACTGAGCATCAATGTATTGATGATTTTTCTCGAGTTCATTTTCTTAAAAGCCCTCACTTTTGCGAACTTGTGGGAAATTTGGTAGAAGCGATAAACTATGGTTTTCTTTAGATGGAACTACTACTTTTCTTTGAGGAGTGAGAACCTGGAACATCGCCCTGAACCAGGACTCTGCCCCCAATTATCAATCTAGTAAGGAATCTCCTCTGAGATGATCTAATCCTTCGATGTATCCTAGAACAATCTTGCGCTCTTATCATTGTTGATCCAGAACTGTTACGTCACCATTCATGTAACACAACCCTTTTCCCGGTCTCCCAAGATTAGATTAGACTAGGGCGGCCTCAAGGCCTACGCCACTGCGACCCCTTTGGATCTATTGTGACTCCCCTAACTTTAAAGCTCACCCTCTAGACCTGTCCTTTTTATCAGATTCCCTAATTTAGGAGAGCGACTCTTGGGTAAAGCTCGCAGGCCTTGGTTTTTCCTCCCCGAGAAGAAACATCCTTAGCCACACGAGACCCTCGCACTGATACAACACGTGCAGTGCCGTTTCCTCCTCTTCCTGACAGAACCTACAGAGGCTATCTTCTGCCAGGCCCATGCGATGCATGTGTTTTCTGAGTCTGCAGCCCGGTCTCCCAAACTTGGCCGCAATGTCTGTAAAATTTTCGAAATACACTAATTATTAGATTCTAATCGCAAATTTCTAGTTAGCATGTTCTAGTACTTTCAGCATCACAAAAAAAAAAAAAAAGAAAGCAGAACACCAGAAAAGGCAGAAATCGATTGAAGCGGTACCAGCTTAGGCTGACACTCCTTAATTTCCAATCAGAGTTGGTCCTTATAATGGTTCTTATGATTCGATTCGACCAACTTGCATCATCAGAGATCGATCAATTGATTTGGTGAATTGTGAGATGGAAACTACACTTTCTACCGAACATCAAATTCAACCGACATTTAATAAAGATGTTTAAAATAAATGTGCCACTCAATGTTGGTAAAATGGAATGCACCTTAATCATTCCGAGTTTGATAGAACAATAAACCAGTGCCTATCTCCTAGACGGCCAACCTTGAAAATAGATCATTCCATCACCGAAGTCATTTACTACTACGCGAGCTCTATTAATAATTTAAAAGGGGGGAAAAAATCAATTAAGGAATTACCGTTTTACAGCTCCACAGTTCATAACCAAACCAAGCACAACCTTGAAATGATCCAGGTATTCAAAATGGATAATTTCAGTACGAAAATTCGAAAACAGAGAAAAACTTGATCCCCTTATCTAGTAAGAGAAAGTAATAAATAGTTCAATAGCACAAACTAGTAATTTAAACAGGAATATAACTATTAACAAGATGGTTGGTTTTTTTTTTAGAAATTCAACCCCCCTTGCAAAAATGGTTATAAAGCTAACGGAACTTCAGTTTGTGCCTTGCCTTAGCTCGCCATAACTGTTTTAGGGTCAGCGATCTGAGGCTCAAGTAAATTTAAATATATATTCTATTACCAAACCACACTTCTTGATACTTAAATTAATTTTTTATTAATATTAAAAGATCGATCAATCGTGATATTCCTCTTTCGTCACATCCTCCATGAGTAGGTGTGCAAAAAAAAGGAGTCTGTGTGGTGTGGTAGATACGAGGTGTGTTCAAAAAGTAACGGGAATTTTCGTTTTTTGAAAAAAATATTTATTTATTCATCTACATTAATATTGTCGCCTTCAAAGTAGTCCCCTTCGCATACAATACACTTGTGCCAGCGCTTTTTCCAATCCTCGAAACACTACTGAAACTCGATCTTTGTGATAGCTTTCAGCTCTTTCAGCGATTCGCTTTTAATGTCATCTATGCTTGTAAAACGACGGCCTTTTAATGTTCTCTTTATGTTTGGAAATAGAAAAAAGTCACATGGAGCCATGTCTGGCGAATATGGAGGCTGGGGCATCGTTAAAGTTTTGTTTTTGGCCAAAAAATTCACGAACAAGCAATGAAGTGTGAGCAGGTGCATTATCGTGGTGCAAAATCCATGAATTGTTTTGCCACAAATCCGGGCGTTTTTTTTTCGGATTGCTTCACGCAAACGGCGTTGAACTTGTAGGTAGTACTCCTTATTGATTGTTTGACCTTGTGGCAAGAATTCATGATGCACTATGCCATTAAAATCGAAGAACACAGTGAGCATAACCTTCACATTCGACCGCACTTGTCGAGCCTTTTTCGGTCTTGGCGATCCAGAATGCCTCCACTGGGACGATTGAGCCTTAGTTTCGACATCATATCCGTAAACCCATGTTTCGTCACCTGTTATAACACGTTTCAGTAGATCCGCATCGTTGTCGACTTCATTGAGTGACTCTTGAGCATTCTTCCATTCTCCGCTGTTTTTGTTCGAAATTCAACAATTTTGGAACAAATTTTGCTGCCACACGTTTCATACCCAAAACATCCGAAAAAATTTCATGGCATGAGCTAATTGATATGGCAACATCATCAGCGACTTCTCTGATTGTGATTCGGCGATCGTTCATAACCATTTCTTTCACTTTTTTCACGTTTTCATCGGTTGTTGATGTGCTTGGACGTCCAGGTCGTTCGTCATCTTCAACGTTTTCGCGGCCATCTTGGAAACGCTTATACCACTCGTAAATCCTTGTTTTACTCATAGCAGACTCACCATATGCCTTTATTAACATTTCACACACTTTATTACACTTTATTTCATTTTTTACGCAAAATTTAATACAAATTCTTTGATCCATTTTTTTTAACAAACAAAAATCGCCAAGCTCGAAAAACACGTCTAACCTTAACGGCTGCCACTTAAGAAGTAAACAATGAATATTACTGAAAATTTTATCGTACTTCAAGGGCATGTGTACCAACATAATAAAAAAAAAAATTTTACAATCAGACTCTCCAAACCCGCGAAATTTAAAAATTCCCGTTACTTTTTGAACACACCTCGTATATCCTTGATATCCGTTCGCCAAAACTCTTTTTTTTTTTGGAACAAAAATCATAAACCAATTGCGGTTACGCAGTTATAATTATTATTACTTCTTCCAAGGTCGATTCCATTCAATTTTATTAATTTTCATTATTGTTACTTTTTCCCTTTATTTAATGAGGTTATATTTTAAACTCGACATTTATTCCGTGAGCTGGGGCAAGATAAACAAGAAAATTGTAAAAACCTATTTTTTATTTTTCAGGAAACAGGAGACCTTAAAACGAGTTTTTCCGGTGAAAACCTTTCACCGGAAGTGTTAAAAGACTCTCAACAACAAATTACCGTATGGCTAAGCGGATTTTACTTCTCGGGGAGGTAAAAACCAAGGCCTGAGGGGGAGCTTTACCCAAGAGTCGCTCTCCACAGAATTAAGAGTCTGATTAAACGTACGGGTCTCTGGTGGGTGCGCTCTAAAGTTGGGGGGGGGGAGCCACAATAGATTTTCAAAGGGGTCGCGCAGTTGGCGTCTAGGCCTTAAGGGCTGCCCTAATTTAATCTAATCTAATCTAACCCATTACCCGTCGCCATGCAGTCTCTGCAGCAGGTCGAAATTTGGCTACCGGTGGATTGAACATTCCACAAAAAAGTTTACTGGGACACAACCAGCTGTTCCCCCCCCCTCCCGTCACGACTGAACTGCACTGCTAATTCTGTCGTACAAAACAGGCGCCATTATTTACTTATGATAGTGATGTAGAATCGCAAGTAATTATTTTTGGTATTATAAAATTAGAAAAAATTGGCCAGAGTATCATGTTTATAGATGTAGCAAGAAATACTGTTGGAGGAAAACGATTCTATCAGAGCCTGATATAGAAAGAATGAAAAAAGTCTAATGGGAGAATTGCTGACAATTAAGTGAAAACACTTCCTAAGGAAATATCTTAAGAATTTACATTTAGGGGGGTAAAATTATTCAAATAAAGCAGCGTTTCCCAACATGTGGTACACGAGTTGCTGGTTGGTGGTACGCGAAAAATAATCAATAATGGCGGACATAAAAAATTAAAGTATAAAAATATCATAGAAACGTTTTTTTCTTCTAATACATAAATATTATTTTAATTAATAATATTATACAGTAAAGTTGTCAATATTGTACAAGGTTAGTCTACCTCAAGATATAAGAGAAAATATAATAGCACATTCAACAGTATTAAAATTGTCTTTCATGGAGTATTTTCCAAAACCGGATTTTATACCGGTTTTCAAACCCCCTTTCTATAAAGAAAATTTAGGAAAAGCTACATCATTATCAATAAAAGATAAAGAAAATTTAATAGAATTATCATGTGGCAGAACTTAAATGATAACTATGTAAAGATCTGCTTAAAGAGACTGGATTGTAATGGGCAAGCTCTATCCAAGCAACATTAAATCTAATTGGTACTTACAAGTAGTTCAATGCTTAAAAGATATAATTTAGAAGATTTGGGCTCAAATATAATCCTAAAGGAAGAACTTTGTAAATTAATTAATAATTTTGAAGAGAAAAATATGTACGCAATTTTTAATTATTTAAAAAAAAGTTTTAAAACTGTGGGCGAATATTTTAATTGGTTAAAATCATATTAATTATTAAATAATTATAATAATACGGACAGATGATAAAACATATGTGTGATATATTGAATGTAAAAAAATATTGAAGCTAGAGGTTTTTGTTTTATATTCATATAGCGTTGTGTCTTTTGACTGCCTTAACCCATGTTGTTGAGAATAAAATAAAATAATAAGAATTCATCATTGTAGTGGTTGTTCTTATTTCTCTTAGTGAATAATAACCTTCAGCTTCAGGTGTGGGGTTCGAGGCAGATCAAATTGGTACGAGGCAGATAAAGTTGATCAGAGGCAGATAAAGTTATATTGCAAAGAAAAGGAAACGAATTGAACATTGAAAAATAGTGAAGAGTTGTATAAACTAATTGATTTGCGAGGAAGTAATAGCAATTCAGATTGTTCATCGGCCGTAAGTAAAACTCAGTTATATACTACATTGGTTTAATTTATTTGCAAATATGACGTCATTAGGAGAAATTAATAGAATTAACAAAAATATTAGCAATTCTACCATTAACGCTATTCGAGCACTCCACTTATTAATTTTTGAGTGCGAAGGAAATCGTCAGAAAAGAGCTAGACTCAGAAAATTTGAAGGATTTAGTTTCTTGTTGGATTCAGAAGAATATAAGGCCAAACTTAAATTCATACATGAAAATTTAACTGATGGTGACCTTACACTAATCTGCAATATTCTTAACATTGACCATGACGGAAATGCGGACGAACTATCCAAACGTATTTGTACAAGTCTAATGAATTTAGAAGATTTAAAAATATTAAATGAAGAGGTTAATGAGCAAGAAGATGAAGAAAGAAGTAATTCAGAGTTGTGTTACCATCCCAAATTTTTATTAAGAGATATAGAAGATTCTATTCGTCCTTTCACCGGTAGTGACAATTACACCGCTAATCGGTGGATTAAAGAATTTGAAGATATGAGGAAATTATTGAAATGGAACGATTTGGAAACTTTTATATATGCCAAGAAATCGATAAAAGGATTTGCAAAAACAGTAATTAATTGTGAGCCGAATGTAAACAGTTGGGTTAATTTGAAGAGGGTCTTAAGAGCTGAATTTCCAACTACGATAAATAGTGCTACTCTACATCAGATGCTAGTTAACAGAAAAATGAAAAAAGAAGAGACACTTAAAGAATACTTTTGTCACATGCGTGAACTGGCAGGAAGGGGTAGTATCGAAGATGATGCATTAATTAAATATACAATCGACGGCATCAATGATGACATTAGAAACAAAGTTGTTCTTTTTGGCTGTTCTACGGTTGCAGAATTTAAGAAAAGAATTGATATTTATGAAGAAATAAAGTTAAGCAGTAAAGTACATCAAGAGAAATGTCAATCGTTAGCATTCAAGAAATTTCCAGAGTCAGTGCAGGAAAGAAGAGTGAAAAATGCAGGTACTACGAGTGTGGAGAATGTAGTTCGATGTTACAACTGCGGGAAAATGGGTCATGTTTCTTCAGCATGCACGGCTCCGAAACGAGAACCTAATTCCTGTTTCAAATGCGGATCTCAAGGACATCAAAGAAAGGACTGTCCAAGATTACGTCCCACATCGAGACAGCTCACGGAAGGTACTACGCATAAGGAGATTGGCTGGATTGCAGAGAGCTCATCGTTAGCACCATCCTACGAAGTAAAAATTAAGCTAGAGGTAAACGACGTAGAAATTAGCGCTACTTTAGACAGTGGTAGCCCAATTTCTCTAATTTCTGAACATATTTTGCCTGTCAATGTTATTATAAGTCCGTATACGCGTAAATTTCAATTTGATGGAGTCAATCAAAGTAAATTAAATATATTAGGAGAGCTTAAACAAAATGTATCTATTAATTCAATTAAAATTCCAATTACTTTCTATGTTGTTCCGGAAAATACTATAAATTCTATCTGTTTGTTAGGTCGGGATTTTCTTTCATATGATGGACTGCAGGTTAAGTTTCAGGGTAATAATGTTTGTATTGATGTTAAAAGTACTTTAGTGGAAGAACCGATAGGTGAATGTATTTCTGATATTTTAAATATTGATATTTCCAATAACGTAAAACTTAATGAACCTGATTTGGATATAAATAATGAATTATCATGGGAAATTCAAAGTAAAGTCAAAAATATTATTAAAGAAAATTATAATGATGTTGAAAAACCTAAAGAGCCCGTAACAAATTTAGAGCTAGCACTCACAGTTAAACCCGATTGTCACTTGGGGTATTTAGTGGATGATGAAGGGATTTGTCCCTCCACAGCAAATGTTGCTGCAGTTGCAAATTACCCAATACCCAAAAATTTTCGCGAATTGCATAGCTTCCTAGGATTAATTTCTTATTTCCGAAAATTTATTCATAACTTTGCTATTGTCGCCCAGCCACTATATAAGTTGTTGAAATCTAAAATCAATTTCGTATGGTCCGAAGAAGAATCAAATTGTTTTGAGCGACTTAAGAATTTCCTAATATCAGAGCCGCTGTTAGCTATTTATTCACCCACTGCACTTACTGAGTTGCACTGTGATGCAAGTGCACAAGGCTATGGTTCGATCCTTGTGCAGAAACTGTTCGACAATAAAAGTTATCCAATGCGTACTGCTAACGCTTATGAAGTTATTAAATGGCAAGCATGCTACTCGTTTTTTTCCCAATACCACAAGCCAGTTAAGTTAGTTTTCGATGGGGGTTCTGGCTTCAATCCCAATGGATTTACTAAATTCCATAAAAGTTCACCTATGAACACGAAACCGTGGTTACCTAATAGTTAGCCAATTGCAGACTATTGAACTTATTTGTTTTAAGTTTGCTTAATTTTTCAAACTTAATGTTTTGTACTTTTCTAATTTCTGTTTTGGATTCTAATGTTATTGTTATTTATTTTCATAATTTTAATTTTAATTTTGCTAAGAATTACTGTTTGATTGTGAGACCAATCAAGGTCAGGTTGGACGAGCAGTGGGCGAATATTTTAATTGGTTAAAATCATATTAATTATTAAATAATTATAATAATACGGACAGATGATAAAACATATGTGTGATATATTGAATGTAAAAAAATATTGAAGCTAGAGGTTTTTGTTTTATATTCATATAGCGTTGTGTCTTTTGACTGCCTTAACCCATGTTGTTGAGAATAAAATAAAATAATAAGAATTCATCATTGTAGTGGTTGTTCTTATTTCTCTTAGGCTGGAAACATAGTGGAGCGGCGAGCAAAGCGGCGATGATAGCGAAGAGCGAAGCGGCGAAATCAAACACAAGTTAACATACGGGACCGCGCATAGTGGCGAGCAAAGCGAAGATAGAGCAACTCTATCTATTTCTAGTGTTTGATTTCGCCGCTTCGCTCTTCGCTATCAGCGCCGCTTTGCTCGCCGCTCCACTATGTTTCCAGCCTTAGTGAAACAACTCCTTCAAAACTAAGATCTTACACTTTACAAAGTTTATAAAGTGAACATGAACTTGAACTCCTTTTTAAACAGATACATTGGTATCTCTATACAAATAAAGATGATAATAGTAAAATAACACATTCGGAATAACAAATTCCACGAAATACAATCATTTTTACGAAGTGGTAAAATTTAGCATGATGTAGTACTCTACCAAGTGGTACGCGAGCCAAAAAAAAATGTTGGGTAACGCTGAAATAATGTATTAATCTAAAGTTACGTAATGTATTGTATAATAAATGGTTAGCGAGAAAAATCATGGAAAAAGCATTTTCAAAAAACAAACTAGGAAAATGGAAATATCCATTCAGAAGAGAAGTGGTTCTTCTCAGCTTATATACTCAGTCAGCATTCTTTATAAGATAGGAGGAGTTTCAGGATAGGAAGTGGGATTTAGAGGAGAAGAATTTTCCAGAAAAACAAAAGTTTCAAGAGATTAAAGAAAAATTTATTTGGCGAAAAATCTATTTTTTTTCTATATTTTTTATGAAGCCCTTCCGGTTCTACAAATTACCGAGATTTCTAAGTTCCGGTTAGCTTAATGTTTCACCGACATACTGGTTCACACAAATACGACTGTTACACGTTTCTTAAGACGCAGGGGAACTCCAAAAGAACGGATCTCAAAATAAAAAATACGCACGTGATTACAAGCAATGCATTTTCTTACTGGGTGAAGAAAAATAAAAGTAATAACTAAAGTAAATAACAGACTAAAAATCGTACAGGAGAAAAAATGAACTCCTATGTAGAAACAAAGAAAAACAAAAGAATACAGGGTGAATGTACAGTTTGGAACGTGCTCAAACGTTAATTGGATAACCTGGGATTATTTTTAACGTGTGAAAATAAAAAAATAAGAAGAAATAATACTTGTAATATATTAAGAGAGAGAGTTCAAACAGGGCCGGGGACGAAGTGGGAGAGTGACCGTGAATACGCAGGCGAAGTAGCTGGGATATTTGTGCGATGGGAAGTTAGAAGCGGCCGTAGCCTAGGTAACGGGGTGGTATAAGTATATGAACTTTCCCAGGCATATTGTATGGTCACGACAGCGCAGGCGCGCGGCGCATCTATATTATTATAAGAACTAGTAAAACCAAACTCCTATACGAGATAACGATAGCATATAATTTATATTTAAAACAACTAAACCAAATATCCTCCCCCCCCCCACCGTATAGGTTGGGTAAATATTGTCACTGTTATTATAATAGGCAGCCATAATTCCACAGGATTATCTTCTTCTACTTCTACGTTCAGAACGTGGGCATTTTTAAGGAGTACGTGCTCTGCAGGTGTATTGCGTAACTACTGCATCATAATGGCTTCAACTGCTGCATAATACGAATTCTTAAATTGTTTTGTTTTGTCGCAGCAAAATTTTCATATTAAATAAAGAAAAAAAAGTCTGCTTATACAAACTTTATTCAAATTTCGAATTATAATATTAAACATATTTAATTTATACTAAACATTATTCAATTTGTTAATCCCGTTCAATACAACGGAAAGACACGTGAAAGAAAAGGCCTTCCAGAACATCCTTTAAAAGGGATGAAGAGAAAAATCCATCCAGTAATGGGGGCTACTTCCAGTAATGGAATTTGCTTTAATCTCGGAAATATTAGCCTTAATTAACATTAAGGAAGTATACAAAACTCAGGAGCTACTTTAAACTAAAATGGAACTCTGAGTGGGAAGCCTAATCTAATCTAGAATCGAGGGGACCTCCAATAGGGAAGCTTAATCTAATCTACAATTGAGGGGACCTCTAATAGGGAAGCTTAATCTAGTCTAGAATCGAGGGGACCTCCAATAGGTTAGCCTAATCTAATCTGGAATCGAGGGGACCTCCAATAGGTTAGCCTAATCTAATCTGGAATCGAGGGGACCTCCAATAGGGAAGCCTAATCTAATCTAGAATCGAGGGGACCTCTAATAGGGAAGCTTAATCTAATCTGGAATCGAGGGGACCTCCAATAGGGAAGCCTAATCTAATCTAGAATCGAGGGGACCTCTAATAGGGAAGCTTAATCTAATCTACAATTGAGGGGACCTATAATAGGGAAGCTTAATCTAGTCTAGAATCGAGGGGACCTCCAATAGGTTAGCCTAATCTAATCTAGAATCGAGGGGACCTCTAATAGGGTAGCTTAATCTAATCTACAATTGAGGGGACCTCTAATAGGAAAGCTTAATCTAGTCTAGAATCGAGGGGACCTTCCAATAGGGAACCCTAATCTAATCTAGAATCGAGGGTACCGCCAATAGGGAAGCTTAATTTAATCTAGAACCGAGCGAACCTCCAATTGGGTAGCCTAATCTAATCTAGAATCGAGGGGACCTCCAATAGGGAGCTTAATCTAGTCTAGAATTGAGGGTACCTCCAATAGGGTAGCCTAATATAATCTAGAATTGAGGGGACCTTCCAATAGGGAAGCCTACTCTAATCTAGAATCTAATCTAATCTAGGGAAGAATATGCACTTTGGCCACCAAAAGTGAACCCATTTTGCCCCCCATAGAAACCAGCTCACATCAACCCTGTTTCGAATTTCTAAACTCCTCCCAATCAGTTTTTTTTTTTTTTAAGAAATATTTTACTGAAAATTTTGGAATGTAGGTTTAACTTATCTGAACTGATTATACTATCCGGGGGACATAATTTTCTAGCGAGCAGGTCTCACGCAATGACCTAGGATAAGATTTTAAGAAATTCAAAGAAAATTTTATTATTATTACAGTAAAAGAAAGTCACGTGAGTGATATAATTTTTAAGATAAAATCTGTTAAAATTGCGTATAAAAAAACAATTAACCTAATCAAATAATTAGAATTAACTTTGTCCATCGAAGAGATACGTTTCAGCCTTGAAGAAATGATACAAGAGACCGAGCGGGCTTGGGAGGTACTACAGCGTGGGATCATTGTACTGCGCTCAGATGGAGTTACAGAGCGCCATGAACTGGAGTTAGATACAGCGGAGCAGAGGCACTTGCTGTGAAGGTCTTGCTTGCCCAGCTAGCCAGTCAAGTAGCGAACACGGGTCTTCACCCTAAACTTACCTCTTTCAAAGATGGAAGGCTATATTGTTACGCGACACTCGGCCACCCACCCACTTCCTTCCGTACGCAATCCATATTTTAAGTGTACCATTACATTACTTCCTGCTACCGTAGTGTATGTAATTAAAGTTTATTGAAACTTAGAACTGGTGCTATCAAAAACAAAGAATTACTAGCGTTTCCTCAAATTCTATATTTCATCCCGTCTAGTGATGCACCACAAAAGTTGGGTCTGGAAATTTATGTTTTCTTCATGAGCCTATATCTCGAAAACTTAATAAGTGATTTTTAAAAAAATAATATATTTTACTTATCTACCCATATCTAGCTGGAATGCACCTTATACTGAAACACAGGGTATAAACATAGTATGCATTTCACACCCCTTCTTCCCCCTTAGACTACGCCTATGACAACAAATCGATCGCAACACACTTTTAAGATAAAAAAGTAGAGCTTAAATACAGAAAAGTTGGCCACCCCTGATGGTGTAGAGAATCTCGATTTCAACGTGTGTTTCTGCCACAAAACCACACTTACTACAATACAACAGTACCACTGGATGGATAAGCCAAGAAACTATAGTTTCGAGCCCGAAGTTTTGTTGAAGTCAAAAAAAATATCCTCCAACACCAAGGTGAAATGTATCAATCTCTGAAGACGGCAGTAAGTTTGAAACCGGTCAGTGATACTAAGAACCATGGCGTGCTACGAAGACGGATAAATTCAGCGTTTATTCTCCAATAATAATCCGGTCCTACACACATTTTCAGCAGGTATTTTCGTTCTCACCGCAATTCTGTTCTGTTATACTTTTTTTTAAAAAAACGGAAGTAGTTTTGCATCGTTGTCTCTGAATTTCCTCTATCATTAGTTTTATTACGGCACTACTGCTGATCGATCTACTGGACTCAGCACACTCATGAGACCACTCACCCTATAACTGCCCCCAAATTAAGTAAATAGCTTTCCCAGATTTCCTACCAAAGCGACCAACGTACCTTTCTCCCAATGTAACAAATAATAATAATAATGATAATAGTAATAATAATAAATAGGGAAGGGATCAGCTATGCGGTTAACGTACTGGACTCCCTAATCTAACCACACGGAGGTCCCGGGTTCGAATCCAGCAGCTGACCCTTAGATTTTCTCTTCCTAGGAGCTTCTTACAGCTCACTGTCCGGTGATGGACAGTGTTGTCTGTAACGAGAGAACACTGTCCGGAGGCCGGCAGTGCACTGGAAAAAGCTCCGGACGCCAATAACCTCAGCTGTTGATGCGCCTTAAATCATTAAAAAAAAAAAATAATAAATAATAAAAAAGTTAACTTCAAAATCTATTTTTCCCAAAAATTAAAAAGTCAAAATTCGAAAATCTGCCTGATTACAGTCCGTCCTATTAAGATGTAAGAGGGGGTAATAACAAAGTCAAGTTTCTTTAGCAATGAAACCATAATCAAGCGTAAAAGGACAAATAGAATTTCTAAAATAAAAATAAACCTGAATTTGTAATAAGAATAGAGAAAATAAACATTGGTGAACATTTGCATAAGTTAGTTAACAATAAACATAATCCCTTTAAAACTTTCAATATAGACTAAATTTAAAAAAAAAAAGCTTAAATATGTTACGGTTATGAGAATAAAAGTTGGGTTTTTTACATATATCTGAAGAAAAGATTGAAATAGACAAAATGTAAACCAGGTTTCGAAGTTCCATAAAAAAGACAAGGATCTAAGGCGCCAGTTTGGTTAAGAAAAATATAAAATCGATAAAATTGTCACTAGATAAAACTCCATGAATTAGTTTGTGTTCTTTGTAACTGCTTTTTTTAAAAAAAGATATCTTTCTAAAAAGATATCTAAACGCAGACAAAACAAAAACAAAAAAAAATTAAAAGAAAGTAGGTATATTAGAATCAGTTTTTATTTATAAAAAATTGAAAAAGTTGACAATAAAGATTTCAATAACTCTCCAAAATCCGAAATTAATTATGAATTCCCTTTCTCTAAAAAGCTATAAAAGTTATAAAAAAAAAAAATCAAATTAATGGTGTTAAAGAGAGAAATTATAATAGTTTATGAACTTTCATAAATTTTAATATATAATAAAAAGTCAATAATAATAGTATTTGTTTCTTTTATAAATAAATATAATTTATTTTATTAATAAATTTAATTACATCTGACGAACATAACGTTCAATACTTCAAAGTTATTGAAGCCGCAAGTTATTTAGTGTTCAATCTAAAGCCCTACCTTACAACCTGCATTGTGTGCTTTATACATACAATTGTTCTGTCTGAATCCTTAAAAAACTTAAAAATAAAACAGTGGATCTTTGATTATAGTGACGAAGAATGGTAGAAAAATGACGTGAAGGAAACATCTTTCAAGGTATCTCTATTTGTATTTTTATTGGACGTTCGGTTAAATAAAGTCCATCTTCAGCCTATGTGTGAATATTACGTAGTATTAACACATTACATGTATCTTATACTAACAACACTTCATAATTCCACATCTATATAATGTGACAGACATTCACTGAAATTACCACAATGCTTTTAGAGAAACGTAATTTGAACTACTATATTTCAAGAAAATGAAATTGTTAAAAATTTGTATTATCTATTAATTCTATAATAATGGCACAGACAAAATCCCAATATTTGGAGGAGTCTAAATAAAATTGAATATGTACTCTTGACTACACGCTGGGCCCGGATTTAGATGAAAAGAGGCCCTAGGCTATTCCACTTATGAGGCCTTTTCACCTCCCATTTTTAAGTTTGTAAATTACAGGAGAGATAATAAAATATATCACTACTGTGATATTATATCAATATGTTAAATGAAACATGTTGTTATTGGTACTGTTTTTAGAATAGTGTAATTTTAATTTTGCTAACAATTTGAATGTAGGCCCCCTCTTGATCTTGAGGCCCTAGGCTGAAGCCTAGTTAGCGTGTAAGAAAATCCGGCCCTGACTACACGCATACCTAGATAAAATAAGATTACGCTAGAGGAAACATTAGTATAAAGTAAAGTTCAACTAAATCCGAACCGATAAATTGTTAGCCCAAAATCATCACATAGAATGAAAAGTACAGAAAATCCAATACGTAAGCATTAAGGTTAAGTATATAGTTATAACTACTTTTCCTTTATGGTAATTTCAAATAAATATGGCGCAGTTATATAATTGAAAACGAAGTAATTATAAAGTAAGATATATACGTTAGTGTAAGATTTAATAAACGTTTAATATCAGCTTGTTGCAGATCAAAGGCTGAAGGAGCTTCTTCTTAGACCGAAACGTCCCATAAAAATAGTATAAAAAGAATAGTCAAGTCTACGAATCAAGAACCTACTTAGAGAAATCCAATTTTATTCCTTAAATACCAATAAAAATCAAGGATCAATCAAAAACTTGCTCAAGAAATTCAAAAAATAGACAAAAATTCTTTAACCTAAACATTGTGAAGTAGATACGATTTTCTTGCAGCAAAAAACAGAAAAAATTATTTACATTAATTATAGGCACTTCTTTAGATGTAAAAAATTTCATCACTCAGAATAAAATGAACGTATATGGGGCAGTAATTAGAATTCATTAGGGCTACCCCACTGATTAATTCACTTAGTTATATCTGAACATACCGGACATAATAATCAGATCAACTGGAAGCAAAATCTACAGCTGTTAAGTCGTCCTTGTTCAGCAGGGATGGAGAAGTTGGATCGTGCAAGAAGTTGCAAAGATGACCAAATAAATGAAGATCAAGGAAAAATTTGTAAACATACATATGGCTGCAGCAATGTATTGACGGTGGAAAACAGAAGAGCATATTAGAGTCTTATGACAAAAGAATTTTCTTAACTGACTAAATGGATGTGACCCTAACACTTTTTTTTTTTCTCACCTGCCTCATTATTATGATTCAGAACATCACAAACTACCTGCCAGATCTTTGAGGCACAATGGTTAAGTTTACAACGTACAAGCTCTCAAACCTTCAAAGAAAAAAAAAGAAGCTTCTGACGAAGAGCGTAAATGATGAATCAGCAATGAAGATTTCTCTTGAGATCGCAAAAAAAAAAAAAAACGCCCTCTTGAAATATTAATAATTTTCCAAATTAAATAATTTTATCTTTTTGTAATAAGTTTCTTTAATTGGACTAAACAAGATAAGAACATATGCAAGCCTACCTATAAACTGCACTGCCTTATTGCAAAATGTAATTAGTTTTTTTCTTTTCTTTTATGGTATGACTAATAAAGAAATAAACAATAGCAGTAAAAATAAAAACTTCAACTTAAAGGATAAACTTATAACCAAAAGTCTTCAAAAAGTAAATGAAAATCAAGGTTTAGAATTGAAGGCAAAACTTGAAACTCATAACTTTAAACAAGAATGCGTTCTAAGTTAACATAACTTGCACGGGGGAAAAAATTAGATTTTTCACCATGATTTGTAAGTAATATGGTACCTAAAAAATGAAGTTTCACCAAATATTATAAGTCTAATACTCTGATCAAACTGATTAAATAATAAAAATCTCTGAAGATGTAGTATTTAATTCCAAAACCGTCCAGAAGGATAGACCAAAAGAAAACAAGCAACCATTTGATGGAAAAACAATCGATACAATCATGTTTGTTCACAAAAAAGAGCCAGTTAACAATTTCTGTTATGTTACTTTCACACAATAATGTTAAGTAACTCCGTTCAAAGTCAGTTCGTTCACAAAAAAACCATTACATCAATACTTTGACTTTGGTTAATGTTAAAATATATATGTCACACTATCAATGAGCAAGCAACCAACCCTATCAGAAGTTTTGTATTATCTCCGTTAAGTCATACAAACAAAAAACTTACAGGTATTATAAGAAAAAAACGTAAATTTCTAAAAATGACTACTAAAAATTACAATTGTACCAAGACTAAACAAAACCTTTTTGCTGCTACATTCTTAATAATCCTTAATTCTCAAAACTATATTCTTAATCCTGTCATCGTGAAAAATGATTTTCTTTTTATTCCAAGAAAAATAATAAGTCAAAATTTCTAAAATTATAAGCTTTTCAATTTTAACCAGTCGGCAAGCTTAAAAAATACCTACATCACTTCCTTGTCACGGAAAACAAGGATGTAACATAAATTACTGATAATGCTTAAAAAATTGCCATGTTATTTATCTTTGATACACTCGAACAAAATATGACTAAGAGAAATTTCTAAGTATTGTTTGGAATGTTCAGTAATAAGCTAAATGTTCCCAAAGCTTGAGATATATTTAAAAAATAAAATCTAATAGTTAAAACTAAATAAATACTGACAAATTATACATTTGATGTTTTACTCTATCGATTCCTAATATATTTTCAACAGGAGACATTATCAATGGTTTACTGAAAAAAAGAAAGAGAAGATTCGAAAGGTTTCTTCCCTTAGTATTGATCCAATTTGCCCTTGGGGCAGCCCTATTCTATAGCACACCTCCTCCTACACATGACTTGGTCATCACATAAAAATTTTAACAACCTTTTCAATTCCATTATGGACAATCAAGAACAATTGTTTAAAAAACAAAGAATTAGAAAAACAAAAAATACCTTATTGGAAGTACGCAAAAGGTTAGGGGTGTCGATTTTAATTGTTCAAAACAGGAAAGCCAACACTTGTGGAAAATTCAATTAAATTATAAAAATAAAGTACAACTTCTAAAAATTGAAGAATGCATCCAAAAAAAAATGAAAGGAACACACTACACCTACAGGGGAATTAGAATTAAACTTCAGGTTATAAGAGTGAAAGTAATAATAGCCCAGCAAAATAACTACATTTATTAGAATTATAGAACGATTAAGCGGTTATTCCAAGGTAGAAAAAAAAGAATACGATTTATTCAAGAAGTAATGCAACATTAAAATAAAACCAGAAATTCACAATAGAATAAAAAGGAAACGCTGAATCATCAGTTATTATTAAGCTTTATGCTTCAAAACGTTGTAAAAAAATAAAAAATAAAAGAAATATCAAAGTATAAGTAAACTATCACTTTTTCTTACTGGTATAAAAATTATAATATACATTATCAATAATACTGCCATCTTTGAAAGCCAGACAAAACATATTGCAGACATTACGTAGTTATTGGTTAATTTTTTACTTTTCTAACCAAATCTTTTCCATCAAAAGAATCTACTCACTTATTGGAAAAAATTCTTGTACTCACCAAAATTCCACGAAAAGACCAATAAATAATAGTATAAAAAAAGTTCTTCTTCAACAAAACACACACTTAAAACAAGGACCGAAGCCACGAACAAAATCGTTACCTAAACTGCTAATACCACAAGAGCTCCACTAGAGACCGCTCATGATTCATGAACAGAACAGCTGATGTACTAATGCCTTCAAGATTTCATTGATTTTCTTATATTATGAATCACAAATTATCTTTTATCTTTAACAATTATTTATTTTTCTTTCTAGTAAGCGGAAACATTGTGATATTGTCAAAATTTCCATGTTGTTTTTTACAATTTGAGGTCCCCCTATGTTAAAAAAGATAAATTTTTTCAAGTTAAGGGTTATTCCTTTTTCAATTTTTTCTCTTTTTAACTGCTCTTAAAATGAAAAAGAGCAGAATGCTCTTGGTTCATGAAATAGATAAAAACCATAAAAGTGTTAAGGAAACATTAAACTTTCCTCTTTACACGTACCTTCGCTTCCCTATGGGTACCCTAGTCTAACAGCCCGAAAAAACTGACGTTGACATCCCTAACAGCCATTCTGAACATAATGTGGACCTGCGGAGATAACTAACATCAACTGATATTGCAACAATTTGTATTCAGCTGCACACACGCCTATGTTCTATGACAAAACTTACAGCTAGAGAAACAATAATAGATCTTTAAGTTCACGGTGGTATTGGAATTAAGACATCCCTCTTCCATTTACGACAACTTCAATTTACTGACAGTTATTTTTCAATCAATTGAGATTTACCGAAATTAAAATCATGTAATCCTTCGGTAATCATTTTCTTCCATTCATTCTAATCGGTTATAACTTTTAAATACATTCATATTTCAATGTTAGCTCTGCTATAGATTTAAGCACATAGATGTTGGTGGAGAATATTATGTCTGAAATGGTGCATCTAAATACCTGTATAAGTCGTCAAACATTTGTTTCCTTTCTACAACATAACGTGGACATATTATTATATGTTTGAAATCATTGCAAACTACGCAAAAAGGAGAGGACCTTTTGTTGATCCTGCGAAGATACGATCCGCACACAGCGTGGTTCGTTCTCAGCCTGCTTATTGTCGTAACAACCCATTTATTAGTGACAGTTCCCTTAAATCATGGTTGTCTAGGTAACTGATCTGCCATAGTTTTATAGAATCTCTAGTACTTTGAATTTAAAGAACGATTTCTCCAAGAATCATTAGCATTTCATTCACAAAAACACCAAAACCAATAATGTTGACACACCAATAAGTGTGGTTAATGTAAATGTAACAGCAGAAGTTATAGAGCATTCGGGATGGGTAGCCATTGGAAAACATAATTCTTACCAAAATTAAATAATTTATAGCTGGCAATAAAAACTAAAATTGTACCGAATTTTGGTAATTAAAACAAGCTTGACTATCATAGTATTTTTAGTAGACGAGACTGTACAATTAAATATTTTGAATTTTCGTCTTCAAAATGAAAATAACACTACCTTTGGAAAAGGTTTCACTAAACATGTTTAATCTTTCTTTTTATTTATTAGGGCATTAAAAAATGTAAGTTTAGTGATTATTGGAAAAAGAGAAGCACAACAATGACATAAAACCATTCATCTACGAGACAATAACTTCTGGGCTAAATAAAAGTAGTTATATAAATAATTACGTTCTATTATTTACAAAAGTACTATTTTATATTACTAACCATAATGGATACCACATCAAAACATAAAATCACACTTAGTCCACCTTTTACGATTCCAACCAATACAATAGAGGACCCAACGAAAATATGCATTTCTTTTTCATTTTTAGACGTGCCAACATCTGAGGTGATTACGTTTTGGCTTCTCAACAAATTGCTCAGAGTAACTTTACTCTTTTAAAAGAGGCTTAGAAAATAGTAAAAAAGTTGGACACCTCCGACCTAAATTCTCTATCATTGTACTATCTCCACCTACATATTTTTTAAAGTAATAAATATTTAGTTAAAATCTAGGTTGAAGAACATGTATCACTTTTTAACCATGAAAAGTACAGTAAAAGGAAGTAACGTGTGTTTAACACAGATGTTTTATTATTACTTAAATTCATTTTTTATACATTGTAATAGCTGATGAGAACAATCTTTACCACCATTACCATTTAAGTAAATTATTTCTAAATTCAATTCATTTCCCAAATCTTTTAATGCTAATGACGCAACTAAGTAATACACATCATTTTGTTCAGTTTTTAATTTTTTTTGCACAGAACTTTCTTTAGTGTCACAAGTTCGTTTTGAAACATTTCCAGAAGTTACTACTTCGTTTTTACTAGAGCCTTCGCTGGACCCATCATTTATTAATTTAGGATTGTCTTCATTGCTTTGACTAGATTGTAGTAGAGCTTTTCTTTTTTCTTCTCGTCTTCTCCGTCTGCTGTTAACCCAGGTGTTAGATCGTGCTTTCAGAGTCATTATTAGAATACCTTCTTCTCGTAACTCAATTTCGGATGCAATCTAAAATTAAAAAAAAGAAACATAAAAACACAAAACCTTAAAAACAATTTATCAGCAAATAAAGCTCAAAGCTAACTTTTTTTTTAGGATTATGGTCGACCTGAAGGACAAGATTTAGATTTAGATTTATATGGTGGGACGGGACCCATGCCCCCCAGGCACCGCAGCCACCCCTTGTGCCTTCCCCTTTTAAGTCTAGTAGATGAAACCTCCCCTTCTAAGAAGGTTGAGGGCTTTCCCTACCAGTTCCATATGCGCTACAATCTTCTCTGGTCTCAAGGTACCAAAGATTTCGTAGCGCAGTCTCTCGATTGTAAAGCAATCGAATAACAGGTGAGAGGCCGTTACTTCCTCTTCCTGGCACAATCTGCACATCGGTTCCGAGCTAATAAGCCTTACCTTGTGAATAGGCCTGTAATCAGAGTGATCTGATTCCTGCCCAAACCTAGAATCACTTTGGTTCTTTGTTTGCACAACAAGGGCATAACACTCTTGCTGTGTTTGACCCCAGGAAGCATCACCCAGTACTTTTCATGTTCTCTCCAGATCCAGTCTCTGAGAGCCTCACGAACACCTGAGGGACAAACAATAGGAACATTTTTTTTTTTTAATTTATTCTTCGAAGCTCTTGGCGGATTCTTTTAGTTAAGAGACCGATTCTCTTCTTGAAAGAATAACTGACACCGATAGAAGCCTAACATCTGAGGGGACTACTTCAGAACTTTTAGGATGACGAAGTTTTGACACTAGTTTATACTCCTTCTATTTATATTTATCTTCCACGAACTTAATGTAATGGAACTGAATATTTTTTTTTATCTCTGAGAGACACAATTTAACTTTTTGATTAAAGAATTTACCGACGAATTTGTAGACGTCGAAAAAATGGATATCTTCTTTCAACTTTTCCTCCCCAAGAGATGCATTAAGAAAGATTTTCACAAATTAATCATTTAAAAATTCCAAGCTTTTGCAAAAAGAAAATTAAAATGAACTTCTCAGTCAATTACTATGACGAAAATATGGAAAATTTATTCTATCTTCTTAATGCTTAACAAAAATTTATTAAACATGAAAAATAAACTGCAAAAAAGAAGAGATAGAAACCATAAGTTACTTAAATTTAAAATTTCATATGTCCTTACAATAAATAAATGACTGTTTTGTTACTATAAATAAAAGAATTCACAGCGTTTGTCGTAAAAGAGTAAGCAAATTTTTTCTTCCCGACAAATCGAATGCGATAAGCTTTTTAACGTTTTTTTTTTTTTAAGCTTTTAAGCGCTATTTTCAACACCAACTTTATTTGTGTAGCTTCTTTTTTTGAAAGCTTTGCTGATTATGTAAAATTGTTGAGGAAAAATTTACGAATATCTAGGTTTCGTGACCGTAAATTATTGAACTAAGGATTCGAGATTGGCGAGGAATCAAATAAAAACAACAGCTCGTCTTTTTGCCAACGTTTCGACAAATATATTGTCTCTTCTTCAGGGCCTGGATATTACAAATACAAACAATTTAGAGAATCAGTAACACAGAAAATCAAATCTAAATTGTTTGTATATTTTGTATTTGTAATATCCAGGCCCTGAAGAAGACAATACGAGTATATTTGTCGAAACGTTGGCAAAAAGACGAGTTTTGTTTTTATTTGACCGATTCCTCGCCAATCACAGAATCCTTAGTTGGAAAAATTTACCATATTTACAAGTGGCCACTTCTCCATAAAAGAGAACAGAAATCCATTGTTAAAATGGATTTTAGTAATAATGTTTTTTTCCGAGTAAAAGATAGCCAAGTTAACTTTGGCAATCATCTCAAAGCAAATAAATACTTAACAAAAAAACTTAAAATTTCAGAAAAAAATAAATAAAATAAAAGAAATTCTCTCCAGATGATCGAATTTTCAGCATTTTAAAGTCGTCTACTTTAAGAAAAAGAAGATCTGTTGGATAATTAATGGTAAGATTCTTTTAATACAGCGATTTGATTACCTGTTTTTACAAAATGCTATTTATTTAGAAGCTATGCAGCAAAGGTTTCAGCAGCTGCAAGGCGTTTAAGATCTTCATTCGGCTAATAAGCGATTCATATTTCACAAAGGGATCTCTTTATCTTTGTTAAATGTCTTCATTCCATCATCATTTGTAATTACTTTCATCATTTCGCTGTATTGCAAAAGATAAAAACCATATTGAACTTGCTAAAATTTAGAAAATAGATAAAGTGGAGGTTCAACGCAGAAAACTTTACGCCTTGCTATCAACCAACCATTTTTTTTAGCGGCATGAATAATTTTGCGAAGCTAAGATTATTTTGTAAATGGTTAAGGTGATAAAACTATTATCGAATATTCAATATAAAAAAAAATGTAGGGAAATCTTCACAAACTGTTTACTTTTAACTAACTCTAGCTATTCAATTGGAGAGTTTTCTTTCCCTTGAGAAAATTGGATCACGTTCCAGGAAATATTTAGCTCCCATATGTGAATAATCTTGGAGCATAACTACGAATGATACGTCTCCAAGAGAGTTAACTGAGATATAAATCAATAATTTAAAATTCAATGAAAAAAAATATTGAAATTGCCCTTCAATTTCAGCTCAAACAAAAGCAAATTAAAAACAAATTTTGAAATAAAGTATTTTATTCACTAACCTCAAGTTTTTTAAAAAAATCTAAAAGTTTTTGTTCAACTAGAAGAAATGTTAAACTTTCACTTAATGGAACACTATAATTATAGGAAACTGATTGTTTCTTATTTTGTGGCTTAAATCCAGTTGATAAATCCAAAGTGAGATCATACGTCCACGCAAGTCCCCATCTAGTTGTACGACCCTGGCAAAACATCGTTGTAGCGTACGATGCAACTTTTTTCTGCTTTAGATAATCTTTTAGTGGGCTCAAGCTGGATTTACAACCAAGCATTACTGTGTAAATTCTGGAAATAAAGAAAGCAATATGGTTTTATATATAATCTATAACTAATTTAGTTTTATTTATTATTTATTAATTTAAAGGCGTTATCTTTAGTTATCAGAGATACTCCTTGTAGAAATAACATAAAATTAAACCTTGAATTCAACGTTATCTTGTAAGCATAACAGTGTAGTTTACAACAAGAGTATTATTTTGTTTCTTTTTGAGGGCTAAACCTTAAGCTCTGTCAAGTACAAGTAACAAAGGGATGCCAGCTACCTAAATTTTTAGTTTCTTATTTACACCTAATTATTGACTACATTTACGTTTACATCGCAATAATCGATTAGCTTTACTTTTTTTTTGGCAGTGATAGATCAACAGTGTCCAAAACTTCAGATGTTTTATTTTCTGCCCAAAATGTTTTTATAAACATTGAAATTTATCACAATCTATACTTAAATTTGAGTATATCAACCATTGTTAATAACTAAATTGATGATCCATTCTTTAAAATATTTATAAAATAAAAAAATAAAACCTGATAGAATTGAACACTTTAGTGCTATCGTCAATTATTGTTTTAACAAAGGAGATTTCTCCGCCTTTGGTAGCCAATTCCACGTTCGTACCGCTAGGAGCATTTCTAGGTTCTGAGCATAATTCATGGCGTCTCTTGGATTCCCTGTCATCTCCAAAAAATGGTGGATTACACATGCAGAAGTCATACTTTATATTTTCATTCAGTGCTCCACACAAATATGTTCCTTCTTCAACTTTTTTCACTAAAATTAAAATAATTATTTCAATGAGTACAAATATGTTAATTAAGTGATCATGTTCGTATGCTTGAATAATTGGATTGGCTTTGTAAAGCAGATTTCGTCGATACTCAAGGCACAATACACAAGACGACATACCATTCCTGTAGGAATATAATAATTCTTATACAGGCTACCGTAGTGCCACACGTTTATTAGAAAAGAGACTAGCCCATGATTAAAAGGTAACATTAAACCTTATGGAACTCCACAAATCTTGCGATGTGCTAGGCCTACAATTTGGGGAGCTTGAAAGTTAAATGGTGAATGAAAATAATGAATGTGTCGCTAATTATCAACACAGTAGAGCGAAAGCGCAAAATTAAGTTGAAAAGAAATATTTACACAACTCTTCCAATTCTGAAAAAATAGAGCAAAACGCAAAGATACTTTATTGTATATATATAATTTCAGTTCCAACTTGAACATTCCATTCGTAGCATACCTTACAAAACCACTCCATAAAAGACTCCACCACAAAACCAGGCATTCAAGACAACCTACACATCTCCCAATTTATCAACCCTGACCATTCCTGGAAAAACTCAGAAGAGATTTGAAACACAATTAACAAGAGACTTCAATGTGCTCAGAAAAGCGATGGAACATTAACATTTCATTAAATCCACTTCTTCGATTAGGCTTACGTTATCAGGAACCACCAATTCTTCAATTTTATCCACACAGTTAACGAGTAATTACATATAAAATCAAATACACTTACCTTCAATGTCTGTTTCTAATTTATTCCTCTTGACATTATCAATTGCACATTGATAATTCTCTGGATCGATTTCTGTGGCCAACATGCGCCACGAGAAGTATCTGCTGGCAAGTAACGCATAAATGCAACAAGCTCCTGCACCTAATAAAATATTTCACTTTTATTGTAAAATGGTTTTTGGATTGTAACATTTTCTTTGAGCTTTAAATCTTAAGACTGGAAAAAAGTTAGATAATTGTAAACTGTTTGTGAACTAGTTAACTTTCTCTGATCCTTCGTTAAAGAAAGGAAAGGAACTTTGCAGATTTTTTATATTCAATATTCACAGGAAATATTAGGTTATCTGAATATTAAAATCTACTGTGTCCGTAAAGAAGCAATCATACATATTTACACTCATAACGGTAGCTCAGACGAAGATGATTTCCAAGAATCATAGTTTTTGATGACAGAGGTCACTGACAAAAATAACAATAATGAATTTTAAAGTTTAAGTAAACAGATGCAACAGGCCTTATGCTGAACTCTGTCAATGAGGGTAAGAAAAGTCTTTGGACATCAATCCTCTTAATCCTCAACCGTTCTTTTACTGTTTACCAAGTTTTGGGTAAAATATATTTTCTTTTGAATTGTATATTAGTTTAAAATAAGCTTCAGATATGTTCTTGAATTATAATTTTTGTGTTTAAAGAAATACAAACCAATGTCAACTCCAAGCACAGAATGTTCTTCAGTTTTGTACATATTAATTAGATCTTCCAACCATAATAAGTAGTTCATCCGTAGTGGAAGTGTTGGAACAAGTCGGCCTTCTACTATATTCACATCTAAATTGAAATCCTTGTGTAAAAGGGACTTAGTTAAACTCCATACGGCGCCTTCGTCTTTAAAGTTCAATTTTACCTTACCACTCAAATCCTATAAAGTAAATCCAACACTCAAACGACTGCAAAGCATACATAAATTTTAATACATTCAATTAATACTATTAACAAATCTAATTCTGGCACTTAATCTAGTTTTGTAGGAATGGAACTTTTTAATTTTTATTCATTTGTCTTATCCGTAATATGCTGATAGTTCATGTAATTAAATGTACTGAACTGAGCAAACTTCAGTTGAAATTAATGTTTACACTTAAGCGACGTACCAGAATTAGGCAGACTCCAAATTTCTAGTTATCTAAAGAAAAATTTAACACTTCACAGATCCTCTGACACTTAATACATTGAATAATTACCGATCATTTTTGGTTATGTTAAACAATCCCTCGATTAAAAAAAAAATGAAACCATGAAAATAATTATGATAAAAAAAAAATACCTGATTGGCATGTTTTCTAAATTCTGGATAATCAAGGGCTAATTTCTTGAAGTCTGGTGGATTTCTATAAGGATTCCTAGGGTGCATAAACTTATTCATAGACATTTTTTGTAATCGCTACGGAACGTATAGTTCACATCTAAAATGAAATCCTTGTGTAAAAGGGACTTAGTTAAACTCCATACGGCTCCTTCGTCTTTAAAGTTCACATTATCATATAATGCTCGACTATTTTTATATTTTGAAATAAACAGTTACAACTAACAGACACCAATTACTATCAACCTTCTCGAAGGTTATAGTTAGGGGGGACATTCCAATACTTCAGATACGATACCAGTAGCTAATCGTTTCTCAAATACTTGGTATCGCGCACTCGATACTTCAACAATTTACGATATTCGATATCGATATTTATGAGTAGGTAAAGGTATTACTCTTCCCCCCACACAGCTGTAGTTTTTTGTCGAAGCAGAATATTTGGAAACGGGCGGTCTTTGAATTTTGATACAAGACTTGTTACAGCTGAAGGTACGATAGACATACGGCAAACATAGGTAGGATGAAGTTTTCAAACAATATGAAATAACTTTCTTATGATGCGCAAACTGCAAGCCCAAAGTTTTCAATGCTTTTTGTATTTATTTATTTTTTTTTGTGGACAAGCTCTTTTTTGACCATGGTCCAGAAGTAGTGACTGTCCAAACAAAATTTATTAGCATCTCAGTTCTCTTATCAGAACAATCTTGTTCCAATACAATTGTGTTTCAATCTTACAAAGACTGCTTAAAAATGTTATTACAGTCAACAGTAAATTCATAAAAATTTTATAGGTACAAAATAAAAGTAAAAAGTTTAAATAAATTCCTTATTTCTATTTACTAGCTGTAGCAGTGATATATAAATAAAAATTAATACATTTAAAAAAATAGCACTCAGTCAAAAAATATAAACATTTAAATCAATAAAAATCCAATAAATTCACGATCAACTAGTTGAGAAGTTAAAAACTGCATCGTATTTACTGAATTGCTTTCAAAATGTCCATGAAATTTCTGCTAATTATTCTAGGAATATGTTTGATTTTCTCCTGAATTCATTATTGTTCAATAATTTTAATTTTACTCATCAGTCACACTAATTGTAAATTCTCAAATTCTTTAAATAAAACCTTGACTTATCAAAATTTTTCTTGATTTTCTTCCTTCACACTTAATAAAATATAATATTTCCTTTAATCAAAGATTAATAGTAATTAATAGGCTGTAAAGTAAGGGATGTAGAGCCAAAATGAAAAATAAAGATAATTGAATAGTCATATTGTTTAATGACGTATCTAAAGCTTCTACTTATAAATTTGCTGCCCAGGATTTGTTCCTGTTAATGTAGTATAAAGATGATTCAAGTTTCTAACACCTATTTTAAAGATTGCGTGTTAAATGTGTCATAAGTAACTGCATTTAGTTACTTTTGTTGTTAGGTACCCTTTGATCAAGTATCAATGGTCTGGAGAAAGAACTGCGACAGTTCTCCTATAACTATATCATAAAGAAGTTGCTGTTTTAAAACAGATCAGTTTTTAAAAAAAGTAGGTAGTGCAAAAGAGAACCATTTCAAGAACATACAGCCCTCAAAATGCCTGAAAATGTAAGAAAACACAAACATTAAGACTATATTTGGGGCGTGAATACAGATACACATAAACTCCCTTTATTTTTAAACAAAATATTAAATGAAAACAATTTCTTAAGAAGCAGATGAACTTGATTGGAAAAATGACGATGAGATCTTTCTATTTCTCAAACTGCAAGCAAAATTGACGATAAATAAGCTGAGTGAACAATTGCAAAAAATCCGTGAAACAAAAACACATGTTACACATGAATGTCATAAAAAAGAAAAATATGTAAGAATACAAAAGCTTTTCTTGTACAGAACAACTTGAATTTCAATAAAAGATATAATTTATTTAGCATTTAAGATCCTCTGGATATCAAGTATACTTGTACATCAAGTTAAAAACAGGAAAATAGAGCCATTTATAAACATAAAATAATTATAAAAATTACATTTTTCAATTTCAAAATTTTAAACTTTTTAAAAAAAACAGAGTACAGGAATGTCTGACTTCTGTCGTGCAAGTTTTCTCATCTAAAAATCCTCCTGTGGCAAAAGAGAGATGATACTAAGGGTCTAAAAAACAAAAATCTTAATGGAAAAAATTATAATTAGAACAATATTTTCCTACCTACCTAATTTTTGATTCCACAATTATCTACTTAAAGAGAAGGAATCACCCTTCTCCACTTTCACCTTCTAACTTTGGTTTGCCCGAACAAATTGAATATCCAGAAGAAACAATTTGAAGTTTCAACTTACAACTGGAATAAGAAGCACAAAGTCCAGTGTAATTTAACTAAAACTATCGTAAATTAAGGCTTTTAATAACAGATGGTACTAATTCAAAGAACTGTCATAATTAGGAAGAGGTTATTCCAAGTTTTCTTTTTTGCTTGTATAGGTTATATAATTTTGATGTAATCAGTGACAATTTAAGTGTAACGTAAAAAAATAAAAATAAACTAAATAAAAAAAAGCCAAGGTTTTTCTTTTATTTACCAAATTTTCTAATTAAGATTCTTCATTAGAATTACTTTCATCTAAATAGTTAGCTTCCAAAAATTTTCCAGAATTTTCTTCACCAAAAATAGTTTCTAAATCAAGCTCTGAGAAATCACTTTCACTGTAATTCTTGCGTGATTCTCCAGTGTTCAATTCCTTCAATATATTGCACGCTTTTAATAAAGAATTTTTAACTTTAGCCAGATTCATCTAAAATTTAAAAAATATATATATATTTTTTTTAAAAAAACATTCTTTTCTTTCATCATTAAAAATAAAAGAAGAGTATCAACCAACCACTGAAATCATTTGGTTCGAAGCTTTTTCCAGGGAACTCGGAAGCAAGTTAAACAAAAATGAGAAACAATTTAATCGCCTTATTGTATACCTTAAAGAACGTAGAAGTGTAAGGTCTATTAAGAACCAAAGGGCTGCTTCTTTCTGGGACAGACCTTATGTCTGTTTAGGCTTCACTATTTTAAGTTCAATGAGTGAACGGTTAAACTGTAGAGTATTTGGGACTTTGGCCAACCCTTGAAATCGAAAACTTTTCGTTTAACTGTTTTTAAGAGACTTACACTGCTTTTTAAGAACATATTAACTGAATAGTCATTTATCTTTTAAGCCTCATTCTCTTTGTTCCATAAAAAGAAAACTATATAATAAGAAAAGTCACGACGATGTGCAATTAGGATACCGAATTTATAGCCAAACTGATCAGTGCTTTCAGCCAATTGATCTAGTTTAAAAGTCCACACAAAATATTGGTTTAAATCATTCAAATTCAACCTATAATTCCATAATCTACTTTTAATTGAATTAAAATTCAACAAGTAAGAAGATAACTTGTAAAATTTTCTTAATAAATGTTTAATAAGTCTTTTCATAAAACGTAATTCCATTAAATAACAATTCTGCACAATAAAATCGTGACAGCCCTGTAGTGATTCATGATTCATAAAACATGTATTAAAGGCAGGAAAAAACAAAAAACATTGTAAAGGAAACTGTTTGCATTCACAATAATTGAAAAACACTTCCTCCATTAGAAGTGAAATTTCACGAAAAGCCATGAACATATAAATCGTTAGCGCATAAAAACGTACAGACGTGAAAAAAAATGGACCACAGAGAATACCTTTCTTCACATGGGTCCATTGTCTAGAAGAAGAAGTAAAAGCACAGTAAAGCATGGTCGAGATGTCACGACGTTCTCGACCGTGAGACAAAGTCATCGGGAGAACCTCTTGGCTACTAGAAACCATGTGCGGTTCAACAACTCAACTGTACAGAGTTTTGCCAAATTAGACTAGCGATCTATGGTCAGTAGTAGACTTGCAACGTAAAAGAATGGAAAAATTTTTGTTAACGTTCGTGCAAGTTTGCCAATATCTTCCTTTGATTCCAACAGGATGTAATTACCAAATAATAGTAAGCTTGATGACTTCCAAGTAGTAATCAGTCCTATTTATTGATTTAAATGATAGTAACCAAATAATAGTAAGCTTGATGACTTCCAAGTAGTAATCAGTCCTATTTATTGATTTAAATGATAGTAACCAAATAATAGTAAGCTTGATGACTTCCAAGTAGTAATCAGTCCTATTTATTGATTTAAATGATAGTACTCCATACTCAATTATAGTCTCCGATATTAAAAATTATGCAAAAGCGAAGTGATATACAGAATGGCAGCGGATATACGAATTGTCAAAGGCGAGAAAAGGCCAATTTTGCACAGCCGTACAATCTAGTGTCCCCAAAAGACCGTGGTTTTACTGATACAAAAACTATAATAGGAAGTTTGTTAGCACAGTCATTAGAATGTGAAGGCTTAATCACAAATTATACCACCGTACCATCTAGCCCAGGATTGGGGTGGAAACATCTCACAACTGTTCCTGTACTTCTGGATGAATAGCTGACGCCAACCATCTAATCGTGGGAATGTGCCAACAATACTAAAGGAAGAGAACGATTGTGGAGGGCTGTGATAGCGACTGGATGTCCCTTTACCTGCAAATTTAAATACTATTCTGGCAGCTGATGATGGCAGCATTTACATAGAGCTCTTTGAGTTCATAACAAACAACAAGATTATTCTATAAACATTCAATATACTAAAGAAGCTTCGAAAGAAGTATGTAAATGACTGATTTGCTAGCTCAAGAGGCCAATAACAAAGGGGGGGAAAAAATGATAGTAACCAAATAATAGTAAGCTTGATGACTTCCAAGTAGTAATCAGTCCTATTTATTGATTTAAATGATATTAGACCAAAACTGGACGGACCTAACGTCTTATATTTTCTAACAATTTCTAAAAAGTCATATTTTTTGCCCAGGAAAAAAATGCCTTCAAAATAAATTTCTTTACTAAAAGGGATTTATGATATTTGTTTTTCTTTAATGGAATACTGTTTTGCTGAGCGAAACAATATCTTAACTTTTCTTTGATAGTATTCATAAGCTTCAAAAGATACATGAAATAAAGTAGTACATCAAGAAAGATATCAATAAAACATTGGATCGTTTTTCTTAAACACATTTACTAAATAATTAATTAATGGTTCACTTACTTGAACTTCAATTTCTGCAAAATGTTTATGAAAAAATCCACCACTATAACTATATTTAACTGGTACATATTTTGACGCATTTTTCTTGCTCTCTTCTTCATTTAACACTTCTTCACCATTACCTTTATCTTTCTTAATTTTCATTTTCCCTGTAACAATATCTGAATTAGAATTGTCATTATCTACTGTATTTTGATCACCAATGTTTTCTTTCTTAAATTTTGTATCTAAAACTTCATTAACTTCTTGGTTATGGATTGGATTATCTTTGACTTCTGCACTTGCATAATTATTAGTTTCAGGTTCCATGAGAAAACAAATTAGCGTCGTGATAATTATTTTGGATAACTGCAGAAAAGAAAATTGAATCTAATTCGTTAAGATTAAATAGTTCATGATTTCTTTCGTTTTTTTCTTTTTTTTCTTTCTTAATGTCAAGAGCTTAGTTTAAGTTTAATTGAGATACTGTAAACTGATTGGAAAATTCGATTTCTTGTAATCAGAAAAAATGTACAAAGGATATTTATATAATAATAAAAAAAAATGTAAATCTTGCAAAAAAAAAATAAAAAAAATTAACAAATGATTACACTTAGTGGTAACTTAGCAACATATTTCCTAATGTTTCACTAGTTATAAAGACATCGTAAAAAGTTCTAGGCTTAATGGTGAAAATATATTGTTTTTTTCGATTAAAAAATAGAATATAATAGCTTTATTGGACAGAAATATATATAAAATTTTATATTAAATGATAGGCTACAGGAAAACAAAAAGCATTTTCAGCTTGGTAAATTACCGTCAGCCTAGACGACGAATGCTGCTGTTTCTGCATTTCATAGTTAATATTAAGGCCAATGCTAGATTGTATATGTTGGGTCGATCTATTTTGAAAAGAAAGCAGTAAAAACCAGTGGAAAAAGTGAAAGTTATTCCTTAATTTCACTGGAATGCTGCTGTTTCTGCATTTCATTGTTAATATTAAGGCCAATGCTATGTATATGTTAGGTCGATCTATTTTGGAAAACAAGAAGTAAAAACCAGTGGAAAAAGTGGAAGTTACTCCTTAATTTCACTGGAATGCTGCTGTTTCTGCATTTCATAGTTAATATTAAGGCCAATGCTATGTATATGTTAGGTCGATCTATTTTGGAAAACAAGAAGTAAAAACCAGTGGAAAAAGTGGAAGTTACTCCTTAATTTCACTGGAATGCTGCTGTTTCTGCATTTCATAGTTAATATTAAGGCCAATGCTCGATTGTACATGTTGGGTCGAACTATTTTGAAAAACAAGAAGTAAAAACCAGTGGAAAAAGTGGAAGTTATTCCTTAATTTCACTGGAATGCTGCTGTTTCTGCATTTCATAGTTAATATTAAGAGCAATGCTAGATTATATATGTTGGGACGATCTATTTTGAAAAACAAGAAGAAAAAACCAGTGGAAAAAGAGGAAGTTTTTCCTTAATTTCACTGGAATGCTGCTGTTTCTGCATTTCATAGTTAATATTAAGGCTAATGCTATGTATATGTTAGGTCGATCTATTTTGGAAAACAAGAAGTAAAAACCAGTGGAAAAAGTGGAAGTTACTCCTTAATTTCACTGGAATGCTGCTGTTTCTGCATTTCATAGTTAATATTAAGGCCAATGCTATGTATATGTTAGGTCGATCTATTTTGGAAAACAAGAAGTAAAAACCAGTGGAAAAAGTGGAAGTTACTCCTTAATTTCACTGGAATGCTGCTGTTTCTGCATTTCATAGTTAATATTAAGGCCAATGCTCGATTGTACATGTTGGGTCGAACTATTTTGAAAAACAAGAAGTAAAAACCAGTGGAAAAAGTGGAAGTTATTCCTTAATTTCACTGGAATGCTGCTGTTTCTGCATTTGATAGTTAATATTAAGAGCAATGCTAGATTATATATGTTGGGTCGATCTATTTTGAAAAACAAGAAGAAAAAACCAGTGGAAAAAGAGGAAGTTTTTCCTTAATTTCACTGGAATGCTGCTGTTTCTGCATTTCATAGTTAATATTAAGGCTAATGCTATGTATATGTTAGGTCGATCTATTTTGAAAAACAAGAAGAAAAAACCAGTGGAAAAAGAGGAAGTTTTTCCTTAATTTCACTGGAATGCTGCTGTTTCTGCATTTCATAGTTAATATTAAGGCTAATGCTATGTATATGTTAGGTCGATCTATTTTGGAAAACAAGAAGTAAAAACCAGTGGAAAAAGTGGAAGTTACTCCTTAATTTCACTGGAATGCTGCTGTTTCTGCATTTCATAGTTAATATTAAGGCCAATGCTATGTATATGTTAGGTCGATCTATTTTGGAAAACAAGAAGTAAAAACCAGTGGAAAAAATGGAAGTTACTCCTTAATTTCACTGGAATGCTGCTGTTTCTGCATTTCATAGTTAATATTAAGGCCAATGCTCGATTGTACATGTTGGGTCGAACTATTTTGAAAAACAAGAAGTAAAAACCAGTGGAAAAAGTGGAAGTTATTCCTTAATTTCACTGGAATGCTGCTGTTTCTGCATTTGATAGTTAATATTAAGAGCAATGCTAGATTATATATGTTGGGTCGATCTATTTTGAAAAACAAGAAGAAAAAACCAGTGGAAAAAGAGGAAGTTTTTCCTTAATTTCACTGGAATGCTGCTGTTTCTGCATTTCATAGTTAATATTAAGGCTAATGCTAGATTGCAGAGTTGGGCACTGAAAAATTAAATTCTAAATTGATTGAATTTATTTTTAATTTTAATCAGAATTTAATCGGCGAATTTAATCTTAATTTTAATCATATGACAATTATTTAATCAATTAAATTTCAGATTTAATCGTTAATCAAACTAATTTAATCAAACTAAAAAAATTATGATTAAATCTGAGAATTAAATTGAACTTTAATTTTAATCACCGAATTAGTTCAATTTCAATCGTTATTCAAACTAATTTAATCATCCACTTTTATAGCTTTTCAACCAATGGTTCCAACCACGTTTTGGTGAGGCCATTTTTCTAAGCGTCTTCAATAAATACTTTTCGGATAATTTTTGTAGACTTGGACTTCTTCACGAATCTCTAGACCAGTGGTTCTTAAACTTTTCATAGACGCGGAACACAATTATATGTATAGATATATATTTTTCTCGCGGAACACTAACATTAAATAAAGTGTATAAGAGAACAAAATTTCATACCAATACGTGGTTCACGGTGGGAGATATAGAACGGCCACAATTTTACAGAATTTCATGACCCAAAAATTTTTCAACCCTTTATATCTTCTACCTTTTTAGATCTGTGCACAAAATAACTATAGTTTATAATTGAGAAAAACAAAGTGTACAAGAGAATAAAATTCCATATGAATACGTGGTTCACAGTGGAAGATATAGAACGGCCATAATTATACAGAATTTCATGACCCAAAAAATTTTCAACCCTTTATATCTTCTACCTTTTTAGATCTGTGCACAAAATGACTATAGTTTATAATTGAGAAAAACAAAGTGTATAAGAGAACAAAATTCCATATGAATACGTGGTTCACAGTGGAAGATATAGAACGGCCAAAATTTTACAGAATTTCATGACCCAAAAAATTTTCAACGCTTCATATCTTCTACCTTTTTAGATCTGTGCACAAAATGACTATAGTTTATAATTGAGAAAAACAAAGTGTACAAGAGAACAAAATTCCATATGAATACGTGGTTCACAGTGGAAGATATAGAACGGCCATAATTATACAGAATTTCATGACCCAAAAAATTTTCAACCCTTTATATCTTCTACCTTTTTAGATCTGTGCACAAAATAACTATAGTTTATAATTGAGAAAAACAGTGTACAAGAGAACAAAATTCCAAATGAATACGTGGTTCACAGTGGAAGATATAGAACGGCCATAATTATACAGAATTTCATGACCCAAAAAATTTTCAACCCTTTATATCTTCTACCTTTTTAGATCTGTGCACAAAATAACTATAGCTTATAATTGAGAAAAACTAAGTATCTAAGAGAACAAAATTTCATACCAATACGTGGTTCACGGTGGGAGATATAGAACGGCCACAATTTTACAGAATTTCATGACCCAAATTTTTTTTAACCCTTTATATCTTCTACCTTTTTAGATCTGTGCACAAAATGACTATAGTTTATAATTGAGAAAAAAAAAGTGTATAAGAGAACAAAATTCCATATGAATACGTGGTTCACAGTGGAAGATATAGAACGGCCACAATTTTACAGAATTTCATGACCCAAAAAATTTTCAACGCTTCATATCTTCTACCTTTTTAGATCTGTGCACAAAATGACTATAGTTTATAATTGAGAAAAACAAAGTGTACAAGAGAACAAAATTCCATATGAATACGTGGTTCACAGTGGAAGATATAGAACGGCCATAATTATACAGAATTTCATGACCCAAAAAATTTTCAACCCTTTATATCTTCTACCTTTTTAGATCTGTGCACAAAATAACTATAGTTTATAATTGAGAAAAACAAAGTGTACAAGAGAACAAAATTCCAAATGAATACGTGGTTCACAGTGGAAGATATAGAACGGCCATAATTATACAGAATTTCATGACCCAAAAAATTTTCAACCCTTTATATCTTCTACCTTTTTAGATCTGTGCACAAAATAACTATAGCTTATAATTGAGAAAAACTAAGTATCTAAGAGAACAAAATTTCATACCAATACGTGGTTCACGGTGGGAGATATAGAACGGCCACAATTTTACAGAATTTCATGACCCAAAATTTTTTTAACCCTTTATATCTTCTACCTTTTTAGATCTGTGCACAAAATGACTATAGTTTATAATTGAGAAAAACAAAGTGTACAAGAGAACAAAATTCCATATGAATACGTGGTTCACAGTGGAAGATATAGAACGGCCATAATTATACAGAATTTCATGACCCAAAAAATTTTCAACCCTTTATATCTTTTACCTTTTTAGATCTGTGCACAAAATAACTATAGTTTATAATTGAGAAAAACAAAGTGTACAAGAAAACAAAATTTCATACGAATACGTGGTTCAGGGTGGGAGATATAGAAAGGCCACAATTTTACAGAATTTCATGACCCAAAAAATTTTTAACCCTTTATATCATCTACCTTTTCAGATCTGTGCACAAAATGACTATAGTTTATAATTGAGAAAAACAAACTGTACAAGAGCACAAAAATTCATACCAATACGTGGTCCACAGTGGAAGATATAAAACGGCCACAATTATACAGAATTTCGTGACCCAAAAAATTTTCAACGCTTTATATCTTCAACTTTTTTAGATCTGTGCACAAAATGACTATAGTTTATAATTGAGAAAAACAAAGTGTACAAGAGAACAAAATTCCATATGAATACGTGGTTCACAGTGGAAAATATCGAACGGCCATAATTATACAGAATTTCATGACCCAAAAAATTTTCAACCCTTTATATCTTCTACCTTTTTAGATCTGTGCACAAAATAACTATAGTTTATAATTGAGAAAAACAAAGTGTACAAGAGAACAAAATTCCATATGAATACGTGGTTCACAGTGGAAGATATAGAACGGCCATAATTATACAGAATTTCATGACCCAAAAAATTGTCAACCCTTTATATCTTCTACCTTTTTAGATCTGTGCACAAAATGACTATAGTTTATAATTGAGAAAAACAAAGTGTACAAGAGAACAAAATTCCATATAAATACGTGGTTCACAGTGGAAGATATAGAACGGCCATAATTATACAGAATTTCATGACCCAAAAAATTTTCAACACTTTATATCTTCTACCTTTTTAGATCTGTGCACAAAATGACTATAGTTTATAATTGAGAAAAACAAAGTGTACAAGAGCACAAAATTCCATATGAATACGTGGTTCACAGTGGAAGATATAGAACGGCCATAATTTTATAGAATTTCATGACCCAAAAAATTTTCAACCCTTTATATCTTCTACCTTTTTAGATCTGTGCACAAAATAACTATAGCTTATAATTGAGAAAAACTAAGTGTCTAAGAGAACAAAATTTCATACCAATACGTGGTTCTCGGTGGGAGATATAGTGCGGCCACAATTTTACAGAAGTTCATGACCCAAAATTTTTTTAACCCTTTATATCTTCTACCTTTTTAGATCTGTGCACAAAATGACTATAGTTTATAATTGAGAAAAACAAAGTGTATAAGAGAACAAAATTCCATATGAATACGTGGTTCACAGTGGAAGATATAGAACGGCCATAATTATACAGAATTTCATGACCCAAAAAATTTTCAAAACTTTAAATCTTTTATTTTTTTAGATCTGTGCACAAAATAACTATAGTTTATAATTGAGAAAAACAAAGTGTACAAGAAAACGAAATTTCATACGAATACGTGGTTCAGGGTGGGAGATATAGAACGGCCATAATTTTACAGAATTTCATGACCCAAAAAATTTTCAACCCTTTATATCTTCTACCTTTTTAGATCTGTGCACAAAATGACTATAGTTTATAATTGAGAAAAACAAAGTGTACAAGAAAACAAAATTTCATACGAATACGTGGTTCACGGTGGGAGATATAGAACGGCCATAATTTTACAGAATTTCATGACCCAAAAAATTTTCAATCTTATATCTTCTACCTTTTTAGATCTGTGCACAAAATAAATATAGTTTATAATTGAGAAAAACAGTGTACAAGAGAACAAAATTTCATACGAATACGTGGTTCACGGTGGGAGATATAGAACGGCCATAATTTTACAGAATTTCATGACCCAAACAATTTTCAAAACTTTATATCTTCTACCTTTTTAGATCTGTGCACAAAATGACTATAGTTTATAATTGAGAAAAACAAAGTGTACAAGAGAACAAAATTCCATATGAATACGTGGTTCACAGTGGAAGATATAGAACGGACATAATTATACAGAATTTCATGACCCAAAAATTTTTCAACCCCTTATATCTTCTACCTTTTTAGATCTGTGCACAAAATAAATAGATAATAATTGAGAAAAACAAAGTGTACAAGAGAACAAAATTTCATACGAATACGTGGTGCACGGTGGAATATATAGAACGGCCATAATTTTACAGAATTTCATGACCCAAAAAATTTTCAACCCTTTATATATTCTACCTTTTTAGATCTGTGCACAAAATAACTATAGTTTATAATTGAGAAAAACAAAGTGTACAAGAGAACAAAATTCCATATGAATACGTAGTTCACGGTGGGGGATATTGAACGGCCATAATTTTACAGAATTTCATGACCCAAAAAATTTTCAACCCTTTATATCTTTTACCTTTTTAGATCTGTGCACAAAATAACTATAGTTTATAATTGAGAAAAACAAAGTGTGCAGGAGAACAAAATTCCATATGAATACGTGGTTCACATTGGGAGATATAGAACGGCCACAATTTTACAGAATTTCATGACCCAAAAAATTTTCAACCCTTTATATCTTTTACCTTTTTAGATCTGTGCACAAAAAAACTATAGTTTATAATTGAGAAAAACAAAGTGTACAAGAGTACAAAATTTCATACCAATACGTGGTCCACATTGGGAGATATAGAACGGCCACAATTTTACAGAATTTCATGACCCAAAAAATTTTCAACCCTTTATATCTTCTACCTTTTTAGATCTGTGCACAAAATGACTCTAGTTTATAATTGAGAAAACAAAGTGTACAAGAGAACAAAATTCCATATGAATACGTGGTTCACAGTGGAAGATATAGAACGGCCATAATTATACAGAATTTCATGACCCAAAAAATTTTCAATCCTTTATATCTTTTACTTTTTTAGATCTGTGCACAAAATAACTATAGTTTATAATTGAGAAAAACAAAGTGTACAAGAAAACAAAATTTCATACGAATACGTGGTTCACGGTGGGAGATATAGAACGGCCATAATTTTACAGAATTTCATGACCCAAAAAATTTTCAACCTTTTATATATTCTACCTTTTTGATCTGTGCACAAAATAAATATAGTTTATAATTGAGAAAAACAAAGTGTATAAGAGAACAAAATTTCATACCAATACGTGGTGCACGGTGGGAGATATAGAACGGCCACAATTTTACAGAATTTCATGACCCCAAAAATTTTTAACCCTTTATATCTTCTACCTTTTTAGATCTGTGCACAAAATGACTATAGTTTATAATTGAGAAAAACAAAGTGTGCAAGAGAACAAAATTCCATATGAATACGTGGTTCACAGTGGAAGATATAGAACGGCCATAATTATACAGAATTTCATGACCCAAAAAATTTTCTACCCTATATATCTTTTACCTTTTTAGATCTGTGCACAAAATAACTATAGTTTATAATTGAGAAAAACAAAGTGTACAAGAGAACAAAATTCCATATGAATACGTAGTTCACGGTGGGAGATATTGAACGGCCATAATTCTACAGAATTTCATGACCCAAAAAATTTTCAACCCTTTATATCTTTTACCTTTTTAGATCTGTGCACAAAGTAACTATAGTTTATAATTGAGAAAAACAAAGTGTACAAGAGTACAAAATTTCATACTAATACGTGATCCACAGTGGGAGATATAGAACGGCCACAATTTTACAGAATTTCATGACCCAAAAAATTTTCAACCCTTTTTATCTTCTATATTTATAGATCTGTGCACAAAATAACTATAGTTTATAATTGAGAAAAACAAAGTGTACAAGAGAACAAAATTCCATATGAATACGTAGTTCACGGTGGGAGATATTGAACGGCCATAATTTTACAGAATTTCATGACCCAAAAAATTTTCAACCCTTTATATCTTTTACCTTTTTAGATCTGTGCACAAAATAACTATAGTTTATAATTGAGAAAAACAAAGTGTACAAGAGTACAAAATTTCATACCAATACGTGATCCACAGTGGGAGATATAGAACGGCCACAATTTTACAGAATTTCATGACCCAAAAAATTTTCAACCCTTTTTATCTTCTATATTTATAGATCTTTGCACAAAATAACTATAGTTTATAATTGAGAAAAACAAAGTGTATAAGAGAAAAAAATTCCATAATAATACGTGATTCACGGTGGGAGATATAGAACGGCCATAATTTTACAGAATTTCATGACCCAAACAATTTTCAACCCTTTTTATCTTCTATATTTATAGATCTGTGCACAAAATAACTATAGTTTATAATTGAGAAAAACAAAGTGTATAAGAGAAAAAAACTCCATAATAAAACGTGATTCACGATGGGAGATATAGAACGGCCATAATTTTACAGAATTTCATGACCCAAAAAATTTTAAACCCTTTTTATCTTCTATATTTATAGATCTGTGCACAAAATAACTATAGTTTATAATTGAGAAAAACAAAGTGTATAAGAGAAAAAAATTCCATAATAATACGTGATTCACGGTGGGAGATATAGAACGGCCATAATTTTACAGAATTTCATGACCCAAAAAATTTTAAACCCTTTTTATCTTCTATATTTATAGATCTGTGCACAAAATAACTATAGTTTATAATTGAGAAAAACAAAGTGTATAAGAGAAAAAAATTCCATAATAATACGTGATTCACGATGGGAGATATAGAACGGCCATAATTTTACAGAATTTCATGACCCAAAAAATTTTCAACCCTTTTTATCTTCTATATTTATAGATCTGTGCAAAAAATAACTATAGTTTATAATTGAGAAAAACAAAGTGTATAAGAGAAAAAAATTCCATAATAATACGTGATTCACGGTGGGAGATATAGAACGGCCATAATTTTACAGAATTTCATGACCCAAAAAATTTTCAACCCTTTTTATCTTCTATATATATAGATCTGTGCACAAAATAACTATAGTTTATAATTGAGAAAAACAAAGTGTATAAGAGAAAAAAATTCCATAATAATACGTGGTTCACAGTGCGAGATATAGAACGGCCACAATTTTACAGAATTTCATGACCCAAAAAATTTTTAACCCTTTATATCTTCTACCTTTTTAGATCTGTGCACAAAATGACTATAAATTAAAATTGAGAAAAACAAAGTGTACAAGAGTACAAAATTTCATACGAATACGTGGTTCACGGTGGAATATATAGAACGGCCATAATTTTACAGAATTTCATGACCCAAAAAATTTTCAACCCTTTATATATTCTACCTTTTTAGATCTGTGCACAAAATAACTATAGCTTATAATTGAGAAAAACAAAGTGTACAAGAGAACAAAATTCCATATGAATACGTGGTTCAGAGTGGAAGATATAGAACGGCCATAATTATACAGAATTTCATGACCCAAAAATTTTTAACCCTTTATATCTTCTACCTTTTTAGATCTGTGCACAAAATGACTATAGTTTATAATTGAGAAAAACAAAGTGTGCAAGAGAACAAAATTCCATATGAATACGTGGTTCAGAGTGGAAGATATAGAACGGCCATAATTATACAGAATTTCATGACCCAAAAAATTTTCTACCCTATATATCTTTTACCTTTTTAGATCTGTGCACAAAATAACTATAGTTTATAATTGAGAAAAACAAAGTGTACAAGAGAACAAAATTCCATATGAATACGTAGTTCACGGTGGGAGATATTGAACGGCCATAATTTTACAGAATTTCATGACCCAAAAAATTTTCAACCCTTTATATCTTTTACCTTTTTAGATCTGTGCACAAAATAACTATAGTTTATAATTGAGAAAAACAAAGTGTACAAGAGTACAAAATTTCATACCAATACGTGATCCACAGTAAGAGATATAGAACGGCCACAATTTTACAGAATTTCATGACCCAAAAAATTTTCAACCCTTTTTATCTTCTATATTTATAGATCTTTGCACAAAATAACTATAGTTTATAATTGAGAAAAACAAAGTGTATAAGAGAAAAAAAATTCCATAATAATACGTGATTCACGGTGGGAGATATAGAACGGCCATAATTTTACCGAATTTCATGACCCAAAAAATTTTCAACCCTTTATATCTTCTACCTTTTTAGATCTGTGCACAAAATAACTATAGCTTATAATTGAGAAAAACTAAGTATCTAAGAGAACAAAATTTCATACCAATACGTGGTTCACGGTGGGAGATATAGAACGGCCACAATTTTACAGAATTTCATGACCCAAAATTTTTTTAACCCTTTATATCTTCTACCTTTTTAGATCTGTGCACAAAATGACTATAGTTTATAATTGAGAAAAACAAAGTGTACAAGAGAACAAAATTCCATATGAATACGTGGTTCACAGTGGAAGATATAGAACGGCCATAATTATACAGAATTTCATGACCCAAAAAATTTTCAACCCTTTATATCTTTTACCTTTTTAGATCTGTGCACAAAATAACTATAGTTTATAATTGAGAAAAACAAAGTGTACAAGAAAACAAAATTTCATACGAATACGTGGTTCAGGGTGGGAGATATAGAAAGGCCACAATTTTACAGAATTTCATGACCCAAAAAATTTTTAACCCTTTATATCATCTACCTTTTCAGATCTGTGCACAAAATGACTATAGTTTATAATTGAGAAAAACAAACTGTACAAGAGCACAAAAATTCATACCAATACGTGGTCCACAGTGGAAGATATAAAACGGCCACAATTATACAGAATTTCGTGACCCAAAAAATTTTCAACGCTTTATATCTTCAACTTTTTTAGATCTGTGCACAAAATGACTATAGTTTATAATTGAGAAAAACAAAGTGTACAAGAGAACAAAATTCCATATGAATACGTGGTTCACAGTGGAAAATATCGAACGGCCATAATTATACAGAATTTCATGACCCAAAAAATTTTCAACCCTTTATATCTTCTACCTTTTTAGATCTGTGCACAAAATAACTATAGTTTATAATTGAGAAAAACAAAGTGTACAAGAGAACAAAATTCCATATGAATACGTGGTTCACAGTGGAAGATATAGAACGGCCATAATTATACAGAATTTCATGACCCAAAAAATTGTCAACCCTTTATATCTTCTACCTTTTTAGATCTGTGCACAAAATGACTATAGTTTATAATTGAGAAAAACAAAGTGTACAAGAGAACAAAATTCCATATAAATACGTGGTTCACAGTGGAAGATATAGAACGGCCATAATTATACAGAATTTCATGACCCAAAAAATTTTCAACACTTTATATCTTCTACCTTTTTAGATCTGTGCACAAAATGACTATAGTTTATAATTGAGAAAAACAAAGTGTACAAGAGCACAAAATTCCATATGAATACGTGGTTCACAGTGGAAGATATAGAACGGCCATAATTTTATAGAATTTCATGACCCAAAAAATTTTCAACCCTTTATATCTTCTACCTTTTTAGATCTGTGCACAAAATAACTATAGCTTATAATTGAGAAAAACTAAGTGTCTAAGAGAACAAAATTTCATACCAATACGTGGTTCTCGGTGGGAGATATAGTGCGGCCACAATTTTACAGAAGTTCATGACCCAAAATTTTTTTAACCCTTTATATCTTCTACCTTTTTAGATCTGTGCACAAAATGACTATAGTTTATAATTGAGAAAAACAAAGTGTATAAGAGAACAAAATTCCATATGAATACGTGGTTCACAGTGGAAGATATAGAACGGCCATAATTATACAGAATTTCATGACCCAAAAAATTTTCAAAACTTTAAATCTTTTATTTTTTTAGATCTGTGCACAAAATAACTATAGTTTATAATTGAGAAAAACAAAGTGTACAAGAAAACGAAATTTCATACGAATACGTGGTTCAGGGTGGGAGATATAGAACGGCCATAATTTTACAGAATTTCATGACCCAAAAAATTTTCAACCCTTTATATCTTCTACCTTTTTAGATCTGTGCACAAAATGACTATAGTTTATAATTGAGAAAAACAAAGTGTACAAGAAAACAAAATTTCATACGAATACGTGGTTCACGGTGGGAGATATAGAACGGCCATAATTTTACAGAATTTCATGACCCAAAAAATTTTCAATCTTATATCTTCTACCTTTTTAGATCTGTGCACAAAATAAATATAGTTTATAATTGAGAAAAACAGTGTACAAGAGAACAAAATTTCATACGAATACGTGGTTCACGGTGGGAGATATAGAACGGCCATAATTTTACAGAATTTCATGACCCAAACAATTTTCAAAACTTTATATCTTCTACCTTTTTAGATCTGTGCACAAAATGACTATAGTTTATAATTGAGAAAAACAAAGTGTACAAGAGAACAAAATTCCATATGAATACGTGGTTCACAGTGGAAGATATAGAACGGACATAATTATACAGAATTTCATGACCCAAAAATTTTTCAACCCCTTATATCTTCTACCTTTTTAGATCTGTGCACAAAATAAATAGATAATAATTGAGAAAAACAAAGTGTACAAGAGAACAAAATTTCATACGAATACGTGGTGCACGGTGGAATATATAGAACGGCCATAATTTTACAGAATTTCATGACCCAAAAAATTTTCAACCCTTTATATATTCTACCTTTTTAGATCTGTGCACAAAATAACTATAGTTTATAATTGAGAAAAACAAAGTGTACAAGAGAACAAAATTCCATATGAATACGTAGTTCACGGTGGGGGATATTGAACGGCCATAATTTTACAGAATTTCATGACCCAAAAAATTTTCAACCCTTTATATCTTTTACCTTTTTAGATCTGTGCACAAAATAACTATAGTTTATAATTGAGAAAAACAAAGTGTGCAGGAGAACAAAATTCCATATGAATACGTGGTTCACATTGGGAGATATAGAACGGCCACAATTTTACAGAATTTCATGACCCAAAAAATTTTCAACCCTTTATATCTTTTACCTTTTTAGATCTGTGCACAAAAAAACTATAGTTTATAATTGAGAAAAACAAAGTGTACAAGAGTACAAAATTTCATACCAATACGTGGTCCACATTGGGAGATATAGAACGGCCACAATTTTACAGAATTTCATGACCCAAAAAATTTTCAACCCTTTATATCTTCTACCTTTTTAGATCTGTGCACAAAATGACTCTAGTTTATAATTGAGAAAACAAAGTGTACAAGAGAACAAAATTCCATATGAATACGTGGTTCACAGTGGAAGATATAGAACGGCCATAATTATACAGAATTTCATGACCCAAAAAATTTTCAATCCTTTATATCTTTTACTTTTTTAGATCTGTGCACAAAATAACTATAGTTTATAATTGAGAAAAACAAAGTGTACAAGAAAACAAAATTTCATACGAATACGTGGTTCACGGTGGGAGATATAGAACGGCCATAATTTTACAGAATTTCATGACCCAAAAAATTTTCAACCTTTTATATATTCTACCTTTTTGATCTGTGCACAAAATAAATATAGTTTATAATTGAGAAAAACAAAGTGTATAAGAGAACAAAATTTCATACCAATACGTGGTGCACGGTGGGAGATATAGAACGGCCACAATTTTACAGAATTTCATGACCCCAAAAATTTTTAACCCTTTATATCTTCTACCTTTTTAGATCTGTGCACAAAATGACTATAGTTTATAATTGAGAAAAACAAAGTGTGCAAGAGAACAAAATTCCATATGAATACGTGGTTCACAGTGGAAGATATAGAACGGCCATAATTATACAGAATTTCATGACCCAAAAAATTTTCTACCCTATATATCTTTTACCTTTTTAGATCTGTGCACAAAATAACTATAGTTTATAATTGAGAAAAACAAAGTGTACAAGAGAACAAAATTCCATATGAATACGTAGTTCACGGTGGGAGATATTGAACGGCCATAATTTTACAGAATTTCATGACCCAAAAAATTTTCAACCCTTTATATCTTTTACCTTTTTAGATCTGTGCACAAAGTAACTATAGTTTATAATTGAGAAAAACAAAGTGTACAAGAGTACAAAATTTCATACTAATACGTGATCCACAGTGGGAGATATAGAACGGCCACAATTTTACAGAATTTCATGACCCAAAAAATTTTCAACCCTTTTTATCTTCTATATTTATAGATCTGTGCACAAAATAACTATAGTTTATAATTGAGAAAAACAAAGTGTACAAGAGAACAAAATTCCATATGAATACGTAGTTCACGGTGGGAGATATTGAACGGCCATAATTTTACAGAATTTCATGACCCAAAAAATTTTCAACCCTTTATATCTTTTACCTTTTTAGATCTGTGCACAAAATAACTATAGTTTATAATTGAGAAAAACAAAGTGTACAAGAGTACAAAATTTCATACCAATACGTGATCCACAGTGGGAGATATAGAACGGCCACAATTTTACAGAATTTCATGACCCAAAAAATTTTCAACCCTTTTTATCTTCTATATTTATAGATCTTTGCACAAAATAACTATAGTTTATAATTGAGAAAAACAAAGTGTATAAGAGAAAAAAATTCCATAATAATACGTGATTCACGGTGGGAGATATAGAACGGCCATAATTTTACAGAATTTCATGACCCAAACAATTTTCAACCCTTTTTATCTTCTATATTTATAGATCTGTGCACAAAATAACTATAGTTTATAATTGAGAAAAACAAAGTGTATAAGAGAAAAAAACTCCATAATAAAACGTGATTCACGATGGGAGATATAGAACGGCCATAATTTTACAGAATTTCATGACCCAAAAAATTTTAAACCCTTTTTATCTTCTATATTTATAGATCTGTGCACAAAATAACTATAGTTTATAATTGAGAAAAACAAAGTGTATAAGAGAAAAAAATTCCATAATAATACGTGATTCACGGTGGGAGATATAGAACGGCCATAATTTTACAGAATTTCATGACCCAAAAAATTTTAAACCCTTTTTATCTTCTATATTTATAGATCTGTGCACAAAATAACTATAGTTTATAATTGAGAAAAACAAAGTGTATAAGAGAAAAAAATTCCATAATAATACGTGATTCACGATGGGAGATATAGAACGGCCATAATTTTACAGAATTTCATGACCCAAAAAATTTTCAACCCTTTTTATCTTCTATATTTATAGATCTGTGCAAAAAATAACTATAGTTTATAATTGAGAAAAACAAAGTGTATAAGAGAAAAAAATTCCATAATAATACGTGATTCACGGTGGGAGATATAGAACGGCCATAATTTTACAGAATTTCATGACCCAAAAAATTTTCAACCCTTTTTATCTTCTATATATATAGATCTGTGCACAAAATAACTATAGTTTATAATTGAGAAAAACAAAGTGTATAAGAGAAAAAAATTCCATAATAATACGTGGTTCACAGTGCGAGATATAGAACGGCCACAATTTTACAGAATTTCATGACCCAAAAAATTTTTAACCCTTTATATCTTCTACCTTTTTAGATCTGTGCACAAAATGACTATAAATTAAAATTGAGAAAAACAAAGTGTACAAGAGTACAAAATTTCATACGAATACGTGGTTCACGGTGGAATATATAGAACGGCCATAATTTTACAGAATTTCATGACCCAAAAAATTTTCAACCCTTTATATATTCTACCTTTTTAGATCTGTGCACAAAATAACTATAGCTTATAATTGAGAAAAACAAAGTGTACAAGAGAACAAAATTCCATATGAATACGTGGTTCAGAGTGGAAGATATAGAACGGCCATAATTATACAGAATTTCATGACCCAAAAATTTTTAACCCTTTATATCTTCTACCTTTTTAGATCTGTGCACAAAATGACTATAGTTTATAATTGAGAAAAACAAAGTGTGCAAGAGAACAAAATTCCATATGAATACGTGGTTCAGAGTGGAAGATATAGAACGGCCATAATTATACAGAATTTCATGACCCAAAAAATTTTCTACCCTATATATCTTTTACCTTTTTAGATCTGTGCACAAAATAACTATAGTTTATAATTGAGAAAAACAAAGTGTACAAGAGAACAAAATTCCATATGAATACGTAGTTCACGGTGGGAGATATTGAACGGCCATAATTTTACAGAATTTCATGACCCAAAAAATTTTCAACCCTTTATATCTTTTACCTTTTTAGATCTGTGCACAAAATAACTATAGTTTATAATTGAGAAAAACAAAGTGTACAAGAGTACAAAATTTCATACCAATACGTGATCCACAGTAAGAGATATAGAACGGCCACAATTTTACAGAATTTCATGACCCAAAAAATTTTCAACCCTTTTTATCTTCTATATTTATAGATCTTTGCACAAAATAACTATAGTTTATAATTGAGAAAAACAAAGTGTATAAGAGAAAAAAAATTCCATAATAATACGTGATTCACGGTGGGAGATATAGAACGGCCATAATTTTACCGAATTTCATGACCCAAAAAATTTTCAACCCTTTTTATCTTCTATATTTATAGATCTGTGCACAAAATAACTATAGTTTATAATTGAGAAAAACAAAGTGTATAAGAGAAAAAAACTCCATAATAATACGTGATTCACGATGGGAGATATAGAACGGCCATAATTTTACAGAATTTCATGACCCAAAAAATTTTAAACCCTTTTTATCTTCTATATTTATAGATCTGTGCACAAAATAACTATAGTTTATAATTGAGAAAAACAAAGTGTATAAGAGAAAAAAATTCCATAATAATACGTGATTCACGGTGGGAGATATAGAACGGCCATAATTTTACAGAATTTCATGACCCAAAAAATTTTCAACCCTTTTTATCTTCTATATTTATAGATCTGTGCACAAAATAACTATAGTTTATAATTGAGAAAAACAAAGTGTATAAGAGAAAAAAATTCCATAATAATACGTGATTCACGATGGGAGATATAGAACGGCCATAATTTTACAGAATTTCATGACCCAAAAAATTTTCAACCCTTTTTATCTTCTATATTTATAGATCTGTGCACAAAATAACTATAGTTTATAATTGAGAAAAACAAAGTGTATAAGAGAAAAAAATTCCATAATAATACGTGGTTCACAGTGCGAGATATAGAACGGCCACAATTTTACAGAATTTCATGACCCAAAAAATTTTTAACCCTTTATATCTTCTACCTTTTTAGATCTGTGCACAAAATGACTATAGTTTATAATTGAGAAAAACAAAGTGTACAAGAGTACATAATTTCATACGAATACGTGGTTCACGGTGGAATATATAGAACGGCCATAATTTTACAGAATTTCATGACCCAAAAAATTTTCAACCCTTTATATATTCTACCTTTTTAGATCTGTGCACAAAATAACTATAGTTTATAATTGAGAAAAACAAAGTGTACAAGAGAACAAAATTCCATATGAATACGTGGTTCACAGTGGAAGATATAGAACGGCCATAATTATACAGAATTTCATGACCCAAAAATTTTTAACCCTTTATATCTTCTACCTTTTTAGATCTGTGCACAAAATGACTATAGTTTATAATTGAGAAAAACAAAGTGTGCAAGAGAACAAAATTCCATATGAATACGTGGTTCACAGTGGAAGATATAGAACGGCCATAATTATACAGAATTTCATGACCCAAAAAATTTTCTACCCTATATATCTTTTACCTTTTTAGATCTGTGCAGAAAATAACTATAGTTTATAATTGAGAAAAACAAAGTGTACAAGAGAACAAAATTCCATATGAATACGTAGTTCACGGTGGGAGATATTGAACGGCCATAATTTTACAGAATTTCATGACCCAAAAAATTTTCAACCCTTTATATCTTTTATTTTTTTAGATCTGTGCACAAAATAACTATAGTTTATAATTGAGAAAAACAAAGTGTACAAGAGTACAAAATTTCATACCAATACGTGATCCACAGTGGGAGATATAGAACGGCCACAATTTTACAGAATTTCATGACCCAAAAAATTTTCAACCCTTTTTATCTTCTATATTTATAGATCGGTGCACAAAATAACTATAGTTTATAATTGAGAAAAACAAAGTGTATATGAGAAAAAAACTCCATAATAATACGTGATTCACGATGGGAGATATAGAACGGCCATAATTTTACAGAATTTCATGACCCAAAAAATTTTAAACCCTTTTTATCTTCTATATTTATAGATCTGTGCACAAAATAACTATAGTTTATAATTGAGAAAAACAAAGTGTATAAGAGAAAAAAATTCCATAATAATACGTGATTCACGGTGGGAGATATAGAACGGCCATAATTTTACAGAATTTCATGACCCAAAAAATTTTCAACCCTTTTTATCTTCTATATTTATAGATCTGTGCACAAAATAACTATAGTTTATAATTGAGAAAAACAAAGTGTATAAGAGAAAAAAATTCCATAATAATACGTCATTCACGATGGGAGATATAGAACGGCCATAATTTTACAGAATTTCATGACCCAAAAAATTTTCAACCCTTTTTATCTTCTATATTTATAGATCTGTGCACAAAATAACTATAGTTTATAATTGAGAAAAACAAAGTGTATAAGAGAAAAAAATTCCATAATAATACGTGATTCACGGTGGGAGATATAGAACGGCCATAATTTTACCGAATTTCATGACCCAAAAAATTTTCAACCCTTTTTATCTTCTATATTTATAGATCTGTGCACAAAATAACTATAGTTTATAATTGAGAAAAACAAAGTGTATAAGAGAAAAAAACTCCATAATAATACGTGATTCACGATGGGAGATATAGAACGGCCATAATTTTACAGAATTTCATGACCCAAAAAATTTTAAACCCTTTTTATCTTCTATATTTATAGATCTGTGCACAAAATAACTATAGTTTATAATTGAGAAAAACAAAGTGTATAAGAGAAAAAAATTCCATAATAATACGTGATTCACGGTGGGAGATATAGAACGGCCATAATTTTACAGAATTTCATGACCCAAAAAATTTTCAACCCTTTTTATCTTCTATATTTATAGATCTGTGCACAAAATAACTATAGTTTATAATTGAGAAAAACAAAGTGTATAAGAGAAAAAAATTCCATAATAATACGTGATTCACGATGGGAGATATAGAACGGCCATAATTTTACAGAATTTCATGACCCAAAAAATTTTCAACCCTTTTTATCTTCTATATTTATAGATCTGTGCACAAAATAACTATAGTTTATAATTGAGAAAAACAAAGTGTATAAGAGAAAAAAATTCCATAATAATACGTGGTTCACAGTGCGAGATATAGAACGGCCACAATTTTACAGAATTTCATGACCCAAAAAATTTTTAACCCTTTATATCTTCTACCTTTTTAGATCTGTGCACAAAATGACTATAGTTTATAATTGAGAAAAACAAAGTGTACAAGAGTACATAATTTCATACGAATACGTGGTTCACGGTGGAATATATAGAACGGCCATAATTTTACAGAATTTCATGACCCAAAAAATTTTCAACCCTTTATATATTCTACCTTTTTAGATCTGTGCACAAAATAACTATAGTTTATAATTGAGAAAAACAAAGTGTACAAGAGAACAAAATTCCATATGAATACGTGGTTCACAGTGGAAGATATAGAACGGCCATAATTATACAGAATTTCATGACCCAAAAATTTTTAACCCTTTATATCTTCTACCTTTTTAGATCTGTGCACAAAATGACTATAGTTTATAATTGAGAAAAACAAAGTGTGCAAGAGAACAAAATTCCATATGAATACGTGGTTCACAGTGGAAGATATAGAACGGCCATAATTATACAGAATTTCATGACCCAAAAAATTTTCTACCCTATATATCTTTTACCTTTTTAGATCTGTGCAGAAAATAACTATAGTTTATAATTGAGAAAAACAAAGTGTACAAGAGAACAAAATTCCATATGAATACGTAGTTCACGGTGGGAGATATTGAACGGCCATAATTTTACAGAATTTCATGACCCAAAAAATTTTCAACCCTTTATATCTTTTATTTTTTTAGATCTGTGCACAAAATAACTATAGTTTATAATTGAGAAAAACAAAGTGTACAAGAGTACAAAATTTCATACCAATACGTGATCCACAGTGGGAGATATAGAACGGCCACAATTTTACAGAATTTCATGACCCAAAAAATTTTCAACCCTTTTTATCTTCTATATTTATAGATCGGTGCACAAAATAACTATAGTTTATAATTGAGAAAAACAAAGTGTATATGAGAAAAAAACTCCATAATAATACGTGATTCACGATGGGAGATATAGAACGGCCATAATTTTACAGAATTTCATGACCCAAAAAATTTTAAACCCTTTTTATCTTCTATATTTATAGATCTGTGCACAAAATAACTATAGTTTATAATTGAGAAAAACAAAGTGTATAAGAGAAAAAAATTCCATAATAATACGTGATTCACGGTGGGAGATATAGAACGGCCATAATTTTACAGAATTTCATGACCCAAAAAATTTTCAACCCTTTTTATCTTCTATATTTATAGATCTGTGCACAAAATAACTATAGTTTATAATTGAGAAAAACAAAGTGTATAAGAGAAAAAAATTCCATAATAATACGTCATTCACGATGGGAGATATAGAACGGCCATAATTTTACAGAATTTCATGACCCAAAAAATTTTCAACCCTTTTTATCTTCTATATTTATAGATCTGTGCACAAAATAACTATAGTTTATAATTGAGAAAAACAAAGTGTATAAGAGAAAAAAATTCCATAATAATACGTGATTCACGGTGGGAGATATAGAACGGCCATAATTTTACAGAATTTCATGACCCAAAAAATTTTCAACCCTTTTTATCTTCTATATTTATAGATCTGTGCACAAAATAACTATAGTTTATAATTGAGAAAAACAAAGTGTATAAGAGAAAAAAATTCCATAATAATACGTGGTTCACAGTGCGAGATATAGAACGGCCACAATTTTACAGAATTTCATGACCCAAAAAATTTTTAACCCTTTATATCTTCTACCTTTTTAGATCTGTGCACAAAATGACTATAGTTTATAATTGAGAAAAACAAAGTGTACAAGAGTACAAAATTTCATACGAATACGTGGTTCACGGTGGAATATATAGAACGGCCATAATTTTACAGAATTTCATGACCCAAAAAATTTTCAACCCTTTATATATTCTACCTTTTTAGATCTGTGCACAAAATGACTATAGTTTATAATTGAGAAAAACAAAGTGTGCAAGAGAACAAAATTCCATATGAATACGTGGTTCACAGTGGAAGATATAGAACGGCCATAATTATACAGAATTTCATGACCCAAAAAATTTTCTACCCTATATATCTTTTACCTTTTTAGATCTGTGCACAAAATAACTATAGTTTATAATTGAGAAAAACAAAGTGTACAAGAGAACAAAATTCCATATGAATACGTAGTTTTCCCCGTAGGGGGGAGTGGACTAGCCACTTCTTCAGGGAGCTTGGCGTCCCTGCGGGTATCCCAGTCTAACAACACTTCAACACTCACACTGACACCCCTTAACACTCACATACTACACTTAGGACCTGCAGAGGTAGTTGATGTGTGCAGCTACTTGGGTTTAGCGAACCCACAGGTAAACTCGAGCTCCCCACCACACACACTCATTTACACCTTAACATTCACACTATACAGACGACTACACACACTGCACGAACAAGGATACGCACTCGTCGAGAGTCAGAGTATAAATATCTCTCCCTCGCGTGCCGTGGCGAGGCTTTGGGGCTAGGGTGGAAAAGAGGATCCTGGGCATTGAGGGAGACGTTGACCTGCGGGCAGCTTATCCCAACACATGTCTTTGGCCTCGGCTTCACCCGAGAGCTCCACCTGGAGGATACCCCTACTTCAGGAAATCGGCTAGGGAACACTGTCTCAGACAGGTTCCTAGGGGTAGGAAGGGGGTCGCGGGGGCACGGGTCGGTACCTGGTACCGGAACGTTGTCTTCCGCGGCACCGGTCTATGTCGAAGTGCGATGGTCCACCCGGATAGTAACCGGGTCCATTTGAGCGTCCGAGGAGGCGGGACCACGTACTTCGATGAATTTATATGTCTATCATGGATATACATATTAATTCTACCGGGCCTAGCCCACCATTTAACCCTGCCCACAATCCTAACTACCTTCTCCCTCACCCAAACTCCAATACAACTCCCAATCCTACTCCCCCATCCCACATCAATCCAATCTGTTTTTCAGGATCTCGACACGGCATGGACCAGGACAATTCGATGGACGTTTCAACGACGGGGATGCAGGTTACTTTGCAACCCTTTTGCCCTTCTTCCCCGCCAAGGAAGAAAGCCAAGGGCGGCAACCAGAGAGGTAATGAAATTTTTAAATTTGTTGACTTTGAAGCTGATAATTGGGGAAGATTTTTTGTACTCAGGAAGAAAGAAGGTTCATTCTCCAACGAATGTTCCTTCAAAATACACAAGTTTTTGAAAAGTGCACTCGGCAAAACCAAAAGTATAAGAAAGCTTGGCGATGGCTCAATTTGTGTTGAAGCGGATAACCGCTCCCAAATAAGGGCCATTTTGAATTTGCAAAAATATATGGATGCTGAAGTAGAAGCGGGCCCACACAAGCGTCTAAACACTTCCCAGGGAGTGATCACTTGTCGGGATTTTTTAAACAGTGAGCTGGAAGACATTAAAGAGGGTCTGGCCGATCAGGGCGTAATAGAGGTGAGGAGGATTAAGCGGAGGCAGGATGGTTCCTTAGTGGATACCGCCTCCCTTGTCCTCACATTCGACCGCCCGAGACCGCCACAAATGGTAGAAGCTGCATTCTATAAATTGAAAGTACGCCCTTATGTCCCATCTCCTATGAGATGTTTTCAATGCCAGAGGTTCGGACACACCTCCATGAAATGCAAGGCCACCGAAGCGGTATGCGTGTGCGGAAAGCCGAAACATGAGGGCGAATGCACTCCACCAATAAAATGTGTAAACTGTGGCGGAGATCATAATGCCAGATCCTCGGGGTGTCCAATTTTAATAAAAGAGAAAGAAATTCAAAAAGTAAAAACATTACAGCAATTGCCCTACCATGAGGCAAGAGCTATAGTTGAAAGCAGATCTTATGTTACGAAAGAAACTTCTTACGCAGATAAAATGAGGACACCCCTGACAGTGGCACACATTCTTTCAGCCCCTGCGAACCCACAGGGGCATTTAAAAAATGGCCCCTCTCCGGCCTCAAGGGGAGCTATTACTGACTTGGGAGAAATCCCACCGTCTACCTCCTCCCCTACTTTAAAGGGGACCATTATAAAGGTGGGAGAAATCCCACCACCAAAACAAAATGCCCCTCATGGGGCATCGGTAGCCGAAAGGCTACCATCAATCACTCCCACTACTAGTGGAAGTGATTCAAAGGTGGTTCAACAACCACCTAAAAACAAGACTTCCTCCGAAGGGGAGTGGAAGGTGGTAAGTCCACCTAAATACTCTACCAGGAGGAAGCGTTTAAGCTTAAAGATGCCACCTCCTTATCCAGTAGGAATAAGGGGGAAGAGCATCAAATCGAATAAAGAGCAAATGTCTTCCGGCCAAATTGCTCATTCCCCCAAGCAGCAATGGCAGCTAATGGGGACGGATATTGAGGCCTCTGAATCGGAGGGTGGTAACATTTCCGACCACCCCCCAAGAAGAAGAAAAAAGGGCTGGCCTAAAGGCAAGCCTCGAGACAAGTGTGCCACTGATTAGACAAGTGATCATGATTCTCTCTTCAGCATCCATGTATCTTAATACTCAAAACTTAGTAAACACAACGAATTCATTTAGAATGTTCCTGCCACGTGTGGTCACATCGAACTACCAAAATGTGTGAGTCTATCATGCAATGGAATATGCGGGGCTATATGAGTAATGTGGAAGGGTTACGCCGAATGGTGGCGGAACACCGACCATTCGGGTTGTGCCTCCAGGAAACTAAGATTAGACCGGGGCAATCCATTCGAATCCCCAGATACAAAGTATACAGCAAAGAGGTGCAACCTGCCCCAGGAGGGAGGGCGCGCGGCGGAGTGGCCGTCTGTGTACGGGATAATATACCCAGCCAGCGGCTACCTCTCCAAACTAATTTGCAAGCTGTTGCCGTGCGCCTGTCTACACCACTGCAGATCACATTAGCCAGTATTTACTTGCCAGACATATTCTGGCGAAGAAGTGATCTGGAGAATCTACTCTCGCAGCTGCCTGCCCCAGTGTTGCTGTTGGGAGACTTTAACTCTCACAACACTTTATGGGGTTCAGCTAGAACTGATGCACGAGGTAGAGCTCTTGAGGAGATTATAGACAATTCTAATCTGATGTTCCTCAACAGTGGTGAAGCTACACATTTTAACGCACACTCGGGAGGCTTTAGCGCAATTGACCTGAGTGTTGCTACTCCTACCATTGCAGTTCGCTTAAGATGGACCACACTCGATGAACTATATCACAGTGACCACTTCCCAATCTTACTATCAAGCTCCATCTCCAGGGCGCCCTTTGTGATACCCTGGAGATACGACATCAAAAATGCAAATTGGCCTGCTTATTCCAACAATGTGGTGACTCCACCTCTTACAGGGGATGCCACCCTTGATGCAAAAAGGCTTACAAGATCGTTGGTGCGAGCAGCCGAAGGTACCATTCCTAGGATTGGCGGGAAAGTCGCAAGACTCCCCGTTCCCTGGTGGACCCCGGAATGCAAGGCTGCCAACATAGCAAAAAAGCAGGCCTTTAACAGATTTAAAAGGTATCCGACGGAAGAAAATTTAATTAGCTTTAAAAGACTAAGAGCCAGGGAGAGGCGTTTAATAAGGCATTTAAAAAAGGAAACTCTCACCTCATACGTATCGACGATTTCCACATCGTCGACGCTAAAAGAGGTGTGGGATAAAATAAGAGCCCTTTCTGGTGGTAGCAAATATCCATCGATACCAGTTCTAAAACGTAATGATGTCGTCGTCACCGAGCCAAAAGAAGTAGCAGAAGTATTGGCTGGGCACTTTGCACAAGTGTCCAGCTCACAAAATTACCCTGCAGACTTCCTACGGCGAAAAGGTGACGTGGAGCAGCAGCCACTCGACTTTGAAATCGCCATTGATGAATCCTACAACGCTCCGCTGACCATGCAAGAACTAGAAAACGCTTTAAAGAAATGCAAGAATACAACTCCAGGAGTGGATGGAATCCCATATGCTATGTTAAAAAACTTGAACATAACTGGAAAGGTAAACCTGCTAAAATTATATAACAGCATATGGGAGACCGGACAATACCCTGATGGTTGGCGGGAAGCGATAATTATACCGATCCCTAAAGAAGGAAAAGACCCTAGTGACCCCTCTAGCTATAGGCCCATATCATTGACCACCTGCTTGAGTAAGGTCCTCGAATCTATGGTCAACTATAGATTAGTATATGTGTTAGAAACAAGAGGACTTTACAGCCAGCATCAAGCGGGATTTCGCAGGTATCGTTCCACGTTGGATCAGATGAGCCACCTTGAGGTCTACGTACAAAACGCATTTATGCGTAGGGAGCACGTTCTGGCCGTGTTCTTCGACCTCGAGAAGGCCTATGACACCACGTGGAGACATGCGATCCTGCGGAAGTGTCATGATTGGGGTTTGAGAGGGAACATGCCGAGGTTCCTTCGTGGCTTTTTAGAGTCGCGAAGGTTCCGAGTACGCCTGGGGTCGGTCCTTTCGGACCCACACGTCTTAGAAAATGGAATACCTCAGGGATCGGTATTAAGTGTTACATTGTTTACAATGGCGATAAATAGTCTAGCCGATGTTGTAGCAGATCCGCTTCAAATTTCTTTATATGTTGATGATTTGGCAATTTATTTATCAGGAAGGGATCTTTGCGAAGTTGGAGAATCGCTACAACAGGCAGTTGACAGAGTGGCTGCAGAGGCTTCCAGGAACGGATTTAAATTTTCAAAACTTAAAACGGTGTGCCTACATTTTTGCCGCTTGAGGCATGATCATGCCCCTCCAACACTGATTTTGGATGGCACACCAATTCATTATAAAGATAGCGTTCGTTTCCTGGGCCTCATTTTTGATAGTAAGCTATCCTGGCAGGAGCATATCGAATACACTTCTACAAAAGCAAGGAGAACCCTCGATATCTTGAAATTTCTTGGAAGTTACAAATGGGGAACTGAGCGGGAGATCTTGAAACGTATCTTCATTTGTCTTACCCGCTCCAAACTTGAATATGGAGCCCCCGTTTACAGTTCTGCGCGCAAGTCACGCCTGGCGCTATTAGACAGAGTTTATAATGAAGGTATTAGATTATTTACAGGCGCCTTCCGGACCAGTCCTCTACAGAGTCTTTATGTGGAGTCGGGGATGTTGCCTCCTCAGTTAAGAAGAGAGCAGATTACCCTGACTTACACCGCCGGAATATGGGGGAAGCGGTTTCTTACCTTATTCCCTACCATATTCGAGAGCCTACACGATGAAGAATTTCGTTACCAACGCTCGCGGACGCGACCCCTTAGTATCCGAGCTAAGGAAATCTTAGCTGCAGAGGGTATAGAATTAGGAGAAGTTATGGGTTGGGGCTTTGCACCCCACCCTCCATGGTTACTGCCCTCTGCGCGCGTCCGCATGGACCTGGCAATATTTAAAAAAGATGATACACCGCCCGTTGTCTATAGACAAAGATTATTAGAATTAATGAGTGTTTATTATGATTCTAGACCTGTCTTTACGGACGGGTCCAAAACAGACAACGGTGTTGGTAGCGCTGTGTACACCGATGGAGTTACCCTTAGTTGGACACTCCCTTATTACGCGTCGGTGTACACGGCAGAGGCGTATGCACTTTGCCAGGCCCTAAAGCTAATAAAAGATAAAGATTATAATAAATCGTTGGTACTGACTGATTCGTTAAGTGCGATAATGGCTCTCCGGGATCAATTCTCGACGGACCCAATGGTCGTCACTATTTTAAAATTACTTTTTGATCTTCGTGCACGTGGCCAAGGGGTGACATTCGTCTGGGTGCCAGGACACATAGGTGTGTCCGGCAACGAAAGAGCAGATCAGGCTGCTAAACAAGCTGCCTCTACTACCTCTGAAGATGTCATCCCTGTACGTCCTACTGATTTACAAGCCTATATGAAACTTATTATAAATAGAAAGTGGCAAGTTCAGTGGGACAACACTAATGAAAAACTAAAAGATATAAGGCCACGTGTGCTAAATGCCAAAGTTGAGAATTACCCGCGGCATGAATCAGTGATTCTAACAAGGCTAAGGATTGGTCATACACGTCTGACACATGGGTACCTCCTCATTGCCGAAAGAAGGCCGAGGTGCCCGCGATGCCGAGAAAGGCTGACAGTGTCGCACGTGTTGGAAGGGTGTCAGGCACTGCGAACACAGAGAGAAACAGCAGGCCTGCCACATGACAAGCGCGTTATCCTTCAAGAGGGTTCTCCTTACATCAGGAGGCTATTTACGTATCTAAAACAAATTAATTTATATTTTAAAATTTAGGTTAGTGATTAGGTTAGTTTATAGGTTAGTTCTTTTAAAGGGGAAAGGAATATCGAGTACTTTCCCCTAGTGTGAATGCTTAGGATGAGTGTATTATATTAAGGTGAGAATGTATTTATTGGCATGAATGTATTTATTGGCGTGAATGTATTTATTGGCACGAATGTATTTATTGGCGTGAATGTATTTATTGGCGTAAACGTATTTATTGGCGAGAAAGTCGTATGTATGTTTAGGTTAGGTTTTTTATCTCGGGGTTGAAAGAAATTTTATACGAGTATTTCAACCCCATTAGGTTAATTATATTTAGTTCTAGTTTATTTTGGGATGTGCAGGAATATTAGTTCAAAGTACTGCACATCCAACTGCTAGTAGAGTAAATAGCCTCCTCGGACTTAGTATTAGCAAAGCCCAAGCAAATAGTAAACATAGAAATTATAATACTTTTGGTTTTGCCTACAATAAATATAATAGAAAACATCTAAAATTATTAATTCAGATTTAGTTATGTATTGTAAAATTTAGTTTATTTAAGGGATGGCACAATGATGTTCCACACTCCCCCTCGTCGACAATGTCGATGAAATAAGAGGGGATGTGTGGAGACAATCTTGCGGACCCAGGCTCCACCCGACCTTGCTAAGCAAGGTGTAGTGTTTGGAAGCTATGGGTCTGCACACGTGTCATCCCAGCTCGAGTAGTATTTGGAAAGTGAAAAGAACATTATTAGTGGGCGCTAATGGCCAAGGCAGTCGATGCGCCAAAAAAAAAAAAAAAAAAAAAAAAAAAAAAAAAAAAAAAAAAAAAAAAAAAAATACGTAGTTCACGGTGGGAGATATTGAACGGCCATAATTTTACAGAATTTCATGACCCAAAAAATTTTCAACCCTTTATATCTTTTACCTTTTTAGATCTGTGCACAAAATAACTATAGTTTATAATTGAGAAAAACAAAGTGTACAAGAGTACAAAATTTCATACCAATACGTGATCCACAGTGGGAGATATAGAACGGCCACAATTTTACAGAATTTCATGACCCAAAAAATTTTCAAACCTGTATATCTTCTACCTTTTTATATCTGTGCACAAAATAACTATAGTTTATAATTGAGAAAAACAAAGTTTACAAGAGAACAAAATTTCATACGAATACGTGGTTCACAGTGGAAGATAAAGAACGGCCATAATTATAAAGAATTTCATGACCCAAAAAATTTTCAACCCTTTATATTTTCTACCTTTTTAGATCTGTGCACGAAATAAATATAGTTTATAATTGAGAAAAACAAAGTGTACAAGAGAACAAAATTCCATATCAATACGTGGTTCACGGTGGGAGATATAGAACGGCCATAATTTTACAGAATTTCATGACCCAAAAAATTTTCAACCCTTTTTATCTTCTATATTTATAGATCTGTGCACAAAATAACTATAGTTTATAATTGAGAAAAACAAAGTGTACAAGAGAACAAAATTCCATATCAATACGTGGTTCACGGTGGGAGATATAGAACGGCCATAATTTTACAGAATTTCATGACCCAAAAAATTTTCAACCCTTTTTATCTTCTATATTTATAGATCTGTGCACAAAATAACTATAGTTTATAATTGAGAAAAACAAAGTGTACAAGAGAACAAAATTCCATAATAATACGTGGTTCACGGTGGGAGATATAGAACGGCCATAATTTTACAGAATTTCATGACCCAAAAAATTTTCAACCCTTTTTATCTTCTATATTTATAGATCTGTGCACAAAATAACTATAGTTTATAATTGAGAAAAACAAAGTGTATAAGAGAAAAAAATTCCATAATAATACGTGGTTCACGGTGGGAGATATAGAACGGCCATAATTTTACAGAATTTCATGACCCAAAAAATTTTCAACCCTTTTTATCTTCTATATTTATAGATCTGTGCACAAAATAACTATAGTTTATAATTGAGAAAAACAAAGTGTATAAGAGAAAAAAATTCCATAATAATACGTGGTTCACGGTGGGAGATATAGAACGGCCATAATTTTACAGAATTTCATGACCCAAAAAATTTTCAACCCTTTTTATCTTCTATATTTATAGATCTGTGCACAAAATAACTATAGTTTATAATTGAGAAAAACAAAGTGTATAAGAGAAAAAAATTCCATAATAATACGTGGTTCACGGTGGGAGATATAGAACGGCCATAATTTTACAGAATTTCATGACCCAAAAAATTTTCAACCCTTTTTATCTTCTATATTTATAGATCTGTGCACAAAATAACTATAGTTTATAATTGAGAAAAACAAAGTGTATAAGAGAAAAAAATTCCATAATAATACGTGGTTCACGGTGGGAGATATAGAACGGCCATAATTTTACAGAATTTCATGACCCAAAAAATTTTCAACCCTTTTTATCTTCTATATTTATAGATCTGTGCACAAAATAACTATAGTTTATAATTGAGAAAAACAAAGTGTACAAGAGAACAAAATTCCATAATAATACGTGGTTCACGGTGGGAGATATAGAACGGCCATAATTTTACAGAATTTCATGACCCAAAAAATTTTCAACCCTTTTTATCTTCTATATTTATAGATCTGTGCACAAAATAACTATAGTTTATAATTGAGAAAAACAAAGTGTATAAGAGAAAAAAATTCCATAATAATACGTGGTTCACGGTGGGAGATATAGAACGGCCATAATTTTACAGAATTTCATGACCCAAAAAATTTTCAACCCTTTTTATCTTCTATATTTATAGATCTGTGCACAAAATAACTATAGTTTATAATTGAGAAAAACAAAGTGTATAAGAGAAAAAAATTCCATAATAATACGTGGTTCACGGTGGGAGATATAGAACGGCCACAATTTTACAGAATTTCATAACCCCAAAAATTTTCAACCTTTTATATCTTCTACCATTTTAGATCTGTGCACAAAATAACTATAGTTTATAATTGAGAAAAACAAAGTGTATAAGAGAAAAAAATTCCATAATAATACGTGGTTCACGGTGGGAGATATAGAACGGCCATAATTTTACAGAATTTCATGACCCAAAAAATTTTCAACCCTTTTTATCTTCTATATTTATAGATCTGTGCACAAAATAACTATAGTTTATAATTGAGAAAAACAAAGTGTATAAGAGAAAAAAATTCCATAATAATACGTGGTTCACGGTGGGAGATATAGAACGGCCATAATTTTACAGAATTTCATGACCCAAAAAATTTTCAACCCTTTTTATCTTCTATATTTATAGATCTGTGCACAAAATAACTATAGTTTATAATTGAGAAAAACAAAGTGTATAAGAGAAAAAAATTCCATAATAATACGTGGTTCACGGTGGGAGATATAGAACGGCCATAATTTTACAGAATTTCATGACCCAAAAAATTTTCAACCCTTTTTATCTTCTATATTTATAGATCTGTGCACAAAATAACTATAGTTTATAATTGAGAAAAACAAAGTGTATAAGAGAAAAAAATTCCATAATAATACGTGGTTCACGGTGGGAGATATAGAACGGCCATAATTTTACAGAATTTCATGACCCAAAAAATTTTCAACCCTTTTTATCTTCTATATTTATAGATCTGTGCACAAAATAACTATAGTTTATAATTGAGAAAAACAAAGTGTACAAGAGAACAAAATTCCATAATAATACGTGGTTCACGGTGGGAGATATAGAACGGCCATAATTTTACAGAATTTCATGACCCAAAAAATTTTCAACCCTTTTTATCTTCTATATTTATAGATCTGTGCACAAAATAACTATAGTTTATAATTGAGAAAAACAAAGTGTATAAGAGACAAAAATTCCATAATAATACGTGGTTCACGGTGGGAGATATAGAACGGCCATAATTTTACAGAATTTCATGACCCAAAAAATTTTCAACCCTTTTTATCTTCTATATTTATAGATCTGTGCACAAAATAACTATAGTTTATAATTGAGAAAAACAAAGTGTATAAGAGAAAAAAATTCCATAATAATACGTGGTTCACGGTGGGAGATATAGAACGGCCATAATTTTACAGAATTTCATGACCCAAAAAATTTTCAACCCTTTTTATCTTCTATATTTATAGATCTGTGCACAAAATAACTATAGTTTATAATTGAGAAAAACAAAGTGTATAAGAGAAAAAAATTCCATAATAATACGTGGTTCACGGTGGGAGATATAGAACGGCCATAATTTTACAGAATTTCATGACCCAAAAAATTTTCAACCCTTTTTATCTTCTATATTTATAGATCTGTGCACAAAATAACTATAGTTTATAATTGAGAAAAACAAAGTGTATAAGAGAAAAAAATTCCATAATAATACGTGGTTCACGGTGGGAGATATAGAACGGCCATAATTTTACAGAATTTCATGACCCAAAAAATTTTCAACCCTTTTTATCTTCTATATTTATAGATCTGTGCACAAAATAACTATAGTTTATAATTGAGAAAAACAAAGTGTACAAGAGAACAAAATTCCATAATAATACGTGGTTCACGGTGGGAGATATAGAACGGCCATAATTTTACAGAATTTCATGACCCAAAAAATTTTCAACCCTTTTTATCTTCTATATTTATAGATCTGTGCACAAAATAACTATAGTTTATAATTGAGAAAAACAAAGTGTATAAGAGAAAAAAATTCCATAATAATACGTGGTTCACGGTGGGAGATATAGAACGGCCATAATTTTACAGAATTTCATGACCCAAAAAATTTTCAACCTTTTATATCTTCTACCATTTTAGATCTGTGCACAAAATAACTATAGTTTATAATTGAGAAAAACAAAGTGTATAAGAGAAAAAAATTCCATAATAATACGTGGTTCACGGTGGGAGATATAGAACGGCCATAATAATACAGAATTTCATGACCCAAAAAATTTTCAACCCTTTTTATCTTCTATATTTATAGATCTGTGCACAAAATAACTATAGTTTATAATTGAGAAAAACAAAGTGTATAAGAGAAAAAAATTCCATAATAATACGTGGTTCACGGTGGGAGATATAGAACGGCCATAATTTTACAGAATTTCATGACCCAAAAAATTTTCAACCCTTTTTATCTTCTATATTTATAGATCTGTGCACAAAATAACTATAGTTTATAATTGAGAAAAACAAAGTGTATAAGAGAAAAAAATTCCATAATAATACGTGGTTCACGGTGGGAGATATAGAACGGCCATAATTATACAGAATTTCATGACCCAAAAAATTTTCAACCTTTTATATCTTCTACCATTTTAGATCTGTGCACAAAATAACTATAGTTTATAATTGAGAAAAACAAAGTGTATAAGAGAAAAAAATTCCATAATAATACGTGGTTCACGGTGGGAGATATAGAACGGCCATAATTTTACAGAATTTCATGACCCAAAAAATTTTCAACCCTTTTTATCTTCTATATTTATAGATCTGTGCACAAAATAACTATAGTTTATAATTGAGAAAAACAAAGTGTATAAGAGAAAAAAATTCCATAATAATACGTGGTTCACGGTGGGAGATATAGAACGGCCATAATTTTACAGAATTTCATGACCCAAAAAATTTTCAACCCTTTTTATCTTCTATATTTATAGATCTGTGCACAAAATAACTATAGTTTATAATTGAGAAAAACAAAGTGTACAAGAGAACAAAATTTCATACGAATACGTGGTTCACGGTGGGAGATATAGAACGGCCACAATTTTACAGAATTTCATAACCCCAAAAATTTTCAACCTTTTATATCTTCTACCATTTTAGATCTGTGCACAAAATAACTATAGTTTATAATTGAGAAAAACAAAGTGTATAAGAGAACAAAATTTCATACGAATACGTGATTCACGGTGTAGATATAGAACGGCCACAATTTTACAGAATTTCATGACCCAAAAAATTTTCAACCCTTTTTATCTTCTATATTTATAGATCTGTGCACAAAGTAACTATAGTTTATAATTGAGAAAAACAAATTGTATAATAGAACAAAATTCCATAATAATACGTGGTTCACGGTGGGAGATATAGAACGGCCATAATTTTACAGAATTTCATGACCCAAAAAATTTTCAACCCTTTTTATCTTCTATATTTATAGATCTGTGCACAAAATAACTATAGTTTATAATTGAGAAAAACAAAGTGTATAAGAGAAAAAAATTCCATAATAATACGTGGTTCACGGTGGGAGATATAGAACGGCCATAATTTTACAGAATTTCATGACCCAAAAAATTTTCAACCCTTTTTATCTTCTATATTTATAGATCTGTGCACAAAATAACTATAGTTTATAATTGAGAAAAACAAAGTGTATAAGAGAAAAAAATTCCATAATAATACGTGGTTCACGGTGGGAGATATAGAACGGCCATAATTTTACAGAATTTCATGACCCAAAAAATTTTCAACCCTTTTTATCTTCTATATTTATAGATCTGTGCACAAAATAACTATAGTTTATAATTGAGAAAAACAAAGTGTATAAGAGAAAAAAATTCCATAATAATACGTGGTTCACGGTGGGAGATATAGAACGGCCATAATTTTACAGAATTTCATGACCCAAAAAATTTTCAACCCTTTTTATCTTCTATATTTATAGATCTGTGCACAAAATAACTATAGTTTATAATTGAGAAAAACAAAGTGTACAAGAGAACAAAATTCCATAATAATACGTGGTTCACGGTGGGAGATATAGAACGGCCATAATTTTACAGAATTTCATGACCCAAAAAATTTTCAACCCTTTTTATCTTCTATATTTATAGATCTGTGCACAAAATAACTATAGTTTATAATTGAGAAAAACAAAGTGTATAAGAGAAAAAAATTCCATAATAATACGTGGTTCACGGTGGGAGATATAGAACGGCCATAATTTTACAGAATTTCATGACCCAAAAAATTTTCAACCCTTTTTATCTTCTATATTTATAGATCTGTGCACAAAATAACTATAGTTTATAATTGAGAAAAACAAAGTGTACAAGAGAACAAAATTTCATACGAATACGTGGTTCACGGTGGGAGATATAGAACGGCCACAATTTTACAGAATTTCATAACCCCAAAAATTTTCAACCTTTTATATCTTCTACCATTTTAGATCTGTGCACAAAATAACTATAGTTTATAATTGAGAAAAACAAAGTGTATAAGAGAACAAAATTTCATACGAATACGTGATTCACGGTGTAGATATAGAACGGCCACAATTTTACAGAATTTCATGACCCAAAAAATTTTCAACCCTTTTTATCTTCTATATTTATAGATCTGTGCACAATGTAACTATAGTTTATAATTGAGAAAAACAAATTGTATAATAGAACAAAATTCCATATCAATACGTGGTCCATAGTGGGAGATATAGAACGGCCACAATTTTACAGAATTTCATAACCCCAAAAATTTTCAACCTTTTATATCTTCTACCATTTTAGATCTGTGCACAAAATAACTATAGTTTATAATTGAGAAAAACAAAGTGTATAAGAGAACAAAATTTCATACGAATACGTGATTCACGGTGTAGATATAGAACGGCCATAGTTTTACAGAATTTCATGACCCATAAATTTTTCAACCCTTTATATCTTCTACCTTTTTAGATCTGTGCACAAAATAGCTATAGTTTATAACTGAGAAAAACAAAGTGTACAAGAGAACAAAATTACATACGAATACGTGGTTCACGGTGGGAGATATAGAACGGCCTCAATTTTACAGAATTTCATGACCCAAAAAATTTTCATTCCTTTATATCTTCTACCTTTTTTGATCTGTGCACAAAATGACTATAGTTTATAATTGAGAAAAACAAAGTGTACAAGAGAACAAAATTCCATATCAATACGTGGTTCACAGTGGAAGATATAGAACGGTCATAATTTTACAGAATTTCATGACCCAAAAAAATTTCATTCTTTTATATCAGTGGTTCTTAATTTTTTCATAAACGAGGAACACAATTATATGTATATTTTTTTGTCGCGGAACACTAACATTAAATAATTTGAAATTCGGTATTTAGCAAGAACAAAATTAAATTCAAATTAAAAAAAAGGAACAATTTTTTGTTTTCGTATCTTTCCTAAGTTTCTAAATTTCAATACATTTAAAATTAATATTTCGCGGAACTCTTGGACCATATTCGCGGAACACCAGTGTTCCGCGGAACACCGGGTAAGAACCACTGCTCTAGACGTATATAGGACCACCTTACATTCACATTTAACCATGTTTACCACTCACTTGATTTAGATAGGACCACCTTGCACTAACATTTAACCATGTTGGCGACTCACTAGACTTATGTAGGGCTACCTTATAAGCACATTTAACCATGTTTACCACTCACTAGACTTATATACGGTCTACCGGAAAGTTCTGTCCGTTTTTGGAATAAAACAAAATACAAATTTTTCTTGCCAATAAACTTTATAAATAAACTTTATTTATTGCCATTATTATTAATGATATCTCGCCAGCGTGGGCGCAATTTATGTATTTCATTTTTGAAAAATGTATTATTTTTTGATGCGAGAAATTGAACCAGTACTTGTTTGATATCTACTTCATTTTTAAATGTTTCGCCCTTCAACAAATTTTGTAAGGACAAAAACAAGTGATAGTCGGAGGGTGCTAAGTTCGGGGAATATGGTGGATGCGACAGAATTTTCCAGCCTTGTTCTGCAATTTTTAGACGAGTCTTTAAAGCAACATTTGGCATGGCATTATCATGATGCAGTATGATGTTCTTCCTATTGAACATCGCCGGCCTTTTTTCTTGGACTGCTATCTTTAAATTATGCATTTGCTAACAATACTTCTCCGAATTTAGCTTTTCGTTCGGTTTTAAAAGCTCATAATGTGTAGGTCCTCGAATGTCCCACTATATACACAACATTCTCTTATTCAGAGTGAAATTAGGTTTACAGGTGGAAGGGCTAGGTTTTCCGGGTTCACAATATGTCCTTTTCCTTACGATGTTTTCGTAGGTAATCTACTTTTCATCCCCAGTTATCATCCGGTTCAAGAAGAGCTCGATTTTGACCTCGAACTACGGATTTAACCCCAATAGACTATTTTCAGAGGGGACATCTAAAAAATAAAGTGTACAGTAACCTTAATCCCTTGGCTTCAATCGAAGATCTGGAATATCGAATAGCTCTAGCCTGCCTAGATCTGGTTTGTTCCATTTGAAAAAAAACTTAGATACTCTATCTGGGGAAATTGGGGTTTAAATAATGGGTCAATTACTGAAAAAACTAGATTTGATTAAATACGTGTTTTCTATTTTTTGAAATTTCCCACCGTTTAAAAAAGAAGTGGGTGGAACACATAACTCTGGTCACCCTGTTCATAAGTCTATTGAGTCGCTAACTAGGTTAAATGTGAGTGTAAGGTAGTCCTATCTAAGTATAGTGAGTGGTAAACTTGGTTAAATGTGAGAGTAATGTGGTCCTATATAACTATAGTGAGTGGTAAACATGGTTAAATGTGAGTGTAAGGTGGTCCTATCTAAGTCTAGTGAGTGGTAAACATGGTTAAATGTGAGAGTAAGGTGGTCCTATCTAAGTCTAGTGAGTCGCCAACATGGTTAAATGTGAGTGTAAGGTGGTCCTATCTAAGTATAGTGAGTGGTAAACATGGTTAAATGTGAGAGTAAGGTGGTCCTATCTAAGTATAGTGAGTGGTAAACATGGTTAAATGTGAGTGTAAGGTGGTCCTATCTAAGTCTAGTGAGTGGTAAACATGGTTAAATGTGAGAGTAAGGTGGTCCTATCTAAGTCTAGTGAGTCGCCAACATGGTTAAATGTGAGTGTAAGGTGGTCCTATCTAAGTATAGTGAGTGGTAAACATGGTTAAATGTGAGTGTAAGGTGGTCCTATCTAAGTCTAGTGAGTGGTAAACATGGTTAAATGTGAGTGTAAGGTGGTCCTATCTAAGTCTAGTGAGTGGTAAACATGGTTAAATGTGAGTGTAAGGTGGTCCTATATTAGTCTTGAGAGTCACCATCATAGTACAGGTGAATCACCAGACTGGTAGAATGAAGGTGCCAAGTTTGGGAAAAGTGATAATATTGATAGAGAAGAGGCACCAGCTAGGCGGAATAAAGATGCATTGGTCCGATTCTGGTTTAACCATTGGCAATGTTTGGTTTTAAAAATTTAATCTCTCAAATTTTGATTAAATAAAAAAATTTAATCGTCCAAAGTGATTAAAACTGAATTTGGAATTTAATTCAATCAATTAAAATTCTGATTATTTAATTTTAATCTTAATTTTTAGTTATGATTAAAAATTTTAATTGATTAAATTCCGATTAAATTAAAAGTGAATTTAATTTTAATCAACTAATTTTAGCGGATTAAATTTTTTAATTTTAATCATGATTAAAATTAAATTTCGGTTTAATTCAATTGTTTTTTAATTGATTAAATTTTTGCCCAACTCTGCTAGATTGTGCATGTTGGGTCGATCTATTTTGAAAAACAAGAATTGAAAACCAGTGGAAAAAGTAGAAGTTTTTCCTTAATTTCACTGGAATGCTGCTGTTTCTGCATTTCATAGTTAATATTAAGGACAATGCTAGATTGTGCATGTTGGGTCGATCTATTTTGAAAAACAAGAATTGAAAACCAGTGGAAAAAGTGGAAGTTTTTCCTTAATTTCACTGGAATGCTGCTGTTTCTGCATTTCATAGTTAATATTAAGGACAATGCTAGATTGTGCATGTTGGGTCGATCTATTTTGAAAAACAAGAATTGAAAACCAGTGGAAAAAGTGGAAGTTTTTCCTTAATTTCACTGGAATGCTACTGTTTCTGCTTTTGATAGTTAATATTAAGGACAATGCTAGATTGTGCATGTTGGGTCGATCTATTTTGAAAAACAAGAATTGAAAACCAGTGGAAAAAGTAGAAGTTTTTCCTTAATTTCACTGGAATGCTGCTGTTTCTGCATTTCATAGTTAATATTAAGGACAATGCTAGATTGTGCATGTTGGGTCGATCTATTTTGAAAAACAAGAATTGAAAACCAGTGGAAAAAGTGGAAGTTTTTCCTTAATTTCACTGGAATGCTGCTGTTTCTGCATTTCATAGATAATATTAAGGACAATGCTAGATTGTGCATGTTGGGTCGATCTATTTTGAAAAACAAGAATTGAAAACCAGTGGAAAAAGTGGAAGTTTTTCCTTAATTTCACTGGAATGCTGCTGTTTCTGCATTTCATAGTTAATATTATGGCTAATGCTAGATTGTGCATGTTGGGTCGATCTATTTTGAAAAACAAGAATTGAAAACCAGTGGAAAAAGTGGAAGTTTTTCCTTAATTTCACTGGAATGCTGCTGTTTCTGCATTTCATAGTTAATATTAAGGACAATGCTAGATTGTGCATGTTGGGTCGATCTATTTTGAAAAACAAGAATTGAAAACCAGTGGAAAAAGTGGAAGTTTTTCCTTAATTTCACTGGAATGCTGCTGTTTCTGCATTTCATAGTTAATATTAAGGACAATGCTAGATTGTGCATGTTGGGTCGATCTATTTTGAAAAACAAGAATTGAAAACCAGTGGAAAAAGTGGAAGTTTTTCCTTAATTTCACTGGAATGCTGCTGTTTCTGCATTTCATAGTTAATATTAAGGACAATGCTAGATTGTGCATGTTGGGTCGATCTATTTTGAGAAACAAGAATTGAAAACCAGTGGAAAAAGTGGAAGTTTTTCCTTAATTTCACTGGAATGCTGCTGTTTCTGCATTTCATAGTTAATATTAAGGACAATGCTAGATTGTGCATGTTGGGTCGATCTATTTTGAGAAACAAGAATTGAAAACCAGTGGAAAAAGTGGAAGTTTTTCCTTAATTTCACTGGAATGCTGCTGTTTCTGCATTTCATAGTTAATATTAAGGACAATGCTAGATTGTGCATGTTGGGTCGATCTATTTTGAAAAACAAGAATTGAAAACCAGTGGAAAAAGTGGAAGTTTTTCCTTAATTTCACTGGAATGCTGCTGTTTCTGCATTTGATAGTTAATATTAAGGACAATGCTAGATTGTGCATGTTGGGTCGATCTATTTTGAAAAACAAGAATTGAAAACCAGTGGAAAAAGTGGAAGTTTTTCCTTAATTTCACTGGAATGCTGCTGTTTCTGCATTTGATAGTTAATATTAAGGACAATGCTAGATTGTGCATGTTGGGTCGATCTATTTTGAAAAACAAGAATTGAAAACCAGTGGAAAAAGTGGAAGTTTTTCCTTAATTTCACTGGAATGCTGCTGTTTCTGCATTTCATAGTTAATATTAAGGACAATGCTAGATTGTGCATGTTGGGTCGATCTATTTTGAAAAACAAGAATTGAAAACCAGTGGAAAAAGTGGAAGTTTTTCCTTAATTTCACTGGAATGCTGCTGTTTCTGCATTTGATAGTTAATATTAAGGACAATGCTAGATTGTGCATGTTGGGTCGATCTATTTTGAAAAACAAGAATTAAAAACCAGTGGAAAAAGTGGAAGTTTTTCCTTAATTTCATTGGAATGCTACTGTTTCTGCTTTTGATAGTTAATATTATGGCTAATGCTAGATTGTGCATGTTGGGTCGATCTATTTTGAAAAACAAGAATTGAAAACCAGTGGAAAAAGTGGAAGTTTTTCCTTAATTTCACTGGAATGCTGCTGTTTCTGCATTTGATAGTTAATATTAAGGACAATGCTAGATTGTGCATGTTGGGTCGATCTATTTTGAAAAACAAGAATTGAAAACCAGTGGAAAAAGTGGAAGTTTTTCCTTAATTTCACTGGAATGCTGCTGTTTCTGCATTTCATAGTTAATATTAAGGACAATGCTAGATTGTGCATGTTGGGTCGATCTATTTTGAAAAACAAGAATTGAAAACCAGTGGAAAAAGTGGAAGTTTTTCCTTAATTTCACTGGAATGCTGCTGTTTCTGCATTTGATAGTTAATATTAAGGACAATGCTAGATTGTGCATGTTGGGTCGATCTATTTTGAAAAACAAGAATTGAAAACCAGTGGAAAAAGTGGAAGTTTTTCCTTAATTTCACTGGAATGCTGCTGTTTCTGCATTTCATAGTTAATATTAAGGACAATGCTAGATTGTGCATGTTGGGTCGATCTATTTTGAAAAACAAGAATTGAAAACCAGTGGAAAAAGTGGAAGTTTTTCCTTAATTTCACTGGAATGCTGCTGTTTCTGCATTTCATAGTTAATATTAAGGACAATGCTAGATTGTGCATGTTGGGTCGATCTATTTTGAAAAACAAGAATTGAAAACCAGTGGAAAAAGTGGAAGTTTTTCCTTAATTTTACTGGAATGCTGCTGTTTCTGCATTTGATAGTTAATATTAAGGACAATGCTAGATTGTGCATGTTGGGTCGATCTATTTTGAAAAACAAGAATTAAAAACCAGTGGAAAAAGTGGAAGTTTTTCCTTAATTTCACTGGAATGCTGCTGTTTCTGCATTTCATAGTTAATATTAAGGACAATGCTAGATTGTGCATGTTGGGTCGATCTATTTTGAAAAACAAGAATTGAAAACCAGTGGAAAAAGTGGAAGTTTTTCCTTAATTTCACTGGAATGCTGCTGTTTCTGCATTTGATAGTTAATATTAAGGACAATGCTAGATTGTGCATGTTGGGTCGATCTATTTTGAAAAACAAGAATTGAAAACCAGTGGAAAAAGTGGAAGTTTTTCCTTAATTTCACTGGAATGCTGCTGTTTCTGCATTTGATAGTTAATATTAAGGACAATGCTAGATTGTGCATGTTGGGTCGATCTATTTTGAGAAACAAGAATTGAAAACCAGTGGAAAAAGTGGAAGTTTTTCCTTAATTTCACTGGAATGCTGCTGTTTCTGCATTTCATAGTTAATATTAAGGACAATGCTAGATTGTGCATGTTGGGTCGATCTATTTTGAAAAACAAGAATTGAAAACCAGTGGAAAAAGTGGAAGTTTTTCCTTAATTTCACTGGAATGCTGCTGTTTCTGCATTTGATAGTTAATATTAAGGACAATGCTAGATTGTGCATGTTGGGTCGATCTATTTTGAAAAACAAGAATTGAAAACCAGTGGAAAAAGTGGAAGTTTTTCCTTAATTTCACTGGAATGCTGCTGTTTCTGCATTTGATAGTTAATATTAAGGACAATGCTTTATTGTGCATGTTGGGTCGATCTATTTTGAAAAACAAGAATTGAAAACCAGTGGAAAAAGTGGAAGTTTTTCCTTAATTTCACTGGAATGCTGCTGTTTCTGCATTTGATAGTTAATATTAAGGACAATGCTAGATTGTGCATGTTGGGTCGATCTATTTTGAGAAACAAGAATTGAAAACCAGTGGAAAAAGTGGAAGTTTTTCCTTAATTTCACTGGAATGCTGCTGTTTCTGCATTTCATAGTTAATATTAAGGACAATGCTAGATTGTGCATGTTGGGTCGATCTATTTTGAAAAACAAGAATTGAAAACCAGTGGAAAAAGTGGAAGTTTTTCCTTAATTTCACTGGAATGCTGCTGTTTCTGCATTTGATAGTTAATATTAAGGACAATGCTAGATTGTGCATGTTGGGTCGATCTATTTTGAAAAACAAGAATTGAAAACCAGTGGAAAAAGTGGAAGTTTTTCCTTAATTTCACTGGAATGCTGCTGTTTCTGCATTTCATAGTTAATATTAAGGACAATGCTAGATTGTGCATGTTGGGTCGATCTATTTTGAAAAACAAGAATTGAAAACCAGTGGAAAAAGTGGAAGTTTTTCCTTAATTTCACTGGAATGCTGCTGTTTCTGCATTTCATAGTTAATATTAAGGACAATGCTAGATTGTGCATGTTGGGTCGATCTATTTTGAAAAACAAGAATTGAAAACCAGTGGAAAAAGTGGAAGTTTTTCCTTAATTTCACTGGAATGCTGCTGTTTCTGCATTTGATAGTTAATATTAAGGACAATGCTAGATTGTGCATGTTGGGTCGATCTATTTTGAAAAACAAGAATTAAAAACCAGTGGAAAAAGTGGAAGTTTTTCCTTAATTTCATTGGAATGCTACTGTTTCTGCTTTTGATAGTTAATATTATGGCTAATGCTAGATTGTGCATGTTGGGTCGATCTATTTTGAAAAACAAGAATTGAAAACCAGTGGAAAAAGTGGAAGTTTTTCCTTAATTTCACTGGAATGCTGCTGTTTCTGCATTTCATAGTTAATATTAAGGACAATGCTAGATTGTGCATGTTGGGTCGATCTATTTTGAAAAACAAGAATTGAAAACCAGTGGAAAAAGTGGAAGTTTTTCCTTAATTTCACTGGAATGCTGCTGTTTCTGCATTTCATAGTTAATATTAAGGACAATGCTAGATTGTGCATGTTGGGTCGATCTATTTTGAAAAACAAGAATTGAAAACCAGTGGAAAAAGTGGAAGTTTTTCCTTAATTTCACTGGAATGCTGCTGTTTCTGCATTTGATAGTTAATATTAAGGACAATGCTAGATTGTGCATGTTGGGTCGATCTATTTTGAAAAACAAGAATTGAAAACCAGTGGAAAAAGTGGAAGTTTTTCCTTAATTTCACTGGAATGCTGCTGTTTCTGCATTTGATAGTTAATATTAAGGACAATGCTAGATTGTGCATGTTGGGTCGATCTATTTTGAAAAACAAGAATTGAAAACCAGTGGAAAAAGTGGAAGTTTTTCCTTAATTTCACTGGAATGCTGCTGTTTCTGCATTTCATAGTTAATATTAAGGACAATGCTAGATTGTGCATGTTGGGTCGATCTATTTTGAAAAACAAGAATTGAAAACCAGTGGAAAAAGTGGAAGTTTTTCCTTAATTTCACTGGAATGCTGCTGTTTCTGCATTTGATAGTTAATATTAAGGACAATGCTAGATTGTGCATGTTGGGTCGATCTATTTTGAAAAACAAGAATTAAAAACCAGTGGAAAAAGTGGAAGTTTTTCCTTAATTTCACTGGAATGCTGCTGTTTCTGCATTTCATAGTTAATATTAAGGACAATGCTAGATTGTGCATGTTGGGTCGATCTATTTTGAAAAACAAGAATTGAAAACCAGTGGAAAAAGTGGAAGTTTTTCCTTAATTTCACTGGAATGCTGCTGTTTCTGCATTTGATAGTTAATATTAAGGACAATGCTAGATTGTGCATGTTGGGTCGATCTATTTTGAAAAACAAGAATTGAAAACCAGTGGAAAAAGTGGAAGTTTTTCCTTAATTTCACTGGAATGCTGCTGTTTCTGCATTTGATAGTTAATATTAAGGACAATGCTAGATTGTGCATGTTGGGTCGATCTATTTTGAGAAACAAGAATTGAAAACCAGTGGAAAAAGTGGAAGTTTTTCCTTAATTTCACTGGAATGCTGCTGTTTCTGCATTTCATAGTTAATATTAAGGACAATGCTAGATTGTGCATGTTGGGTCGATCTATTTTGAAAAACAAGAATTGAAAACCAGTGGAAAAAGTGGAAGTTTTTCCTTAATTTCACTGGAATGCTGCTGTTTCTGCATTTGATAGTTAATATTAAGGACAATGCTAGATTGTGCATGTTGGGTCGATCTATTTTGAAAAACAAGAATTGAAAACCAGTGGAAAAAGTGGAAGTATTTCCTTAATTTCACTGGAATGCTGCTGTTTCTGCATTTGATAGTTAATATTAAGGACAATGCTAGATTGTGCATGTTGGGTCGATCTATTTTGAAAAACAAGAATTGAAAACCAGTGGAAAAAGTGGAAGTTTTTCCTTAATTTCACTGGAATGCTGCTGTTTCTGCATTTCATAGTTAATATTAAGGACAATGCTAGATTGTGCATGTTGGGTCGATCTATTTTGAAAAACAAGAATTGAAAACCAGTGGAAAAAGTGGAAGTTTTTCCTTAATTTCACTGGAATGCTGCTGTTTCTGCATTTGATAGTTAATATTAAGGACAATGCTAGATTGTGCATGTTGGGTCGATCTATTTTGAAAAACAAGAATTAAAAACCAGTGGAAAAAGTGGAAGTTTTTCCTTAATTTCATTGGAATGCTACTGTTTCTGCTTTTGATAGTTAATATTATGGCTAATGCTAGATTGTGCATGTTGGGTCGATCTATTTTGAAAAACAAGAATTGAAAACCAGTGGAAAAAGTGGAAGTTTTTCCTTAATTTCACTGGAATGCTGCTGTTTCTGCATTTGATAGTTAATATTAAGGACAATGCTAGATTGTGCATGTTGGGTCGATCTATTTTGAAAAACAAGAATTGAAAACCAGTGGAAAAAGTGGAAGTTTTTCCTTAATTTCACTGGAATGCTGCTGTTTCTGCATTTCATAGTTAATATTAAGGACAATGCTAGATTGTGCATGTTGGGTCGATCTATTTTGAAAAACAAGAATTGAAAACCAGTGGAAAAAGTGGAAGTTTTTCCTTAATTTCACTGGAATGCTGCTGTTTCTGCATTTCATAGTTAATATTAAGGACAATGCTAGATTGTGCATGTTGGGTCGATCTATTTTGAAAAACAAGAATTGAAAACCAGTGGAAAAAGTGGAAGTTTTTCCTTAATTTCACTGGAATGCTGCTGTTTCTGCATTTCATAGTTAATATTAAGGACAATGCTAGATTGTGCATGTTGGGTCGATCTATTTTGAAAAACAAGAATTGAAAACCAGTGGAAAAAGTGGAAGTTTTTCCTTAATTTCACTGGAATGCTGCTGTTTCTGCATTTCATAGTTAATATTAAGGACAATGCTAGATTGTGCATGTTGGGTCGATCTATTTTGAAAAACAAGAATTAAAAACCAGTGGAAAAAGTGGAAGTTTTTCCTTAATTTCATTGGAATGCTACTGTTTCTGCTTTTGATAGTTAATATTATGGCTAATGCTAGATTGTGCATGTTGGGTCGATCTATTTTGAAAAACAAGAATTGAAAACCAGTGGAAAAAGTGGAAGTTTTTCCTTAATTTCACTGGAATGCTGCTGTTTCTGCATTTGATAGTTAATATTAAGGACAATGCTAGATTGTGCATGTTGGGTCGATCTATTTTGAAAAACAAGAATTGAAAACCAGTGGAAAAAGTGGAAGTTTTTCCTTAATTTCACTGGAATGCTGCTGTTTCTGCATTTGATAGTTAATATTAAGGACAATGCTAGATTGTGCATGTTGGGTCGATCTATTTTGAAAAACAAGAATTGAAAACCAGTGGAAAAAGTGGAAGTTTTTCCTTAATTTCACTGGAATGCTGCTGTTTCTGCATTTGATAGTTAATATTAAGGACAATGCTAGATTGTGCATGTTGGGTCGATCTATTTTGAAAAACAAGAATTGAAAACCAGTGGAAAAAGTGGAAGTTTTTCCTTAATTTCACTGGAATGCTGCTGTTTCTGCATTTGATAGTTAATATTAAGGACAATGCTAGATTGTGCATGTTGGGTCGATCTATTTTGAAAAACAAGAATTGAAAACCAGTGGAAAAAGTGGAAGTTTTTCCTTAATTTCACTGGAATGCTGCTGTTTCTGCATTTGATAGTTAATATTAAGGACAATGCTAGATTGTGCATGTTGGGTCGATCTATTTTGAAAAACAAGAATTGAAAACCAGTGGAAAAAGTGGAAGTTTTTCCTTAATTTCACTGGAATGCTGCTGTTTCTGCATTTCATAGTTAATATTCAGGACAATGCTAGATTGTGCATGTTGGGTCGATCTATTTTGAAAAACAAGAATTGAAAACCAGTGGAAAAAGTGGAAGTTTTTCCTTAATTTCACTGGAATGCTGCTGTTACTGCATTTGATAGTTAATATTTCAACGTTACGCTTTTTCGTGCAGTTTTTGACGATCAACCCTTATACAACTGTCCTACCGGACAGTTTTAATTAAGACCAATGCTAGATTGTGCATGTTGGGTCGATCTATTTTGAAAAACAAGAAGTAAAAACCAGTGGAAAAAGTGGTAGTTTTTCCTTAATTTCACTGGAATGCTGCTGTTTCTGCATTTGATAGTTAATATTAAGGCCAATGGTAGATTGTGCATGTTGGGTCGATCTATTTTGAAAAACAAGAATTGAAAACCAGTGGAAAAAGTGGAAGTTTTTCCTTCATTTCACTGGAATGCTGCTGTTACTGCATTTGATAGTTAATATTTCAACGTTACGCTTTTTCGTGCAGTTTTTGACGATCAACCCTTATACAACTGTCCTACCGGACAGTTTTAATTAAGACCAATGCTAGATTGTGCATGTTGGGTCGATCTATTTTGAAAAACAAGAAGTAAAAACCAGTGGAAAAAGTGGTAGTTTTTCCTTAATTTCACTGGAATGCTGCTGTTTCTGCATTTGATAGTTAATATTAAGGCTAATGCTAGATTGTGCATGTTGGGTCGATCTATTTTGAAAAACAAGAATTGAAAACCAGTGGAAAAAGTGGAAGTTTTTCCTTCATTTCACTGGAATGCTGCTGTTACTGCATTTGATAGTTAATATTTCAACGTTACGCTTTTTCGTGCAGTTTTTGACGATCAACCCTTATACAACTGTCCTACCGGACAGTTTTAATTAAGACCAATGCTAGATTGTGCATGTTGGGTCGATCTATTTTGAAAAACAAGAAGTAAAAACCAGTGGAAAAAGTGGTAGTTTTTCCTTAATTTCACTGGAATGCTGCTGTTTCTGCATTTGATAGTTAATATTAAGGCTAATGCTAGATTGTGCATGTTGGGTCGATCTATTTTGAAAAACAAGAATTGAAAACCAGTGGAAAAAGTGGAAGTTTTTCCTTAATTTCACTGGAATGCTGCTGTTTCTGCATTTGATAGTTAATATTAAGGACAATGCTAGATTGTGCATGTTGGGTCGATCTATTTTGAAAAACAAGAATTGAAAACCAGTGGAAAAAGTGGAAGTTTTTCCTTAATTTCACTGGAATGCTGCTGTTTCTGCATTTGATAGTTAATATTAAGGACAATGCTAGATTGTGCATGTTGGGTCGATCTATTTTGAAAAACAAGAATTGAAAACCAGTGGAAAAAGTGGAAGTTTTTCCTTAATTTCACTGGAATGCTGCTGTTTCTGCATTTCATAGTTAATATTCAGGACAATGCTAGATTGTGCATGTTGGGTCGATCTATTTTGAAAAACAAGAATTGAAAACCAGTGGAAAAAGTGGAAGTTTTTCCTTAATTTCACTGGAATGCTGCTGTTTCTGCATTTGATAGTTAATATTAAGGACAATGCTAGATTGTGCATGTTGGGTCGATCTATTTTGAAAAACAAGAATTGAAAACCAGTGGAAAAAGTGGAAGTTTTTCCTTAATTTCACTGGAATGCTGCTGTTTCTGCATTTCATAGTTAATATTAAGGACAATGCTAGATTGTGCATGTTGGGTCGATCTATTTTGAAAAACAAGAATTGAAAACCAGTGGAAAAAGTGGAAGTTTTTCCTTAATTTCACTGGAATGCTGCTGTTTCTGCATTTCATAGTTAATATTAAGGACAATGCTAGATTGTGCATGTTGGGTCGATCTATTTTGAAAAACAAGAATTGAAAACCAGTGGAAAAAGTGGAAGTTTTTCCTTAATTTCACTGGAATGCTGCTGTTTCTGCATTTCATAGTTAATATTCAGGACAATGCTAGATTGTGCATGTTGGGTCGATCTATTTTGAAAAACAAGAATTGAAAACCAGTGGAAAAAGTGGAAGTTTTTCCTTAATTTCACTGGAATGCTGCTGTTTCTGCATTTGATAGTTAATATTAAGGACAATGCTAGATTGTGCATGTTGGGTCGATCTATTTTGAAAAACAAGAATTGAAAACCAGTGGAAAAAGTGGAAGTTTTTCCTTAATTTCACTGGAATGCTGCTGTTTCTGCATTTCATAGTTAATATTAAGGACAATGCTAGATTGTGCATGTTGGGTCGATCTATTTTGAAAAACAAGAATTGAAAACCAGTGGAAAAAGTGGAAGTTTTTCCTTAATTTCACTGGAATGCTGCTGTTTCTGCATTTGATAGTTAATATTAAGGACAATGCTAGATTGTGCATGTTGGGTCGATCTATTTTGAAAAACAAGAATTGAAAACCAGTGGAAAAAGTGGAAGTTTTTCCTTAATTTCACTGGAATGCTGCTGTTTCTGCATTTCATAGTTAATATTAAGGACAATGCTAGATTGTGCATGTTGGGTCGATCTATTTTGAAAAACAAGAATTGAAAACCAGTGGAAAAAGTGGAAGTTTTTCCTTAATTTCACTGGAATGCTGCTGTTTCTGCATTTCATAGTTAATATTCAGGACAATGCTAGATTGTGCATGTTGGGTCGATCTATTTTGAAAAACAAGAATTGAAAACCAGTGGAAAAAGTGGAAGTTTTTCCTTAATTTCACTGGAATGCTGCTGTTTCTGCATTTGATAGTTAATATTAAGGACAATGCTAGATTGTGCATGTTGGGTCGATCTATTTTGAAAAACAAGAATTGAAAACCAGTGGAAAAAGTGGAAGTTTTTCCTTAATTTCACTGGAATGCTGCTGTTTCTGCATTTCATAGTTAATATTAAGGACAATGCTAGATTGTGCATGTTGGGTCGATCTATTTTGAAAAACAAGAATTGAAAACCAGTGGAAAAAGTGGAAGTTTTTCCTTAATTTCACTGGAATGCTGCTGTTTCTGCATTTGATAGTTAATATTAAGGACAATGCTAGATTGTGCATGTTGGGTCGATCTATTTTGAAAAACAAGAATTGAAAACCAGTGGAAAAAGTGGAAGTTTTTCCTTAATTTCACTGGAATGCTGCTGTTTCTGCATTTGATAGTTAATATTAAGGACAATGCTAGATTGTGCATGTTGGGTCGATCTATTTTGAAAAACAAGAATTGAAAACCAGTGGAAAAAGTGGAAGTTTTTCCTTAATTTCACTGGAATGCTGCTGTTTCTGCATTTGATAGTTAATATTAAGGACAATGCTAGATTGTGCATGTTGGGTCGATCTATTTTGAAAAACAAGAATTGAAAACCAGTGGAAAAAGTGGAAGTTTTTCCTTAATTTCACTGGAATGCTGCTGTTTCTGCATTTGATAGTTAATATTAAGGACAATGCTAGATTGTGCATGTTGGGTCGATCTATTTTGAAAAACAAGAATTGAAAACCAGTGGAAAAAGTGGAAGTTTTTCCTTAATTTCACTGGAATGCTGCTGTTTCTGCATTTGATAGTTAATATTAAGGACAATGCTAGATTGTGCATGTTGGGTCGATCTATTTTGAAAAACAAGAATTGAAAACCAGTGGAAAAAGTGGAAGTTTTTCCTTAATTTCACTGGAATGCTGCTGTTTCTGCATTTCATAGTTAATATTAAGGACAATGCTAGATTGTGCATGTTGGGTCGATCTATTTTGAAAAACAAGAATTGAAAACCAGTGGAAAAAGTGGAAGTTTTTCCTTAATTTCACTGGAATGCTGCTGTTTCTGCATTTCATAGTTAATATTCAGGACAATGCTAGATTGTGCATGTTGGGTCGATCTATTTTGAAAAACAAGAATTGAAAACCAGTGGAAAAAGTGGAAGTTTTTCCTTAATTTCACTGGAATGCTGCTGTTTCTGCATTTGATAGTTAATATTAAGGACAATGCTAGATTGTGCATGTTGGGTCGATCTATTTTGAAAAACAAGAATTGAAAACCAGTGGAAAAAGTGGAAGTTTTTCCTTAATTTCACTGGAATGCTGCTGTTTCTGCATTTCATAGTTAATATTAAGGACAATGCTAGATTGTGCATGTTGGGTCGATCTATTTTGAAAAACAAGAATTGAAAACCAGTGGAAAAAGTGGAAGTTTTTCCTTAATTTCACTGGAATGCTGCTGTTTCTGCATTTCATAGTTAATATTCAGGACAATGCTAGATTGTGCATGTTGGGTCGATCTATTTTGAAAAACAAGAATTGAAAACCAGTGGAAAAAGTGGAAGTTTTTCCTTAATTTCACTGGAATGCTGCTGTTTCTGCATTTGATAGTTAATATTAAGGACAATGCTAGATTGTGCATGTTGGGTCGATCTATTTTGAAAAACAAGAATTGAAAACCAGTGGAAAAAGTGGAAGTTTTTCCTTAATTTCACTGGAATGCTGCTGTTTCTGCATTTGATAGTTAATATTAAGGACAATGCTAGATTGTGCATGTTGGGTCGATCTATTTTGAAAAACAAGAATTGAAAACCAGTGGAAAAAGTGGAAGTTTTTCCTTAATTTCACTGGAATGCTGCTGTTTCTGCATTTCATAGTTAATATTCAGGACAATGCTAGATTGTGCATGTTGGGTCGATCTATTTTGAAAAACAAGAATTGAAAACCAGTGGAAAAAGTGGAAGTTTTTCCTTAATTTCACTGGAATGCTGCTGTTTCTGCATTTGATAGTTAATATTAAGGACAATGCTAGATTGTGCATGTTGGGTCGATCTATTTTGAAAAACAAGAATTGAAAACCAGTGGAAAAAGTGGAAGTTTTTCCTTAATTTCACTGGAATGCTGCTGTTTCTGCATTTCATAGTTAATATTAAGGACAATGCTAGATTGTGCATGTTGGGTCGATCTATTTTGAAAAACAAGAATTGAAAACCAGTGGAAAAAGTGGAAGTTTTTCCTTAATTTCACTGGAATGCTGCTGTTTCTGCATTTCATAGTTAATATTCAGGACAATGCTAGATTGTGCATGTTGGGTCGATCTATTTTGAAAAACAAGAATTGAAAACCAGTGGAAAAAGTGGAAGTTTTTCCTTAATTTCACTGGAATGCTGCTGTTACTGCATTTGATAGTTAATATTTCAACGTTACGCTTTTTCGTGCAGTTTTTGACGATCAACCCTTATACAACTGTCCTACCGGACAGTTTTAATTAAGACCAATGCTAGATTGTGCATGTTGGGTCGATCTATTTTGAAAAACAAGAAGTAAAAACCAGTGGAAAAAGTGGTAGTTTTTCCTTAATTTCACTGGAATGCTGCTGTTTCTGCATTTGATAGTTAATATTAAGGCTAATGCTAGATTGTGCATGTTGGGTCGATCTATTTTGAAAAACAAGAAGTAAAAACCAGTGGAAAAAGTGGAAGTTTTTCCTTAATAACTTAAACATAGTTGTTGATACTTAGTAGTGAGTTGAACTCGATCAAAATTTGTCACCTTCTCGTTGTGAAGCAGAGCCGCCAATTTGACGGCTCTTAAATCTGTAATTATTTTTTACTATTTAAGTAATTATAACTATTTTTCTTTTTATTTTATTTAGCTTGGGGATCAAAACAGAAAATTAAAACAAACATTTAGAAAACATTTTTTATATTTATCTCCAGAATGTTAATTTTTATGTTTTTCTTTAGCACTGTAATATGAAATAGTAGTCTTGGAATACACAATTAAATACATTTAACAAAATGGTTTTGTGTATTTTTTTAAATTGTAAAAAATTTCAAAAAAAATAAACAACTAGTAGAGAAAATGTGCTGAATTTTTGGGGATTATAATTGTTATTTTTATAAGTACACACAAATTATTTTATATATTATATATATTTTCTTTTTATTAGATATTCAAAAGTCTTTTTTAATAATAATTAATATTTTTGTAATCTGATTTTTTTGTTACTGTTTTTTTGACGAGCGGAGGGTAATTTTTTACCTATAAGTTAAATGGACTCATTTTTTTTTCTCGATCAAAAAATGAGTTACGTATAAAAAGGGACATCAATACGCTTGCATATTTAAGTTTAACTGTAAATTTTAAAACTGTAAAAAACTTTTTCAGTTTTTGTCAAAAATATACATTAAAGCTATGTTTGGTATTACAAAAAAAAAAGAAGTATCTATAATATATTATAAGTATATAGTCGAATACGACATTTTTATAGAGGAATATATTGATGTAAGTTGAAAAAAATAAATGTAAAAAAAAAAACAATCGACAGTCTTCATACTAGTGCTTGCTTTTAATATATAATAATAAATAAAGGTATTTCATTACAAAATTAAAAAATAATAATATATCTTTTTTTTCCAGGGAGATTCTCACATTTAAAATAGTTCATATTTTTATTTCTTAAAAAAATAAGGAAAATGGGAGAGATTCCACAAAAGAAAAATAATAACCATGGCACAGAACACTTCTACTTAAGTACAACCACCATTTTTCATTTTTTGTTTTAAAAAAAAAAAATTCAAATTTAAGTACTCCAAATTTGTCCCTTTAACTCAAGAGATAAGCCACGAATGACCAAAAACAAGGAATATTACTGGAAATCTGGGACAGATTCCCGCTATTCTTCTTCTTCTTCTTCTTCTTCTTCTCCTTAGGATGTTTAAACTTTCTTTTGACTAGATCACAAATGTCCATTGTGGAATGTGTGTGTATTGTTGGGTGTTTGTATGTGTGAAGAAGTAAGATGATCTTTTTTTTCCCTTTTTCTTTGCAGCTTTGTATTTTCCTTTTCATTTTGATGGAAGAACAAAAACAAATTTTCATTTCTTGTTCTTTACTGGTCAAAAATCGTCATCATCGTCAATAAAGGTTCCGTGTCAAGATTTTAAAGCCAGAGGTTTGCTAGACGGCACTGTATTCTCTGTTGTTGTTATCTTTACATTTTCCAGCACCTATAAAAAGAAGATAGAACAAAAATTATTGAATGATTCTAGAAATAACGATGCCTGTTATACTGGGAAGAAATCTCTAAACTAATATTTTTCTAAAAAATGAAAGTAAATAAGATGTCAATTGAATAAGATGTGAAATCTATTGATCAATTAACCAATCTTACAAAAAAAAGTGTATTATTGAGAAAGGTTTGATGAAATTTTAATATTCTAGATGATTTTGGCGAATAAATAGATTACCTTCTTCAGGGTATTGTAAAAAATTTTTGAACTGTTCGGTGAGCCTGATATAGGTAGCTACTATAAAGTCTGGGTAGACTACAATGGCTGGGACATTTGCACCGAATGGAGGAGAGACAAGAGAGGTCCCTGGAAAGCTCTATATGGACACCCTGGTGGAAAAATGGCCGAGGGTTTAGGCCTCGACTAGGATGGGTTGACCGACGTGCAGGAAGATTTGGAAGCACTTGGTCAGCAGAGATGGGGAACGTCGGCAAGTGATAGGAGAGAGGTGGAGAGCTGTAGTGGCTGAGGCTCGGGTCCTTCATGGACCGTTGTAGCCCCTTGAGTGAGTGAGTAAGTAAGTAAGGAGTTAAAAGATCTGTTCGGTGAGCCTGGATATAGTAGCCACTATAAAGTCTGGGTAGACTACAATGGCTGGGACATTTGCACCGAATGGAGGAGAGACGAGAGAGGTCCCTGGAAAGCTCTAGATGCGACACCCTGGTGGAAAAATGGCCGAGGGTTTAGGCCTCGACTAGGATGGGTTGACCGACGTGCAGGAAGATTTGGAAGCACTTGGTCAGCAGAGATGGGGAACGTCGGCAAGTGATAGGAGAGAGGTGGAGAGCTGTAGTGGCTGAGGCTCGGGTCCTTCATGGACCGTTGCAGCCCCTTGAGTAAGTAAGTAAGTAATATATTTACCGAAACGTTGGTATGAACAAAGAAATTGGTTTGTGAATTTAAGGACTACACCTCAATATCCCCTTAATAACGGTCGAAAACCAAAACTACCACCTTAATATTAGAATTTAAAAACCTAAAATAAAAAAAAATACTCACTCTAATGAGGTTGTCCAAACCAAACAGGAAACCTTCTTCATGATTGCCAGGCGTCCAAGGACTACGATGATTCAGTATACAACCATCAGGTACTGGTCTAGTCTTGGCGAAATCAATTAGCCAGGCGCCAACTTTTGTATCATCATACAAGATCAATATACTGCTGCCAATCACTTCATGTTTCTTAAAATAATGTGATTGATCCAATTTATAACGTATTTCCTGTAGCCTAGCAACGATTCTCTGTCGTACATCTTCATGGTTGCCCAAGAAAAGTGCCATAGTGTCGGATACGTCGCCAGTATTTTTTACACGTTTTAAGTCGGTCACTGGAGGTGTGCCACGAAACTGTAACAGAAATGCAAGAAAACAGATTATAGAACCGTCCAATGGTTTTAAACAGTATCTAGAAAGAGACATTGTTCTCCGATCAATTTGGTCATTTGCAGGAAACCAACAGAAATGTGCTAAGGCCTACTAGAATGACAAAGAATACTGTGAAATAAATCTTTTAACCGATCTTTCGAATTGAATCCAATGGAGTTCTATAAATGAAAAAATCTATTTTTTTTCAAAACACAGAATTTTGAGGAAAGTTTTTAAACATATTTCGTTTCAAGTGATTTCCGGTTGATGCAGCTCCCGGAAGTTTTTTTTCAATCCAGTCAAACTGGATAGGATAATAATAATAATAACAATAATAACGTTCTAAGGTCTTTCTCTGACCTTACAAAAAAAAGAGTGTATTTTGTGAGAAAACTGCTATTATGTGTGACTGTTTTTTATATCCAATGAAGATAACTTTTAAAAACTATATACAAGAAGATACAAAGAAGATATTACGGATTATAAGCTCAAACCATAGGATTCAATCAAAAATAATTCAGATAAAATTACTAACATGAACAGAAAGCATAAGATAAACTTCGGAATAAGTTTTTTATTTCATCCATTTTGTTCTTGTATATATGTACAATACATACTTGAAAAAAAATATTTTTGGAATTCTTACTGAACAAACGAAAGAAGCGTTAACCAATCTTTGCTAACTACGAGTAAAACCTCATCATCAATAGAAGCAGGTTAAATTATACCTCAATACAAGCAGGTGTTGCTATCTGGTAGCAATTAAAGGAACTAACCGTTTAGTAACTTTATTGTAAAAATTTACACGATTTCTACTTTACTACAATTTTTAAATATACAAATTACTAATTTTTTTCAAACTTCGTACTTTTACTAAATGCTAATTGGTGTCGAATAATATAAGCTTCACTAGTTTTTATCTGAAGTCTTGGCTATGAAACTAAAGAGATGGTAAAAATGTACAATTCGTTCCAATGATACATTAGAGAAAAGTTTATATTTTTTAACTCGCGGACTCTTCAGGAAAATTATTAAAAACACCTAAATTCTTTATTATTCAAGGGATTCACATCGTACGTTACACAGGAATGGCACGTTAGAGGTATAGTCTTTGCTTTAGTACCCATCCGGAGACAATTAGGATAACGTTTTGATAGATATGTATAAAGTTTAAATTTACCTTCATAGCTTCTATTCTAAATCCTAAACTGCATGTAGAGCTTTGCTGTTCTCTAAACTGCATGTACCGCAGCTTAGTGACAGCTTCCACTTGGCGTTCTGCATCCGTTGGAGCACCAGCATCAACTGCTACCATCTGCAAATTGATTAATTTTTAAAATTCGGATATTTTACTTTTGCAGGTGCAAAATGAAAAAAAAAAAATATATATACAAATTTGGACATACCTTTAAATAGAGATCATGTCTTGCAATCGTATTCTGCACTTCAGACTCCAAAAACGTTCTCGTTCCTAATTTCACATCCATCACATGTGGATCTCTGAAGCCGTGCAGTAAATCTTGTAATTCAATGAACGTCTGCCCACCGTAGAGTACTTGACGAAAATACGCCGGTGTAATGTCACGCAGAGCTGGCTCTCCGGCTAAAGCTTCATAAACTGAACGTTCCTCACCACCGCTACACTTTTTCCAGACTGTACCCGGACCGGCTGGCGCAAAAGCATCCGGATGGCCGGACAATTGAAACCAACCACTGTTTGCACTATTTCCGGTATTGGTTGTGGTGGTGGTGGTGGCAGGACATTGATGTGTTCTAAGTAGGACATCACTGGCTGGTGCGCTCAATTCCAGCGCATTCAATGCTAGACACTTTAGCAGTAAACTCTCTTCCGTTTGTTTACGGCATCTTTTATTGTTGGCTGTACAACAGGTAGGTCGCCAGGAGTCTTTTGCACTGCTACCCTGTAATCAAGCAGAAAGAGAGAAAAAAATCAGTTTAGTGACTTGTTTAGAATTGACACAGATTAAAAAGATGGGCTTTTTTTTTTTTATGTCGGCCAGCAGGTCAACATTTACAACTCTTACATCCGGAAAGCAGTAAGGATACTAACTTCCTGCTTATATAATATCATTTTAAACAAAAAAAAAAGCCGGCAAGCATTGGAGGCGCGTGAACGCTTGCGTCACAATAAAATAATAATCCAAGGCCTGTTTGCCCACTCTGTACGCACGTTTACAAAACGTTAAACCAATACTCTCCTCCTACAGTGTAGACAGGAATATAACTGTATTTAAAAAACCATTTGGAGAATAGAATTTATTAAAATATACAAATAATTTTTGTATAACTGTAAAATACTGAACAAACACAAAAAACCTGGTTGTTATTAGCAAAAAAGTAAATATTTAACGAAAACAATATTATCGAAAAAAAGATCGCGTAAAAATTAAAAAACTATGTTACGTAAAATTTAAAAATTAATTAACCCATCCGGAAAAAAATTAAAACAAAACAAACGGAAACTAACTTCTCTGTAAATGATCGCAACACTAAAAAAAAATTTTATAAAGCACAAAATTTGAAACCTACTTTGCCAGTAAGCAGCTTTCTGAATTGTTCAACAGCAGTAGACATGGTAAGTGCATCCAGATGAGGTCTAGAAGGTAATTGTCTAACTGAACCACCAGTGTTCACCATAATTAAATAATTTAAAAAAAATTGTTATTTAAAATAATTAATAATAAAAAATCACAATAACACAAGGAACTTTTATCCAAAATTATACGAGCACGTGAAATTCCTATAGTAAAAATTTTTTCTAAGTGTGGCACAATTTTCTGTTTTTATATATTCTATCTCAATGCCACATTTCACGTCCTCCACGCACGGCTAACACAATACAACTAACCTAACCGCAGGACAAACGTGGACTCTTCACTAGCTTATCCCCACTCCTCTTTACAAAACACTCTTTATCATCACACTAACACTATCTAGCGACTGTATTTGACTTTAACATGAAAACCATAGTGTACACGCTGAATGTACGAGAATTTTAGCAATAAATTATTCGGCTAAATTTCTATTCCAGATTGAATTTATATTTCCACTTTTTCTCGGCTGCAATCATATTATTAACTGGAACTATCCCCTTGAATTCGGGGGGGGGGAAATTAGAAAAATGGACTTTTGTGTTTGTTTACAAAATATCTGGAACAATTGCAGAAAGCAGAAAAATTTTGTAATTCCATTTGGTACCACCAGGTGAACACTGATTATTGTTAGCTATCAATATTTCTCTACTGGAATTAACAGTCGAAAAGTTTTTCTATTATTATTTCTTTTTTTTTTCTTTTTTTAGAGATTTTTCACGAAAATACCTCTGAGAATTTTCATTTAAAACTGTTCTCGATTACGTGGAAATATTTTTCCAGGAAACTTTGAGAGGAAGTGGCGGTACGTAAGGCTTTCCTTCCCAATGCGATCTTCTGACTTACGTATCCTTTATTAAAAAAAAAAAAATTTTAACTTTGCAAGAAAATAGCATCTGTAACTTGTAATTGTATCCGTAACTTTTATACACATCACATTGTGCATGTTAGGATCTATATTTAATCTGCAATGTCGTAAAAATAAAATTACACTTACACACGAGAGATATTAAAACTGTCCGGTAGGACAGTTGTATAAGGGTTGATCGTCAAAAACTGCACGAAAAAGCGCAATGTTGAAAAGCACCCAACTTTGACATTTTTTTTCTCTTTTACTATAAAAGATAAAATTCCCAAATTTTCTTTAAAATAAAGGGCAAACCCTCCTTTATAACAGTAATTTTTTTTGCAACAACCCAGATCTAATAGGTTTCGAGAAAAAAGTTGCCGAAAATGACCAAAAACGGCATTTTCAGAAAATGTTCTTGTTCTTGTTCTTCTTGTTGTTGTTGTTACCTTTTTTTTTGTAAACAACGTAGCGCCTAAACGCGCGAACCGATTTTCATGAATGAGGTGTCATTCGATTCGGAATTTTATGTAGATGTGCCTTTTGGGGGTCTCGACGCTGTACATCGAATGGGAGAGCAGTTAGCCCCCTTTATGTAAGGCCCCCTCCAAAATTATTATTACTAATTACTCTGTAAATCTTGGCTAGTTTTCTTCAATTACTTTGTTAATCTAGTTGTTCACCCCACAATGTTATATATATATATATATACGAGTAGGTTAACAAGTACTCAATTAAAAAGCTACATTAAATTTTAAATTTGAAAATGAATGAATTATAATTACAAGTGTTCTTTATTTGTTACTATCTATGTAATTTGTGCTCACGTAAGACGAATTCAAGACTGAAATTTCGTTTTAACTCCGTAATTCAAATTACTACTGTAAAAGACCAACTCTTACTTTCTCATTTGCTTTTTAATATGCGAGTGAATGTGATGATTATTCAGAATAAAGGTAAATCACAAGAATAATTTGGAATAGAGTTAAAATTAAATGCCTTTTTTTTAATACTAACTATGATGATGAGATTACATCTTTTATTATTGTAACAGAAAAATATTTATGGGTGATAGAAGGTCCAGCACAAGGGTCTGTGACATCTAATACATTCTAAAAAATATGGTACTAGAAGTATAAATGAAATGTTGGGTACTCGCTGATTTGTGCAACTTTTGGGCGTTTAATCAACCATTATACTTAACTTTTTAAACTGCTAAGTTTTTGGTTAAAGAGTTATAAAGGAAATTTTAGGAAATTGTACCTTTCATAGGAAAAACAGGAAGGAAGTTAGGTGGGTTTTCAACATTACGCTTTTCAGGGCACTTTTTGTCTTTACCGGATTAGACACTGCCACTTAAATATATTTTGAAAACTCGCAGTTTATATTAAAAATGACAAAGTTAGAATTTTGAGAATTGTAATAGGAGAGAGAGAAAAAAAAACGTGTTTGTTTATCTTTTCGTAATTTTTAATCGCCCCAAATAAATGACATTTTGAAATTAAAGAAACATTAAAGTCTCTCACTGCGATTGGTGGACTATGAACCAATAATAATTCAAATGCATATTATTTCTTATAACAATATAACAATAATAGAATTTAATGTAATTTACCACAAAATAATATGAGATAATTATATTTTTGCCTTCAGTTATTTGAATCCAGAGTAACACAATAGAAACTTTGTCCCGTAAATGCCAAAAAGTTAATTCACAGCTGATAATTGTTCTATTGGCCAACTTTATTAGAGCCTTATTTATTATTTATTTATATTGTCTTAATCTAATACTTCGTAGAGTACAAGCGGAAAATTTTTAATACCCAATTTTTAATTCAAACAATCGCTATTGTACGTATTTATTACTGAATACAATCGCCTGAATTGTTTCCTATGAACGTGATTCTAACTAATCACAAATAGAAGAAGTATTAATCGTTCAAGGAAAGGAAAACAACAATCGATAAATTCGTGTTAACCAACTAAGATAGGGCAGGTAGGTAAGACAGAAAATTAAGAATATAATTATAACCAAACATTCTCTGGTTAATGTGATATAACGACGCGGAGCCGCCCCATCAATTTACATTTTATCTTTTTTTGGGCACCAAATTGGCGGAAGTTGTGTAGGAGTAATTTTGGGTCAAATTTGTTTGAATAATTATTTATTATCTCTTTACAAGTAACGGAACGGTCTGGTGTTCATGCGAAATTTAAGTTTACACTGTAAATATCCATTTTTTTTTTTTTTTGAGGTCCCCTGAGTCTGAAAAAGAAATTGTTTTAAGGGAAATTGTGTACGTATTGAAATACGTATCTGGAAAGGAAGTAAATTCATCACAGAATATTTTTATGACGTAATCTCAAACTGAACGGATTTCTCGGCCATTTTTACGAGGGTCGTTTGAAAATTCCGTGCAAAAATAAAAACTACTTAATTTTTTAGGGTAAACCTTTTTTATTTTTCAACATAGTCTCCTTTTAGGCTTATACACTTCGTCCAACGCTGCTCTAGTTTGTTGATCCCTTCCGAATAATAGGATTTGTCCAAGTCTGAAAAATAGCCATTCGTTTCTGCAATCACCTCCTCGTTTGAATAAAATCTTTTTCCCGCCAGCCATTTCTTCATATTGGGGAACAAATAGTAGTCCGAGGGAGCCAAGTCTGGAGAATAGGGGGGATGTGAAACGAATTGGAACCCTATTTTCATTAATTTTGCGACCACAACTGCTGAGGTGTGAGCTGGTGCGTTGTCGTGATGGAAAAGGACTTTTTTGTGGGCCAATCATGGGCGTTTTTCTTGCAGCTCGGTTTTCAAACGGTCCAATAACGATGAATAATATGCACCTGTAATAGTTTTACCCTTTTCCAGATAGTCGATGAGGATTATTCCTTGCGAATCCCAAAAGACAGTCGCCATAATCTTTCCGGCCGAAGGAACGGTCTTCGCCTTTTTTGGCGCAGATTCCCCCTTGGTAACCCATTGTTTAGATTGTTCTTTGGTCTCAACAGTGTAATGATGTATCCATGTTTCATCCACAGTGACGAAACGACGCTTAAAGTCCTGCGGATTCTTCTGGAACAGCTGCAAACCGTCCTTACACGATTTCGTTTTTGGTCAAGCGTGAGCAATCGCGGCACCCATCTTGCGGATAGCTTTGTCATGTCCAAATGTTCATGCAAAATATTATGTACCCGTTCATTCGAGATGCCCACAGCACTAGCAATCTCACGCACCTTCCACTCTTCTGTCATCCATCACCATATCATGGATTTTATCAATGATTTCTGGAATAGTAACCTCAACAGGGCGTCCAGAACGTTCAGCGTCACTTGTGCACATATGGCCACTCCGAAAATTTTGAAACCACTTATAAACTGTTCTAATCGAAGGTGCAGAGTCACCATAATGTTTATTAAGCTTCTCTTTAGTCTCCTGAGGCGTTTTGCCTTTCATAAAGTAGTGTTTAATCAACACACGAAATTCTTGTTCGTCCATTTTTTGAAAATCACTCGACTTCCTCGATTCAAATGGATGCCAAACACAAAGAAATAGACCGATCTGGCTGAAACTTGGTGTGTGTTCTTCCAAGAGATGCTACTAACTAAACATAACCTCGATACGCGCCAGTGGTGCTATCTCTCTGACTTTGCACGGACTTTTCAAACGACCCTCGTAAGACAAAATCGGAAATGACTTTGATTTCCTTTAATTTTTTTTTTTTTTTGTACCCTTACAGTAAATATGCACTTGATTTCCAAGATTTTCCTCAGAAAATATTGGAATAAGACTCTACTAAGAGTGGTATTTCCATGTAAATACGGTTCCCATGTCTTTTACCCTATTGCGAAAGATTGAATAGAATTTTGAAATTCCTAGCGAGTAAACGGAAATGAAAATACCTGAGCCAAAAGATCGATCTACTTTACTGAGTGGATTCAACTTTGAAAACCAAAATTTTCGTTTTACTGTAGTCGCTTTTAGAAACTATACAGGGTGTTCATTTTAAGACGGCTCAAATGCATTTCATGCTTAAACGGTTAATCTGAGCAAAGAATGGTAGAGGAAAAATTTGTTGCCCATCAGCTCTAGTTTCAGAATATGGGACTTGATTTTAGATTCCTGCCCTCCATACGCGGCAGACGCGCGACCAAAAGTGAGGGTTCGTAGTTGACCCCCATTTTCATGTGCACAGTTTTAAAGAGTGCAAAAAAGTTATGAAAGAAACCGGAAACTGCAATTCGATATCTTTAAAATTAAAGGTGCTAGGTACATTTCAAAATCTGGTATTTATTAATCATATTTCAATTTTTTAACTTGTTATCAAAGAGAAAGAAGAGCACGTGATGGGTCATTTTTATGTATTTTTTCATCCCCTTTCTACTAAAAATATTGCCAAGGCAGTGAAGCTAGTATTTTTCTTAATATCGGGAAATAAGTCGTTTTCCGGGTGATTTTCCTAAGAAGTTTATAAAGTTAAAAAAAAAAACCATATTGAAATTGCCTTTAGCCTGAGATCACATTTCAAAGTCCGTAACGACGTAAATCTGTGACGTCTGCCTCAGAATCGTAGTAAAGACTTATATAGCAGACTTCTCCCACTTTTTATCTATTTATTTATTTAAATTATTTCAATCGATACTTAAACATGGGATGGTGTTGATTTGTTTATGTTAAAAAGATTCAAAGTACGTCATCGTTTTGTTTATACCCAGAGGAGAGAGAGGTCACTGCCAAAAGGTGCCATTGTACTGAATTTGTACAGCAATTACCATTTCTGGTATTGTTGGTGGGAATATATTGTTGAAAGTATCGAATTTATAGAAAGCAATACAGACCGGAAGTGTGACTGTGAACATCGATTCAATTCAGGCATTGGTAACACTGGTATCGGAAAGCTTTTAAACCTGATTTCCGGTTCAAGCTCTTACAAGATTTAGTTATACGTAGATATGATTAATTAAGGAGGGAAAGTGTTGCAATTTTTATAGATTTAAAGTTTACAACAGAAATATCCATCCATTTTGTGGCCCCTCCCCAAAGTCCAGGAAAATTGGCTTTTACAAATTTTAATCGTGGTAAATATAACTCCAAAACAGGAAATAGCTGAAAGTTGTAAATTTTGAACATTTGTAACCAATAGGAGCCAATAAAAAGCTGAATCAGATTTAGAATCAGAACACCCAACCGGATATACCACTTAATACATCTTAGCTTTGCGGGTCTAGCCTATAACCGCCTAACATACTTTACTATAAATTCCTCATATTAACACATTAAATAAATTGCAAGGCCTATACTAGTACCGCAATACATCTTAGCATTGCTGGTCTAACATCTAACCGCCTAACATACTTTACTATAAATTCCTCATATTAACACATTAAATAAATTGCAAGGCCTATACTAGTACCGCAATACATCTTAGCTTTGCGGGTCTAGCCTATAACCGCCTAACATACTTTACTACAAAATTCCTCATATTAACACATTAAATAAATTGCAAGGCCTATACTAGTACCGCAATACATCTTAGCATTGCTGGTCTAGCCTATAACCGCCTAACATACTTTACTACAAAATTCCTCATATTAACACATTAAATAAATTGCAAGGCCTATACTAGTACCGCAATACATCTTAGCATTGCGGGTCTAGCCTATAACCGCTCGGCTATCGTGGATAATTTGAGGCCATTAGCGCCTGGAGTTTTTTTCCAGTACAATGCTGCCCTCTTTTTTTGTGATGTTTCATCAACTCCAGATGAATAACAATTAATCGCTTGGCAAATTGATTGTTCTGCGACGATAAGCTTCTTTCTAAAAGCACTTTAATTATAGTGACTTTGAAATGGAAGCCTTAATCAAGTAAAAGTTCCAGGTTACGAGAAAAAAACCAAGTAATGCACTTACATCAGAATATTTCCGGACAAAGAGAAATTTGCACGTTACCCCTAAAATCATTATTAACCAACAACGGGAACAAAAAACATGACAATTTCTTGCGTATTTACCGCAGCTAGTCCGGAAGTAGGGCTATATTCATTTCCGGCCATTACTATCAATCTATTGACGTAAGTATTCTCAGAACTGAGGTGCGCTTATAATCGCCATATGGATCACCTGTATTCATTTTATTTTTATTTTTTTCCAACAAATAGATGAATGGATTTTTTTTTCGCAACAATATTTTCCTATTTTCCTTATGGTTACTTCCGTTAAGGAAGTTTTATTTAAAAAAATTATATTTTAATAATGATGGCCGATGTTTTTTTTTTCGAATTACATTTTCCATTTTATTCAAATATGTGCATTGGTTTGGAAAAGGGAAAACAAAAATTCGAGCTTTCCACACGGGTAAATGGATGGTGTAATCCAGCAATGGGAAACCTAACCAAATTCTCGACAATCAAATAAGTACGGTGCTATTTCCGCTTTTTAGAATTTCCTGTAGTGGTAATAATTCGAGAAAAAAATCAACACAATGTTCAAAAAAAAAAAAAAATTGTACTTTTTGACGTGAATACGTCTTTAAATTTGCTATCATATTTGGAGGCAATCCAAAAAAACCTAATGATCAACAAAATCGGAGGGATACAGTTTGGCATTATAGTTTCGAATCTATCGTCTACATCCAAAAAATTAAATTAGTCCCAGGAGGCCTCACAAAATGTGTACTTCCTGTACAAGACAGTGTGTAGTTCCGGCTTGGAACTCTATATAGCAGGGGTGGCCAATAAGTCGATCGCGATCGTGATCAATTTTGGTCGATCGTTGATCGCTCGCAATGACTGGGGATGGAATTCCGTGCACCATGGACTTTGAAGCGATTGTAGAATCGACATTTTGCATACTTGAAGCTAACGAAGACTAAACAACGTTCTGGTCCTGACTGATTCCTATACTGAAGACATATTATTATTATCTTTCTCAGGATATACACCTAATTGTGATTCCTCAGTTAGAGAGACATGTAAACTCAAGTCTTCCCATTTAATGTTAAGGCAACAAAGTAAATTCTAAATCTGTCTTTAACTGTAGCTACTTTGAATTAATAAATAATTGTTGTTCATTATTTTTGGTGAATCATTCATAGTGTTTCAATAGGATGAAAAAAAATAATTGCCATTTCAGTCGTGATACATTTATTCTGCCGAGCTTTCGACCTAGGGACTAGTTCATCTTCAGGGCTAGTTTACAAAGTAATATTTTTTACATTACAGGGTTGGGTGTGTCTTCTGTCTTGTCTGTTCATGGACTTAATAATGACAAGACAGAACTTAAGTCAAGACAGAAGACACACCCAACCCTGTAATGTAAAAAATATTACTTTGTAAACTAGCCCTGAAGATGACCCCTAATCCCTAGGTCGGAAAGCTCGGCAGAATAAATGTATCACGACTGAAATGGCAATTATTTTTTCATTCCATTAATAATTATCCATGTTCTTTTAATTCCCCTGGATGTGAGTTTTTTGGTCCTTTAAATAATTATTGTTGTTGTTTTCTACGTAGGTAGATAAGCCGGTATATCTATATTTCAGTACGAGGTGTTCTCAGCGAGCTATTGATAGATTAGCAAAAAGTAAGTCATATTATTCTTTCATGATCAATTTTCCTGGCCCCCCCCAAAAAACGTGAAAGTGAAATATTGAAATCGAATTATCAGCCATACTGTGCATTTTTATAACAACTTTTTCATATTTACGAACAAATAGTACCCACAACTTATACATTGCAGTTGATAAAAAAAATTAAATTGCATTTTAAGTTAGTAAAAATCTATCTTGAAAAGTGTCGGAAAATAGAATTTTTTAGGTACCGCATGTACCTAAAAGTTGGGTCTGGAAATCTATTTTCTTCATGAGCCTATAACTCGAAAACTTAATAAGTGATTTAAAAAATAATATATTTTACTTATCTACCCATATCTAGCTGGAATGCACCTTATAGGGTAAAGTAGGGTGAGATGGCCCCCATTGTATTTGGAGAGTGCCTGCAAATTTTTGGTGAGGGCTAGGCTTACTTTATTATCAATTTTGGTAACCTCATACGCTGACAAACATAAGATAAGGTAAAAATTTTAGAAAAAATACTTTAAAAAACATTTTTTTATTCTTACAAAAAAAAAAATAGCAGTTGGCCATCTATCCCCCCCACTGGGTTGGGTGAGTTGGCCAGTGTAACTTGGGAGAGATGGCCACATATTGTAAATGAAATTGCACTAGTAAAACGTAAAAATAACAGAAAAAAATGAATGGTTACTTAATATTTACTTATTCTTCTTCTTTTTAAATGCGCTTTTACTACAATTTTGGGCAAGCGTATGCAAAAGAAGAGCAATTTTCGTGGAACCACTTCCGGCATATTATGCATTCCAACCAATCTTTTTTTTTTCAGGTCTTCTTGTAGCTTTCCCCATATCCTGTACATTCAGTTTCATCGATTTCTAAAATGGCATCACTTTCCTCTTCAAATTCGATTCCTGTTTCGTCCTCTTCAACGGAACTTGGGGAAGGTGAGCGTTTTCTTTTTCGAACAATCCTTTCTTTCAGAATTGTCTCTTTGGGTGATGGTATTTCTTGTTGGTTTGGATTTCTTTGAAACTCTGTTTTTCACAACAGCTATGAGCTCGGGTGAAGTTAATAAAGTGACAACATACGAGGGTCGTTTGAAAAGTCCGTGCAAAAATAAAAACTACTTCATTTTTTGGGGTAAACCTTTTTTTATTTTTCAACATAGTCTCCTTTTAGGCTTATACACTTGGTCCAACGCTGCTCTAGTTGGTTGATCCCTTCCGAATAATAGGATTTGTCCAAGTCTGAAGAATAGCCATTCGTTTCAGCAATCACCTCCTCGTTTGAATAAAATCTTTTTCCCGCCAGCCATTTCTTCTTATTGGGGAACAAATAGTAGTCCGAGGGAGCCAAGTCTGGAGAATAGGGGGGATGTGAAACGAGTTGGAACCCTATTTCCATTAATTTTGCGACCACAACTGCTGAGGTGTGAGCTGGTGCGTTGTCGTGATGGAAAAGGACTTTTTTGTGGGCCAATCGTGGGCGTTTTTCTTGTAGCTCGGTTTTCAAAACGGTCCAATAACGATGAATAATATGCACCTGTAATAGTTTTACCCTTTTCCAGATAGTCGACGAGGATTATTCCTTGCGAATCCCAAAAGACAGTCGCCATAATCTTTCCGGCCGAAGGAACGGTCTTCGCCTTTTTTTGGCGCAGATTCCCCCTTGGTAACCCATTGTTTAGATTGTTCTTTGGTCTCAGGAGTGTAGTGATGTATCCATGTTTCATCCACAGTGACGAAACGACGCTTAAAGTCCTGCGGATTCTTCTGGAACAGCTGCAAACCATCCTTGCAACACTTCACACGATTTCGTTTTTGGTCAAGCGTGAACAATCGCGGCACTAATCTTGCGGATAGCTTTGTCATGTCCAAATGTTGATGCAAAATATTATGTACCCGTTCATTCGAGATGCCCACAGCACTAGCAATCTCACGCACCTTCACTCTTCTGTCATCCATCACCATATCATAGATTTTATCAATGATTTCTGGAGCAGTAACCTCAACAGGGCGTCCAGAACGTTCAGCGTCACTTGTGCCCATATGGCCACTCCGAAAATTTTGAAACCACTTATAAACTGTTCTAATCGAAGGTGCAGAGTCACCATAATGTTTATTAAGCTTCTCTTTAGTCTCCTGAGGCGTTTTGCCTTTCATAAAGTAGTGTTTAATCAACACACGAAATTCTTTTTCGTCCATTGTTTGAAAATCACTCGACTTCCTCGATTCAAACGAATGCCAAACACAAAGAAATAGACCGATCTGGCTGATACTTGGTGTGTGTTCTTCCAAGAGATGCTACTAACTAAAGATAACCTTGATACGCGCCAGTAGTGCTATCTCTCTGGCTTTGCACGGACTTTTCAAACGACCCTCGTACTTGGCTCGCATTCTTGCAGAGACGACAGTTTGGGTGTGGGGTTAATACGATCTCAAATTTTCTTCAGTATAATTTCACTGTATTGAAACACAGTGTATAAACATAGTATGCATTTCACATCACTTCTTCCCCCTTTAGACTACGCCCAAGACAAGTCGATTGCGACACACTTTTAAGGTAAAAAATAGATCTTATATACAGAAAAATTGGCCACTCCTGCTATACAGGAACAATTGATACGAAAGCAAGACTACGTTTTAGTAAAATAGCAAAAGAAAGCAGACATTTGTTTTAATTGGAAATAATGGCTGTAGTTTGTTGGTTACCTAATAAAAAAGACACCAATTAGAATGCAAAGTAGTTGCTATAAATAGTATAATCGTAATGGCATTTAATAATACTAATTATTCTAAAAATAGAAAATAATTATGGTGATTATAGAATACGGTGTAGTGGTAATAATAATCGGTAGACTCGACAATGAGACCCTCCTGAAGATGCAACACAATTAGTTTGAGGAAGATATCGAGATGCTGTGAGGTGAAGGTTGGGGGTCGGCCAGTAAATATCTTACAAGAAAAAAAAGAGTTGGCACGCATTCTAGTAGTGGCCAGTCTATCAGTCAGTCTGTGCCGAGTGGAATAGTCCATCTGCACAATAGTCCTACAGTCCTACGCACAATAAATTGTGATTTCTTATCTTCCAAGCAAGATATAATTTTTCTGCATTCTCTTACCAGATAAATACTCACATTCATACTGTGATTGGGTCAAAAAAAATTTCTGATTCCAAATTTTCACCTTGAGGTCCCCTGAGTCCGGGGGAAAAAAAATTGCCGAAAGCTGAAACTAGAAATTTTATAAAAATTGTGCCCCCATCTGACTACGTACAACGAAACTAACAAAAATCCCTGAACAGGAAATGGATTTTTGTTTAAACTACGCTTAATTACTGGCAAATTTATAAATTTCCAAGAAAATTCTAATAAAAGTCACTTCCGGGCGAGAAATAAAATTATAAAAAAAAAAAAAAAATGGCGCTACTGCGCGAAGCGAATTTTTTCGATTTTTCTGCACAATTTTTCCGTGAGTTTATTCTAATATAATATGACATACTAAATACTCAAAAAGTTCAAAGGATCACCAGTTTCTCGCAAGAAAATTGGCTTTTAAGAGGATTTATCTCGGGGGGAAAAACATTTTCCAAACTTTTCCCTAGTTAATTATTGCCAATGTGTAAAAAAAAAAAAAAAAAATCTTCAGTACCTTATCTTCTTTAAGCATCATCTTATCGCATCTCCACTTGAGCATATAATTGATTACAAATACCAATATATATAACTATATATATATAAAAAAAAAAAAAAAAAAAGAGATCAACAAATAAGTAAATATGAATTGAACGTTCCAAACAGAAAATTTAATATCTCGATAAAAAAAAAAAAATCTCGACCAATTTAGGTCATAACAAAGAATAGTGCCTAATCATTTAGACGCCACAATAGCCGAGCGGTTTGAGGCTAGACCCGCAAAGCTAAGATGTATTGCGGTACTAGCCTAGGCCTTGCATTTTATTTAATGTGTTAATATGAGGAATTTATAGTAAAGTATGTTAGGCGGTTATAGGCTAGACCCGCAAAGCTAAGATGTATTGCGGTACTAGTCTAGGCATTGCATTCTATTTAATGTGTTAATATGAGTAATTTTGTAGTAAAGTATGTATGTTTGCTAGTCGCCTCCGTCCCTAATTTGGTAGTTGGACGTAAAGCCCGCCTGAAGAAATAGGCATTACTTTACTTTTTTTCTTCCATTAATCCTTTAAGTAAATCTCTAAAATACTCACTTTTGATACTTGCAGACATATATACAGTATACAGGTCTAACTAAAAATAAATTATTTATTTATTATTTTTAAGTTTAAGACGCGTCAAGGTCATTTTGGGATTCTGCCGTTATGTTGATCCCTTTAGTCCGGCCTAATTTTTTCCCCCACAAATACATAAGACCACTTTTTGAGATACTATTTTTTCGTATCAGAAAACAGATACTTACTTGTGTTAACTCGAAATAGGAAATTTGATTTGATCGAAATAATTTTTCCAAATAATAATTAAGTTCATTCACGGGGGGGGGGAATAATAGTTTTTGTTAAAAATTTGTACTACAAACCTGATAAGAGTTCGTCGTAGTTCCTTGTATTGTTTTGTATTTGTATTGTATTTTTTTTAATGAATCGTATTGTAAAAAAAAAAAATTTGTGCATTACGAAACCAAGTTGGCAGACCTGATTGTTCCTTTTCTGCGTAAAAAGAAAATAGTATTAGCAGTAATTCATACTCTTGAATGGAACAAAGAATATGGTCTAATGTTTGTCTATGATAAACATGCAAACTTCCCCCCCGAATTACGTGATCATGGCCATATCTTCTATTCATGGTGCATTCATGCAACATGTTGGAAAGAAGATAAAAACCTAGACAAAACAATAAAGATGAAAGAAATTTCTAAAATGAAATGTACGAATTGCATTCATTCAAATAAAAGAGGAGACTTTTTATTTTTTCTTCTTCTTCTTTTAAGGAAGTGAAAATACCGGAAATATAGATTCAGGCGCCACGGTAGCCGAGCGGTTAGAGGCTAGACCCGCAAAGCTAAGATGTATTGCGGTACTAGTCTAGGCCTTGCATTCTATTTAATGTGTTAATATGAGGAATTTATAGTAAAGTATGTTAGGCGATTAGATGCTAGACCCGCAAAGCTAAGATGTATTGCGGTACTAGTCTAGGCCTTGCATTCTATTTAATGTGTTAATATGAGGAATTTTGTAGTAAAGTATGTTAGGCGGTTATAGGCTAGACCCGCAAAGCTAATATGTACTGCGGTACTAGTCTAGCCCTTGGATTCTATTTAATGTGTTGATATGAGGAATTTTGTAGTAAAGTATGTTTGCTAGTCGCCACCGTCCACGACACCTAAATAGGTAGTTGGACGTAAAACCCCGCCTAAAAAAATAGACATTACTTTACTTAGATTCAGTAAAGTGGTAGTTCCGGTTTAAGTATTTCCCGCTAAATTTTGTCGCCACTCTACTAGTTGTGGTTACCTTATTTGAACTTTCTAAGAAAAAAAAAAAAATGGTCAGGTAGATAAAGGAGAATCTCGATTATTTGAGGTCGTTTACGTCGTTAGATCATGATGTATCGTAACTCTGTTCAGCGTAAGTGAGACAAGCTACGATGTTCTTGTTCCTTTTAGTTCAGGGCATACTTACAACTGGAACAGAAAGAGTGAGAATTGTAAAAACCACTTTATCGTAATCAGGATATCTCAAAAAAATTAATACTTCCGGTAAACAAAAATTTAATCTCGAAAATCTGCATAAAATTTTACAAAAAGCTTTTGTTATGGGAACTAAATCTTTTTGTGACACTTTGTTGACTTTGTTTTTAAAACAATAATTACGATGAACGCAGATGTCCTTGAGATTTATGACAGAATACAGGATGATAATGTTTGTCAGTTCGACGTTTTATTTTACTACTTTTCGTGTCCTGAACCAATGTTATACAGTGACTCCCATTAATATTGGGACACCTATTACAAAATGATTTAAAAGGAAAATGAAAACAACATACAAAAGTTTGGGATTTTTTTTTTTTAAATAACATTAGCAACATCTGTGGAAATTATATATAAGTATAAATCGATGAAATTCCAAACTGTTAGGTAGCACTTTTTGAAAAAGTGTAAAATAAGGCTCTCAAAAATATTGGGACACCAGAAGTGCTAGAGTTTAAATGTTCAATATTTAAAATCTCCTACTATTTAATATTTGGTTGGTAATAATTTAATAATTGCTTTTTGACTTACAATAGCCCTCAAACGATCAAGCATAGGTGAAACAAGTTTTTGGTTAATTCAGGTGGTGTTTTTTTCCCATTCTTCCAGGAAACATCGTTTTAATTCATTTTTGTTAGATATTATTCGTTTTTCTTAAAGCACTGGCTAAATATTGCCACAAATGTTCAATGGGATTAAGATCTGGTGACTGCGGAGAGGTTTGGAATACTTTTGGGCAATTGTATAACAGTCACTGGCGTATCACCCAAGCCGTAGGTTTGGGGTCGTTCTCTTGGTAGAATTTAAAAGACCCTAAAATACCAAATGTTTGGGCACTTTTTTCAATTATATTTTAATATATTACTATAAACCATTTTGTGCATCATTCCATCAATAAACACTAATTCTCCAAATCCTGATGCGGACATCCAGCCCCAAACCAGAACTGACCCACCTCCACCCGGAGGTGCAGCTTTAAAACCCTTTAAAGTTGGCTGTAAATTCTTCTTTTCGAGTTCAGCATTCGCTTTCCTCCAGACCATAACCCTTCCATCAGACTGGAAAACATTAAATTTTGATTCATCGCTAGAGTATATCATTCCAAAAGTCACTATTTACATTGAAATATTTTTCGGCAAATTTCACTCTCTTAGCACGATTTATCTTACTGACAAAAGCATTCTTCCAGGCTACTCTACCATGATAGTCGAGTTTTCTTGGCACTCTCCGAACTGTTTCTGCTCCTTTTTTGCTCTCTGAACATGTCAAAAATTTCACATTGAAGTTTTGGAGCACAAAGTCGGTGATCTTTTTTAATTCTTTTAATATATAACGCTGCTCTCTGCTGCTCTCTCTCAGAGAGCAGTTGAGGACGGCCTTTTTGTGGGGTTGAAACAATTCTTTTTCTTTTTGGTAACGCTGAATGATGTTCCACGCAGTAGATGTTTTAGGTCCGATCAGTTTTTCCGTCTCTCTAACACTTTTTATTGTCTTTGTGCAAAGAAATTACAATTTTTCTTTGTTCAATCGTTGTATTTGTATTTTTGCGCGACATGTTATACCTGGTTATATTATTAATTTCATATTGAATATATGCTTAAGGTATATATTTACAAATTGTATAAATATTCGGGCAAAACCTTGGACAAACTATAAATTATAATAGTGTCCCAATATTTATGAGAGGTAGAATTTGCTCTTATTATTATATATATTTTTTTTAATCTACCAAAACATTTTTATGTACTTATTTAAATAGTTTTTATTTAATTAATAGTAATTATAAAATGAAATGAATTTATAAAAATTTGAATAAATGGGTGCCACTTTTAATTTTCGTCAATTTTTAACTTCTGTATGTACTGTCCCAATATTAATGGGAGTCACTATAGGTAAATGGTTTTATAAAAGAAAAAAAAAAGGGAAAACTATTAAATGGAAAGAAAAAAGCTTTTACCTAGTGAGATAGTAACAGCTGGGAGAGGTGTGTTATTAGGCGAATAACATTTGGCATTAACTTTGAAGGTTAAGTGCAATCTGTACAAGATCTGTCATTAAATGTCCAAGTTTTTAATAGTCTCCGCTAGAATGCGCTTTAAAAATTTGTTCATTTAGTATTCCACAAATATAAAAATTTTTAATTTACTACATCCAATTATCGTTTAATATTTCACTTTTAATTTTTTTTGCTTTAATTAAATGAAAATGTAACTTTATTCTAGGAGACATAGGTCCCCTAGGAATAGTAAACAAGGGCATAAAAAAGGACCTATTATGGCGAACAGGAATAAATCTTACGTAAATTATTATAACTTAAACAATGCAAGAATTTTTTTTTTAATTTATTTAGTAATTTACAATCTGTATACATTGTATACAATAAGTAAATATGAAGAGTATGATGAACTGGTGCGGGAGGATAGCAGGAGGAGAGAAACTACCCAGCGGTAGAACTTTCTATAGGAGAGAGGTGAGTGTGAGGAGGAGAGAGTGATGAACTGGTGCGGAAGGATAGCAGGAGGAGAGAAACTACCCAGCGGTACCACTTTCTATAGGAGAGAGGTGAGTGTGAGGAGGAGAGAGTGATGAACTGGTGCGGGAGGATAGCAGGAGGAGAGAAACTACCCAGCGGTAGCACTCTCTATAGGGGAGAGGAGAGTGTGAGGAGGAGAATGTGAGGAGGAGAGAGTGATGAACTGGTGCGGGAGGATAGCAGGAGGAGAGAAACTACCCAGCGATAGCACTCTCTATAGCGTTTGAGTTCAATGAGTAATTTGGAGCGTCGTCCAAGAAGTCTGTAAAGTAGTTTCGCACGTTTTGTCGTCATTGCTTGTCTTTTAAGTCTAGTGTGTGTATTATTGAACACACATTTCTTGCATTGGCAAGAAATAGAAGCGAAAAATTAAAGGGTAAATTTTGGTGACATAAAATTACAAAATAAAAAAAAAATATAACAAGTATAATTTTGGATGCTGTAGAAAGGGCTAGCTGGAACAGGAAGAGGTGAAGATAGAAGCGAGTATTGAAATTAAATTTACTCTTTACGTAACACTTCCGGTGATTCGCCATACGTCAGGTTCTTCTTACTAGCCCAAACAGAAATGGGCATGAAATTGTTGCTTTCGATCTTTAATTTACGGGAGAACTGAATGACCGGCGTCATTAAATGAGTAACTTAACTCTTTGCGGTTAACACTTTCTGAATTAAATTAGGGCCCAAAAAGGAAATGAGTTGTGAAAATGAGTTAGTATCTGCGTCATAATGTGAAAAAAATCACCGGACTACTATTGACGGAATGACAGACAAATTTCACACCCACTCATAGGAATCAAACGTAATATAGTAATATCATTCTAATGAATCATAAGTTGTGGAATTATGAGTCCAATTCTAATTAGTCTGATGAATACGTAAACTGTATGAATAATACGAAATAATTTTGGCAAGCCGAGTGTGAATCAGGTACGTACAATAAATCGATTTAGCACAAACCATTTTGGGTTTCAGCGGGGATTGTTCAATGACACTACTTCTTCTATTTGAGAGAGATCAAACTGTATGTACGTATGTGACGACACGTGGCACCAATCACGTCACTCGACCGGTAGGCATACTTCACAAAGCTGATGA